>NC_092713.1:285644308-286283489 GCF_047496885.1 Scyliorhinus torazame
GAAAGATTTTGTGAAAATCGTTGGCTTCACTGATGCCTTTTCCCGCCTGATTTAACAACACACTATGCACTTTCGAAGTGCTGATGAGGTTCACACAGCCAGCTGGAGGGGCGGGGCCTAAACACGCGCAGCAATGCCGGGAGTCTGAGATCTCAAAGTTAAATTTAACCCCCTGATCCCAGCTCCCTCCACGGAGATCAGGACTGCCCACCCCACCCACAATGGAGGACTGGACCTCCGGCAGACAGGGGGAACAGACACCTCAGCCCCACACGCAGAAGGTGCATGGTAGCATAATGGTTAACACTGCTGCCTCACAGTGCCAGGGACCTGGATTCCAATACGGCCTTTGGTGACTGTGTGGAGTTTGCACGTGTCTGCGTGGGCTTTGTCTGGGTGCTCTGGTTTCCTCTCACAGTCCAAAGATGTGCGGGTTAGGTGGATTGGCTAAGCTAAATTGCCCATAAGTGCCTAAAGGTTAGGTGCAGTTACAGGGATAGGGCGATTGGGTCTTTCAAATGATCGGTGCAAACACGATGGGCCGGTGTAGCGCACAAAGACTCCATGAGACGAATAGAGTGAAGTCGATGAGGCGTTATTAAGCGTGTCTGTTCCCCCGCAGCTCGATAGTAAACTGGCCTGCGGGGGAAGACTCCGGCTTCTTATACTCCGCCTTCAGGGCGGAGCTTGAGGTCAACGGCCAACCAGGACCCGGGATCTGTCAGCCAATGACATTAGGGCTTCCAGTCCCACATGACCCCCAAAACATACTACCACATTCACCCCTTGTCAAAAATGAACCCGGTGGGGTGATGCTTCGTAGGGTGGTAAGGGTTTACAGGGCTGGTCCTGGGAGGACAAAACATTCACATGGCAATACAGTATTGGACAATTTCGTCCTGTTGCAACTATTTACAGAGGGTATAGGAAGAAAAGCAAAATGTTCTTGTGAACAGTCCATATTTGTTTTACATCGACGCCACGAGTCGGTCGGGCGGTCTGGTCGTCCGTGTCGATCGCCTCAGCCCCGGCGGTGGTGGTGGTGCTTGTACTAGTGTTGTTGCCTCCAGGAGCCGTACGGTTTCAGCTCGGGTTTGATTCTTGGTCGGTGCTGAGGGGAGGGGAACCGATCCTCCTGGGAAGGGGGCGGTCGCGGGGTGCGGCGGTGGCAGGAAGGGGGGGGGGGTTGGGTTGATGGTGTCGGGTGGGTGTGCGTGTTGCCGGCGGGCGCCAGATCCCGCAGGGAGACCGTGTCCTGTCGGCCGTCAGGGTACTCCACGTAGGCGTACTGGGGGTTCGCGTGGAGGAGGTGAACCCTTTCGACCAACGGGTCCGCCTTATGTGCCCGCACATGCTTTCGGAGCAGGATGGGTCCTGGGGCCGCCAGCCAGGTCGGCAGCGACGTTCCAGAGGAGGACCTCCTAGGGAAGACAAGGAGACGCTCATGAGGCGTTTGATTAGTGCTCGTACATAATAACGACCGGATGGAATGGAGAGCGTCCGGGAGGACCTCCTGCCACCTTGAAACTGGGAGGTCCCTGGACCGTAGGGCCATTAGGACGGCCTTCCAGACCGTGCCGTTCTCCCTTTCTACTTGCCCGTTCCCCCGGGGGTTGTAGCTGGTCGTCCTGCTTGAGGCTATGCCCTTGCTGAGCAGGAACTGGCGCAGCTCGTCACTCATGAAAGAGGACCCCCTGTCGCTGTGGACGTATGCGGGGTAACCGAACAGTGTGAAGATGCTGTTCAGGGCTTTAATGACTGTGGCCGCGGTCATGTCAGAGCAGGGAATGGCAAAAGGGAAGCGGGAGTATTCGTCCACTACATTAAGAAAATATACGTTGCGGTCGGTGGAGGGGAGGGGCCCTTTGAAATCGAGACTGAGGCGTTCAAAGGGGCGGGAAGCCTTAATCAGGTGCGCTCCATCTGGCCTGAAAAAATGCGGTTTGCACTCCGCGCAGATGTGGCAGTCCTTTGTGACTGTACGGACCTCCTCTAAAGAGTATGGGAGATTGCGGGACTTGATGAAGTGGTAAAACCGAGTGACCCCCGGGTGGCAGAGGTCCTCGTGGAGGGTTTGGAGGCGGTTAATTTGTGCGTTGGCACATGTGCCGCGGGATAGGGCATCGGACGGCTCGTTCAGCTTTCCGGGACGATACAAAATCTCATAGTTGAAGGTGGAGAGCTCGATCCTCCACCTTAAGATTTTGTCGTTTTTGATTTTGCCCCGTTGTGCACTATCGAACATGAAGGCTACTGACCGTTTTGGTTGGTGAGTAGAGTGAATCTCCTGCCGGCCAGGTAATGCCTCCAATGTCGCACAGCTTCCACTATGGCTTGGGCTTCCTTTTCTACTGAAGAGTGGCGGATTTCTGAGGCGTGGAGGGTCCGGGAGAAAAAGGCCACGGGTCTGCCCGCTTGGTTAAGGGTGGCCGCTAGAGCTACGTCGGAGGCGTCGCTCTCGACCTGGAAGGGGAGGGACTCGTCGATGGCGCGCATCGTGGCCTTTGCGATATCCGCTTTGATGCGGCTGAAGGCCTGGCAAGCCTCTGTCGACAGAGGGAAGGTCGTGGTCTGTATTAGGGGGCGGGCCTTGTCTGCGTACTGGGGGACCCACTGGGCGTAGTACGAAAAGAACCCCAAGCAGCGTTTCAGGGCTTTTGGGCAGTGTGGGAGGGGGAATTCCATGAGTGCGCGCATACGTTCGGGGTCGGGGCCTATTATCCCATTGCGCACTACGTAGCCCAGAATGGCTAGCTGGTCGGTGCTAAAAACGCACTTGTCCTCGTTGTACGTGAGGTTCAAGGCTCTGGCGGTCTGGAGGAATTTTTGGAGGTTGGCGTCATGGTCCTGCTGATCGTGGCCGCAGATGGTTACATTGTCGAGATACGGGAACGTGGCCCGCAACCCATGTTGATCAACCATTCGGTCCATCTCCCGTTGGAAGACCGAGACCCCGTTTGTGACGCCAAAAGGGACCCGTAGGAAATGGTATAATCGCCCGTCTGCCTCGAAAGCTGTGTACTTGCGGTCACTTGGGCAGATGGGGAGCTGATGGTAGGCGGACTTGAGGTCCACGGTAGAGAAGACTTTATATTGGGCAATCCGATTGACCATGTCGGATATGCGGGGGAGAGGGTACGCGTCTAGTTGTGTGTACCTGTTGATGGTCTGGCTATAGTCATTGACCATCCGTTGTTTCTCCCCTATCTTCACTACTACCACCTGCGCTCTCCAGGGACTATTACTGGCCTGGATTATGCCCTCCTTTAGTAGCCGCTGGACTTCGGACCGAATGAAGGTCCGGTCCTGGGCGCTGTACCGTCTGCTCCTAGTGGCGACGGGTTTGCAATCCGGGGTGAGGTTCGCAAACAAGGACGGGGGTTGCACCTTGAGGGTTGCGAGGCCGCAGATAGTGAGTGGAGGTATGGGGCCGCCGAATTTGAACGTAAGGCTCTGTAGATTGCATTGGAAATCTAATCCCAGCAAGGTGGGGGCACAGAGTTGGGGAAGGACGTTTAGTTTGTAGTTTTTGAACTCCCTCCCCTGCACCGTTAGGGTAACTATGCAGAATCCCCGGATCTGTACGGAATGGGATCCTGCTGCTAGGCAAATCTTTTGTGCGCTGGGATAGGTGGTCAAGGAACAGCGTCTTACCGTGTCGGGGTGTATAAAGCTTTCCGTGCTCCCGGAGTCGACTGGGCATGGCGTCTCGTGGCCGTTTATTAGTACCGTTGTCGTCGTCGTCTGGAGTGTCCGGGGCCGGGCTTGGTCGAGCGTAATTGAAGCGAGCCGTGGTTGTAGTGGTGGAGTGGGGTCCGTTGTTGCCGTCCAAGATGGCGGCGGGGATGAACAAAATGGCCGCCCCCATACATGGCACGTGGCTGGGGGGTCACAAGATGGTGGCGGGGATGGACAAAATGGCCGCCCCCATGCGTCGTACAGGTCTGGGGCGGTCCAAGATGGCGGCGCCCCTCCTCCCCTCGTGGTGGCCGGGACCCAAAATGGCGGCGTCTGCGGGTCGCACATCGCGCCCCTCCTCCCCTCGTGGTGGCCGGGACCCAAAATGGCGGCGTCTGTGGGTCGCACATGGTGTGCTGGGGGGGCTGGGGAGCGCTAGGACTGCGTGGAGCTCCCTCACCACGAGCGCTAGGACCGCGAGCGCTAGGACCGCGCGGAGCTCCCTCACCGGGGACTGCCGTGGTCGGGGCCCAAGTCGGCGGCGCCGGCGGGTCAGGCGTGGGGCCGCGAGCGCTGGGACCGTGCGGAGCTCCCTCGCCGGGGACAGCGGTGGTCGGGGCCCAAGTAGGTGGCGCCGGCGGGTAAGGCGTGGGGCGCGGGGTGGGGGTTAGGGTGGCGTTAGGGACGCGGAAAACTCCCTCCTCTCCGTGGAGAGTGTTGGCCGGGACCCAAAGCGGTAGCGCCGGCGGCGGGTCATGCATGGGCTGCGGGGAGGGGGGTTGGGGAGCGTAGACGGCGTGCAGGGCTCCCAGTTCTCCCGGGACCGCGGTGGTCGGGACCCAGAGCGGCTGCGCCTGCGGGTCGTACATGGCGTGCTGGGGGGGTTGGGGCGCGTAAACTGCTTGCAGGGCTCCCTGTGCTCCCGGGACGGCGGCGACCTCGCGGGACCGGCACACAACCGCATAATGGCCCTTTTTCCCGCAGCTTTTGCAGATAGCTGCGCGGGCCGGGCAGCGCAGTCGGGGGTGTTTCGCCTGGCCGCAGAAATAACAGCGGGTGCCCCCGGTGCGACTCGGCGTTTGGACCGCGCAAGCCTGTGGGGTGTCCGTGGGGGGTAGGGGGTTTGCCGCGACAGGTACGTACGGGGCCCAATGGGTTGCCGCGCGGTCGGGGCCGTAGGCGCGGGTATTACGCGCGGCCACGTCTAGGGAGGCTGCTAAGGCCCGTGCCTCTGAGAGTCCTAGCGACTCTTTTTCTATAAGTCTTTGGCGGATTTGGGAGGATTGCATACCTGCCACAAAAGCATCGCGCATTAACATGTCCGTGTGTTCGTTTGCGTTCACCGACGGGCAGCTGCAGGCTCGTCCCAAAATCAGCAGCGCGGCGTAGAACCCGTCCATCGATTCTCCGGGAGCTTGCCGTCTCGTCGCGAGCTGGTAGCGAGCGTAGATTTGGTTAACTGGGCGAACGTAGAGACTTCTCAGTGCTGCGAACGCCATCTGGAAATCGTCCGAGTCTTCGATGAGGGAGAAAATCTCCGTGCTCACCCCCGAGTGCAGGACCTGCAGTTTTTGGTCTTCTGAGACTCGGCCGGTGGTCGTTCTGAGGTAGGCCTCGAAGCAAGTCTGCCAGTGCTTGAAGGCTGCTGCCGCGTTCACTGCATGGGGGCTGATCCTCAGGCATTCCGGAATGATCCTGAGCTCCATAGTCCTTTTTAGGCACGCTTAATAAATTGTAGCGCACAAAGACTCCATGAGACGAATAGAGTGAAGTCGATGAGGCTTTATTAAGCGTGTCAGTTCCCCCGCAGCTCGATAGTAAACTGGCCTGCGGGGGAAGACTCCGGCTTCTTATACTCCGCCTTCAGGGCGGAGCTTGAGGTCAACGGCCAACCAGGACCCGGGATCTGTCAGCCAATGACATTAGGGCTTCCAGTCCCACATGACCCCCAATACATACTACCACAGTCGGATGGCTTCCTTCTGCACTATAGGGATTCTATGATAAGGAAAGGAATACCACTCCCCCATCATGCAAACGTCGGGGCATCATCCCCCACCACTGCACAATGCAATCAACATGGCACCCCTCCCCTCATTATGCAAGCATCGGGGTGGCTACCCTCGTCATTGGGGCACTCCCCCCCTCCTTCATGGGTATTGCGCCCCCTTTGCAGCCATCGGAGTGATCCACCCTCTCCGTCACTGGCATCGCCCTAACAAGCACTGCCCCCCCCCCAACCATCCCCAATGAAAGCACAACACCCCCCCCACAACAAACATCAGGCACTCCACCCACCCCAATGCAGACACAACACTCCCCCTGACAAGCATCGCACCCCTATCCCACATATAGGTGTGCCAGGCATCCATGATCCGCTTCAACTGGGGGTTATACCTCTCTGTGTGCCCCCGGGGCATTTGGGACATTATGAAAGATTGTGGGGATAGAGTCCGGGCCAGACCATATGGTGGTGATTTCCATCTCTGAAAACCAGTAGTGATTCACACTGGGGTGATGCCGCGCCTCCAGGGGAAGGGGGTGGGGCAGGGTGAGGAGGATAGATTGTGGGCAGACGCTACAGTGTCAAGTGCCACAATTCTATGATTATATATTAAAATTTATGGCAATCGAGTTCATGCCTTTTCTGGTCCTGAACCTTATTGTATCACTGGCAGGGGCAGGAAGATTTCAGACTGAGATCTCGTTGATACAAATTCCATTTTTAGCCACTTGTGAGATTTGGAGGCCATTAGGGGGTTTGTGCTCACGACATGGCTAGATCACGGTCCCTATTTTCCAAATCTGACCAAGTGGCATTCCCCAGAAAACAAATCTGAGGTGTAACCTTGATTAGAGCCACCATATATTTTAACATTGTTTCCTAACCTTAATCGCAACTACTTTCCATTCCCTCAATAAACAAGTAATCTTGATGTTCCACTTTCAGGATGTTAATTGGCAGAGATCATTTGGTGGGAGTCTGTTACCCTGTGGCAACATTCTTTGCCCATTCAAAGTTGCCCATCAAGTGTATTAGGTGAGAAAACAAGCAATTGAGTTTCTTGATTTATTACTGTAAAGTACAAGGCCTTTCTCCCTCTTCCTTTCTTGGGATGTGTCTTGCCTTCTCCCCATAACACTTTCCCTCATTGTATGCAATTTACAATGAACTCCACGCCCTCTGGCGTTTGATATATCTTGTATAAAATTCTTGATCCAACTTCAGTATTTCTTTGCTAATTCCCTCAATTTTCCTACTGTATGTCACCAATTATCTAATTATTTTATCTACTTTTATCTACTTTTGCTGCACATCATCTGACACTTCTCTCTCGTGGTCCTGCCTCATATGTCAGCCGAGATAGAAAGAATGGGAAAAATACAGTTGAGAGTGATCCTAACCTGCCAGATAGACACCAACAAAGAGTGATTGGGAATGTGGGAATGAAGGGTTCTGATTCTCCCTTTCCTTAGCCCAAGAAATAGAGATCAATTGAAGGACCCCAGTTGACACATTATTTTTGTTTATTTATTTACGGGAGGTGGGCATCACTGGCATCTAGAGTCCATCTCTAACTGTCCTTGATCACCTTGAACCATTGCAATCTGTATGGTGCCGGTACACCCACTGTGCTGTTAGAGGCAGAGTTCCAGGGTAAGGCCCAGTGACAAGGAAGGAACCATGATAAATTTCCACGAATAGGATGTTGTGTGACTTGGAGGGAAACTTGCTGGTGGTGGAAGGGATCAGGTAACTTAGCACAGATCAGGGAATAAACTTGGTAACTTCTGGTGTGCATGGTTTAGTGCATTTTACCTACATGACTATCATGAGCTATCGTTCTGTAAAACCATGACCCAGCTGTCTCTCCTTTGAATGTTCACCTTCCTGGAATGAACAAGACACAGCAGCACTATCCGTCTTGATTTAAAGTGTTCAGTTTCCTGTTGGTTTTGTTTAAATTGAGCTGTTGAATTAATGATTGAATAGGCAGCAGTGCAAAGATTTGCAAACTGACTATTTTTACCTGCAGTTGAAAGAAATACTGATCCAGCCATCTGACCAAACTGCTTCTTGACAGCATTGCTTAGCTTTTTTTAAATCAAGCCTTAGCTGCATTATTGCTAAAGATAGCAAAATCCAGGACGCCTAATTAGCGATGCTTAAATATATCATTACTACAGCACAGCAGCTCCTATACCCTGTAATGTGTTAACCTGACAGCGAAGCACCAACAGATTGGTTATAAAATGTTTGGCATACTGACTATTTGAGTTTCTAAACTATTTGATCAGAGTACCAGATGTTCAGACACTTACTGTTAGGTTAAACTACTGCAAGGTACAGTGAGGATTGTGCGAACGGTAAATTATCCCCCAACCACTTTAATTTTATTTTAAATTTCTTCTTTCTGGTTTCCCCACCACCACTATTTTCCATCTACAAAGATAAGCAGCACGATCTCTGCCCTTCAGGTTCTGTCAATAACACTGCCGCTGGCCTTCGAATGTACGCCAAACTAGATTGGTGTTGCAATTTTTCACCCCCCTTGAACTTTGGAAGAATAGCACCAGGAAGTTCCAGAATCTGCAGAAAACGTCGGCTTTGAATATAATGCCATGCCACAAATATAATCTTGCACTTGAAATATCCTCCTGCCACCTTCCTGGCATACCTCCTCCGTTTGTATATGTACACTTTTAGTGAACCAGGCACTGGCAGCAAAGACTATTTTCAGGTTACACTCAGACATTTGACTATCTGCACAAACAGCCTTTACAATTATATGGTGAGCCATTAATATGTTTTTGCAGCCTGCTGTTAAGTAGGAAGGAAGGTTCACTCTGTCCTACTTTGAGGAATAACTTAATCTAATAAATGCAAACATATCTGTCACATTAATGCCAGTTAAGAAAAGATATTTCAGTTATTCTTTGTATAAATGTCAAACAGGGAGAGCTTTCAGCAATATTACTGCTGCAATTGTTATGGAGCATTTTTCCACCAGCTGTTACATTTGACAAATCATTTTGGAGTTTTTATTTGACAGATTGCCATATTTAACAGAAGCAACATTAAAGGAGTGTTTCCCCCCCCCCCCCCCAAATTCCTTCCCCGTTCTTACCATTGACATTATCTCCAACTTCACTTATTCAACACAGGCATTTTTGTCTCCCAACGCTGTATTTCTCCTCTGTGACCCTCACACCTTTTTCAGTAAAAGCATTTGTAATTTTAGAAAAAGAATTCCATCAAATTCTGAACCTTTTAAAGTTCTTTTTTCGCCTGTGCGCTTAGTGGAAGCCATTTAGATCCCGGCCACAAATACAGATGGAATGAACAGTGGAAGACTGTCAGAAATATTTTATGCAATATAAATTGTAAGGGGACTGTTGGATGGTCCCCGAAAATGGGCCCAAGGATTGCGATGCAATTAACCTGCACATGATCCAAGTAACGCAGACAGCATGCACATTTCCTGCAGCCTGCTAATTATATTGATTGTGGCATGCAGCTCAGGGCTAAATGCACAGTTGAGTGGTGGTGCACCGCAACAATGGGCCGAAGTTCATGAAAGGCCAATGCCACTTATAGCTATCATGTACTACTTAAAGTCAAGGGGCGGGATTCGCCATCCCACCAACACCATTTTCCTGCATGGTGCGCCCTCGCCACCAGCCGGAATTGCTATTCCCGCAACTGGCCAATGGGGTTTCCCATTGTGGCCACCCCATGTCATCGGGAGGCCTGCGGGTTTGGGTGCGCTGCCAGCGAAGCGGAGTATCCCGCTGATGGAGAATTCCACAGAAGATGTATTCTCCTTCAACAGGGGCTGGAAGTGGTGACATTAGAGGCAAAGGACGAAAAATGGCGCAACAGGCCAGACAGCATGACCCAAGGTTCTCTGGTGCAATGCTGGAGACTCTGATGAGCCAGTGTTCAAAGAGGCTTTCACAGCAAGCCAGGAATCTGGGCTCCACCACTTGTGGATTCTCAGCGCAGCCCGGGGAGTTTAGAGTGTTTTTTGTGGAGCACGAACCTGCTGTCCTCTCCCAGGGTGGTGGCTTTCATATTCTCACCTCTGCCATTCCGCCAGCTGATGCCTGTCATATTTATTCTGTGGGTAGGTGCTGCAGTTCGAAGTCAGATCTTTGAGTCATATTATTAGACTTGACATTTTTTTTGGTGGGGGGGGGGGGTAGTTTCTGCCACCCCACCCACGCCCCCTTGGCATATTTCACGGCGGCGGGAGATAGCCCTCCATTGGCCAGCCGTAAGATCTTCTGGCCCTACTGCTGTCATTGGGATTTCCAATTGAACTCACCTCTCCGCTGCCTAGAAATCCACGGTGGGTGTTCGGCGGGACTGGAAGACCCCGCTGGTGAGAACGGCTGGAAAATCCCCCCCTTTAACTTTCTTCTCTCGCCACAGATGCTACCAGACTCGCTGAGTATTTCCCGCACTTTCTGCTTTGACTTCAGAACTTTTAGGCCCAGAATTGTTCAGTGGGATCCTCCAAAGCCCGTAGTAATCTCTTTAAATAGTACCAATGTTGAGGGGAGGAGGAGGGGATATCTCATGTATTTGAATGCATATTCATGCTTATATATTTAAAAGAGGACATTAAATGGAGTAGCAAGGTCCAAAATATCAGCTCCTGTTATCAAATCAGCGTGGGATGCTGACTGACCACAATCTACTCACTCTCCATACTACCAATGCCATTTGTCACAACTATACCTCTAAGGTGGCATTCAGCTTGGGCTGTGCCAGAAGTGAGCAGAAATGGTGCAGATGCTATTTTGGTTTGAAGACCAAAATTGCTGGCATTAAAGATGCAATTAGCAGGAATAATGTTCGATCGGTAAACAAGAGATCACAGTCTCAGGATAAGGGAACGATCATTTTGGACACTAAGGTGAAGAAAAATGACTCCATTGAAAGGACTGCGAACCTTTTGAATTCCCAACCCCATCACTAAACATATTTAAGGTGGAGATTGACAGATTTTTGTCTCTTAAGAAATCAAGGGATATGGGGAGCGGAAGTGAAAATGAAGTTGAAACTGAAGATCGGCCATGATTGTATTGAATGGCGGAGCCGTCTCGAGGGGCCATGTGATTTATTTTCTTATGTTCTCATGGCAGAAGCACCTAACGCTCAAGCAAGGATAAGCCGGCACATGCAATTTGTTTATCTGCTTTAGTGCTCCATGAAGATAAATATTAATGCATCGTTGATCTTATAGAAGGGAACTCGGGGTGGTACAGTGGTATTGATACTGGGCTAGTAATCCAGAGGCCAAGGGAAACAGGTTCAAATCCTGCCATGGTCGATGGTGAAATTTGAATTCTATAAAAATCTGGAATTAAAAATCTAATCTTGACTGTAAAACCATTGCCATTGAAACCCATGCCCTTCAGGGAAGGAAATCTTCCGTCCTTACCTGGCACCAGATCCTATGTTGCTGAAATGCCCTCTGAAATGGATAAATGCCCTCTCAAATGCTGATCCAGCTAGCACCGTTTGCATCCATTAAAATGAATTTTTAAAAAACTATCACCACATCATTCTGGATCAATGGCAAATAGAGGGCTGGATTCTCCATTTTTGGGACTGTGCCCCCACACCATCGTAAAAACTGGCCTTTCACGACAGAAAAACTGGCGCGAAAGGGCTCCAAATTCATAGCCTTGCAGGGGGCTAGCAGGGACCCGGCGTGAAACTAGCAGCTATTGCTGCACTTATGGGCCCCCGCACTTCCGGGTCGGAGGTCGCTCAGTGCACGGCGGCGACCTCCAGCGGCCGCTCCGTGCCCCATGGTAGACTCAGACCGTGGAGCTGGACCCTCCAAATAGTGCCCCCGATCGGCCATGCGCCCAACCCGGACCACCCTCCCAAAATTAGTCCAGTGCCGCATAAGGCCTGCCCCCTGCCCTCCGATCGGCCCGCCCCCGACCATGGCGGCCATGGACTGAGTCCGTAGCCGCCATGATAGTAATTCGACCGGCATGACCACATTCGATCCACGCCGTCGTGACTTCGGCTGGTCGGGGGCAAAGAATAGCGGGGTGGGCTTCCATCAATGGCCGCAAGTAGGCGATACGCGGCGAGAGAATATGCCATTTTCCGGGGCCCAGACAATCGGGGAACTGGCGCCCGTCCCGATTTTGGGCACCGAAATGGATTCTCAGCCACGGCACCGGCTTCAATTTTAGCGTTGGGGTGCGGAGAATCCAGCCCAATGTCTCTGTGAAGGAACTCTTAGAACATCTCATCCAGGGGTACGTTTATATTTTACAGATGCTGATGCCTGTTCTGTTGTAGGCTGCTCACAAGCTCTAAATAGCCTAGATACAAGCAATTGGTAGTCCTTTAGACAATCAGGGAGTGCGGTAGCACAGGAGGAGGCTACTTGGCCCCTCAGTTCCAAGCTGGCATTTAGTCCTGTGCCCCTACTCTTCTTGAAAATTCTTTTAAATTTTCCTATTTCATTTACTGAGACGTGAGCCCTGGTTAGACAGCACTTGGAACACAGTGCACAGTTCTAGTCCTCATGAAATAAAAAACGTATAGAGCTAGAATCTTCCATCCCTGCCCGCCACAAGATCGCCATGGGCTAGGCGTGGACAATGGAAAAGTCCATTTCTCCAGTCGCTGGGCGGGTGCAGCCGGAGAATCCCACCCATAGAAGCTGTGATGAGAGCATAAAGATTTACCAATGATATCAGAACTGAGATATGTATCGAGAGGAAGTCAAAACCTTGGCATTAGAAAAGAGAAAATTGAGGAGAGGATCTGATAGAAATCTTGAAGGACATGAAAGGGTTTGTTAGAGTCATGAAGGACATGAAAGAGTTTGTTAGAGAAGATTTTTCTACTCATTGGGGATGACCAAAATTTGGGGCCATATATACAAGATTATCATTCATAAATTTAGGAGAAATTTCTTGACATGAAGAGTGGTAAGAATGTGGAATTTGCTACCAAAAGGAGTAGTTGAAGGAAATAGCATACATGTACTACAGGGGAAGCCAGATAAACATATGAGGGAGAAAGGAAAAGGTTAGTATCACAGAGCTGGATGAAGAGGGGGTAAGAGAATGCTCAGGAGGAGCATAAACACTGGTACCTATCTGATAGGCCCAGTGTCCTGGGTGTGTGTGATAAACTCCATGTAATGCTTATCCATCGCCCTATTTTTGTGCTGACACATCCATGTGGATTTAGGCCCACAGAGAGATAAAGCTGCTTTCAGATTAAGATGCCCTGTTCCGTTAAAGTACATGCAGCAAATTGCCCGTGTACACACTAGATCTCAGTATTGAACTGGCCTATGGAGACTGGCACTCGACACTAAAAATAAAAGAGAAACAGGAAAACAAAATCCAGTAAGTCAAAGTGCCTGCCTTTTACCACATAAAGCAGACTGCTTACTTCCACCGCTGTAATATTGCAAAACTCTAATCCTGCCTCAAACCGTCTGTGTTGAAACCTTCATCTATGCCGTTGTTACATCTAGATGTGACTATCTTCTCCGGGTTGGCCTTCCCTCTTCCACCCTATATAAACTTATACTTATTCAAAACTCTGCTGACCGTGTCTTAACTCGCACCCAGTATGGTTCATTAATTACTTTGGTTCTTCCTGTCCTGGACAGGTTTAACAGTGCCTCAATTTTAAAACCTGCCTTTCTATTTTCAGATTCCTCGACATCCTCACCCCTCCCTTTCTTTGTAACCTCCTCTGGCCATACCTACCTTCAAGACCTCCACACTCCTCCAATTCTGGCCCCATGATTGTATTTCCTCCATCGTCGGCAGCAATTTTAGGTTATCTTGACACTGACCTCTGGAATTGCCTTCCTAAACCTCTCCGCCTTGCTACCCACTTCTCACTCTCTCTCTCTCCTCCTTTAAGGTGCTCTTTGACAAAGCTTTTGGTTGTCTATCCTGATACTTCCTTCTGCAGCTTGGCATCAAAAATATTTTATTGATACCACACTTGTCATAAGCGCCTGGGCAAATTTTATTACATTAAAGGAGCTACATAAATGAAAGTTGCTGTTGTTATCGCCTCAAGACAGACACCCTACAGGACATCTACAATGACTTCAAAGTCACAGATTAACATCTTATCAAACAGCAATTGTAATATGGGAGATCAATAAATGGACCTCTGTGCTTGAGCATTCAAACTTAACAGGGAGCCGAATAAAACTTGAGAAGGTGAATTGAAACATCCAGAAAGAATTTCCATTGCAGGTCGAAGTTTAGGAAAATGATGCAAGCCTGGTTATCATGTTAAATTTTAATTGCATCAAAGAAATTCAATATTCAAACACTTTATTGAAAGAGCGTTCTTTTGTTGAAATATGTGAGTATCATATAGTTTAGTATTAGATAACATTCTAAAAAAAGTACATTAAATGTAAAATAAAATAGCATAAACTGTTACTCATTCCATTCACTTGCTGCTACCTATTATTCCCATCAGGGCTTGGTTAGCTCAGTTGGCTGGAAGGCTGGTTCGTGATGCGGAGCATCGCAATCAGCATTGGCTCAATTCCTGTACCGGCTGTGGTTATATTAATAATAAGGGCAGCACTGTGGCGCAGTGGTTAGCATTGCTGCCTCACGGCGCCGAGGTCCCAGGTTCGATCCCGGCCCTGGGTCACTGTCCGTGTGGAGTTTGCACATTCTCCCCGTGATTGTGTGGGTTTCGCCCCCACAACCCAAAGATGTGCAGGGGAGGTGGATTGGTCACGGTAAATTGCACCTTAATTGGAAAAAATAATTGGGTACTCTAAATTTATAAAATAATAATAATCTTTATTGTCACAAGTCGGCTTACATTATCACTGCAATGAAGTTATTGTGAAAAGCCCCTAATCGACATATTCCAGCGCCTGATCGGGTACACAGAGAGAGAATTCAGAATGTCCAGTCTTTCGGGACTTGTGGGAAGAAACCGGAGCACCCGGAGGAAACCCACGCTGACACGGGGAGAACGTGCTGACTCCGCACTGACAGTGACCCAAGCCGGGAATCAAACCTGGGACCCTGGAGCTGTGAAGCAACAGTGCTAACCACTGTGCTACCGTGCTGCCTCAGATCCTCTTGAACGAAAAGCCTATTCTGAAATATTTAATGGGTTAACAACAAGGTCATTCGATGAAGGCACCGTCTTCTCAACCATGCTCCTCACCTGAGGTGTGGTGACTCTCAGGTTAAATTGCCCCAGTCACCTCTTGCTCTTTCTGAAGGGGAGAGCAGACTATGGTTCCCCGGGGACCAAAGCGACTTTCATTTCCATCGTACAGGTGGGGCAATGCTGTTCACCTAAATCACTTTCAGCTTTACTTTCCATTCTTCTCTGTCAGGCTACCTCTGCCATGATCAGAGCATTTCTTGTTTTTTTTTGTAAAAGTGAAAAAAAAACCATATAAAACAAAGAAGAAAGCTCTGACAATGGATTTAAGTCAGCAACTCAATCTCTGCTGAACTGCACAAACAAGAAGAGTTGGATTGAATTACTGTACACAGCATTAGAAACATATTCCACAACTGAGGTCCATTCAAGTGCGAGACAATACAACAAAAACTCAAGAGTGACAACAGTAAAAAGAAATACCGATGTAGAATCAGTTTCTACTGGAAATAAAGAAGGGGAAATTTACACACAGAAGCTGATCAAAGCAACCTCAAAACTACAGGACACGATGCACAGGCAACCAGCAAAATTACATCAAGCTGTCAACAAACAGATCAAGAAGACAACAGGTAGAAAAGGGAGCTCTGAGCAACCAAGGATACAGCTTTTAACTGGGAAACACAAGAACCTTCCTCTCAACCAGGCTACTGAAAAACCTGTTGCTGTTTGAGGCACGATCAATTGCACAAAGACTTGGGTACAACTGAGGCTTTATTGCTCTAAGATGTGTGGCCTCCCACAGCAGCTGGCGAAATGGCTGCAGCATGGAAGGCACACGTATTTATACTCCGCCTCCTGGGTGGAGCCAGCAGGCAGGGACTACTAATGTACCTGTAGTACAGGTCCTACCATATATCACCTAATAGAGGTGCAACAGTGGTTGACCACATTCACCCCCTGTTAAAATTGAGTCCGGCGGGGGTGGTGGAGAACTATATACAACAAATGGTTTTCTTTTTACATTTACATTTACAAATTTTGATAGAGAGGAAAAAAAATGTCTTTTGAAGTCCAGTGGACCAGTTAGAGGATTAACCGGTCCGGGGCCTTGATGTGCCACTGGGAGCGACGTAGTGGTGGCGGCGATGCCGATGCTGGTCTGATGTCCAGAGCCTCCGCCAAAATCTTCTTCATCCTTGAGTGTGAGCATGGGGAGGATGGATGGTCCCGGGGGGGTTGCTGCTGGGAGCGCTGGGGGAGGGGAGGGTGGTGCCGGGCCAGATGTGTGTGTGTGTGTGTGTGTGTGACCTGCTGGTGCCAGGTCCCTGAGGGAGACAGTATCCTGGCGGCCGTCGGGGTATGCCATGTAGGCATACTGGGGGTTTGCATGGAGCAAACCCCCAGTATGCTCCATCAACCTCTCCACCAACGGGTCCGCCTTGTGGAGTCGGACATGCCTACGGAGCAGGACGGGTCCTGGAGCTGCGAGCCAAGTCGGGAGTGACACCCCAGATGTGGACTTCCTGGGGACGGCAAAAAGACGTTCATGGGGTGTGTTGTTAGTGGCGATGCACAGTAGTGACCGAATGGAGTGTAGTGCATCAGGGAGGACCTCCTGCCAGCGGGAGGCCGGGAGGGTCCTGGGCTATAGGGCTAGTTGGACGGCCCTCCATACTGTCCCATTCTCCCTCTCTACCTGTCCATTTCCCTGGGGGTTGTAGCTTGTCGTTCTGCTGGAGGCGATACAGGAACTGACGCAGCTCATCACTCATGAAGAAGGATCCCCTGTCACTGTGGATGTAGGCGGGGAAACCAAACAGAGCAAAGATTGTGTTGAGGGCTTTGACGACGGTGGCAGACTTCATATCGGGGCATGGGATGGCGAAGGGGAATCTGGAGTACTCATCGACCACACTGAGAAAATACGTGTTTCGGTCGGAGGAGGAGAATCCACACTGAGGCGCTCAAAGGGGCGGGAGGCCTTCACCAGGCGCGCACGGTCCGGCCTGTAGAAGTGCGGCTTGCACTCCGCACAGACCTGGCAGTCCCTGGTGATTGTCCGTACTTCCTCGACGGAGTAGGGCAGATTGCGGGCCTTTATGAAATGGTACAACCGTGTGACTCCCGGGTGACAAAGACTGTCGTGCAGGGTCCGGAGTCGGTCTACCTGTGCATATGTACCTCGGGATAGGGCATCTGGGGGCTCGTTGAGCTTACCGGGGCGATACAAAACCTCGTACTTGTAGTTGGAGAGCTAAATCCTCCACCTCAAGATCTTATCATTGTTGATCTTGCCCCGCTGTGTGTTATTAAACATGAAGGCTACTGACCATTGGTCAGTGAGGAGAGTGAATCTCCTGCCGGCCAGTTAATGCCTCCAATGCCGCACAGCTTCGACGATAGCTTGGGCCTCTTTTCCGACGGATGAGTGCCGAATTACTGAGGCATGAAGGGTGTGGGAAAAGAATGCCACGGGCCTGCCTGCCTGATTGAGGGTGGCGGCTAGGGCGGCGTCTGATGCGTCGCTCTCTACTTGAAAGGGCAGTGTCTCGTCTGCTGCGTGCATCCCGGCCTTGACGATATTGGCTCTGATCCGGGCGAAAGCCTGTTATGTCTCGGCCGTCAGGGGAAAATGGGTTGACTGTATGAGTGAGCGTGCCTTGTCCGCATAGTTTGGGACCCACTGAGCGTAGTACGAAAAGTACCCCAGGCAGTGTTTGAGGGCCTTGGGGCAGTGGAGGAGGGGGAGCTCCATGAGGGGGCGCATGCGGTCGGGTTCGGGCTCCAGAACTCCGTTCTGGACCACATAGCTGAGGATGGCTAAGCATGTCGTGCTGAACACGCACTTCTCCTTGTTGTAGGTGAGGTTTAGGAGAATGGCGGTGCAGAGAATTTTGGCAAGGTTGGCGTCGTGGTCCTGCTGATCATGGCCGCAGATGGTGATGTTGTCTAGGTACGGGAAGGTGGCCCGCAAACCGTACCGGTCGACCATTCAGTCAATCTCCCTTTGGAAGACCGAGACCACGTTTGTGACGCCAAAGGGAACCCTGAGGAAGTGATAGAGGCAGTCGTCTGCCTTGTAGGCGGTGTATGGCCGGTCCGATTTACGATTGGGAAGCTGGTGGTTAGGTGGTTTTGAGGTTTATCGTTGAGAAGACCCGGTACTGTGCAATCAGATTGACCATATCAGATATGCATGGGAGGGGGTACGCGTCTAGCTGCATGTACCGATTAATGGTCTGGCTGTAGTCCAAGACCATTCTGTGTTTCTCCCCAGTTTTAACTACTACCACTTGGGCTCTCCAAGGGCTGTTGCTGGCCTCGATGATGCCTTCCCGAAGCAGCCGCTGGACCTCGGACCTGAAGAAGGTCCTGTCCTGGGTGCTGTACCGTCTGCTCCTGGTGGCGACGGGTTTGCAATCCGAGGTTAGATTTGTGAAGAGGGAAGGTGGATCGACCTTTAGGGTCACAAGGCCGCACACAGTGAGGGGTGGTAGGGGCCCGCCGAATTTCAGGGTTAGTCTCTGGAGGTTACACTGGAACTCCAGGCCGAGTAGTAGGGCAGCGCAGAGGTTAGGGAGGACGTAGAGATGGAAGATGCTGAATTCTATGCCCTGGACCGTGAGTGTGACCATACAGTACCCCCAGATTGCCACGGAATGGGATCCGGAGGCCAGGGAGATTCTTTGGTTGGCGGGATGTACCGCGAGGGAGCAGCGCCTCACCGTATCCGGGTGGATGAAGCGTTTGGTGCTCCCGGATGTCATAATATACACCAGTATATCATGGTGCAGATACACACACACACTGATGGACACACAGCAAGACCAATCAACACACACAACACCGCAGCCAATCACCAGTTAGAGCACCATCACTATAAAGACAGTGAGCATCAGAGATCCCGCTCATTCGGGATGCAGCCTCTTAGAAGGACAGAGCTTACAGCACAGATCTTCACCATGTGCTGAGTTCATAGACTGGTTAGGACAGGCATCGGTCTTTAGTTTAATCTAACATCGTGTTAACCTACAGTGGAAGTATGTTCAACAGTTTCTAACTTAATAAAATAGTGTTGTACTATTTTAAGTGTTGGTGGCCTGTATGTGTTCCACGGATCCAGAGCACCCAACACAACACCGGAGTCCAGCAGGCAAGAGGTCATGTGTCCGTTGATTTTAACGCTGGTCGATGCGGTGGCCAGGTTGTGTGGACGAGACTGGTCGATGGTCACTGAGGCAAGTCGTGGTCAGTCGTTGCTGGTGTAGGATGACGGGGAGCCCGGGGGGGCCTGGTCCTGGAATGCTGGCGGTGCCCATGTGCTGTGGGGGAGACAAGATGGCGGCGCCTAAAGATCTCAAGGAGGACAAAATGGCATCTGAAGATCTAGAGGAGTACAAAATGGCGGCGCCCATGGGCCGCATGTGTCGGGGGTTGAACAAGATGGTGGCGCCCATGGGCCGCACGTGTTGCTCGGGGGGGAAGGTGGCAGTGCCCATTGGCCGCGCTTGGTCTGAGGGAAAGAAGATGGCGGTGCCCACTGGCCACGCGTGGTCTGAGGGAGAGAAGATGGCGGTGACCATTGTCCGTAAACGAGGGGTGTGGGGGCGATAGCGGCGACTGCATGGGCCTGGCACACTGCGGCGAAGTGCCCCACTTGCCGCAAGCCTTACAAAGGGCAGGGCGGGCCGGCAGCGTTGGCGGGGGCGTTTCTGCTGGCCGCAGAAATAACATTGGGAACCCCCGGGGTTTGCTGGCTGGCATGTGGCGCAGGTGTATTGGCTGGGTAAGGGCCCCGCTGGGGCAGCCGTCTGTGGGGTCCACGATGCGTAGGAGGGGTGGGCCGCGTGGCTGGGGGTGTAGGCCTGAATGTTGCGTGAGGCAACCGTCATAGAGAGCGCTAGTTTCTTTGGCTCTGCTAGGTCGAGCATGGCCCCCTCTAACAGTCGCTGGCGTATGAGGTCCGACCCAATCCCCGTAACAAATGCGTCCTGCATAAGGAGGTTTGAATGTTCAGTGCCCGTAATGGCCTGACAGTCACAGTCCCGGACGAGTGGGATTAGGGCCCGCCCGAAGTCTTCTATGGACTCACCAGGGAGTTGAGAGCGAGTGGCGAGTACGTGCCTGGCGAAGAACGTATTCGTCTTCTGAGTGTAATTCTCCTTGAGAAGCGTCATGGCTTCGGCGTAGTTTGGCGTGTCCTGGATTAGCAGAAAGATGCTGGAGTTCAACCTTGAGTACAGGATCTGTATCTTCTGAGCCTCCGAGACAGGGCTGGGCGCCGAGTTGATGTACGCCTCAAAGCAAGCTAGCCAGTGTTGAAAGTCCTTTTTGGCGCCGTTTGAATGCGGATCCAACTGCAGGCGATCTGGTTTGATACGGAGGTCCATCGTTTGAAAATCTTAGAGCAATAAATTGATGCACGATCAATTGCACAAAGACTTGAGTTGGGTACAACTGAGGCTTTATTGTTCTAAGATGTGTGGCCTCCCACAGCAGCTGGCGAAATGGTGCAGCATGGAGGACACACATATTTATACTCTGCCTACTGGGTGGAGCCAGCAGGCAGGGACTACTAACGTACCTGTAGTACAGGTCCTACCATAAATCACCTCATAGAGGTGCAACAGTGGTTTACCACACTGCTGACATTAAATGGGAGGGATTTTCCGGCTCTTCCGGTCTTCCAGTCCTGCCGAAGGTGGACTCCCAGCGGCGGGATGGATAAACCATGCAAAACTCCGTGGACATTGGTGGTACCCGAAGATCCTCTCAGCAGCCAATAGCAAGCTGCTTCTGCCACTGTAAACAGCCAAGGAGGGGTAGCGGGGGGACTGGAAAACACTGCCTATTGTGTGCATCAAGGTGTTAACATCAGGCAGCCCTGTGAAAACAGGATGCACCTTGGGGATATAAGGTGAGATCCTCTTGAAGGAAAAGCCTGATCTGTAATATGGAGTGGGTTAACAACAATATGAAGCTTAAGACAATTTAATAGGACAGAGTTTTCCAAGGAACCTCTATTGGACCTCATGCATTTGCTGCACTCTTTTTCTCGGGTTCTTCTGCAGCCGACGTCCACCGCCCAAATGTTATGTTTTCAACTCCACTTAGGTCAACTGCAATGCTGCAGACTGCTACTTGCACAGGCCTTCCACACCACTAACTACCTAACTTGTTCATCTTGAGACCTGGCCCCACTGTAATATAATCTTTATTATTGTCACAAGCAGGCTTACATTAACACTGCAATGAAGTTACCTGTGAAAAGGGTTACCTAGTCGCCATCTTCCGGCGCCTGTTCGGGTACACAGAGGAAGAATTCAGAATGTCCAAATTGCCTAACAGCACATCTTTTGGGATTTGTGGGAGGAAACTGGAGTGCCCGGAGGAAACCGGGCTTCTGAGGAGTGCCAACACCTGATGGATCACTGATTGAGCTTGGCCATGCCCATCCCCTTGATGAAACAGCTGGGATTTGAAGGTGTCCAGAGGGGCGGTCTGGCTGGGTTTGAAGATTAAAGTGTCTTCCGAGCATTCAAAGCGCACAGGCAGCCTTCAGCAGAGTGAGCAGCCAGTGGCCACTATGTAGCTCCAAAGGAGTGCATTTAAAACACATACTGCAGCAAAGGCGGTCTGACCAGGCTACCCAAATCCTGAGAGGGACACGCTGAGTCCACAGACTTGGCACCAAGTTGTTTCCCGCTGCTGCTCTCAGCCCAGGCAACCACTCCCCACCAAACCCGACAATGTTTGAGGGGTTTTCAGTGTTCTTTCAGCCGCTTGTTAATACTTGCACTAATTTGCACCAACGAGACTTCCATCCAAGAGGGGTGGAGCGTTGTGAAAGGGCGAAGCATACTGTGTCCAAACCTCTAATGATATAAAAATGTATGCAAATGATGGTTTTGCATGGACCCGCCGGCATAGGCAGCAAACATCAATATCGCCACCAGTAAGGGACAGCGGCATGGCATCGGAATCGATGCCAGATGCAAAACTCGATTTTTCAATTTCGCCTGATTTTCCACCCTATCGCGATTCACGCTTCCGGCGTCACGATGCAGAAAATCCTGCCCATAATCTCGCAAATATCAGGAGTAAATTCAGAAAGTTTTAAAAAACAACAAAAGATGATCCAAATTAACAAAGAAGGATAAGTTAAACTATGAGGATAAACCAGCAAGTAATATGAAAACAGACAGCAAGAGCTTCTTTAAATCTATGAAAAGGAAGAGAGAGGCGAATGTGAACATAGGCCCCTGAGAGAATGAGGCTGGAGAAATAACAGCGGAGAACCAGGAAATGGTAGAACAGTTAAACAATGACCTTGCATCAGTCTTCACGGGTCCAGGGCCGGGGGGAGAATGGGGGGCCAACGGGGGAGCAGCGGGGGAATTCTTACAATAACAATCACTGGAGAAAAAATACTAGGGAAACTAATGGGGCTGAAGGCTGACAAGTCCCCTGCATCTGATGGGTTGTATCCCAGGATATTAAAGGAAGTAGCTGCAGAGATAGTGGATACACTGGTCGTAATCTTCCAAGAAGCCTTGAATTCTGGAATGTCTTGGAGGATTGGAAAACTGCCAATGTAAAACGCTTATTCAGAAAGGAAGGGAGACAAAAAACAGTTAACTATAGGCCAGTTAGCTTAACATCTGTCATTGGGAAAATGTTTGCACCCATTATGAAGGATGTAATAGCAGAGCATTTAGAAATGCATAATATAATCAAAAAAGTCTGCAGGGTTTCATGAAGGGGAAATCATGCCTGAAATATTTATTAGAATTCTTTGAGGTGGTAATGAGCAGGATAGATGAAGGGGAACCAGTAGATATACTTGGATTTCCAAAAAGCAATTGATGAGGTACCACACAAAGGGCTACTTAAAAGTGTATTTGCATGGATAATGGATTGGCTGATTAAAGACAGAGAGTTGGGATAAGAGGGGCATTTTAAGAGGGTGGCAACCTGTAACTAATGGAGTGACACAGGGATCTGTGCTGGGGTCATAATTATTTAAAATATATATCAATGATTTGGACAAGGGAAGTGAATGCACTATTGCCAAGTTTGCAGGTGACACAAAAATAGGTGGGGAGGCAAATGATTAAGAAGACACACAGAGTCTACAGGGGGGTATAGATAGGTTAGATGAGTGGGAAAAAGCTTGGCAGATGGAATATAATGAGGGAAATGTGAAGTTATACACTTTGTTCAGAAGAATAAAGGAGTTGAATATTATTTAAATAGAGGAAGACTGCACAAAGCTGCAGCACAGAGGGATTTGGGAGTCCTTGTGCATAAATCACAAAAAGCTAGCATGCAAGTTCAGCAGGTAATTGGGAAGGCAAATGGAATCTGTCATGTGCTGTAGGTTGGCTGATATGAATGATCCACTACAGAATATCTAGTTTAAATAATTTATTATGAAACAACTGCGTGGTAAAGATAACTGGAATAAATAAATAACAAACCACTAACACTAACTAACTATTCTAGAGCTACTGCAAAATATGCCTATCCATCAACACAGCTTACTCCCAACTGCCTCGAGGCACAGAGCCGCATGGTGGACCTATACAGCCATACTGCCACCTGCTGGTCGGAAGTTGTGTACAATATTGTATCCAGAATTGCTTTGTGTACACCATCACAGAATGTTGGCCTTTATTTCAAGGGAAATTGAGTATAGAAATAGGGGAGTCCAGCTGAAGCTATACAAGGCACGAGTTAGACCACACCTGGAATATTGTAAATATTTTAGTCCCCTTATCTAAGGAAAGTTATACTGGCATTGGAGGCAGTCCAGAGAAAGTTCACTAGGTTGATCCCAGATATGAAGGAATTTTCTTAAGAGGAAAGGTGAAGTAGGTTGGGTCTATACTCAATGGAGTTTAGAAGAATGAGAGATGATCTTATTGAGACATATAGGATTCACAGGGGGCTTGACAGCGTAGATGCTGAGAGGATGTTTCCTCTTGTGGGAGAGTGTAGGACAAGAGGGCATGATCTCAGATGAAGGGATCACCCATTTAAGACAGAGATGAGGAGGAATTTCTTCTCTCAGAGGGTAGTGAATCTGTGGAATTCTTCATCGGAGAGGACTGTGAAGGCTGGGTTGTTTTGTCTGTTCAAGGCTGAGATAGACATTTTTTCATCAGTAAGGGAATCAAGCATTATAGGTATATGGTAGGAAAGTGGAGTTGAGGATCATATCAGATCAGCCATGATCTCAGTAAATGGCGGAGCAGACTCGTTGGGCCAAATTACCTATTTATGTGCTCAGTCTTATGGTCTACAATCTCAAGAGGTCTTGTGGTGCAATGTGTAGCATTCCTGCCTCGGAGTCTGAAGCTCCGGGTTGGATCCGTACCACTCCATGACTGGATGGCTACAGAAACTGTGTTCATAACATGGCCAGACAGGTTAATTAACAACTTAAAAATCCTTCCAACCTTCGGTGGTGATATATAGGTGGAGGTCGCACGTTGGGTCTCTCCTGCTAGAGCTTTCGATTTTTGGCCCTTTTCACCTAGATTTGGGGGCGGGGGGGATGTTTCATATGATTGATCTCCAGGAAAGTTGGGGTATCTAAACAATGCCGAAAGCCCAGCGGAAAATTGCGGACGAAAAGGAGCAAGCTATAGTCCACCTGAGAGCTTAGGTTCGGTGTGGAGTTTTATTGGTGGAAAGATGGTGGGAACAAGCTGCGCCCATTAGGGTGGATAAGCTGGCTGATGTGGCGGCGGTGGAGTTTGAGCAGCAGTTCGCCAAGAATTTTGAGCAGCAGGAGATGATGGCTTCGCGCAAACCGTTGGTAGACGATTCATTGACCCTCATAAAGGAGGGTCTTGGAAAGCCGTTGATGGCGGTGCGGGAGCAAGAGGAGGTATTGAAGGGGATGGAGGTGGTATTGTTGCAACACAGCGGGCAGTTCACCTCGATGGGAGAGGAGCTGTGGAGGGTGGAGGAGAGCAACAAAGGACTGAGATCCAAAGTGGAAGACCTGGAAAACAGGTTATGGTGGCAGAATCTGCGGAATGTGGGACTGCCTGAGTGGCTGGAGGCCAACGCAGTACTATGCGGAGATGTTCACCAAGTTGTTGGGGGAGGAGGAGGATGTCCCTCTCTTTGAGCTGGATAGGGCACACCAGTCACTCTGGCCGAAGCCAAAGTTGAACGAACCAAGAGCTGTGATAGTTTGCTTTCATAGCTATTAGATAAAGGCGAAGGTGCTGATTGGATAGGATTGAATTTGTTTATTGTCACGTGTACCGAGGTACAGTGAAAAGTATTTTTCTGCGAGCAGCTCAACAGATCATTTAGTGCATGAAAAGAAAACAAAATACATAATAGGGCAATACAAGGTACACAATGTAAATACATAGACACCAGCATTGGGTGAAGCATACAGCAGTGCAGTATTAATCAGGTCAGTCCATAAGAGGGTGGCTTAGGAGTCTGGTAACAGCGGGGAAGAAGCTGTTTTAGGATCTGTTTGTGTGTGTTTTCAGGTTTTTGTACCTCCTGCCTGATGGAAGACGGGCAAAGCAGAATTGAGAGGTGAGGTGGGATAGCAGTGGTATTCGTATATTGGAGTGGCACGGTTGCACAGTGGTTAGCACTGTTCCTTCATAGCTCCAGGGTCCTAAGATCGATTCCCACCTTGGGTCACTGTCTGTGCAGATTGCTAATTTCTAACCAAATTTTTGCTTCAGATTATGGTTTCCAGCACAAATCCATTCACAGCAGGCTTGCAGGTCAAAGTCTCTGTTTGCAGCTTGTACTGGTCTTCTCTGCAGATTCATTCATTCAAGTTCTCATAAGTTTCAAGAAGCAGTACTCACAGCTTTTCTGGAGGAGATAGTAGGCGGGATTCTCCGGGAATTGGCGGGGCGGGCAGAAACAGTGCAGTGGAGTGACGGGAACCGCTCCGGCGTCGGGCCGCCCGAAAGGTGCTGAGTGGTTTGTGCCCTGCCGGCCGGCCTGGAAGACCTTTGGCGCCGCGCCAGCCTGGGCTGAAGGGACTCCGCCGGCCGGCGCGGGTCTGCGCATGCGCAGGAGCGTCAGAGACGTCATCTCCGCGCATGCGCAGGAGGGTTCACCTTCGAACCGGCCATTGCGGAGGGCTACACGGCTGGCATGTAGGAATAGAGTGTCCCTATGGCACAGGCCCGCCCGCAGATCGGTAGGCCCCAACCGCGGGCCAGGCCACCGTGGGGGCACACCCCGGGGCCAGACTGCCCCGCGCCCTCCCGAGGACCCCGGAGGCCGGCCACAGAGCTGGGTCCCACCTGTAGGGACCTACCTTGATTTACGCCGGTGGGACCCAGCAAAAACAGGCGGGAACTCGGCCCATCGTGGGCCGGAGAACTCGGCAGCCCCGGGACCCATGTGAGTCGTGCCGGTCCCCGCCATTCTCCGAGGTGGGCGGTGGATTCACCCCTCGGTGACTTTTGGGGGGGTGGGATAATTCGGAGGCTGGCGGGGGGCTGGATTCATGCCCACCCCCGGCGATTCTCCGACCCGGCAGGGGGTCGGTGAATCCCGCCCAGTATGTTCTGGCCTTTGTTTTCACAGCGTGTAATAGTTTTCCTGTCAGTCCAGAAATACTGCTTTCTGGAGAGAGAGAGAGAGATAGGATGTTCTTGCCGCTGGGCTGCCAGAACCAAAACTGAAACTCCTTGGGACTCTGAAAAGCATTCCACTGGAATAAGATCCAGTCACCATAAGACCATAAGATTAGGAGCAGAATTAGGCCACTCAGCCCATCGAGTTTGCTCCGCCATTCAATCATGGCTGATATTTTCTCATCCCTATTCTCCTGCCTTCTCCCCATAATCCCTGATCCCCTTATTGATCAAAAACCTATCTATCTCTTTCTTAAAGACACTCAGTGATTTGGCCTCCACAGCCCTCTTGTTACCAGGCAGAGAGTGGCCTTTCTGGCCAATTTATTGGCCACCAGCTAATCAATCAAATCGAGTCCCACCTGACCTCTCTCTCTTGTGCCGACAAGTCTGCAGCTTCTGTTTAAATGAGCACAGACTAGCAAATTGATCTCTCCTGTAACTTCTGGATTTTTCTGCTTGAATTTGAGATATGGGCTGATTGCCTTAAAGGGAAATGTCAATTAATCATCCATTGTTCAAAGTAATAACAGCAAAATAAGATAAAGGAGAAATAACAGAATAAATGGGATGGGCCTTACACCGTACATACACTTAAGCTAAGGGGTGGCCACATTTATTAGCACACTAGCCACAAAGATCTCAACCTCACAAGATGCACTGCAGTGACTCCAGCTGCGGCTGAAGCATTGAAGTCCAGACTTTTCCTGTTCATATCATTATCCAGGACACAGGAAATGTCCTGGCTGTCCCACATAGAACATAGTGTGCACTCCAGGGGTGGGAGTTTCCCTGCCATTCCTCAATTTATTTGCTAACAAAAATTTTACTTATGACTTTCCTGTATGTCACAGTTTGATATTTTTCCTCTCCAATTTCAGTGATTTGTATCCACTGCTCATTCTTCCTAGTCTGCTTCACAGTGAGCCTGACCTGCTGCACATTCCTCCCGGTCTGCTTCATTATGTTCCTAACTTGCTGCACATTCCTCCCAGTCTGCTTTACAGTGATCTCAAAATGTTCCTTTATTCTTTCATGGGTTATGGGCATCGGTGGCCTAAGCCATCCCTAATTGCCAATAAGATGATGGCAGTGAGCCAGTTCCTCGATCTGCTGTTGTCCATGTGGTATAGATACTCACAAAGCACTGTTTGGAAGGGAGATCCAGGATTTTGACGCAGCTACAGTGAAGGGATGGCAATATAGTTCCAAGTTAGGAGGGTGAGTGGCTGGGAGGCGAACTTGCAAGTGATGGACACTCCTCCCAGTCTGTTGCATAGTGATGCTGACCTGATGCACATTCCTCCCAGTTGATGAAGTTTGTGAGAAACAAAATTAATCAAAAGGGAAATTTTACCCATTTAGTAAATTAAAAATTACATTTGAATGAAAACTAAGTTGAGAATTGTTAAAAAAATAACTGGGAAATGAAACGTACTTGGGTACTGTTTAGCTTGGAAGTATTCAAAAATAATGCAAGTAATCTGCAGCAACTTTAACCCAACATGCTGGATGGGAAATCATGATACTGGGTGGATTTACATCCTGTTCTCCACTCTCCACTGACTTCAATGGAAAGTCAAATCAGACTGGATGTAAAACCAGGTTTCCAGATGTTCCTGTCAGTTTTCTGATGGACAGGTGAGGCTAAATTGCTCCCAAAGAATGTGAGATGAAAAAAAAATGCAAAATAAACATAGTTAATCCTGGAAATATAATCCCATTTTCTGGGAGAAATAATTTTGGATCTTTTCTGGAAAAATAAGATTTGAGTTAAAACCTGATTCCCTCAGATGCATGAAAACCATTTTTGTTCTCTGAAAGATTTTATCATCATAACCTATATTTATCTCTGTAACATTCAGTTACATTCCCAATCAGATGCTTTTATTTCCAATTGATTTCTGAATTAAGCAATGCAGCATCACTGCTTTTGGTTCTCAGCTGGTGTGACCTTACACAGACAGTACAGACATCAACCAACTGGCTTACTGTAAACAGGTGGGTGCATGTTAACATCCTTGTTGTTTAATTTTCATAACTTGCATTAAATTTAGTACAGGGTCATCCAATCCACCTAACCTGCATGTGAGAGGAAACCAGAGTACCAGGAGGAAACCCAGCCAGACACGGGGAGAAAGTGAAAATTCAACATAGTCACTCAAGGCGGCTTCTTTCCTTCGGACAATGCTCGGCACAACATCGAGGGCCAAAGGGCCTGTTCTGTGCTGTACTGTTCTATGTTTAACAACCACATCATCTATCTTACAAAGTTCAGATACACATCAGCAAGCCTCCATTTGTAAATGGCACCTGTCTCCAACTACCACAGAATGACTCCTGTTTCCTCAGTGCAAAGAGACCTGTGCTTGGCAGCAATGTATGACTGGCTGCACGGTTTGCTGACAAGGGGCTCTGTTAAATTAATTATATAATGTGCAGATAATGGCTGTGTTTGGGGAACGTATATTCAACAGTATCCTAAACATGACACAACAGAACTTGACTGAGTGGCTCTGAGTGATGAAAACTGTACTGAATAAATAATGTCGGACAATTATTTTAAAAAAACACTCAGCAAGTCTGACAGCATCTGTGGAGAGTGGGAATGGAGCTAATGTTTCGAGTCTGGATAACTCTTCATCACTCAAAACATTAACTCTGTACCCTCTCCACAGATGTCCTCAGACCTGCTGAGATTGTCCAGCATTTTCTGTTTTTGTTCCAGATTAAAGCACCCGCAGTAATTTGCTTTTATGTTAAAAAAACCTGATCATTTACTCCAATATGTTAAATAATTATTTCCTCAGGGGTTCTGCCAAGACATCAGGGACTGAAAACTGAGGCAATCAGAGGAAATGACTGAATTTTATTCATGGTACAATTAGCAAACAGCAACATAGGTAATTTATTGAAGGGAGTGCCCAATAATCTACCAACCTCTTCCCGGCATCTTTTATATTAGTTATAGTTTTCAAACAAACAGTACCGCACCATCTGGCACATGGAAGATTAAAAGAAGGGGCTGGTTATTTGAACATGATAGATGTGGCGCTAAAAAGGTTTCATTAGTAAATGTAGAAATTACCTATGTATTATTATTTCTTCAGGTACCTCAACAATTTCCATTGAACTGTTGGTGATTTTTGAGATCTAACATTGCTGCATGAGTTAAAAGGTGTGGAATGTTATCCTTTGGTTTTATAAGAATTGTAGGGGAAGAACAAAGGCCCAGGTTGTAGATCTCCACCAAGGTTAAGCCTTAGGGAAGAAAGCTGCAAGTGTAATGGCTGAATTGCAATGTGTACATGTAATAAAGGAATTAGCAGACTGTTGCAAGGTTGCCAGGGATTTAGGGAATCGACATTTAAAATGGCCTTGAAGAGAAAAAAAAGACTTGATGGCAGATAAATAATTTCCCTTTCTGCTCTATCTTATTCCCTTTTTGTGAAATAAAAGTTGATCAACACAAAGCAGCAGGATAGCAAGCTAATGACACAAATCTTCATTCAAAAGAGTCCGGGTAATCTTAAATATATCACCATTATGGATTTTACTGCTCTCTAACAGTACATCAACTCTAACAAGGTCAAGGTGATGTCTCTTTTTTCTGTCCTCATTTCTCTCCTTACCTCTTTCTATTCTCTCTCTACACCCATCTTTCTCCCTGCCCTATCGAGTGCCTCTGTCCTATTCCTTTCTCACTTCTGTTGCTTCTTCTCTCCAATCTTCCACCTTGTGGCAGAACAAACATTAATAAGAAGGATTTACTGAAATAATTGTAATTTCACTATAATATATTGTTCATTCCATCGGCTTTCTTTGGCAATGCTTTAAATTTTCCTTTTTATATCTGAACAATATTCTCTCCTTCCCTCCGCCAACACTTTTTAGCCTTTCCATCTTTGGCCGTCTGGGCCACAACTGTGTCATGAACATCAAGTGGCCCTCACTTCCATCAGGAGCAGCTGGGCGTGCACGTTAAGAAGCTGGGCATATGTTAGGTTCTGACTGAGGGCAGGAGTTCGAAGGCTTCTGGCTGGAACCCTACAGGCCATCCCAGAAATTGCACTTATCTACATTGTCCTACTTCCAAGATGTCCTCCAACTGAACTGTCAATATTTGACTAATTTCCTCATTCATTATGGTTCCAGCTCACCTTCCCGTACTTGAGGCTGCATAAAAGATACGTATTGTCTTAGAATTATACAATTAAATTGACTGGTGTGGGGTTTGGTTTTTCAAGTGGGATGACCAAATGGCCTTTATCATATCAATCTTGCATCGGTGGAAGAATTCTTTCTTGATTTACAGTTGTTTGGGTCTGTGGTTCCTTTGTCACACAAATGGAGGAGAGAGCAGGTAATAATTAAAATATGATTCAATAACCAATAACTGAATGTTAGTTTTGATTAATGGACCAAATAAAAAGCAGTTTAGCACCCGCACTTTCCACGGAAAATAGCCAATATGGAATACGGCTTTGTGTTCCTTTTTGAAATGATTTTTCATACTTGCTGTATTTAATTATTAACAGCCCAAGGCCACCAGGCAGGGGCCAGATTTAAAACACTGCATCAATGTCAAAAACCAAAGTCAGTGATTTTCACTCGGGCACATTGCACTTACTTTCAATCTCCTGGTAGGATGGGACACACAACAATTGGCACTGTTCTCTTTTCTTTTTCCTTGGCGTAAAGTTGAAGATGAAGGAGCCGCTGCTTAAAATCACCATCACTAAAGTTCTGTTGAAACTACCACTGTGATCTTAATGCAAACTGTCTTGTTTCGAGATAATGATGCTGTCTCCAATGGTAACATGTATAAGGATGATAAGGTAAGGAAAGTGAAAAAAAATTTCATATTTGAGAGGAATTCAACCAGTGATGCAAAGGCTCAAGCACTTTAAAGTCACCTAATGAACAGGCACTTTCAGCAATAAGCAGTGGGTAGCACTGTTGCTTCACAGCACCAGGGTTCCAGGTTCAATTCCCGGCTTGGGTCACTGCCTGTGCAGATTCTGCAAATTCTCCCCGTGTGTGTGGGTTTCCTCCTGGTGCTCCGGTTTCCTCCCACAAGTCCCGAAAGACGTTGGCCGGGATTCTCCCTTCTGGGGATTAAGTCCCCACGCCGACGGGAAAACCGGCGCCAACCACTCCGGCATCAACAGCCCCCGAAAGTGAGGAATTCTTCGAACTTTCGGGGGCTAGGTGGGCGCCGCAGGGGTTGCCGCCCCTCCAGCTGGCGCAGTCTGTGCATGCGCGGAACGGCTGGTGTGATCTCGCACATGCGCAGACTGGCTGGCCTATTTCCGCGCATGCGCAGACCAGCCGGCGTATTTTCGCGCATGCGCGGGGGGTTCTCTTCGCCGCACAGGCCCCTGGGCAATATGGCAGAGCCCTCCAGGGGCCCGGCGCAGAGGAAGAAGTCCCCCCATGGAACAAGCCCGCCTGCAGGTCAGTAGGCCCCAATCGCGGGCAGGCCACCGTGGGGCCCCCCCACCCCGGGGTCGGATCCCCTCACGCCTCCCCGAGGACTGCCCCCGCACACTCACCTGCCAGGTCCCGCCATGCGTGAGGTGAGTAATTCACGCCGGCGGGACTGGACAAAACTGGACTGCCACTCGGCCCATCGGTGCCTGAGAATAGGGCAGCCGGTGGGGGGTTGGAGAATCCCGGCCCTGTTTGGTAATTTGGACATTCTGAATTCTCCCTCCGTGTACCCAAACAGGTGCTGGAATGTGGCGCCCAGGGGCTTTTCATGGTAACTTCATTGCAGCATTAATGTAAGCCTACTTGTGACAATAAAGATCATTATTATTAATATACTCTCCTTTAGAACAAATACTCCTCCTGCTGTCTGCAAAGGGCACAAATACCACTTGTATTCACCCTCATATGTCTCAAAAGCTTTTAAGCCAAGTACAATTCGTGGGGCAAACTGATTAAATGTGCTGAGTAACTGCACCTGTTTCAACCGTTGTCCTGAACTATGTGATATTTGATTTAAATCTGTACTTGGTGGGAAAACGACAAGCCTTTTTCGTGAATGCGAGGCACTGGCATAAATCCATGTGAGGACCTGTTGTTTCATTGTTTCGACTTCCTTTTCCATTACAACCAAAAGCTTCAGAAAATTAAAATCCAATGAGTAAGCTTTGGGCCTGCACATGGTGCATGTAATACAATAGTCTACATTACATGTACATGGATGCTTTGTCTTACTGTGATTTGAATGGCACATGTCATCCTCACTTTTGCATGCAAAAGCAAAGGTTTGCCAATACCTTCTCATGGGCATAATGTATTTTTGAAAGGAGTGAAATGTGTGACAAAAAAAGGAACAAATTAAAATCAATTTAAATGACCTTGCTTGCCTTCCTGACTGACAAAGAGATTCTGAGCAAAAAACTCAGCTGTGCATTATAGCAGTTCAGGCCACCTTCCTATCATCACATTGTCCTCACACTTGATATAACCTTTGCTGTTTCTATGTTGGATAGGATTATGACAAAATATCTTGCTGTTCTTAATGTAAGTAATTGCTTATAAATCTTTTTCCAATAGTCGATTTATTTATATTTTCAAAAGCACTCTTTCTTTTCATTAACTCTCCTTAAAATTACATTAAGGTTCCCCATGGTCTTAGACAAATGTTATTACATGACTTCAAATTAATTAGATGCTAATTGACATGGAATTTCAGTTTGTTAATAGATGCTATAGCAGACATTAATGAATAATGTTCTTAACAAGTTGACATGTATCAATTAATTAATTAAAAAAAAACACCCATGTGGCTCCTTCTTTCAACCTGACCTCCGGTTACCCACACTGATTCATCATTATCACTCTTTTTAATGAACAATGGAGTAAAGTCATCAAATTCACCTAAACCTAGAAGAACAAGGAAAGAAAAATGGAGCCTAATCGGAGGAGCGCACTTTAATCTGAATAAGCATGACCTTGCTTATATCCAATGGAACTAAAAACTCAGGCTTTTATTTTAAACCTCAAATTGCTCTGTCGGCAATGGGAGTGGGGCATCAGCCAGTGCAGCACAATCCATGAAAGGGAGAGTTTGGAAACGTGTGCCTAGAGAGTTATAGATGTTTACAGCATGGAAACAGGCCCTTTGGCCCAGCTTGTCCATATCTTGAGGCCTCTGTTTCCTGCTGCTGTTCCATTCTACAAAATATCTCTCACATCAGATTCAGAAGCACGAACCAGAAGATGGTCATCTTTTAGATCTCCATACAGCTCAAGACCATTACGTTTGACTTTTTGTTTTGCCTTCCTCACTCAATCACCTTCAACCTACAACTTTCCCACAATCCAACTATTTGTCTTTTGCAGTTTTGCACCTTGGTAAATGGGTACCACGGGCAAAATTCTCCCGAAACGGCGCGATGTCTGCCGACTGGCGCCCAAAACGGCGCCAATCAGAGGGGCATCGCGCCGCCCCAAAGGTGCGGAATGCTCCGCATCTTTGGGGGCCGAGCCCCAACATTGAGGGGCTAGGCCGACGCCGGAGGAATTTCCGCCCCACCAGCTGGCGGAAACAGCCTTTGTTGCCCCGCCAGCTGGCGCGGAAATGACATCCCCGGGCGGCGCATGCGCGGGAGCGTCAGCGGCCGCTGACAGTTTCCCACGCATGCGCAGTGGAGGGAGTCTCTTCCGCCTCCGCCATGGTGGAGACCGTGGCGGAGGCGGAAGGGAAAGTGTGCCCCCATGGCACAGGCCCACCCGCGGATCGGTGGGCCCCGATCGCGGGCCAGGCCACCGTGGGGGCATCCCCCGGGGCCAGATCACCCCGCGCCCCCCCCAGGACCCCGGAGCCCGCCCACGCCGCCTTGTCCCGCCGTTCAAAAGGTGGTTTAATCCACGCCGGCGGGACAGGCAATTTATCAGTGGGACTTCGGCCCATCTGGGCCGGAGAATCCAGAGGGGGGGCCCGCCAACCGGCGCGGCCCGATTCCCGCCCCCGCCGAATATCCGGTGCCGGAGACTTCGGCAACCGGCGGGGGCGGGATTCACGGCAGCCCCCGGCGATTCTCCAACCCGGCGGGGGGTCGGAGAATGACGCCCCACGTATTGAACATTGGAAGAAAGTGTGAGAGAAACAGCACCCCATTGATAATCATTTGCTAATAAAATATTCAACCGAAATGTCTGTTTTGTGGCAAATAATGTTGTTTTTGTTTAAAAATCCAAAAGTCTCATGTCCTCTTTTTCCGCTGAGTTGAAGATAAATATTTTGTGCAACATTTACCCTACTGCAGAGCGACGCCAGTGTCATGGGTTCAATTCCCGTACCAGCTGAGGTTATTCATGAAAGCCCCACCTTCTCAACATTATCCCTCGTCTGAGGTGTGGTGACCCTCAGGTTAAATCACCATCAGTCAACTCTCAAAGGCAGAGCAGCCTATGGTCCTCTGGGACTGTGATGACATTTACATTTAACTAATTGACATGCGCCAAGATCAACTGTGCATCATGTTGACCTTACAAAAACCTGACACGCACATATTTTGAAAAGACAATGGCTACGATTCTCGGTTCTTGAGACTAAGTGTTGACGCTGGGGCAGAATTTGTGGACTTTCACGACGGCAAAACTGGCACTGAACCTGGACTGAGTCTGCAACTGTGGAGGGGCTAGTACTGGCGCCACATGGAACACAATCGATTCTAATGTCAAATGGTGCAGGATTCACCGGGTCCGTGATCGACACTCGGGGGGCTGACAAGCTGCAGCGCATATACACATTACAATCCCCACACACTCTCACCTCAGCCAACAAGATGGCGCTGGTTGTGCTGGAGCATGCCCGTACAGTTGATGTGTCGGCTGGGGCCAGCGGGCATCCAGGGTGGCCCGGGGGAAAGCAAGACGACCCGTGAACCTAGGTTCACAGTGCGCTGTCAGCGGCGTGTACGGCTGCATGGCTGCCCCTCCAGCTGCGGCAATGGTGTTCCGTGCCCGTCCACCCAGACCTCACAGTCCACCTCCTGGCCACCTACTCCCCCATTTCTCCCAGCCTTGCCAGAAGCCCCCCAGCCAGCGACACAACTGTCAACAAACTATGGCGATGTTGGATGCTTTCAGTATCCCCTCTCTCTCCCTCAGTATCCACGACGCCGGTTTCACAATTTTTAAAGGCACAAGTGAACCGCGCCATCGGGAGCTTGGCCCATTGGAGGGCCAGCATCGCAGGGGCCCCAGAGAACACCAGGTCAGGCTCGCTCATGACATGCAAACAGTGTTTACTCTGCGTTCCGGATCACATTGACACCGCTGTCGAGGTGACGGAGAATTGCAATTCGGTGTCAAATCGACGGCCACCGCCATTTTGGCATCATAACCTATTCTCCGTCAAATCGCGTTCCACGATTTCGGCGTCAGCCAATGGAGAATCCCACCCAGTGACTTTTCTGGTCGAAGTTATATCACCATTTTGCACATTTACAAAGCATTACAATAAATTACCGAGAGACTTTTTCAAAACTATGGACCTTTAATTTGTAATATTCCTTAACCAGGTAGGGAAAGTAAATTACTGGGATCCACAAGAAAATGAAAGTGATTAAATGAGATCATAAACCTGGCTCAGAGCTCTTTTTTGCCATAAAATGTATTTTCATTATGGAACGTATATCTGGGGCTTGCACTATAGTTATGACAAAATTAGGCTTTAGTTTTGGCTTTAAAATTTCAGGCATAAATAGTTATTCTGTCTCTCGGCGAGAGCTGCCAGATGCTGTAACTATGATTTTAAATAGGGGGGAGTTAACAATACGTGGCTTTTTCAACTGTAAAGCACAGATGGGACACTTTGCTCAATGTCTCTTGCCTAACTGTTGTGTCAGATTCAAAGAATCTTTCAACTCAGAGCTCCAGTCCAAGTCAGGCGTTGCTGTTTCCAAACAAAATGAAATGAAATGAAACAAAAATCGCTTATTGTCACAAGTAGGCTTCAAATGAAGTTACTGTGAAAAGCCCCTAGTCGCCACATTCCGGCGCCTGTTCGGGGAGGCTGTTACAGGAATTGAACCATGCTGCTGGCCTGCCTTAGTCTGCTTTCAAAGCCAGCGATTTAGCCCTGTGCTAAAGAACAGACACCTGTGCACAATTGTTTAATATGAGCAGACTAGAAATGAAGACAAGAAATTAAAGATCTGCAGCATGGAATGAACCATGATTCAGCTCTACACTTACTAAAAAAAAAACTCATTAGGCAGAATTCTCATAAACCTCCACCAGCAGATTTGATGACTGGCATGATGGGAGAATATGGCAGGAAGGCCAGGAATTGGTTTCATGCTGGTGTGATTGTCAATGTGAAAAGCACCATTATTGAAGATCTCTTCGGTTGCCCGGCCACAGACTACTTAGAAGGGCCTTACTGAGGGGAGGGAAGCCTGAGGCATGGGTTCCTTGGAAAGGCCTCACAGAGGAAAGGGAAGCCTGGGGCAGTGTGTTGGGAGGGGTTGGGGCTTCCTCATGGACTGATGGTTCCACTCAATCGGGGGGGAGGTGGCTTCTTGTGGGTGGGATGAGGCCAAAGGCAAGGCTAATCAGTATCCGGTTTCAGCTGAGATCCTTCAGCTGTAACTCAATTGACATGCCTGGAGTCAAACTAGTCACACAATTATGCCCACTCAAGCACCACTTATGTGTGTGAGTGTCACTGATTTCAGCATAGCATTTAACACTTGGTGTGCCAGTATCATTGCCCAACTGGGTGAAGAATGATATTTTGTTAGAAAGTTGGCAATGGCACACTGCCCAAGGAGAGTGCTCCTAATCCTTCGTGCTGAGATGTATATTGAAAAGTGTAACCCAGAAACAGGTTGAGCGCAAGGCCTTGGAGTGAATCTTTGGACAATTCCTGAGATGAAAGCTAATGATGCAGTTTCTAAATCTCTGGCCAATTGGTCGAGTGGTGTGAGACAAATGTGATGTGGGGTCTTGCCAAAGCAGAATGTGAAGTAAGTTCTGGACATCAATGTTATGGCCAGAAGTCAGTGGGTTTTGAGATGTAGCTTCAGACGATGAATGGACAAAAAGTGGCCTTCGGAGACAACTGCAAACCGACAAGTCTCTCTTTGATACTGCAGTGAGGGGAACATCAGCAACATGCAGCCTGGTAATCTCGCTGTCATTTTTCTCGCTTATAGGCAGGACAGAAGAATTAAAAGATACCAACGGAAGTGCCTGCTTCACCAAAGACAGGAGTAGAACTGTGAAGAGGAGGAAGGGGTGGCTGGGCCTGCTCTGCACACAGAGGATGAACCCAAGAGAGCTGTAGTTCAGAGGTACCTAGCTAGACCATAGCTTTTCTGACGATGAGGGCCTGGAGCCTGGTCCAGTCTGGTGAAGCCCTACAGTACAATCCACAGAGGGACTCATGCATTATCATCCCCTGCTGCACCCTGCACAACCTGGCGCTGCAATGGGTGGAGGAACTGCCTGAGAAGGTGGAGGAGCAACACGTGTCCTTCACTATGGAGGATGTCGAAGGGGATGAGGCTGAGGAGGTCCTCAAGGGGGCTGAAGATAAAGGGAGCTGAAGCAGTCACAGGAAGAGAGGATTCAGATGGGTGGGACACGCCTGGAGTCACCTGGGTGAATGACCCACGGCTTGTACACCAGCTGATCCACCTCACTATGGGTACCCAATGACCTTTGACTTCCTCCTTGGGATAGAGGAGCAGCTGGCATGAGGTTGAGCCCCACTATCCTCTGACATTGGCGCTGATTGATCTCAGCATATGTCTGCACCATGGAGAGCATCTCCAGCACCATGGGTTGCACTTCCTGCACCATGGAGTGCATTTCCTATACCATGGATTGTATGCTCTGCACCATGGAGTGCATGTCCTGCAGCTGTGCAGCCCAAATGTCTTGGACTAAGTTGTCCATGGCAGTCGCCACCCTATCTGCGTTGACCTCAATGCATTGGAGTATCGGCACAATCACCTCAGGCATAAGGCAGACAGACTCCTCGATGGAGCTTTCAGTCCAGCAGTGTACCAGACATCCCTTCCTGCTTTTCCCACATTTACCTCTGGAGCTCCAGCAAATGAGGCATGACCAAATCCAGAGACCTATCACCTGACTGGTACTCAGCAGATTACTGGCATCCGGCAATCCACCAAGTGCTGGCACCCTGTGATGTCCCTGCTTCCCCCCTGCTGTGCACCTGACAGTGTGAAGTGCTCACCAGATTGTGACCCCGAGGCTGATCTAAAACTAGGTCCCATCGAGGTGTCTGTCTCAGCACTGGTGAAGGGTGTGGGTGAGCATCGTGATGGTTATTCTATTTCCGAGCCCATAAATCCCCCCTCTGGGCTGCTGACAGGTCTGGTTTGAGGGCCTGGCTGGTGGACTCCTTCGGCTGCTCCCCAGATGTGCCTGGGAGGAAGGACAGTTCATTAGTGAATGGCAGGGGCCTGAGAAGCAGAAGGCATGTCTCACATCAGATAAAGGCAAATTACCGCGGATGCTGGAATCTGAAACCAAAAAGAAAATGCTGGAAAATCTCAGCAGGTCTGGCAGCATCTGTAAGGAGAGAAAAGAGCTAACGTTTCGAATCCAGGTGACCCTTCGTCAAAATTAAAGACAGAGAAAGTGGGAAATAATTATACTGTGGATTGAGAATGAAAGATGAATCATAGCCACTGAAACCTCGGGAGACAGGGTGCTAAGAGCCACAGAATGCAAGGTGAAAAAGTGCTTATAGCAGTCCCCAGAGAGAACAAAATGTGTGAAAGGCCAAACTGCAGAGAAACTAACATCAGAGGGTAAACTGTGACAGATGTAGATGTGGGGGAGGGGAGAAGGAGGAAGCAAAGGGGAGAAAGGGTAACGAAAGATGGATAAGATGGGGGGTGAACATATATAAAGACAGGAGAAAAATAAATGGTAAAAAACAGTTAAAATGAAATGGGATGAAGACAAATGGGTCAAGATGGGATAGAGCTAATCATCTGAAGTTGTTGAATTCGATGTTGAGTCCGGAAGGCTGTAGCGTGCCTAACCGGAAGATGAGATGTTGTTCCTCCAGTTTGCGTTGAGCTTCACTGGAACATTGTAGCAGGCCAAGGCCAGACATGTGGGGTTGTGAGCAGGGTCTTGTGTGAAAATGGCAAGCAGCAAGAAGGTCAGGGTCCTGAATGCACACAGACCGAAGGTGCTCAGCAAAGCGATCACCCAGTCGGCATTTGGTCTCTCTGATATAGAGGAGACCACATTGGGAGCAGCGAATGCAATGGACCAAATTGGACTAGGTGCAAGTGAAACGCTGCTTAACCTGGAATGTGTGTTTTGGGCCTGGGATGTTAAGCATGGAAGAGGTAAAGGGGCAGGTATTACACCTTCTGCGATTGCATGGGAAGGTCCATGCCGCACTATGTGACGGAAAAAGCCACCATTACCATCGGCAAGCTCGGTGCCGCTTTTCCTGCCATCGTTAGCCTTTGCCCATTTCCGAGAAAATTTCACCTCATAGTTCCTGACCACTTGATGTTTACAAAACACTTGCGCTGCACACAGATCCCTTCACAGAATACCCCCGGGAGTTCTTCTAGCTTCATATCTGTTAATCATTTGCCTCCAACCGAATGTATGAGCCTCCTGTATGCTCCACCATCAGTGGCCGAATTTGCAGCATTGCAGCATTCTCTTTCTGAATTCTCAGCACCTTGTTAAATCACTTTCCCCTCCATCAAAAACCAATCACATCAACCGTTCGTTCGATCTTCTATCCCATTCCAGGATATTTCCCTGAGATACAAGTGCCAACCCTTGTTGCTGACTGACAAACTGTGCTACTGACTGCATTAGATGTAAAACATTTGCTTGGTAGTACATAACGTGAATGTTGATGAAAAGAGAGATGTGTTGCCGAAGCTTTTATCATAATGTGATCATTGACTTGCTAGTATTAGGGTCCCGGGACAGACGCCAACCTTTGCTAGGATATGAGACAGAAACCCCAGAAGTTCTCGGAGTAACTCCACAGACAAGTAGGGATATGGTACATAAAAGCATATTTTATGAACACATTATTAAACTAACGTGAGCACCATGAAATAAATAGCTTACCATTATCAGTAGAACAATGCTTAACAGTAAAATGAATCTATCTTCTTTATCTCCAATCAAGCAAAACCCATCATATGTCAAAACCCACTTTTAAATACAGTTAGCAAACACAGGAATACTTGCTGCTTAGAAATGGCACTGCCAGAATGTCAGGCTGGCAGTAGGGGTACCACCCTGCTCTGTCCCCACCCACCCAGAAATCTAAAACGGCCTGCGAGATCTTTTGAGGCGCTGCTACGCCTGGTCCATGTTTGTTTGGACCAGAACTAAACAGTTCCCTGGGGGGTGGGGTTTGCAGGCACGACCGTTGAGTCCTGGGCTCTGGGTCAATCCGGCGCCTGGCTTTTAAATGAGTCTTTAAGCTTATGTAAATATGTACAGTGAGTCGAGTGACTTGGGATTGGCCCGGCGCCTGGCCCGAAGCCTGGTTTGGGGCTCCAGCACAATTCACCGGTGTAGATCCGGGCACAATGAGGTCGCTGAATCATGCTCAACATCTCGAATTCCTACCTCTTCCTCCACCACCGTCGAACAGTGGCAGCCATATGTACAAGATGCATTACAGGAACTCACCAAGGCTCCTTAGGTAGCACCTTCCAAGCCCACGACCACTAGAAGGACAAGGGCAGCAGATACATGGGAACACCATCACCTGGAGGTTCCCCTCCGAGCCACTCACCATCCTGACTTGGAAATAGTTCCTTCACTCTCACTGGGTCAAAATTCTGGAACTCCCTCTCTAATAGCATAGTAGGTGTATCGATATCACATCGACTGTAGCAGCTCAAGAGGGCAGCTCATCCCACCTTCTCAAGGGAAATTAGGGATTGGAAACAAATGCCTAGCCTAGCCAGTGAAGCCCACATCATTAAAAAAAAAATGTTTTTAAAAATCTGAAATTCATACATTCATCAATTGAGAAGCAACATACATTCATATGCCGAGGCCCGATCTTTGCCAACAAAATAAATATATTCAAGCCTTGTGCCTTTTCTGAATTACCTGGAGCCATGGGGAGTCTTTAGATCTCACTGCTTTCCCCATGGCAATACCCGAGCCAATCAGAGTTGGCTTGCCAACCCTTTTCTCCTGCATCATCAATTATTGATTTTGACGAAGAGTAACTCAGACTCGAAACGTTAGCTCTGTTCTCTCTCCACAGATGCTGTCAGACCAGCTGAGATTTTCCAGAATTTCCTGTTTTTCTCATCAATTATTGTAATACATTTTTGAATTTACCCCCGATGAGTTCATGCTGGAAATCTTCTGCACCGTGTCTCTCCTCTCAGCAATATTCAAAGATTAGGGGCGGGAATCTTCGTCCCCCAAGGCGTGTGCTTCTTGGCAGTGCACCGGCCAATAGGATTTCCCAGTGAAGCCACCCCACACCAGTGGGAAGCCTATGGGCGTGGGTGTGTTGCAGATGGGAAAAGAGGATCTCAGCGCCCGGAGAATTCTGGCCTAAATGTTGTATGCTCTAAACAGCGTGGCATGCCACCAGCATGGTTATGTTCGACATGTCACTATGTTCCTGGATCAGGAATACATACCAGATGTTCTGCACAGCACAGAATGGCATATAACCTCTTTTATAATATTGAGCCATGTGTTCATGTAAGCTGAATATTTACTTTTGTGTAATCACCTGATGCAAAAGACTCAGGCAATACACAAAGCTTCAGGTCAAGTGTCATTATTCTTCTAATTCTTTCAGACAGCTCTGCCACACAAGCATGCTTAGTGAGCCACCCTGCTTAAAATGAAGTGTTGAAAGTAACTTCACAGAAGCAAACACTGTACATTGAAGAAACAAAAGGAAAGGAAAATCATAAGAACTTTGTGACATGTTCATAACATTAGTAATTAAATCCCATTGTTCATAAATAATGCAAAAGAACTCATTGTAAGCTATTAAGCTAAATATAATTTACTGTCAACTTTCAATGACCCCTACATAACTCCCTATCGGTAGCCTATTATCATTGTTGTGATCTATCTGTTTTTTTATATGAACTAATTGTTATCTCTTATATTCTGTTTTTCTGAGCAGAATTTTATGGTCCCTCACCTGTGAACCCGTCAGCAGGGGACCATAATTCTGCCAGTTAGATTGGCGAACAGTCCTCAAAGGCAGTGACTTCCCCCTGAGTGGGGGATGGAGTATTGCTATCCCAGACTAGACCCCAACAGTGGCTAGGATACTGGACCGAAACCCCAATATTTTAGTTTATTTGAAAGACTATGCGGAAGGAACGATTTGCTCCAGGAGTGATTGCATGAAGAAATAGGGCTTAGTTATTTTTAAAATAAAACTTTATTACAACTACAATATTAAACTTTTTAACTTCACACCCAAAAAGAACAGCTGGCACTTTGCACCTTAGCACAACTACACAATTTCCCATTAAACAACAAGAAAATAAATATACAGATCTCAATCTATCTTACTGGTGGACTCAGCAGCAGACAGATCAGAAGGCAACTCCAAAGTTTCTCCACCAACTCCCTGCTTAATGCTGTCAAAAATGTCTCTCTGCCTTCTTTGGCTCCACCCAGCAATGACCTCATTTCCCCAAGTTAAAAAACAAATTCTGTCTCTGGAAGCTGCAAAGCACTTCAACTCTCCAGGAAATCCATCAGGCATTAGCCCAGACTGAAAAACACATTCCTTGGTGAATTTCACGTGCTGGCTGTTAAATCTATCCGGGTCCAGCAGATCAGAGTTGTTTTTTTAAATGACCATTTCAGTAAACACTTTCTAACCTCAGGCTTTTAACTCTTAACTTGTCCCAATATTTAGAAGTCAACATTCCTAAAATCTTCCAATCATCACATGGGAACGGGGATTCTCAGAATTTGTTCCACATTTGGAAATGGCCTGCAACCCATTATGTATAAGTCTGTACAAATCAGCTGGTGATCTTGAGGCACAGAGTTCATCATTATCGATGAAATTAATTAACTTTTTCACTTTGTCTTCAAAATGATTTGTGTCTATATCCTCCCGGTAGAATTCACTTCATTTTTTACCGCGGTGGCTTTTACCATTCTCATCCAAACGTCTGTCGAAAAGCACGCAAAATACATCAATAGTTCCTTTTGTAGATACAATTCTGCTCTGCAGTTGCACCATTATTGTGTCACAAATAACATCAACAGTCTCAATGATGATCTTCTCTTTCCATTTTACAGTGACTTCATTGTTTCTAGTTTCATCGAAAAATAACTTATTGCATCTTGTGCGCTTCTTATGATCAGACTGACCTGTATTTTTTGCTAATATTAGTGTCTCTGCTTCCAGTGAGCTGCAGTCATTTCAAACCTCCATGACAAAACTTTTAACTGAGGCTAACAATTGTGCAGCAGTCAATAAAGTTCCATCAACATTTTGCTGACGGCATTAATTTTTTGATGTAATTGTTGCCACAAAACAACAAAAACAGCAATATCCTACTTTTCAAACTTCTCAATTAAGAATTTTGCTTTAGCTTTCACACGTGTTTTTTTCTGAATTTGCTGCAGCTATGTCTAATAAGGTTTCCTTTATATGAACAAAGTTCAATTCCAAATCCAAAATAGCATCTACATGAGCACACCGTCTGGTGTCAGGCTCAAGAGCCTATCAGCAAATTCAGAGCTATCAAGCTCTGATTGGTGCCCCCAAAGCCACTTGCCAGCACACCTGGGACCACTTGAACTTACTGTGGCCGCTGGCTGCTTGACTTTGTTTCAGGTGTCCTCATGCAAATACTCTTCAGTTCACTGGCCAGCAGTATTCTGAGGCGGGCCCTCCTCCTGAGTGAGGAACAGTACTAGGGTGCCAGGCAGCAGTGCTGGGCAAATGCCAGGGTGCCAATTTGCAGTGTCAGCCATCAGTGCTATGGGGAAAAGTTAGGGTACTGCCGGGAATGCCCCTCTTCCCCAGGGGCAATAATGACCTGTGCAGCTTCAAAGGATCCCCTTCACGTGGTTCCTGTTTTTGAAAATCAGTTGTAAACCTCGCCGATGTGAGGCAGTCGGGAGAATCAGAAATCGAGATCTTGCCGGCGAGATTCCCGTTTTCTGGGCTGAATTCTCCGCCCCGCCGTGCCACATTTCTGTTTTACCCCGCCGGCGGGATGCTCCGTTATGACGGCGAGTCAATAGGGTTTCCTAATGTGGGGCAACCCCACCCCACCGGGAAAACGGAGCAGCCCGCCGGCGGAGAATCTAGCCCTGAGTCTCGCTTTATTATGTGCCCATGTCGCCATTTGCGCTCACGGCAAATGCGTGCGCAACATCACGGCAAGAGTTACTAGAAATGCCAGAGCTTAAGGCAATTGAAGTACTGCTGCCAGTTGTGGAGCAATTAAAATCAGGGACACACAAACGGCCAGGGGCGGAAGTCTCCGGGAACCGGCGGGGCGGGCCACTCCGGCGTCGGGCGGCCCCGTAGGTGCGGAATCCTCCACACCTTCAGGGGCTAGGCCAGTGCTGGAGTGTTTGGCGCCACGCCAGATGGCACGGAAGGGCTTGGTGCCACGCCAACTGCGCTGTAGGGCCTCGGCCGATCGGCGCGAGTTGACGCATGCGTGGGAGCGCCAGCATGTGCTGGCGTCATTCCAGCGCAGGCGCAGGGGGGTTCAGAGACCGCGGACGGTGCAGAGGGAAAGAGTGCCCCCACGGCGCAGGCCTGCCCGCGGATCGGTGGGCCCGGATCGCGGGCCAGGCCACCGTGGGGGCATCCCCTGGGGCCAGATCCCGCCGCGCCACCCCCCCCCCCCCCCGAGGACTCTGCAGGCTGCAGGCCGCCCGTGGAGCCAGGTCCCGCCGGTAAGGACCTGTTGTGATTCACGACGGCGGGACCCGCCAAAGATGGGCGACCACTCAGCCCATCGCGGGTTGGAGAATCGCGCGGGGGGGGGGGGCGCTGCCAGCAGCCGCCGATCAGCGGGCCGCGATTCCCGCCCCCGCCAAAACCCCGGCGCCGGAGAATTTGGCAGCCGGCGAGGGCGGGATTCACGCCGCTCCCCGGCAATTCTCCGTCCCGCGATGGGCCGAGTGGCCGCCCGTTTCCAGCGGAACCCGCCGGCGTGAATCACAACAGGTCCTTATCGGAGAATCCCGCCCCAGATTTTGAGAGGGGCAGATTCTTGGAGGGTTACTGAGTTGGAGTAAATTACAGAGAGAAGGAAGGGCAAGGCGACAAAGGAATTTAAAAACAAGGATGAAATTTTTAAAATCGAGATGTTGCTTAACTAGGATCGGGATTCTCCGTTGTGAGTCAGCTCCGCTACCACTGCTAGCGAGGATGGAGAATTTGGGGCTCAGCTAAATCTCCTATTCACCACAGCAGGACCAGAAAGTCCTGCTGCCATGAACAGACGGGGAATCCAGGCCCCAGGAGTCTATATATGTCAGTGAACACAATGGTGATGGAAGGACAAGAGTTGTTGGGAGTACAGAATTGGGCAACACAGTTTTAGAGGACCTTTGGGTCAATGTTAAATGTTCAGGAAGTAGAAATTTAGTTTCTCAGTGACAGCGCAGATTTGCGGTCAGAGATTCAGCTCAGAGTCAACCTGGAAACCAAGGTTGTGATCAAACCAAGGTTTGGTTCGGCTTCAAGCAGTTGCGAGGGAGTGAAGCAGTTGGCAGCTGGGAATGGAAACCAAAGACAATGGGTGGGATGTTCCGCCCCCACCTCACCCCCAGCATAGTGTATTTTCTGGCAGCTGTGGCAACCCACCATTGGCTGGCTGTCGGTGGGATCTCTTGGTCCTGCCAATAGCTATGGTGTCCTGTATGCCCCGCGCCCTCCTCCACTGCGGAGCCCGCCGTGGGGGGTGGGGGTGGGGTGGGGGTGAAGGGGGGGTCACCATCGGCGGGACCGAAATATCCATTGTGCAGCACAATCAACAAATTCCAGAGGCAAACCTGAAAAATTAGAGGCCTTTGTACCACAATCACCAGCTAGAACTTGAAATGTGAGAAGAATATAAGTTTGATACCAAGCTGAAAAATGACCTGAAAGGGCATTAAACAAAGTCCTAAACCAGGGGCTTTCCAGCTTCTCGTGTGTGTGTGTCATGGAACCTCAGACCACATGGAGTTCAATCTATAATTTTATTTTATATGTAATTTTTCAAGTTGCTGAAACAAATAGAATTTTGTGTTTCAGCCAACAAAATTCAAACAGGACAAACTAGGAAGTAAATGTAATGATATGTATGTTGCCTGGGATGTAAAGAGTTAACAAGTTAATGATAATGCCTCTTACCACTAGAGGGAACCACAGAACAGTCATATATATATCATGTGACTTCTGGGATTCTGGGTAGAAAATGGTTTGGCATTAGAGAGATCAGGGGCGAAATTCTTCGGAGACGGCGCGATGTCCGCCGACTGGCGCCCAAAACGGCGCCAATCAGACGGGCATCGCGCCGCCCCAAAGGTGCGGAATGCTCCGCATCTTTGAGGGCCGAGCCCCAACATTGAGGGGCTAGGCCGACGCCGGAGGAATTTCCGCCCCACCAGCTGGCGGAAACGGCCTTTGTTGCCCCGCCAGCTGGCACGGAAATGACATCTCCGGGCGGCGCATGCGCGGGAGCGTCAGCGGCCGCTGACAGTTTCCCACGCATGCGCAGTGGAGGGAGTCTCTTCCACCTCCGCCATGGTGGAGACCGTGGCGGAGGCGGAAGGGAAAGAGTGCCCCCACGGCACAGGCCTGCCCGCGGATCGGTGGGCCCCGATCGCGGGCCAGGCCACCGTGGGGGCACCCCCCGGGCCAGATCGCCCCGCGCCCCCCCCAGGACCCCGGAGCCCGCCCACGCCGCCTTGTCCCGCCGGTAAGGTAGGTGATTTAATTTACGCCGGCGGGACAGGAAATTTATCGGCGGGACTTCTGCCCATCCGGGCCGGAGAATCGAGCGGGGGGGGGGGCGGCCAACCGGCGCGGCGCGATTCCCGCCTCCGCCGAATATCCGGTGCCGGAGACTTCGGCAACCAGCGGGGGCGGGATTCACACCAGCCCCCGGCGATTCTCCGACCCGGCGGGGGGTCGGTGAATGCCGCCCCAGTTGTGTATTTGAGAGTTCTGTAGTTGGAGATAGCATAGTTTAATTCAGTAACCTTATACCTTAGGAATACGAATGAATCTTATTTGGTCGTGTTAATAAATTAGTTTTGTTCATTAATGAATGGCTTAGATAGGGTGGACATAGGGAAGTTGTTTCCATTAGCAGGGGAGACTAGGACCCGGAGGCACAGCCTTAGAATAAAAGGGAGTCACTTTAGAACAGAGATGAGGAGAAATCTCTTCAGCCAGAGAGTGGTGGGTCTGTGGAATTCATTGCCACAGAGGGCGGTGGAGGCCGGGACGTTGAGTGTCTTTAAGACAGAAGTTGATAAATTCTTGATTTCTCGAGGAATTAAGGGCTATGGAGAGAGAGCGGGTAAAAGGAGTTGAAATCAGCCATGATTGAATGGTGGAGTGGACTCGATGGGCCGAATGGCCTTACTTCCACTCCTATGTCTTATGGTCTTGTGGTCTTATGGTCTTAATAAAGCTTGTTGTTCTTTGTTCAACACTACGCATCCAAGCCATCAAGGTAAAGTAAAGCAGAGAACAACACATGGTACCAGGACTTGTTCCTAAAGCAAAATAGTAAGGTTTAGGGAGAAAGAAAAAGAAATCTCCGTTCGAAGAAAGAAAGAAAAAATCTCAACCGGATTCCAATCGCAGCAATCAGCAGCATTGAAAAAGAAATACCCAGTTGAAGCTTCATGGATGGATTGCAGACTCCAAAGTCATTCAGGACATCAGGTCAAACAAGAGTTTGAACAGTACCTCTCAGTCTTGAACCTCGAAGCGGATAGTGAGAAGCAAAAGATTGTGCTGTTACTGAATTTGGCTGGACCTCTGGCTATAGAATTGTATTGCTCATTCCACTTTGAGAATGAAGTTGATAAAAATAAGTTTAATGTGGTAATTGAAAAATTTGATAGGCATAGGGAACTTAAAAGACAGGAAAAGCTGCATGAACAATTGCAAAGGCAACAAAAAGTAACGCTAGAAGATACTATTAAAATGTGCCGTTGGAGCAAAGTAACTAAAAATAGATGCTCCGAAAAATTCTCTCAGAAAAGTGGCGTGAAAGTGCCCAACGTGGTTAACACCATTGATGCTGTGGCGCAGCTAAAAAATCAGCGCTACAGAAGAAGACCGTTTTGAACAGGCGCGCTTGAAAAGACAAGGCGTTCCGGACGGAGACCAATTTGCGCATGCACACTTGAAAAAACAATGCGATCAACAAGTTGACTGTTCTGTGCATGTGCATGACAAGTTTGCACATGACATCCCGCGTGTGATGACGTGCACGCAGTGTGGCCACACCCACTTAAAGGAAGAATGCCCAGCCTTCGGAGGAATGTGTTAAAAGTGTCACAAGTTAAACCATTTTGCCTCGCAATGTCGGACAGGGATTAAATTTCAACCAACAGCTGAAGAAGACGTTTGCAGCATCGAATAAGCAGTTTTCATCATGAAACAAGAAGAACATTTCCACAAATCTAAAAATAAAGAGGATAAACTCAACATTACAGAAGATGAATTAGATTGGGGAGATATATTCTATATGGATATTATTGAAAGTGTAGACAAAGGTTCACTGGAAATTTCAGAAGCTAAAAAAATAAACCCAATCACAATTGTTCCAAATCTAGACGAATGGACAATTTCAGTGATGCGAATGCCACATTAATAAAATGCAAGCTCGTCATGGGAACAAGTGCCAATTTTGTCAGCCTCTCCGATTTCAACTGCCTGAGAGTTCAACCCACAGTTTTTGATCGGCAGAAATGGCTGATCGCCTACAGTGGGAACGCGATTGAAATGCTGGGGTATGTGACCTAGAAGCATGGGTACACAATCAAAGTCACATTGTGCAATTCACCATTATGGACACAAAACGAGAGTCCATATTGGGCGCAAATGCATGTGAAGCCTTGAACCTCATTAAACGACAGTACATTCCAGACAGCACGAAGACAGAGGATCATTGTAACTGGCCACGAGATATGATGCTGTAATCATCAAATGAGGGCCGTAAAGGAAGAGGGGCGGGATTCTCCCCAACCCAGCGGGGCGGGGGGTCCCGGCGTGATGGAGTGGCGGGAACCACTCTGGCGTCGGGCCGCCCCAAAGGTGCGGAAGTCTCCGCACCAGTCTCCGCACCTTTAGGGGCCAAACCCTCACCTTGAGGGGCTACGCCCACGCCGGAGCGGTTTCCGCTCCGCCGGCTGGCGGGAAAGGCCTTGGCGCCACACCAGCCGGGGCCGAATGGTCTTTGCCGGGCGACGCGGTTCCGTGCATGCGCGGGAGCGTCAGCGGCTACTGACGTCATCCCCGCGCAGGGGAGGGGGCCTCCTCTGCCTCTGCCATAGTGAAGACCATGGTGAAGGCAGAAGAAAAAGAGTGCCCCCACGGCCCAGGCCCGCCCGCGGATCGGTGGGCCCCGATCGCGGGCCAGGCCACCGTGGGGGCACCCTCCAGGGCCAGATCGCCCCGCGCCCCCCCCCCAGGACCCCGGAGCCCACCCGCGCCGCCTTGTCCTGCCGTTCAAAAGGTGGTTTAATTCACGCTGGCAGGACAGGCATTCCAGCAGCGGGACTTCGGCCCATCGCGGGCCGGAGAATCGGCGGGGGTGGGCCCGCCGATGGCGCGGCGCAATTCCCGCCCCCGCTGAATCTCTGGTGGCGGAGACTTCGAGGCATGGCGGGGGCGGGATTCACTCCAGCCCCCGGCGATTCTCCGACCCAGATGAGGAGCCAGAAGAAGAAGACTCTGAAAGTCTCTCTAGTTTATTTGCGACTAGTGAAGAAGTGATCAGAAGTAGCATACAAGCTGTGCAGGACAACGGTGAGACTGACAGATATCAACTGGACTGTACAGAGGCTGACAATGAAAGTGCAACAGTGAACAGATCAATTGAGAGCACATCAATTGTGAACAGCCAACAAGAAAATGACATCTTGGAGAAGTTGACTCCAGACGAGAAGCACAAAGAGCTCAAAGATATGTCAGATGATCCAAAGGGAACTGATTTCAAAAAGTTCAAAGGTCCATCAGATAATCCAAAGGACACTGATAGTAAAAAGGTTGAAAATGAATCAGATAAGTCAAAAGGAACTGATCTTGAGAACACGAAGAGTAACTTCAGAACAACAGAATTTACAGAAAGGTATGACATTGAAAGCAAAGGACAACTAACCAATGCATTGCAATTCAATGGAAACAATGTGTTTGGACTTGCAGTCACACTTGACAAATCATTCATTATGAAAAGCAATCCAGATGGCACCCGAGCAAGAGACTGCAGGACAGTGTGTGAAAAAAAAATCTACCATTCATGATAACACAAACAAATGCATCTGTAGATCAGACCAAGTTCACGCATGATGGCACAAATGCCAGAAAGAAAAGGACATTGCTTAGACAGAAAAAACGTCTTTCCAACAGTCTAGAAGAGTTGGTCTTGGCTAAAAAAAAACAGAAAGCAAACCGTTTTTTAGGGCAAAGGAGACACCAAATTGACACCACAAGCACAGATAAAAGACTACGTCAAGCAACAAAGGTGATTCAACCAGTCGAACACCTGATCGATTGAACCGATTACTTGTTTGTTACGTACCACACTACCACAGTGAAGACTGAGTACAGACTCAATTTGTGGACTGTAAAAAGTAAAATAATTGTTCGCTACTGCACAATAGCAATAATCAATTACATATAAAGAACATGCAATGCTCTTACTATACAGATGTTTGTAGCAATCTCCAAACATCTTCAAAAAAAGGGGGATGCCATGATATATATATTGATGGGATGTAAAGAGTTAACAAGTTAATGATAATGCTTCTTACCACTAGAGGGAACCACAGAACAGGCATATATATAACATGTAACTTCTTGGATTCTGGGTGGAAGATGGTTAGGCATAAGAGAGATAAGTTGTGTATTTGAGAGTTCTGTAGTTAGAGATAACATAGCTTAATTTAGTAACCTTATACTTTAGGAATACGTACAAATCTTATTTATTAGTGTTAATAAATTAGTTTTGTTCGATAACAAAGCTTGTTGTTCTTCGTTCAACACTACACATCCAAGCCATCCAGGTAAAGCAAAGCAAAGAACAACACAGTAACATCTACTGATTTTCAGGGGTTTTAATGGGCAGCTTGTCAGGAATTGGGGGAAGAATACCTGTGAGCCTAAAAACACCCCAGCTGCCCTGGACAGCGACGCTCAGCTGAGTCTGCAGAGCAGCCTCTCCTTGTTCCTAATGTTGAGTTCTTCTTTCAAATTTGCCCTCATATATATTGTATTTGAAGTAACAAGAAAAGGTTTAAAGGAATAGTTGAAGAGGTCTAAACAATAGCCCAAAGTTATTATCATTCCAACAGCCTCTGCAGATTCACAGCTGGTTGTTAAAACAACTTTAGCCTCTAGTTTTCAGCTCATTAAAAATTATTTGGTTCATAAATATGAATATTTTAAGAAGCAAGATAGATTATTAACTGGCGACATACAGTGAAGCACCATCTGCTGTGTTCCTAAGTGAGACACTGGGGGGAGGTAGAGATTAGCGGCAGATTTTTGAATGAAAAAATTTGGGAAGGCATTTGAAAGATTCACATGTAGAGGGTGTGTACTGTGTTTTCGAACTAAAATGCAACCTAATAGGAGTTGTACAAAGTCTGCAAAGCTATCAATAATCCTTGTATTCGTAGAAAGGGTTTCAGTGGAAGATGCATTGAGAATGGAAATGGACATGTCGGAAAGAGATAGCAGGTCCATGAAAGAAAATAAGTCAGCCTTGGATGCGAAGAAGGCTGTACCAAGGCACAGTGGTTTGGTCTTATGATGTTGGTTGATTTTCACATTGATAGTTAAAGACTATGTTGGAAAATCCAATTCAATCAGAAATAGCTATCGATCTTTCAGGTTCCCATTCCATAGTAAGTGATGTTATTTGTGAGCTGCCTTTTAAAAAACATTTTTCTCCTCAGAGATTTGCATGTTCGGAGTTCTCCGGAGTCTGGGTAAATGCCATGAGGTGCACAAGAGCAAGCAGAATCAGCCCATGTCTGCGCTTGTAGGTTACACTGAAATGAAAGGGGCAATTTCGAATTCACCACTGGAGTATATAACTGGGGTTGCAGATTGGGAGAAGGCCATAAAATCTGACTGAAGCCAAAAGGAAATTTGGGCGTCTTTTCCTGATGGGTGTCAGGCATTGCAAATTGCATGCTGCAGGGGTAATTTGAAAATTATACTCAAAATATCAGGCCTTCCATCAATTGGAGAATAAAATCACAAACAATCAACTGTGGAGCAAAGTTAGTTCAAACAGCACCATCACACCAAGACAATGACCTAGCTTTCTGAACAGTAGCTATGGCGTACATCTTGCTACAGAGGGTTCAAATAATAGGCCAGAGGATTGGCTAGGATTTGTGCTGGAACAATGTTGTTTTATATTGAAATGAATCCATCTAGGGTTCAATTCGTTGGGTTGGTATTTTGTCCTTTCACCTCTGAGAACGGAGTTTGAACCCAAAATGGACTGACAGGACGACGGCCTCCCATAAATTGCCTGAGGAAAATGAGTTTGCAGCAGTCCAAGTTCAGTTTCCACTGGGTCACCATAAACCAACTTAAAATGTGCAGAAATGCTCTATGAATCAAATTTGTAGTTCAGTGGAGTCACAGTAATGGCTGCTGCAGAGTCTAGAGATGGTGGTGGGGGGGCAAAGGGATATATATTTCAAGTAATGTTTAAGGTATGGAGTTGGGCTTATGGAGCGTGAACAATACCTTGCACCAACCCAATGTTATGTCTAAATGTCTGAGTGTTTGAATGGTTGTGTAAAGGCACCTTCACGTTGAATGGAATTCATGCTTAGGAATTCTCGATGCTAATTTGGTTGCTTAGCACTGACATCCTTCACCTTGGTAAGCGGCAAGATTTATTAAAAATGTGACTGACAAATGATTTTAATGGTGGCACTCTTACCCAGTGGTCATGTCTCCAACATTCTATTAAATTCTTCGAAGCTCATTAAGATTGCTGATATGTTTATACATTTTAATAACAACAATTTTGTTTTCATTATAAATGGCAAAAAAATGCACTCGAGTCGAACAGGGGTCATTGTGAAAGTGTAACTCAAGGATGCCTCAAAGGTTCTGTTGTGTAGTAGCTGACTGTTGACTGTATTTACTTTAGAGAGGTTAGCAACCGTGTTCAAAGAACACACATTTTTATGCTAACATGTTAACCAGTGCTCTACCAGAGGAAATTAAACCACTTAATCTTTGAAAGCCTCCCTAATGGACTGAGCTTGTCACAACAACTACTGTCACAAACACTTTCAGCTGACAGAACACAAGAGAGCTATGGATGCCATGTAATTGAGCATATTCAAGACCGGGGTCGATAGGTCTTTGGGCACTAAAATAATTAAGGGATGTGTGATAGTGCAGGAAGGTGGCCTTGAAGTACAAAATAGGCTATGATCTTGTTAAATGGCAGTGCAGCCTAAAGGGTTAAATGGCTTACTCTACCATCTATTTTTATGCTTGTATGTTAACAGATCTTATCTACACGGAAGCCAACCATGCTGGTTGATCTGTTCATGCGGGGGACTGGATGCCCCCATGTTATTTTGCTAGCTTCTGGTTAAATTTGCCACCTGCTCTCAAGGCTTTCAATGCGTCTTCCTGACTCAATCTGGTCCGAGGCAGTGGGGGCATTAATTTCCGCCTGTGTTTCCAGATTTCTTTGGTTTGGTTGCAGATTTCTAGTAGTTACAGTATCTGCGTTTCGGCTTCCCAGCGGTATTGAATATTTCCCATGTTAAATACTGTCACAGTTTTTCAGATAAACTGTCTGCTTGAAATGCATTCAACGATTCTGGAATGAGTGGTCATTTATTTTCCTTGATTTACAATACAGGAGTAAAGTTGAAACATATTAAAGACTGCTGTCCTTCTGCTGCAACAAAAATAAATCTCGAATTAGGTTTGTGGAAATACTCAAACAAGGTAAAGGTTCCGGTTCTGCTCTTCACGGGACTCGTCGATAGCGGGGCAGAGAACTTGACGGGCCATTTGAAAGTCCATTGACCTTGGGCGAGAATTTATAGGCTCGGGGTGGGTCCAACCAGAAAGTCTGGTATATTGACTTTTCTAAAACTTATCTCTATGGCTTTTGCTTATCATGATATTGATAACAACTACTAGGTTATATAATGAGAGCTTTATGTCAATCAAAAATACATCAGGAAGTCACATAGAAAAATGTCAATGGCAGGATAATAGGCTGGATTTTCCTCTGTAATCTTGCTCAAAATTGAGGAGAATAATGTTGAAATGGCAGGAAAATGGCCCAGTGACCCCTGCTTTTCTCTCCCTATCTCTTTCTCTTTCCTTGCCTTCACTGGCTGCTGCTGCTCCACCTGCCACATGGAAATGCCATTGAGAAGGTTTCCTGGTGGATTCCCATTAGCGGATCCCAATTTTTGTTAATAGACGCTCTCCATTTATTATCGGTTTGCTCTCCCTCCAGTCGGTCCCCAAAGAGTTTTTCCTCTGGTTTTCCATCTTGCCAAAGATCTCTAAAGTTTTTTTAAAATAAATTTAGAATACCCAATTCATTTTTTCCAATTAAGGGACAATTTAGTGTGGCCAATCCACCTACCCTACACATCTCTGGGTTGTGGGGGCGAAACCCACGCAAACGCGGGGAGAATGTGCAAACTCCACACGAACAGTGACCCAGAGCCGGGATTGAACCTGGGACCTCGGCGCCGTCAGGCTGCAGAGTTAACTCACTGTGCCAGCGTGCTGCCTAAGACCTCTAAAGTTGAGAGCTTCCTTGATTCATAGAGCTCCTCTGCTCCTGTGGCCCCTGTCTTCAGGTGATGTCCTGGAGGACTGGAGAATAGCCAATGTTGTTCCTTTGTTTAAGAAGGGTAGCAAGGATAATCCAGGGAACTACAGGTCGGTGAACCTTACGTCAGTGGTAGGGAAATTACTGGAGAGAATTCTTCGAGACAGGATCTACTCCCATTTGGAAGCAAATGGACGTATTAGTGAAAGGCAGCATGGTTTTGTGAAGGGGAGGTCATGTCTCACTAACTTGAATTGGTCACAAAGATGATTGATGCAGGTAGGGCAGTGGATGTTGTCTATGTGGACTTCAGTCAGGCCTTTGACAAGGTCCCTCATAGTAGACTGGTACAAAAGATGAAGTCACACGGGATCAGGGGTGAGCTGGCAAGGTGGATACAGAACTTGCTAGGTCATAGAAGGCAGAGAGTAGCAATGGAAGGGTGCTTTTCTAATTGGAGGGCTGTGACTAGTGGTGTTCCGCAGGGATCAGTGCTGGGACCTTTGCTGTTCGTAGTATATATAACTGATTTGGAGTAAAATGTAACTGGTCTGATCAGTAAGTTTGCAGACGACACAAAGTTTGGTGGAATGGCGGACAGCAATGAGGACTGTCAGAGGATACAGCAGGATTTAGATCGTTTGGAGACTTGGGCGGAGAGATGGCAGATGGAGTTTAATCCAGAGGTGATGGAGTTTAATCCAGAGGTAATGCATTTTGGAAGGTCTAATGCAGGTAGGGAATATACAGTGAATGGCAGAACCCTCAAGAGTATTGAAAGTCAGAGAGATCTAGGTGTACAGGTACACAGGTCACTGGTGGAGAACACAGGTGGAGAAGGTAGTCAAGAAGGCATACAGCATGCTTGCCTTCATTCGCCGGGGCATTGAGTATAAGAATTGGCAAGTCATGTTGCAGCTGTATAGAACATAGAACATAGAACATTACAGCGCAGTACAGGCCCTTCGGCCCTCGATGTTGCGCCGACCTGTGAAACCACTCTAAAGCCCATCTACACTATTCCCTTATCGTCCATATGTCTATCCAATGACCATTTGAATGCCATTAGTGTTGCAGGCAGGGCATTCCACGCACTTATTACTCTCTGAGTAAAGAACCTACCTCTGATATCTGTCTTATATTTGTCTCCCCTCAATTTAAAGCTATGTCCCCTCGTGCTAGACATCACCATCCAAGGTAAAAGGCTCTCACTGTCCACCCTATCCAATCCTCTGATCATCTTGTATGCCTCAATTAAGTCACCTCTTAACCTTCTTCTCTCTAACGAAAACAGCCTCAAGTCCCTCAACCTTTCCTCATAAGATCTTCCCTCCATACCAGGCAACATTCTGGTAAATCTCCTCTGCACCCTTTCCAATGCTTCCACATCCTTCCTATAATGCGGCGACCAGAATTGCATGCAATACTCCAAATGCAGCCGCACCAGAGTTTTGTCCAGCTGCAACACATGATCGCATGGCTCCGAAACTCAATCCCTCTACCAAGAAAAGCTAACACACCGTACGCCTTCTCAACAACCCTCTCAACCTGGGTGGCAATTTTCAGGGATCTATGTACATGGACACCGAGATCTCTTTGCTCATCCACACTGCCAAGAATCTTATCATTAGCCCAGTACTCTGTCTTCCTGTTATTCCTTCCAAAATGAATCACCTCACACTTTTCTGCATTAAACTCCATTTGCCACCTCTCAGCCCAGCGCTGCAGCTTATCTATGTCCCTCTGTAACTTGTAACATCCTTCCGCACAGTCCACAACTCCACCGACTTTAGTATCATCTGCAAATTTACTCACCCATCCATCTACGCCTTCCTCCAGGTCATTTATAAAAATGACAAACAGCAGTGGCCCCAAACAGATCCTTGTGGTACACCACTAGTAACTGGACTCCAGTCTGAACATTTCCCATCAACCACCACCCTTTGTCTTCTTCCAGCTAGCCAATTTCTGATCCAAACTGCTAAATCACCCTGAATCCCATGCCTCCGTATTTTCTGCAGTAGCCTACCGTGGGGAACCTTATCAAACGCTTTACTGAAATCCATATACACCACATCAACTGCTTTACCCTCATCCACCTGTTTGGTCACCTTCTCAAAGAACTCAATAAGGTTTGTGAGGCACGACCTACCCTTCACAAAACCGTGTTGACTATCTCGATTCAAATTATTCCTTTCCAGATGATTATACATCCTATCTCTTCTCAACCTTTACAAGATTTTGCCTACAACAGAAGTAAGGCTCACTGGTCTATAGTTACCTGGGTTGTCTCTACTCCCCTTCTTGAACAAGGGGACAACATTTGCTATCCTCAATTCTTCTGGCACTATTCCTGTAGACAAAGATGACTTAAAGATCAAAACCAAAGGCTCAGCAATCTCCTCCCTAGCTTCCCAGAGAATCTTAGGATAAATCCCATCTGGCCCAGCGGACTTATCTATTTTCACACTTTCCAGAATTGCTAACACCTCCTCCTTTTCAACCTCACGACCTTCTAGTCTGTCATGATATTCAAACACACACATCATGATGGACACACCAACAGGCAAATCAGAGCACACAACACCACAACCAATCACAGACAAGAACACCAACCACATAAAAAGCACGAGCACGACACCTGGTGGTCAGTAGGTCTGGGGACAAAGACACAGAGAAGAGCTGTTACAAAATCACAAGCAGGGAACCCCCACGTGCAGAGTGTCAAGACAAAACTGTACATAGTAAGTTTGAATAAAATAGCGTTGTACCATATACAACCGTGTTGGCTCATCTGTGTGTCAGAACACCCAACACCACATGGTACAGGAGTGGATCGATACCTGCCTACTAACCTGCCATTCTGGACATGGACCGCACCGACAAACCGCAGCCGTTGCAAGTCGCGGGGAACCTAGGTACCAATTGGAAGCTCTTCAGGCAGCGATTTGACCTGTACATCCGTGCCACCGAAAAACAGAGTGCCTCGGATGAAACGAAGATTGCAATGCTCCTCTTCTACGCAGGTCAGCACGCCGTCGACGTCTTCAACTCACTGGTGTTCGAAGAAGGCGAAAACCAATCCAAATATGACACGGTCATCCTCAAACTGGACCAGCACTTTAAAGTTGAAGTAAATGAAAGTTTTGAAAGATACCTCTTTCAGCAACGCCTGCAAGGTAAGGAGGAGCTTTTTTAACCCTTCTTGACGCACCTCCGGATTCTAGCGCAGTCCTGCGGTTACGGCACCACCACAGAGTCCATGATCAGGGACCAGATTGTTTTTGGCGTTGCCTCTAGTGGCCTACGCCAGCAGATTCTTAAAATAAAAAGCCTCACCTTAGCGTCTGCTGTGGAAGCCTGTGTCCTCCACGAAAATGCTACCTGCCGTTTTGCCCGATTTCAGGCGTCCGAGTTGGCACGGAGGGGGTCCCCAGCCGTCGAATCGGCAAGCCAGGCCGCCCACGACGTCGAACGCATCCACGCCGTCGATTACTTCCCGACCCACGGCCCGGACGACAGCGGCCGCTTCCCGCGCTTTTCGCGGTCTCCCGCGCAGGTGCGCGCCAAAAATAACGGCCACAACGAGGGACGCACTGCGCAGGCGCGCCCACCGCAAGATCGCACTGCGCATGCGCAGTGGCGCAACGAACGCCGTGACGTCATGACGTGCGGCAATTGTGGAGCTCTACATTTAAAAGGGCAATGTCCTGCAAAAAACCGACAGTGCCTCAGATGTGGCAAGATGGGCCACTACGCTGCCCACTGTCGTTCGGCTCAACCCATGGATCCGGCACATCCTCGACAATCTCGCAGACAAGTCAGGACCGTCCAGCCCACGCATCAAGACTTCCAGTTAAGTGATGCAGATGACCAGGATGCCTTCCGCGTTTCCGTCATCGATGTCAACAAGGTCAATGCCATCAATCCAGCCGATGAGTGGTGTGCCACCCTGACGGTCAACCCGAACTCGTCGCAAGCCCATTAGACTGGACTTATAACACCGTTCATATGCCTAACAAGTTGCACAATTTTACATGATAACCTGTTGTTGTTTATCGTTCCAGATGTCGTCTGACTGGACAACTGTTCAAGTTTTTTTTCTTCTCTCGTTCGCATTTATGTTATGTTATGGTACAACTTGGTTCATGTGACGCACCCGACATCGCCCCATGTACATAGTTCCGTCATATGCACATGCTGCACACGACACACACACACTCTTAGATGCACTCACGACACGATCATATTTATTACCACGTAGGCACATATCTTTGTAAAAAGGGGGGATGTCATGATATTCAAACACACACATCATGATGGACACACCAACAGGCAAATCAGAGCACACAACACCACAACCAATCACAGACAAGAACACCAACCACATAAAAAGCACGAGCACGGCACCTGGTGGTCAGTAGGTCTGGGGACAAAGACACAGAGAAGAGCTGTTACAAAATCACAAGCAGGGAACCCCCACGTGCAGAGTGTCAAGACAAAACTGTACATAGTAAGTTTGAATAAAATAGCGTTGTACCATATACAACCGTGTTGGCTCATCTGTGTGTCAGAACACCCAACACCACATAGTCTAGTAGTCTGAATCTCAGTATTCTCCTCGACAACATTGTCTTTTTCCTGTCTGAATACTGATGAAAAATATTCATTTAGCACCTCTCCTATCTCCTCGAACTCCAAGCACAACTTCCCACTACTGCCCTTGACTGGCCCTACTCTTACCCTAGTCATTTGTTTATTCCTGACATATCTGTCGAAAACTTTAGGGTTATCCTTGATCCTACCTGCCAAAGACTTCTCATGTCCCCTCCTGGCTCTTCTTAGCTCTCTCTTTAGGTCCTTCCTCGCTAACTTGTAACTCTTGAGCGCCCTAACTGAACCTTCATGTCTCATCTTTACATAAGCCTCCTTCTTCCTCTTGACAAGTGTTTCGACCTCTTTAGTAAACCACGGTTCCCTTGCTCGACCACTTCCTCCCTGCCTGACAGGTACATACTTATCAAGGACACGCAGTAGCTGTTCCTTGAATAAGCTCCACATTTCCATTGTGCCCATCTCCTGCAGTTTTCCTCTCCATCCAATGCATCCTAAGTCTTGCCTCATCGCATCATGATTGCCTTTCCCCCAGATATAACTCTTGCCCTGCGGTATATACCTATCCCTTTCCATCACTAAAGTAAACATAATCGAATTGTGGTCACTATCACCAAAGTGCTCACCTACCTCCAAATCTAACACCTGTCCTGGTTCATTACCCAGTACCAAATCCAATACGGCCTCGCCTCTCATTGGCCTATCTACATACTGTGTCAGGAAACCCTCCTGCACACATTGGACAAATATGGACCCATCTAAAGTACTCGAACTATAGCGTTTCCAGTCAATATTTGGAAAGTTAAAGTCCCCCATAACAACTACTCTGTTGCTTTCGCTCCTATCCAGAATCATCTATGCAATCCTTTCCTCTACATCTCTGGAATTTTTTGGAGGCCTATAGAAAACCCCTAACAGGGTGACCTCTCCTTTCCTGTTTCTAACCTCAGCCCATACTACCTCAGTAGACGGGTCCTCATCAAACGTCCTTTCTGCCACCGTAATACTGTCCTTGACTAACAATGCCACCCCTCCCCCTCTTTTACCACCTTCTCTGAGCTTACTGGAATATCGAAACCCCAGCACCTGCAACAACCATTTCTGTCCCTGCTCTATCCATGTCTCCGAAATGGCCACAACATCGAAGTATAGAACCTTAGTTAGGCCACACTTTTAGTATAGTGTTCAATTCTGGTCGCCACACTACCAGAAGGATGTGGAGGCTTTAGAGAGGGCGCAGAAGAGATTTACCAGGATGTTGCCTGGCTTGGATGGCATTAGCTATGAGGAGCGGTTGAATAAACTCGGTTTGTTCTCACTGGAACGACGGAGGTTGAGGGGCGACCTGATAGAGGTCTACAAAATTATGAGGGGCATAGACAGAGTGGATAGTCAGAGGCTTTTCCCCAGGGTAGAGGGGTCAATTACTAGGGGGCATAGGTTTAAGGTGCAAGGGGCAAGGTTTAGAGGAGATGTTCGAGGCAAGCTTTTTACACAGAGGGTAGTGGGTGCCTGGAACGTGCTGCCGGAGGAGGTGGTGGAAGCAGGGACGATAGTGACATTTAAGGGGCATCTTGACAAATACATGAATAGGATGGGAATAGAGGGATACGGACCCAGGAAGTGGAGAAGATTTTAGTTTAGACGGGCAGCATGGTCAGCACGGGCTTGGAGGGCCGAAGGGCCTGTTCCTGTGTTGTACTTTTCTTTGTTCTTTGTTCTTTGTTCTTTGTTGTTCCCACCATCGAGATAATCCCTGGCCCCTCTGGAATCCATTCCTGAGTTTGAGCAGAGTTTCCTGCCCTTCACCTTTCCACCACAGAAAGGAAAATCCAGTCCACTTTTTTCGAATGAAACATAAAACCATATTGTCATCTCATCATCGTCCCACTGTACTTCGGATGTTCAGTACAACTGCAAGCTAGGAAGGGTACAAATGGCAAAAGTACGAGTCGGTCGTGCATTTTAGTGCCAAAAATCAATTGGCAGCATGTAACTGGTCAACAATTGGCCTTTTCAAAATCACATGATTAATAGTTTGCCTTGGAAGAGGATTTTGTTGGGCAGGGTAGAAGCGTTATGACGAGGGGTACTAACATGGGGAAACCAAACATTTCTCAATTTTTCTACCTTTCTCAGCATGAATTGTGCCAAGCTAAAGTGCAAAATGGGTTAGACAAAGGATAATGATCCTCCCATGATGCCCTCGCAATCTGTCACTGACCCCAGCCTAGGCGTCACTTTTACACCACTACAATGTAGTTGAACCATTTCTATCACCTCCGTGGACGAAACTAGTAACTTTTATCGATATCTGGCTTTGCAATGAAAAGGAAAGAATAGGCCTTATAGCAAAACACACCATGGGATACCTCAATAAAATGCACATTACAGGCATTTCGCATGTCTGCTGAATGTGGCACACTACCTCATAGGATTAGCAGTGACACTAAAAAGAATTCTCCCTCCATCAGGATTGTAAGAATATACACCACCTTTCATCCTCAGTGTAATTTCCAGCCTTATCTGATGTTTTATTCCCACAGTGGAAGAAAAAAAAAATCCTTAAAAAAGTTAATAGCATTGTCTGCTCAATGATGAGTAAAAAAAAATGAGACGACTGACAAACCAAAATGAGGCAAGTAGCCTCTCACCTCATGGTTGTAAATCTCACTACAGCGCAGCTGAACTGAATTGAGCCAATTTGTGTGTTTTGGCATCATGAAAAGTGGCAGAGCATTTGGAATTAAATTCGATATTTCATCCACTGTATATTAAAAATGACTTCAACATAGATCTGCATTATACAAACACACTTCTGTGTTACCTGTGGTTATTACAGTTCTGACATAGGACCAGTCATTGGGAACAAGTAGAATGCACTTCATAACACCTCATAATTAATCCTCTGAGCATTAAGCAACATCTGTGCATTGTGCTAACATGACAAGAGTGAATTTTCAATAATTTAATGAAATTATATATAAACACACGCGCTACAGGAATCGAAAAACAGGAGATAGCTCTGCAGGAATAGTTCATTAAAAAATTACTTCATTTGGAAAGAGTATTATTTTACGTTAAAAAATCTATATGTATTTTCTGGAAAGTCATTGTACCAATAAAAGTAAGGATTTTACGAATGGGGAATTTCCAAATCCCCTGTCAATGTCTCCAATAAGCATTTCCAGAGCAGGTAACTCAGTGCTTGAACAAAGCTTAAGTTTCCTGCATCCTGCTTCAACAATTTAAATTAACTCCAATTTAAGAGCGCTGGGCGGAATCTTATGATATTTTTTAGAGTGCCAGTTCCAGTGAGAAAACTGGCGTGTAGCTCCCCACCTGCACAGCTGAGTTTTCTCTCCAGAATCTCTGCCACTCTGTGCACAGAAAGTCTGGGAGTGTGGATTCTGTCATCACTCTGGCGGGACGCGGCCTGATAGAGCCTGCAACGCCAGCTCCACAGGAATCCTGGACACCATCTTTGAAGGTGCCCCCCCCCCACACACACACACACACATGCATTGGCCATCTTCCGTACCACACAGGCATCAGGGCACATTGGCCCCCTCACCACCACCACACAGACATTGGGACACCCCACCACACAAGCATTCGGGCACCCATATCCACAACCACACAGGCATCAGGGTGACCTCCACAACGCAGGCATCGGGCAGCCCCCTCACCACACAGGCATTGTGGCACCCATCCTCCCACCAAATAGGCATCGGGGAACCCCCCACCATACAGGCATGGTGTGGCCCCACCCCCAGAGACACAGGCATTGAGGTGGCACCCCCCCCCCCAACACACAGGCCACCAGGGCACCCCCCACCACACAGGCATCCGTGCAACCCGCTCCACACACATAAGGGGAACCGTGCAATGGGGCTCACCAGAGGACCCACAGTGGCACTGTCACTCTGGCACTGCCACCTTGGCACAGCCAGGTTGGCACTGCAGGGGGCAGAGCCCTGCATGTCCCTCTCCCCTTGGGGGCTACACTTAATCTTGCGTTCCTGGCAGGTTCTCCTCGACTGCTTCAAGTTTTTAAAAACATGCTGTAAACGGTGTGATATTTAATGAGGGGTCCATATTGTGGTGAAGAGCTGTAATAATATTTAAATGTATTCACATTTATGGAAATTACATCACGGGTATGAAAATTCAGGAAACAAGATTTCGCTCGTCAGAATCTCGTTTCCCGACTTTTGCGAGATTTTGGGCCCATGTCGGCATTGACGTTGACAGCTGACAAGGGCTCAAAGTTCTCCCCACTGTCTGTCATTCTCACACTAATCTTCTGCAAGATGTCTGGGTTTCAACTGGGACTTAATTATTGGCAATTCTGTGCTGTGGACTGACCAATCAGCCAGCAAACTAAAATGGGGCCTCTCCGCCTCTATTCCCAGTGCTGGCAATTTTTGTCGTGTGGGATAAGGAAGCGACAGTGAGCCTGCACTCTCAACCTCGCCTGTTCCATTGTGGAACTAGGTATCTCACATCCCCCTGCAATATTTGTGGAGTCTGAGCCAGCTTCTGGAAGACTCATGGTTCACTGCCTCTCTGCTGAGTCATGTAGGATTGTCTGCTAAATTTAAAAGGTCTTAACTATGCCCCACATTTCTCTCCATACCCTTTCTATGTCCCCCATGATCCTTCGATGCCGCCCATGGCAATTTCATGCCCCATTTCCGCTTATGCCCACTCACCCAGTATGTATTATGTACAGAACCAGTGAGCTATATCGTAACAATGGCAATTCTTGAAATGCTGAGGGAAAAAATGCCCACGCAAACATTTACTTGGAGTAAAAAACTGCCATTCTAACAAACCTATAAAGACTTCCCTTACTTCACGCTCCTAATCTTTTCCAAATAAACATTTAGTCATTGAATAAAAGCAAAGAAAGAATAAATTGTTATAACCTCATAAAAATGTCAATTAAAAAGAACACACCATCTCCACCTGTCAAAATGAAAGCCCGACTAAAATAATCTATTTGTGAGTCTTGGAACAACCTAGCATTGATAACGAGCCCATTTAGAGGGATTTAGAGGGACAGATGTCCAGCCATCTGTCCCTTCTGATATAATTTCTAGATGGCTTCATTATGAAGGTTTGGATGACAGGGCCCTTGATATCGAGGCAGGTCTACCGAGTCAGGAAGTTTCCCATCTCAAGCTTACCTACCTTGATAGAATAAATCTGACCCTGAAGCTCAATGCTTGAAGATAACGCATTGAATACTGGACACGCTCTCTGGGTCAGTCAAAAAACATGAAGAGAATAGATAAGTTAATGTTTCAGTAATTTACCCTTCAAAATCGAAGAACTTTAGTTCTGGCAAAGTACCCACGTCTGAAATGTTAACTCTGAGCGCTTAAGTTGTTTTGTTTTTTGATTCACTTTTTTCCAATTCTGCAGGTCTTTTGCTTTTTTATTTTCATGAAGGTCCTCAGGTGCAGTCAGAAAGGACACCTTCCAGTCAGAGGTAGAAAGATACTCGTTTAACTTAGTGTACCAGCCAATTTCCCACAGTCTGCATTATATCAGACCCTTTCTTGCATTAAAACTTTTCTGGTGAGGAGAATGGTTCGGTGAATTGCTCCACAGCGATAGCACTAAGACCAGGCTCTCTGGCCAGGAAGGGAGTCTGCAACTGATGTAAGGTGTGAGGGCAATCTAATAATGCAGTGAAAACCACCCAGTAAAAAATAGTCCCTCGTAGCCTTTATCAGCGAATCCTCTGTTTTCAAATGTACACCATACACTAATTACGTTCCACAACATTCTCATCATCGAATGGCATGAAGAATTGCAAGAGTGCCCAACTATTTTTTTTTTTAAAGCTATATTTGATTTGGCGTTCAGCTTTGCTTTGATAAAATCCCAAGTAGGCATTTGTCCTGTCATGAAATATTGTCTAATTTTAAGATGTAGATGATCCTGACCTGGTAAAAGAAGAAAGGTTCGACAAATTCCAGAATATACAGGTATTCATGATTTTTGTTGCAATTTTGCCAACATCCTTAACCCAGGGGCCTCAGTTTTCTTGCATGCTTCGACAAACTCCAAACCTTGATGTTTGTTTTTTCTTCCTGGAGTCACTGAGAAATTATGCTGGGATTCTGAACTCCCCGGAGACAGAATACAGCTTTCCCTATTTTTTTTCTCATCACTCTTTGACGCTGAGTGTAACCTCAGTAGAATGAGACTTGACATGCTAACTCTTTGCCAGTTTGTGCATCCGCTCCTTGCTGGGATTGACAACCGTTTAGTGTCACTTCCATTTAAAGAAAATTGATATTTAGATTTTTCAGTGAGAATTTTCTGTTGTCTAATCTGCTACATGCTGCAGCCATTCCCCTCCTGTCTCATCAATTTTGGCACAATGCATTGCCAGATGGGCTCATGTAGCATTCACTTGGGCTTTAAGTATTGGCCAATGACATCAAGATGATGGCTAAATTTAGTCTAAAATCCTAATCTACATTGCATTAAGGCATGGTGTCTGAGTAGACAAGCCTACATTGTGGGTGTTTGTGATAGTATTGGATAATGGCCCAGGCAGTTGTTGGAAAAGAATGTGGGATACTTAAATTAAGTCAGTGACTTCCTTGGCTAATTTTGATGGAAATATGTCCAATGATATTGATGTCTGTAGTTCATTTAACAACAGTATTATATACTTAAAAAAAGATGCTTTCCAGAAAGAAAATGTAAGGAAATGGTAGAATCGTTTGGAGTGGTGACAGAGAGCTTGGCTAGAAAGTTGGGTTTTAAGAAGGCTATTAAACATGCAGAGAGAGAATTGGAGAAATAGGGAATGAGCAGATGCAGAACTGAGGTGTTTGAAGATGCTGAAACCAGTGGTAGAACAAAAGCGGGAGAGTTGGATCGAACACTGAAGCCAAAGGTTTGCAGGGTGCCAGAGGGACTGCAGGAGGCTGGAAAAGTAAGATGGTGCGTGACTGTGGAAGGATTTAAAGATAAGGACCAAGTGTGTAAATCTGATATGTGACCATGGTTGGGGAAGGGAAATGTTATGAATCAATGAGGACAAGGGTGTGGGCGAGCAGCACCTACTGGAAAGAGGATCCAGGCAGTTTTTTTGTCCTTCATTTATGGGATGTGGGCATCACTGGCTAGTCCAACCTTTATTGACCAACCCTAATTACCCTTCAGAAGGTGGTGATGAGCTGCCATCTTGAAATGCTGCAATCTATATGGTGCAGGTATACCCACAGCACTGTTAAGGAGGGTGCCCCAGGATTTGGACCCAATAACAGTGAAGGAATGGTCATATATTTCCAAGTCAGGATGGTGAGTGGCTTCGAGAGGAATTTCTAGGTGTTGGTGTTCCTATGTGTCTGCTGACCTTATGCTTCTAGATGATTGCGGTTGTGGGTTTGGAAGGTGCTGCCTAAGGAGCCTCGGTGAGTTCCTGCAGTACATCTTGTAGATGGTACGCATGGCAGCCACTCTGTGTCAAAGGTGGAGGGAATGAATGTTGGGGTGCCAATCAAGCGGGCTGCTTTGGCCTGGATAGTGTCAAGCCCATTGAGTGTTAGAGCGACACACATCCAAGCAAGTGGAGAGTATTGCATTGCACTCCCAACTTGTGCCTTGTACATGGTGGACAAGCTTTGGGGAGTCAGGAGGTGAGTTATTCTTTGCAAGATTCCTAGCCTCTGACCTGCTCTTGCAGCCACAATAGTGAGATGGTTCGTCCAGTTCAGTTTCTGGACAATGATAACCTCTGGATGTTGATATTGGGGGGGGGGGGGGGGGGGGGGGGGGGGGGAATTCAGCGATAGTAATGCCATTGAATGTCAAGGATGATGGTTAGATTCTCTCTTGTTGGAGGTGGTCATTGTCTAGCATTTGTCTGGCACGAACATTACATGCCACTTGTCAGCCCAAGCCTGGATTTTGTCCAGGTCTAGCTGCAGCTATGTGTTGGACAAAGTTTAATTAACGTACAGAAGAGGATGGCAAAATGGAAGCAAGAAGTCTAGAGGGGATCATCATTCATAAAAGTGTTTTGGCAACAGTGGGAGTGAGGGTGGACAGAGAGTGTCAATATTGCAAGATAGAAATAAAGAGGGAGCACACAACTAAGAATTTAGTGTGGTGAAAACAGTTTTCTCAATTTTAAGTACAAGTTTCTCATGATTTTCTCTGCATTAAAATCCTGATCTATAAAATGACATACCCATTTATAGCAGATAGATTATAATACAGGAATGAATTGCCTGTATTGCAATATACAATTCAAACATGCCAAATCTTGTGTTTTTCACTCTCATCATACAATATTCTTCACTCCAGTTCACAATGCTTCCTCAGTAATTCATAAACATAATGCAGGCACACCGAAAGAAACAGCCTACAGGAAATTCCATTAAGAGGCAGGGATCCCAATCACTTATTTTGCAAAGCGTTTTGTATTGTTGCTTTGATCTAATTACTGAAGAATAATGGGCTCTGGTACAAAGATCTGCAAATTGGCTATTTATATCTGCAATTATTAGGAAAATCTTCACTCCAAAATAAAAAAACCAACTTAATCCAAGGATAAATTTTTTTTTGGCAAACTGCTTACAGATTTATCAGGGCTCAATTTGGTTGATTTAATCTGAAGAAGCTACTGAAAGTAAAGGAAACCCACATACATCAGTTACACCAATTCATTGGCACCCCTTCCCCTTTTCCTAGATTATCTTCAGTGGCGACTCTTTTTATTTGCAATAAACAGAAAAATCGAATCTGGAAAATTTAGCAAAAAATTCATCTTGTTTTGATAACAGCAAACAGGTCACCCAATATGCAGATTTTCTTTCCATTGATGTTGATTAACTTTTGCCTGTTTGGGGTACCACTCGAGACAAATTTACAGCTTTTTATCACATTTAACTCCTGGGGCGGGATTCTCTCCTACCCGGCGGGGCGGGGGGGTCCCGGTGGGATGGAATGGCGTGAACCACTCCAGCGTCGGGCCGCCCCAAAGGTGCGGATTTCTCCTCACCTTTAGGGGCCAAGCCCTCACCTTTAGGGGCTAGGCCCGCGCCGGAGTGGTTGCCGTCCCACCGGCTGGTGTGGAAGGCCTTTGGCGCCATGCCAGCCGGGGCCGAAGGGACTCCGTCGGTCGGCGGAAGTCCGCACATGCGCGGGAGCGTCAGCGGCTGCTGACGTCATCCCCATGCATGTACAGGGCGGGGTCACCTACGCGTCGGCCATCGCGGAGACCTACACGGCCGACGCATAGTAAAAGAGAGCCCCCACGGCACAGGCCTACCCGCGGATCGGTGGGCCCCGATCGCGGGCCAGGCCACCGTGGGGGCACTTCCCGGGCCAGATCGCCCCGCGCCCCCCTAAGGACCCCGGAGCCCGCCCGCACCCCCAGTCCCGCCGGTAAGAGAGAGGGTTTAATTCCCCCCGGCGGGACTGGCATGACAACAGCGGGACTTCGGCACACCGTGGGCCGGAGAATCGCCGGGGGGGCCCGCCGACTGGCGCGATTCCCGCCCCCGCCGAATCTCTGGCGCCGGAGAATTCGGCGGGCGGCGGGGGCGGGATTCACACCGCCCCCCCCCCCCCCCACAGCGATTCTCCGACCCGGCAGGGGGGGATCGGAGAATCCCGCCCCTGATTATTGAGATGATCTATATCATGGCTTTTGGAGTGCTTTTGGAAGGCTCACCTCCGGGAGTGGCCAAGAAGAGGGCATCTAGCACAGTTTAGCTCAGTTGGTAGCACATTTGCCAATGGAACAAAGATTGTTGGTCTGAACCCCATACCAGAAGCCTGGGCTGACACTCTGACTGCCAGTCTTAGGGTATGGCATTGTTGAAGCTGTATGAGTTGTCACATTGAGGTCTTGTCTGGCTGTTTGAGTGTACATACAAGTTCTAGCGAGCAGAGATTTTAGGACACCAAAAATACAAACTGACCAGTCATTCACCATGACTGCACAGGAAGTCCTTGCTTAACATCATTAATTGGTTCCGAGGATATTGTGTGTAACAATGTTAAGCGAAACACAGATGCAGGGCACGATTTTTCGGCCATGCAACGCCCGACAGGCAGCTCGCAGCGGAGTGGGGTGGCTTATAGAAGCTGAAAGACCGCAACCCTGGGATATACCCAGCTCGTAACATCTCACGAGATCTAATGCAATTTTGCGAGAAATTCCGATGTAAATCCTACCCATTGTGAGCTTTTTTAGCAAATCTGCATATTAAATCGAGACAGATAGTCTCACTTTAATGTGCAGATTCCAGAGGTATCTGAGACATGGGATACATCTCCTTCTCCTCAAAGACCTCGGGTGAGCACTGTTCAGCACTAGTGTCCATAAACGGGGACCAAATGGAATGGCACTCGTGTGGGCCTCCCAGGGGATTGGATGCCCCCATGTGTATGCCCTGGCACCCTGGCAGTGCCACCTGGGTACAAAGTGGCATTGTCAAGGTGCCCAGGAGGCACCCAGCTGGCATGGCCACTGCCATGCTGGCATTGCCAGGTGCCAAGCTGGCATTTGTTTCACAGTGAAGATTGGGCCGGGGGTGCTCTGCATGGGTATTGCAGGGGTTGGGGGGGGTGGAGGCGGTGACCCGCTCATAGTGCTTGGGAGCGGCCGGTGATTACTTTGAGGACTCCAGAGATCGGGAGCCATTTAAAAATGGCACCCCGATCTCTTGCTACACTGAGGAATTCTGGCAAGTGGAGCTCCTCCGTGCAGAAAGTGGGGCTATGTGCTACCTCGGCTGGGGGATGCCCCCTATCTAATGGAAGCGCCGTTTTATAGCTTTGTGTTTCTTGGCGCTGCGATCGCCAGGAAACACGTGGCTAAAAGCGTTCATTATGGGACTTTGTTCCCATTTAGTTACATCCCACCCACAATGTTGTAAACAGGGCTTATGTTCCTGGGGGAAGACTTTTGAGATATCCATTTCCATAAAACATTTACATTAGCATTGTAAAGTTAAGAAAACATTGAAAATGGCAGCGATTCTCTGGGGCCGCTTGCTACAGGTGGGATTCCTGATGGCCCACTGAATCGGGCGTCAGTGCCAAAAAAATTCTTGCTGGATGTCAAACCAGTTGGGAGTCTCCCGGTCCACTGCAGGTGGCGAGAACCTGATTAAAACTAATTTCCATGAATTTAAATATAACTACCAGGCTTGAGTCTGGATGTTTCGGCCTCTGCTCCCTAGTCCCCAGCTGGAAGTCCCACAGGTGCCATCTCTCCTGTTCCTGACAAGCAGTGAGTAGACCCATGGACTCCAAGCAGGGGGGGGGGGGCAAGGGGGTGGGTACCCTCTCTTCACTTGCCTCCCGGGTGCCAAGGGGGTATGGGTGGGTTGGGGGGCTCAGGCTGGGCTCGATGTTTCCAGGGCTGGGGTCTTTCCTGGACTGGGGTTTGTGTGGCAGATCTTCCCTCTGCAGCTTTGAAAATCTTTAAGCTGCCAGCATGTCAAAGTGTAGTCAAAGGTCTTCCCTCGGATGTGTTGGGACCCTTTAATGTCTCTCCCAGCATATCAATATCAAAGATCTGTCAGATGGTGAAAGCTTTCCCTTTGATATGTTGGAATCCTTTCAAGTGCTTTTTTCACAGTCAATTTCATTCCCCTTTAACTTTTTCAAGCCTCTGGGCATGCTGAGAAGGCAAGAAGCTTTGAACTGCATTGTTTGTATTCAATTTCACAGTCCATTACCTTTTACAAGCACCTTGGTTGACAGGTCTAGGTTATTTCAAAGGAGGATATATCTTTGTTTTTCTAGCTCTTCATGGTCTATTAACTTTGAAGTGCTTCCTCTTTTGAGTAGGTATTCTCTCTAACCACAGTTTTTTTACAGTAAAAAGTCTTACAACACCAGGTTAAAGTCCAACAGATTTGTTTCAAATCACTAGCTTTCGGAGCACTGCTCCTTCCTCAGGTGAATGAAGAGGTAGGTTCCAGAAATATATATATAGATAAAGTCAAAGATGCAAGACGATACTTTGAATGTGAGTCGTTGCAGGTGATTAAGTCTTTAAAGGACATCTTGAAACCCATCATACAAGGAGCGCCCAGCTTCTGTCACCATACGACGGACTTCTTACAGAAACTCAGCACCCATGGATCAGTTGAACCAGGAACATTCCTCGTCACAATGGATGTCTTGGCACTCTACACCAGCATCCTCCATGGTGACGGAATTGCTGCAACAACCTCAGTACTCAACACCAACAACTGCCAATCTCCAGATGCAATTCTGCAACTCATCCGCTTGATTCTGGATCACAGCATCTTCATCTTCGACAACTAGTTCTTCATCCAGACACACGGAACAGCCACGCTGTGCTTCATGGCGGATGCCGTCACGGATCCGGCCCGCAAAATAGTGCCCCCCCCTTCGGCCAGCTCGTGCACCCCGGACCGCCCCACCACAGTGCCCACAGCACCGAATATGTCCACCCCTGCCCACGGATCTGCCCTCCCCCGACTGTGACGCCGCTGGACTGAGGCCGCAGCCACCATGCTGAGTTACCGACGGGTGAGACCATGGGTGTCCCATGCCATCGGGAACTCGGCCAGTCAGGTTGGAGCATCGCGGGGCGGGCGTCAGCCAACATACGGCGGCCGTGGATACGATGTGCGGTGCACTCTATGAGTATGCCGCTTTTCTGGGGGCGGTGCATCGCGAACGTGTGCTGCACCCGATTTCAGCATCATCGGAGAATCGAGCCCCACTTCTTACGGGATTTGTGGGAGGAAACCAGAGCGCCCGGAGGAAACCCGCGCAGACACGGGGAGAACGTGCAGACTCTGTACAGACAGTGACCCAAGACGGGACTCGAACATGGGTCCTTGGCGCTGTGAAACAACAGTGCTAACCACTGTGCTAGCGTGCCGATATTTGAAGTGCTTTGACATGTTTCAAAATACAATGGCATTTTTGGCATCGACCATCATTTCTATAGCCTTAAAATAGAAGCAGGGACAGTTTTACCATTTCCAGCTACATAATCACCTCCCCATACAGTGAACTTCATAAATTTGGTTGAAGATAACCATTCATATTTAATCAAAGAATCTAACATTACCTTGACAATCGGGATATAATGACATGAATCCACACCCTGGGATTATCATCCAGGCTGAACAGCGGTGACTAGGTCAGATATTTCAATGGCATTGAACAATCAAACCAACATCATGCTCCGTTTTTACCTTCATTTTTAACACCTTTTATAGCCAATTGTGCCTGCGCCAATTTCTTCGAGGAAATAGCTGCCAAGACACCTGCCAAAGCCGTCTTCATCCTCTGACACAAATTCTACTCAATTGCTTGACCATACGACGAAAGCACAGACAGGTTTCGCAACAAGACTCATTATCATCAGAAACCGGGCCGGAGTGTGACCTCTGGGGCTTGAATCTGTAACCATGGAAGTCTGAAGTAAGCCCCTGAGATTTGACAGCCTTTCAGGTGACAACACTGTGTGGTAGAAAAGTTCCAGAGACTGAGGTTGTGTGCTGTCGAGGCACCATAATTACTAAACCTGTTGCATCTAACAATCTGTATTTCACAAGTAAATGTTGCTGCAAATCTATAGTGGAACTCACTATGGGGATTCTCTTCTCAGGAAACGTGAATATCAAAGTTGCAACACCTATAATCATTGAATATTAAAAGACTTATTGCACAAATGATATGCACAGCATTGAAAAATTGTACTTTGCAAATTATATACATTTCTTTCATTCTCCTAATAATTGCCACATCCTTGCCATTTGGTTGTCATCATCAATGTATTTCTTGTAATCTTTCAGATCTCAATGCTATACCCTGCAGCATTGTTATTTATAGGTGAATTGTTTTTAAAGTATAGCAGGCATTCTGTACAATTTCGCTATGTCACTTCAGTCAACATGATAATATTGCCGAATAGACCACAATTCTCACTGCAACACAGTTGACAAACAAAATCCATCACTGTAAAATATTCAGCTATTTTGACACCAAAGCCATCACGTTGCTCACTTTTTGTGAAAGTGGACAGGGAAACGTCAACTGACTCCTCAAGCATGTTCCAACCAAAAAGGGACAACGTCCCCTCAAACCCCTTGGGCAAAATTCTGGGAGCAGCAAAAATACAAATTCAAAAGCCTCCCGAAAAGATTCTTGGGCAGACGCTCTCCTCAGTCAAGTTCCAGATGAAAAGGGTAATTGAGATTACTAATCCCAGTTAAACTACCTACTTCCGAGAATTTAGTGGGGGCGGGGGGAGCGGAGGAGCTGAAATTGGTGGCGACATAGAAAAGGTAACAGAGAATCGGCTGCTCGGGGTTGGGGGGGGGGGTGGCGGGGGTGACATCAATACCCTACGTGCTGCTTGTGCCATGTAAAAGCAGCTGCACCTCAAAGAGGAGGTGCACGGTGCAGACAACAATAACCAAAGGTTTCTCACAATGGTAGACAGAAAAGAACCTGCAGAATACCCCCCTCCACCACCCAATGCCACAGCCCATTGTTTTATGTTGCATTGGAGGCATTGGTGGAGGAGTCAGGAGGAAGGCGATCTCCTTCTTTGCATCAATCGACAATCAAGCACCCAGTTTTAAGGTTCAAAGGTAGTGAGAAGGTGAAACACAAACAGCACTGGCATGGGCCATCACGTTAGTGCTGAAAAGATTTCAATGATGTCAGAAGGCTTTTTATGGTCAGCCTCCTAATGTGCTCTCGCTTGCTTCTACTCAGCCCTGTCCAACCTGTAGCACAGTGCACTCAACCTTTCCTTTCCCTGATTCGGATCACTTTCCACCAATTCACTCCATTTCCTTCTGGTCCTCTTGCTCACACCTCTTCCATCTATTGCACATCAGCAACACAATTCTACCTCGGCATGCATCTCACTATGCCAATACTGATGCTCTTCTTTGCTTTCTGACAGGAAAAAAGTCACATGCAATAGGATTGGGAGGTGGCACTATTCATCCATGTGTTACCAAGTGATGGACATCATTGGCAGGGAATGTGTCAGGATCTAATAGCTGGTGATACTTGATGCGGCCAATTCTTCCCTTCTGATTTAACTATCACGATCCCACATATTATACATGGCAAATTGCCGTTGTTTTCCAAAACTACACCACCCTCTCCTCACCTTTGCTACTGACTTTTGCCCCTTTCTTCCATTTCAGTTTCAGAAGCTCCAACAGCCACAGAAGAGAATGTAAAGAAGAGTTGTGCTTTGAAAGAAAAAGCATCACCTGATCCAGACTTGGAGCGTTCTGCCTAGGGAGAACCATCCAGTAACAGTGCACAGGAACAAAGGAAGGGGAATTTGGTGGCTGGGATGCACCCGGCCATAGAGAAATCCTGCATTCAAGTCCTCCTGCAGAAGATTATGACACTGAGAGCCCACCATCAAAGCCTGATGGCAAACCTTATCAGATTTCTAAATGCACTGACCTCACTGTCAAAGTATAGCACAGTCAAATGCTCGCCAAAACAGCTAAAAAAAACTAACCCAGAAGAATCTGGAATGATGCACCAGAAATTTAAATTAATGGAGGTGTGGTTTTAATTCAATGCAAGCCCCAACGGGCTCTGTTTTATTGGTGGGTTTTAGAAGTAATATCGAGGTTTGTTTGGACACCAATTTCTCAAAAGGGTCCTAACTCCAGCAGAGGACCATTATTAACATGTTGTAATGATGTCCAGTTGTCTCAGGCAGTCGCCAGGGATGCCCAGTGAGCAGCCCGCCCAACATAGCATCGCGTGGTCCTCTGTGCTGTTTCTACTTGGACCATCACACACCGAGATTCAACCCACTCCTCTTATCACCAATTTGCCACAAATAAATATACAGACATGAGACACAGTGTGCATTTTATGGCTCTCTCGTTACCAGAGGTCTGACAAACATGTATTTGCCGTGCATTAAGCATACTCCATTACAGCAGTCCTTTTTATACTTTGCAACAACCATTACTTAGAGTGATACGAAGTTTGCTAAGCACCTTGGTTTGACCAGCAAAGCCCTTGATTGGATTCCAACCTTGCGATCTTTCCTAGGTGTTCATTATTTGATATATAAATGATCTGATCCTGTCAATTGCATTGCAGACGCGCATTCACTCTCTGACTGATCTGCCAGCTGCACTACAATAAGTGGGAAATGGATGGTGACAGTCTGTTGATGTGCCCTTCATCAAGTGCCAAAAAATGGCATGTTTTGGATCTGGCTCTGCATCTCATAGAGAAGTAGCAATACTAGACAGTGTATGTCAGCACTCAAGTGACAGTACCATTTAAGGCTGGTCAATATGTCTTCTTTCTAATTCCACTTATTGACTAGCCATAATGCTTGATGGCCTCTTTGATACGAGCAAGAAATCAGCCTCTCACAGAATTACAGCTGAAAAAAATTAGCAAGGTATTGCAATTGTCTATTTATAGCAGCCACTCAATGTAATGCAGCACAATGGTACAGCGATCTCTGCCACAATTCACATTATTGATGCCGCTCTCTCATTAACAAATTTCATAAAACACCATCTCTCCAACACCATCTAATATACTGTGATGTTTGAAACATGGAATAACAGCTAAACTATAAAACAGTCATTCTATGGCGGGAGATGATGAGATTGCCCAGTAGAGGAGTGATCCGCCGTTTGGTGGCTAGCTTATATTTATTCATTCTCGACGTGCACAAAGGCAAACAGTCCATCAGTTTTTCCAATCCCTTAGATGCTCAAAATTGGGTGGGATAGCAGCAGAAAATATGAAGAATCAAGGCGGTGAGGCTATCACTGAATTCAAGCTTGGCTTTGGGTTCACTCCCCAGCTCAGTCAAGAGAGTTGACCACTGAAAGTAAATGGCAGCAAGCTACTTTATTTCTCCTGTTATTAACATATAAATATATTTAATATATAAATAAATCCCAGAGGCTTCTGCCAGAGCAACATTAGTAGCAGTCCCAAGGATATCCGTGGCAAATCCCTACTTCATTAGTTTGAATTCCTCCATAATGGCCCAAAGGCTAACAAGTTAAAGGCTTCCCTCGAAGCTTAGTCCTTCAGTAAAATATCCCCCATCTTTTTTTCATTCATGCATGGCTGGGCCAGCATTTATTGAGTCAACGACATTACTATGGGTCTGGAGTCAAATGTAAGCCAGACCAGGTAAGGACGGCAGATTTCTTTCCCTCAAGTACATTATGAATCAGGTGTTTTTTTTACAACAATCAGCAATGATTTCATGGTCATTGTCAGACTTTTTAATCCCAGATTTTTATTAAATTCAAATTTCACCAACTGATGTGGTGGGATTTGATCCCGGGTCCCTGGGTCTCTAGAATACTACTCCAGTGACAGTACCACTATGCCAGGCCCTTCCTCTTTGGAAACATTGTGCCCCTTCTTAATGGTGGGGATTTTCGGCCCATGAAGGAAATTGGTCTGGGATCAGAGCAGGACTTGTACTTGCTGTCCAGACTTTGCTCTGACAGAAGGAACACATTCAAAGCAAACGGTTCCTATCTGGAATACATTCTGAGGTTAGTTGTCCTTCACTACCTCCCTGATCATTTGTGATGACTTCGCAGTGTGTCAAAGCAGTCTATTTAACCCTGGGAGTTAACACAACAACCCAACATGGTTTTCATTGGAATTCTGCACACACAGATGTGCTTCCAGCAGGGGTCACTAAATAACCTAAGGACGCTGGAAGCAATTGTAGTTCCTTGACTAGCACCCTGGTGAGATTAGCTAATTTAGCTCAGACCAAGGATTAAACCATGCCTGCTGCATAATACACAGCACATCCCTGGATGCATTCACAGCGACACAGGCACAAGCAAAAACACAGTGTAAAGATGCCCTTTCTCACCAATGCGAGTGTGGATGAAAAACAAAGTCGTTCACAGCAATTTTAAATCCTGTGTAAGATAAATGATGATAAAGTATTTTATCACTTGTCTCACATGGTATAACGCAGTGGCTATATTAGTTATAATTCTGCAGTACATTTCACCTTCATCTCCCACTACTTCTTTACTGTTCAGAATGCTAAACTGCTAAACAAAACTATAAAATTAAAAGGGAAAAAAAATGCAGGACTTTCAAATTATTGTAATGGGAAGATGTAAGTGCACATAGCATGAGTTGTCACAGTTACTCAGTGTGACAATACATCATACTATATTAATTCCATAATATGATTATCAGGCTCTTCGCACGGTACAAAGTCTGCTAGTTAATTGAATCAGGTTAAAGTGGATTCAGGGATGGATGTGATACCTAAAGAGACTTTAAAATAATATGATTATGATATTTGTTGCTATAAAAAGTAAAGATGCTGGATGGAGGCCCATGTATTAAATGTACTTAAATGTTAAAAAAGAATTTCCAGCACCCCCTAGTTGTTCTGGAGAAAACCGGATGATATGCAGCTTAGTGCTGCCACTAATTACCTGTGTGCTGGTTGCTGAATGCATTCTGTGGTGCTTCACTCTGCTGGTTGTGAACTAATCCACTGTTTAGCAAAAGAACTTGAATGCTTTGCATCCCTTTGAGAATTGCAGTCGCATTTCACTTTTGTCCCCCAATCAAAAACATAGCAAGATGACATTTTTGTTATTGTGTGATTGTGTTATCCCAACGTACTTTGATTCTATGCGTTTCCCCAGCTCTGTCTTCGAACATTCATCATTAGAGATTCACAGACCTCTTGTTTGCAGATTTATCAGCAAAAGATACTGGTAATTTAAAAACAGCTGAACAGTCAGAATGAGTTTTAATAGTGCAAAACTCCAAACTGGGCTCTGTTTGTGATCTCTGGGGGGTTTGTGTGTCTGCCTTATTGGCCACATTGAGAATGGCATGTTTCTATTGGCCTGAGAGTTATCATGTGCCTTGTCCCACTACAGTACCCAATTCCCAGTGGCCAGTGGTGCTTTCAAACACTGGTAGTTTGGCATTCTGGGTAAGCTGTGGGTTTCTGAATCCCTGCCTTCCAATAATGATGTGCAATGGACTCCTCAACAGTTTAGTGAATGTCATCGAATCATAGAGGTCTACAGCACAGAAAGGGCCCTTCGGCCCATCAGTCAAAAACAACCACTTAAGTATCCTAATCCCATTTTCCAGCACTTGGCCCGTAGATTGTATGCCGTCATTTACACATCAGATCACCTCTTCATAAAATTCAATAAAGTTCGTCAGACATGACCTCTTAACAAAACCATGCTGACTGTTCTTGATTAATCCCTGCCTCTCCAAATGCAGCTTAATTCTGTCTCTCAGAATTGCTTCCAATAGTTTCCCCACCACTGAGGATAGACTGTCTGGCCTGTAGTTTGCTGGTTGATCCCTTCATCCCTTCTTGAATAATTGTGCCACATTGGCTATCCTTCAGTCCTCTGACATCTCTCCTGTGGTCAGAGAAGAATTGAAAATTATTGTCAGCTCTCCTGCTATTTTTCCCTTGCCTCACTCAACAGCCTGGGATATATTTAATCTGGCCCTGGAAATTTGTCTACTTTTAAGAATGACAGACCACTCAGACTCTCCTCTCTGTCGATGTTAATTTCTTTAATGTTATCAGTCTTTCTCCCTGATTTCTATACCCACACCTTCCTTCTCACGAGTGAACACTCACACAAAGTATTCATTTATCACCCTACCTACATCTTCTGGCTCCATGCACAAGTTACCACTATGGTCCTTAATAGATCCTACTCTTCCCCTAGTTGCCCTTTTACCCTTAATGTATTTGTAAAACAACTTAGGGTTTTCCTTCATTTTACCTGTCAGTATCCTTTCATGTCCCCTTTTTGCTCTCCTAATTTCCCTTTAAAGTTCCCTTTTGCTGACTCTATTTTAGATCTGAATTTTGGACACAGGGGAGTTACTATTAAATTAGTTTTGCCATTGAATTAGTTTCACCTCAATCAGATAAATCTGTGCTCCCTCAAAGTGTGTTGCATCCAGGCATTGTGAAATACTGAAAAACAGTTGTAAGCAATTTTACTGTCTTCATTTGTATGTCCTCTATTTTAGCAACATTTGTTTTTCTGCCATTTTGTGATGGGAGCATGCAGTTCAAGGCTGGATGTACTAGAACAGAATAGATAAATAATTTACAGTGGCATGATTATAATCATAACTGTATTTTCTTGTAGTATTATAAATGAGTTATTTATTGAAAATGTGCAGCACTAACAATCACAGCTTAGGGTTACGCTGCAGTTACATACAGAGTTGCTTCCACATCTTATTTTTAATGCAGGTCATAGATTGTTCATTTTTAATCATTTTGCAGTTTCCCTGTTTTGTTTCGTATAATTGCATGAGCACAGAATGGGTTGCCATCTTATTTCCTGTTTGGCATGCTTAGTTTTTCGATTCTGCCTCCAGGCTGCCTGACAATTATGACTTCTGACTCCATGCTTCTTGATAGGAATAGTTTAGTTCTTTTCCATTTTATGACTTTTGTCATTTTGGCCTGCTTTTTACCTCCTCCTCAGCTTGACTTTGGATGGGCAGCCATTCTCTGCTTGCTTTCTTATTTCCGCAACATAATTATGATTTGTTACCCCCTTTGCAAACATTTTCCTCACTTTTGAAAGACATCCGTGCAGTGCAATGAAAGTGTGAACCACAAATGTACGGAACCCCAGCACCACACAGTTTTAGCATTAGCACGTATTTGAGGTCTCGGTCATATTTGAGCAGAATTGGCAATTTTTAAAAATATCCCTGCTAATGCTTTGGGGTATTTTCATCCTGGATTGGTCTGGCATTCATATGCTTTAAACCATTCATGGGTGATTTGCAACTCCTTGAAGTCTTCAAGAGAGCTGACATTGGACAGGATCTCTTCGAGAAATGTTGGTAATGTGTGTGAGTTAACGAACCACGTTATTGGGCCATTATTGGGCATGTGCTTTCATAAGGTTTCGATTGAAATTTCAAAATTGAATACTCACAATGAGCTTGGTTAAAATTTAAAATATAAAGATATTCATCAAACAATGATGGAATTACAGGAAGACTATCTTCTAACCCCCCCAAAAGGTAAAATAATAAACAGATCACAATGCTAATCACTAATCTGAACTCCTATACATGAGATCCCTCTTTAAGATCCCAGCAGTTTTATACTGTTATAAAGGAAGGAGAAACTTGAAAACAGTCCCATCAGTTCAACATCATTTGTGGGGAAGTAATTACTATCTATCATCTGTAACAGAGAGACAGTGCAGTTAGACATGTACAAACTGATCAAAGAGAGACAGCATGGGATTATGAAGGGTACAGAATGATGAATCCAGTTGCATGTTTTGAGGGTGGCATGAGGATGGTTCTACGTATTTGTATGTAGGAACTTCCAAAAAACATTTGATAAGGTCTTACACAAAAGGTTATCAGCAAAAATGAAGGTGAACAGCATTGGAGGTAGTTATAATCTGGCTTGATAATTATTTGAAAGGTAGGAGAGATGGATAAAGGAAATATTCTCAGGTTGGTGGAATGTGACCAGTGGCATCCCCCAAGCATCTGTACCAGTATCTCAGTTTATCTGTCTATTAATAAGTTAGATGAAAGAATAGAAAGTTGTGAATCCAAATTAGCAAATTATACTAAATTAGGATGGCTAGTAAACTGTGTCCATAGGAGCAAGAAATATCGCACATGCAGAAGAGGATTTACTAACTGCAGGAGTATAATCTAACCTTTAAGGAAGCTGAAGAACTAAGTCCTATGTTTCCGCAAGCCTCGTTAGGTAGCTTTAATTTTCACCTTCCAAGATAGCCTCCCGGGTCAACATTCCGCTGTCCCCCCCAACATTGGAGAAAACATGAATTTTGGCCATTTCAATAAAATCTTAATAAGTCATGACCCATTTCAATTTTGAAATGTCCGGCTATGAAACATAGAGGGCGCTATTCTCCCCCCCCACGTCGGGGTGGGAGAATCGCCGGGGCGTCGCGCGAATCGTGCCACGCCGCCCCACCCCCCGCACGCGATTCTCCCACCCCCCCGGAAACCAGCGGTGCGCAATTTGCACCGGGCCGCTCGGAGAACTGGCGAGTGGTGATTCTCCGGTCCGGATGGGCCGAGCGGCCGCTACGACACGACAGGTTCCCGCCGCCGCCGTCCACCCCTGGTCGCTGCCGGCGGGAACTCAGCGGGAATGCTGGGGGTTTGGCCTGTGGGGAGGGAGGGGGGCTCCTTTACCAGGGTGGCCTCCGATGGGGTCTGGCCCGCAATCGGGGCCCACTGATCGGCGGGCCGGACTCTACCCCCCCGGGCCTACCTCCTTCCGCGCGCCTCCCCAGAACACCAGCGCCATGTTGGTGAGGGGCCGGCATGCGTAAGACATTCCCCATGCATGCGCAGGATCGCGCGGCCCAACTGCGCATGCGCAGGATTGGGCTGCCCTAACTGCGCATGCGCGGGTTGGCGCGGCGCCCATTTGGCGCCGGGTAAGGACGCTGGAGTGGCGTGGACCGCTCCAGCGCCCTGCTGGCCCCCTGTGGGGGGAAGAATAGGTTGTGCCCAGGCCCTGTTCACGCCGTTGTGAAACGCGATGGCGTTCACGACGGTGCAAACACTTGGCCTCCATATCGGAGAATCGCCCCCAGATTTCCTGCTGAAAATGTCACTACACAATAGAAGTACAAACATAATGCTTAATATAATAATTAGGCACCATTATTGAGTGACCCAAGGATATTTTTGGTGCAGGCACTAATATAATAAATTATAAAGTGTGGTGTTGTATCATAAATAATGTCTATACATACTTTTCAGTGCAGGTGTTCTATTGCCAAAGGTGATGTGGTGAAGGATAGAATGGGAGCCAATTTTTACACACTCCTATAAGCTTTAATTGACAGAGATACACATTACAAAAATTCAGCTTCTAACCCAGCCCCAAAGTTTTGATCTGCTCCTATTTACTGGAACACAAGTGAATATTGCCACCTTCATACAATTAAACACAATCAGCATATAATTAGCACAGGGGACCAAGTTAGCAATCTGGATGAAACTATATAACTCAAAGGCAAACATACAGATAATGCATGAATATTACTGAAATGTAGGGCCTGATTCATGACTGCATATGGGCGAATTGTATAAAAGCCCCAAATCAGGCTCCACATCCAAATTGAGCAACGTGGTAGCACAGTGGTTAGCACTGTTGCTTCACAGTGCCAGGGTCCTGTAGCCATCTGGGATGGCCACTTACAACTAAGTAAGTTAGTTACAACTAGGTGCAGAGAAAGTTGCAAAGCCTAGCGGGTAAAATGGACAAGCCAAGACTCAGGCAGGCTCAGAGCCTGAAATGCATATTTGCAGACAAGAAGTCTAGACGGTATCGAAACTCCGACCAATTAGCATTTTAATGGGGCCGATTAGCATTTGATGGCCCATCTTCACCAAAGGACTGGTACTCGAGAGACCGGTACAGTCCCAGACATTTTGGTGCCACTCCCTGTTCAGGGGATGCGTAAACAACGGGGTCAGTGACCGCTTGGGACATGCCCAGCCATCCAGATCCCCGCCCACTTATTAGTTCGGAATCGAACAGAGTGATCAGGGATCACCCAATTAGTGGGGCCCAAACTGAAGGACCGCCCAAAAGAGCGTGAAAACCCCCAAGTATAAGAGTTTGCCACATGTTCGTCCTCTCTTGGACCTGGTACCCCGGTCACGGCCACCTCCAATTGCAGCAACACCAGAAGCAAGTCCAAGTTCAACGCTCGCTACCAGACGGATGAGCCTAGCTGAGCAGCAGTTACTCCTTCAAACCCGATAGATCCAGAATCAAACAGCGGCCACGGTTTCTCTGACCTAAGCCGGGTGCCTGAAGTTAAGTACAGGTTGTCTTAGTCGATAGGTGTAGTTAACTAGTAGTGTTTATGTTGCATGACTAATTGTGTGTAAATAAAGTACCCTTGACCTTGACCTAACTAACTGGTGTTTGGCTCTTTGATCGCTAGCCGGTTGAACCTTGTGGTGGTATCATTTCATACCTGGCGACTCTAAGCATCAGAATATAGATAACATAGAAAGAAGGGCAAACTCACTGACTGCCATAATTGGAACAGAGTCACAGAAAGGACAGAGTAAAAGAAGAAGACGCGACAGTCCCGGGTTCGATTCCCGCTTGGATCACTGTCTGTACAGAGTCTGCCCCTTCTCCCAATGTCTGCGTGGGTTTCCTCCGGGTACTCCGGCTTCCTCCCACAAATCCCAAAAGACGTGCTCATTAGGTGAATTGGACATTCTGAACTCTCCCTCTGTGTGCCCGAACAGGCGACTAGGCGGTTTTCACAGTAACCTTATTGCAGTGTTAATGTAAGCTTACTTGTGACAATAATAAAGATTATTATTATTACATCAGGTGCCAGGCCGATCGCAAGTCACCTGCCTCGCTCCACACAGCACAGTCTGGATCTCGCCCAGCATATTTAAATGAGCCATTAGACTCATTCATCCCATCACATTAGGCTCATTCACCTGGCACCCGAGAGTCAATGGCCATGCCTGTGGAAACCCGGCAGGGCGCCGTTTAGTATTGTTCTCTGCAAACGTGGGCAAGGCGTAATGACACCTCAGGGGTCTCAAAAGCCATTTGAAACCCTCCCCCCCACCTCAGCCCCCATTGATCGGGGACAGTGCAGGGCAGTACCCTGGCACTCCCACTGGCACTGCTACCATGGCACTGCCAGTGTGATAGGGTGGCACTTCCAAGGTGCCTTGGGCACTGCCAGAGTGCAGGGCTGGCAGTGTCAGGGTGCCCAGGTGCCAGGCACAGTTGTAAAAGTTAAAAGCACTCTTCTGCTTGAGATAAATATTGGCAAATATATAGAAGAGTGCAAATGAAAAAGTATGCAAATGATATCATACACACGAAGGCTGGAGAATGTACAACATGAAAGAATTTCTATAGCCCAACTTTTGATCCATCAGGTTAGAGTGCTCTTATGTTTCATATTTCGTAAGAGAAAACAAGAGGTGGTGGACTTCTGGAAAGTAATATTGTTGATTTCGTATCTTCCTACTCCTCCCTTGAGGAATAGTAGGAAAGAGTGTCAGGATTTACAGTCTGGTTAACAGACAGCAATGTGAATGCTCCTTCCCTGACTATGAACAGTCGGCAGGGTGGTTCACCCTGTATTGTAGGTAGATTTGTTGTGCTCCCATTACCGATACAATGAGGATGGAACCAGCCGCACACAATGGGCATAAGTATCCCACTGGATGTCAACCCAAAAATCAGTGCTCCAGACTGTATTCACTGGAATTGTCTCCACCTACCTGTCTCATGGATGAAAATGCTACTACTAAACCAAAATATCGCTTCTTCAAGAATATCGGGATGCCATATGAGCAAAGATTAGTAGAGTTATTCAAGCGAGAGAGTTAAAAAGGTACTGGGGGTCAAATTGGGCTATGTCAGCAGTATGAAATCGACTGGTAGTGAATTAGCAGCTTGTGTTTCAATACATCTGATGTTGTTTCTTTGTGTTATAATCCCTTTTACTTGGTTTGAAATTAAACATTTTGACAATATTTTTCAAGACAATGGGTAAAGTAGCATGGTGAAAATTTGGCTGCCTGTGATTCACCACAAACGTTTTTTTTAATTCGTTCATGGGACGTAGGCTGTACCAACATTTATTGCCCACCACAAATTGCGCTAGAGGGGCAGTTAAGAGTCAACCACATTGCTGTGGGTCTGGAGTCACATATAAGTCAGACCAGGTAATGATGGCAGATTTCCTTCCCTAAAGGACACCAGCGAACCAGATGGGATTTTACGACAATCAACATTGGTTTTCATGGTCATACAAGCCTTCTAATTCCAGATTTTTTAAAATTCAAATTTCATCATCTGCAGTGGTAAGACTTTGGAAGAAACCATGTTAAGCTAAGTGAAATGTTGTAATTTGATTAGACATATTGCTTGCTCTTGCAGTACTTTGGGTCTCTGGATTACTAGTACAGTGACCATACCACTATGCCACTGCTTCCCCTGGTGTAGACCATTTCACCCCTACTAATCTGGAGTGCCCTGAGTTTGGCCCAGTCCTGAAAATCTTTACTTCCAGTCAAAGCAAAAAAACATCTTCCGTTGGCAATTATGTATTTCTTATGATCTGAAACTCATCTTTGTGTGTAAAACAACAAGAATAGGGATACACAGGAAATAGTGCAAGGTATCTTACTGTTTTTCTCCTGATTGTTAGAAAACATCTTACTCATAGGCCATTAGTTCAGACTTAAAACTAATAATTTGCATTTATTAAGACACAAGATTAAAGGGAAGCAAGAGCAAGCAATATGTCTAATCAGATTACGACATTTCACTTAGCTTAACATGGTTTCTTCCAAATCAATAATTTTTGATGGTGAGATTGGGGAAAAAAGCTTTACATTAGAAATAATTCTTTCATTCAAAACATGGCTACATGATGACACAGTGAACTGGGAATCTTCCAAAACACAGGACATCATCCGTCACATATTTCTCTCTTTCTTTTGAATTCCGGGCTGGCATATATCAAAATCAGAGGATCTCCGGCACAATTAACCAAACCCGTTTTACTCTGAATTACTTTTTGCAGTGGCAGTTTAAAGGTAAAATGAATCCATTAACATCAACAAATAGCATCAAGTGAACAAGGTTTAGTTTAATTGAATTCAGACATCAGACTGTAAGTTCATGCAATTGGCAGATAATCAGTGTTAATTATTTCTATTACCTGTCTGGATTTTGATTCCCTTAGTCTTTGTGAAACATGGAGGCAAATCACTCTGCTGGGCCCTTATGTACAAGCCAAGGTTGTACATTTCCCACATGCATTCAATACAAATAGATAACAACAATAAACAATCTTTCCCAGAACACAATCACACATCTACTTTAAAGTTGAAATACTGGGATGTTCCAAATCCCTATTGAAGCAGATAATGGATCTGATCTTATGATCTGAAAACAGATTTATGCTCTGAGATTAGAGTCAGAAGTGGCGACAATTACTGTTAGTCAAGTATTCTATAATTTCTGTGGTATCATACTCAAATCTGCCCTAACTATTTACAAGCACAGAACAGTATATACAATGGCAATGTGCAAACAAATAGACAAGTATGCTTATGCACTCTTGATATACCATCTATCTTCACAGAGCAGGAACCCAGTGAACCATTAGGTGCACAGGTAGAGTACCAGATAAGTGGGAACCACTTCCAACCACATCCAAATGAAACAGACGTCAACACAGAAACTGTAGGAAATTGTTAAATGATGTCAGGGTACACGATGGATAGGAGGCCCAAGTGACATAAATGTTGAGGACAGTGATGATCTTCATTAACACAAGAAATGCAGTCATTGTCCATCTCTACGGGTATTTGTGCACCAATTCGGTATCACAGCCACAGACGTCACGGTGGGGCTTAGCCTCCTCAGCTACTGTTCTTTCAATGTGCTCAGGTAGCTGATGCTCCAAGGTAAGCAAGGGCATAGTCCATTGCAGTAAACCTGTGACCTGGGAGTAGTCACCGTGCCTTGTGAGTCAGTGATGTTCTCTAAGCTCTGGGACCTCTCACTGACCATCTCTCCCACCACCATTCCAACATTCATGAAAATGAATTCTGCCAAAACTGCAATGCACACTTCTCATCTGCCTTTCAAAGCCTTTCCTCATTTGGGCAATACATTGTGGGCGCAATTCTCTGACCGGGCTGGGCTCTCACTTGAGCGCAACGCGGCCGGAGAATGCCATGAGAGGCCTCCAGCGAGCCTCCTGAGAGGCTCGTGCTTCCCGAGAGGCTCAAGCTTCCCGAGATTCTCTGAAGTAACCGCGCCCCAAATGGGCATGACCGAATGATGCTTGGGGAAGTAGGTCGTAAAGTTACTTATGACCTACCTGCGCGAGATCCAACGGCCGCCCCAGCAAGGCTGCAGCCGGGTGCTGACCAGTGCTGGTCCACACAAATGTGGACTGGGCGGAGCAGCACCAGGGGGATCTCCTGGGCACTGGAGACCCCAGGGTGGTCAGGGTAAGTGCTGGGTGGCTCCCTGGCCCTCCCCCTGGCATGTGGGCACCTTGGCACGGCCAAGAGACAGGGGTCAAGGGTGGCCATGCCCATGAAATGAGGGTGGAGCGGGGGGTTGAAGGGTGGGGGAGAGCAGGGCAGGTAAGTAGGGGCCTCCGGGAGGTTAGTTGGGTGATGGGTGGGGGTTCTAGAAGGAAGAGGGTGTTGTAAGGGGGCTTGGGGGGCCTGAAGAGGGAGGACCCCAGGGACCCAGTAGCAGGGTGTCCTCACTTGGGGGATATGGGGTAGTGTCCATATGTGTGGGGGAGGGGGGTGACTTAGCCCATGGGTGAGGGGACCCACAAGCTCACTTAGAGATCAGGGCAACCCTTCAAAATGGCAGCCCGATCTCTGAGTTCAGCTCCCCAGCACTAAAAAAAATTCTAAGTGTGGGCTATACCGGTAAGAAACTCCCCAGGGCCCAAAAAGGTGACCAAGTGTCATTGAATAGCGGTGGGGAACTCGCCGGTAGATCTTGCAGGAAACTCCCTGAAAAACCCAGCACAAATTAACTTTGAAATTTTGGGGGAGAATAGGGCCCTGTGTCTGTCAGTGTTGGCTTAGTCAGCAGTACTCTTGCCTCTGAGTCACAAGGCTCTGGGTTCAAATCTCACTGCAGAAACTGAGCGCAAAAATCATGGGTGACACTGCAGTGAAGCACTAAAAGGGTGCTGCACTATCAGAGATACTGGTTTTTAGGTTGTGGTGTTAAACTGAGACTGCTTCTACCCTTTCAGCTGGATGTGAAAGATCTCACAGCACGATTTGGAAGAAAAGCAGGAGTTAATCCTGGTGTCCTGCCAGTATAGATTCCCCAATCAACGAGCCCAAAAAAACTAATTATCTGGTCATCATATTGTTTACTTGTGGGGTCTTTCTGTATGCAAACTGGTTCCCATGATCCCTCCAAAACAAACAGTGATTAAACTTCAAAAGTATTTAATTGATCTTAAAATGCTTTGAGACATTGGTGGTCATGAAATATGCGATATTAAGCCTTTCCAATCTCCTTTAATCTGTGTTGACCTTAAATACTCATGATTTCATGCATCTCCAGACCTGTTGAATTTTGCATAAATTCTTCATCAGTGACCTTCACCAAGGCCTTAATGTATCAGGTAGCCTGTCTAACCACCCAATAAAGTTTTTACAAGGATTTTAATCCTGCTCTCAAGAGTTGCAAATGCGAAGAGAATGCTGAATGCAAAAAAATAATAATCCATTTATTTCCTCTTCTGGCATTTTATTGTTCTTATTCAGGTCTGGTTTATTGCAGAAAAATGTCAGCCATCCTCCCATTCTTTTGTTGTCGCAAACATAGCTGGATTATACTAAATTTGCCATCTGCATAACACTCACTTTCACAGTGTGATACAGTATTACCTGTCAATTCGGTATAATCACCAGTGAATAAAAAAGCTTTATGAAACAATACAAATTCCTTCCTCCACAAGCGAAACCTAAACTATTACTGTGCATGAATTGAAATGTCACATTCCATTCAGAAGGCGAGTGAGAATTTTTTTTTTCTTGAAGGGTAAATTGTATGCCGAAAAATAGCAGCGAGTATTTCTGCAATCTAGAGACTATTGTTCTTGCAGAATAGACTGTCGACACTTGAGGGAGCAATTATTTTGGAGAAGAAAATCTATGTGTTTTTTTTCTAAGTAATTTTTTTATTAAGAAAATCTAGCTTCACTTTCATAAAAATGTGAAGAGCTGATTGTCAAGGAGCTATAATGAACAGATGGGTCCATGTGTTCATTCATTATTATTAAAATATTTTCAGTTACACCAGCATCAATTTGTGACAAATTAAATGTTCTGTGCACACATATACAGCGCGCATTGAATAGAAGCTGCATTCAAGTCCCACTCCAAGTCTTGAGCACAAAAATCATCATTGACACTTCAATGCAGTGCTGAGGAAGTTCTGTACTGTCCGCGGTACCATCTTTAGAATGAGACATTCATCCGAGGCCCCGTCTGCCATCGTAGGCAAAGTAAAAAATCCCGTAACACTATTTTGAAGAAGGGAGGGGAGAGTAATTCTCGCGTATTCCGTGTATTTTCTCCTCTATCAACATCACAGACAACAGATTGTCTGATTGTTATTGTTTTGGGGGAGCTTGTTGCCCACAAACTGGCTGCATGTTTTTGACATTACAGCAGAGACTACACTGCAAAAATGAATCATCAACTGTAAAGTCCTCTGGTGGTTATGGTGTTCTTTGTGTTGCTTATTTCAGGATGGTTGGCGTAGTGTTCACAAAGACCACAAAATAGCTTGAACTTAAACAAAGCTATACATTAGTTAACACTACTAACTTGGATTCGACACACGCTCCTAAAGAATACACTGTCGATTAATAACATTTAAACTACACTCATCTGCAGCTAATCTCACTCCTGATATAAACTATGATCTGCACTCACTTACACTGTCTGTACTTCTTTTTAAAAATAAATTTAGAGTGCCCAATTCATTTTTCCAATTAAGGGCAATTTAGCATGGCCAATCCACCTACCCTGCACATCTTTGGGTCGTGGGGGTGAAACCCACGCAGACACAGGGAGAATGTGCAAACTCCACATGGACAGTGAACCAGAGCCGGGATCGAACCTGGGACCTCAGCGCCGTGAGGCAGCAGTGCAAACCACTGCACCACCATGCTGCCCCGCTATCTGTACTTCTGATTCTCTCTAGCGAACTCCTGCACGCACACCCCAGAAGGCTCAGGGTCACTGCCTTATATAGTTGTAACTGTAGCTCCCTCTAGTGGCTACTCTCGACACTTCATTAACCCTTGGAGTTCTGACGGTTATCAATAACCACAGTGGTCAATAAAAAAATGTTATATAAATCTTTCTTTATCTTTTATTCCCCAAATGGAAAGGAAAATCTGGTTGGTTTTAAAAACGACTGCCACTGCACTTTCATCCATGTTGTGCTTGAGCCCAAAACACATTTCATCCCAGTTAGGTACTGAGGCAGCCGGTCCTGTTCCTGACAGTCAGCATGAACAGTCCTAATAGACTATTGTGAGACAGTCAGTCCTGTTATGGGCACAGACAACACTGAGACCATCAGTCCCAATAGAAACAGTCAACACTGATACAGTCAGTTATGCCATAAGTACACTGGCTTTGGAGTGAGACTGTTTTGTCCTTGGTGACCTGATACACATTATAGGATTCGTTAGCAATGCACATTTTTATGAGAACTATAGCTGTGTCCTTGTCGTCTCACTGGCTGTGCTTGGTTGTTGGCAATGTTGAGCTTCCTTAATTGTGAAACAGAACACGAAGAAATAGTGACGACTGCCGAAAGCACCCATTTATCTTTTCATTATCATTTCACACCTAGAGATAAAAATAAAATCAGGAAAGAAGCAAAAAAATGCAGCCATATTCTGTTCATGGAAACCGAACTAAGGGATATCAATCACAACCTGTTTCAGACATAAATCAACTTGCAGCTCCTGCAGTTCTATTTCATAAGCTATTCGAAATGCTTATTAAAAACTACTTGAATGTCACACTACAATACATTTTGGTCTGGTTTGAAAGTTGCTGTTACTTTTATCCTCATAAATTAACAAGAAATGTGTTTTCATGGCTGCAGATTAACTAAATGTTGGAAGGCTATGACTTCATGGTTGCTTGCTGTAAATTTACAGTCCGTGTTTCGGGAGCTGCCATCATTCTTTTTATTACCTTATGATGAAGGTAGCAATTCTACAGCACTTAATCTCTCTCTCACATACAGATCCGCTGTTACTGCTGAGGTTTTGCCAGACGGCATCTTTTCAATCCCTCCCTTCTTACTTCCCTCCTTGATCTCATTCAGGACCTGAGTTCATATCTTTCTGGCAGCAAGCTGTATTTTCCTCACATCTTCAGCAATTTATTTTACCGGGTGGTAATGACGCATTGTCAAGCGAAACTGTTGTGCCATTAGCTCTTGGGAATAATTCCACCGTGACCTGCTTGATGCATCTATACACAGCTACTTTGGCTAATGCACAGACATCCCCTGTGGAAACCTGGAATAGCCCAGTAGCCAAGAAGTTAAAAGCAGTGGTGACTAAACAGCCATCTGTAGAGCAATGCAGGCAATGAAATTGGCCTGCCTTCCTTGGCAAGTACTGAAACTCTTGACAGCTTTGTTTGCAAAGCAAGGCTTCAGCCATTATAGTCTGCTGTGGGAGTAAGTGGTGACTATATGGTGACCAGCGGAAGTGTGACATAACCAACTTAACCTCCCTCCAGTTCTCCCCCTCTTCTTCCTACTGCAAAGTCAGAGAGGAATTCCTAATGGTATGCTCTGTCTGAAATGAGGAGAGTAGTGACAACCTTTCACCAAATGGCCGAAACCAGGGGCTGGTTTAGCACACTGGGCTAAATAGCTGGCTTTTAAAGCAGACCAAGGCAGGCCGGCAGCACGGTTCAATTCCCGTACCAGCCTCCCTGAACAGGTGCCGGAATGTGGCGACTAGGGGATTTTCACAGTAACTTCGTTGAAGCCTACTTGTGACAATACGCAATTTTCATTTCGAAAGGTAAAAAACAAACTATAGTGGTGATTGCAAAAATGTCACTTCAAAAATGTTATAAGGTTCTCACAGCATGTGGAAATGAACAAGCTACTCTTTTTGAAGGCATTTTAAACATTAAAGTGGTATCCCTGCAACCTTTGACGCCAGTTTTAACCTCTATGTGTTATATATACACGTGTTCTGGTTCCACATTTATCCAGTATTATTTAACCAGCAAAACTAAAAAAAGATCATCTGGTCATTATCACATTGCTCCTTGTGGAAACTTGTTGCCTACAAATTGGTAGCAGCATTTCCAACATTACAACAACAACTTCACTTTAGAAATAATTCATTAGCCGCAAAGTACTTTTGGGACTTCCTCGGTTTATGAAGGCTGCTGTATCAATGGATCATTGTTTTATGAAAATAAATGAGCTGAAATTTAAGAAAATTAACAAAAATGAAAAACATGCCATTACTTCACCATTGCCTTAATATATCTGCCCTCCCAAATGAACATATGCTCCTGTCTACTTGAGTATCAGCTGTAAAGCAGGGGCTGTATCAGGGGCAGCACGGTAGCACAGTTGTTAGCACTGTTGCTTCACAGCGCCAGGGAGCCGGGTTCTGTGGTGAACCACTGTATTAGGGGATGTAAGGTAGGACCTGCACTACAGGTTCGCCTGTCAGCTGGCTCCGCCCACTGAGAACTGTCTAAATATGCATGACCTCCAGTGCCCTGCCATTTCGCCAGCTGCAGCAGGAGGCCACGCATCTGACTGTAATAAAGCCACAGTTGTACCCAACTTTAGTCTTTGTGCAATTGATTGTGCATCAGGTTCGATTTTCAGCTTGGGTCATTGTCTGTGCGGAGTCTGCACATCCTCCCCATGTCTGCATGGGTTTCCTCCAGGCGCTCCGGTTTTTTCGCACAAATCCCGAACGACGTGCTTATTAGGTGAATTAGACATTCTGAATTCTCCCTCAACCCGAACAGGCACTGGAGTGTGGTGACTAGGGGCTTTTCACAGTAACTTCATTGCAGTGTTAATGAAAGCTTACTTGTGACATCAATAAAGATTATTATTATATCAGATTCTCAATGAAACTCAATGGGAAATCCAAGCCTTAACATTTTCAAGCTTTGAACACTTTTGGCATGAATGACCTACTTTGGCATACAAGCAACGGCAAATACAGCTCATCTTCAGTTACTCACCCATGAATAAACAACATAACAAGATTGTGTCTTCCAAAAGTCTTTAATGTTATCGGGCTGTGCAAAAATATGTATAGCCGAAGATATTTTGGCATCTGTTAGATTGATTGAATTGTCAAAAAAGAATTGTACTACCAGTGTGTTTCTGTATTCTTCTCTTCGATATAATTATTTTCCTGGTAAACAAATTCCCTGCCAAATTCTGTTTCGTATCATGTAGCCTGACAGTTTGTGCAAATTCTTTGTAAGTAAATTCAGAAATTAGTTTTGAGCCTGAACATAACAATCTGATAGTGTTATGGACAATCTTTCAAAGCGGATAGGAGAGTATTACGGGTATTATTTCTCTGGTAGATATCCCGTGTTACTTATTCAAGATTGAGGACATCGTATGGACAAACATGCAAGTTTAAGTTCATCTGCCGCTTGTGTGGCTCAAAAGGCTCAAAATTGCAACAGATGGTTCATGAATACTTTAATTTTCTGGGTCTTGACAGTTGCGCAAACTACACCAAAAGGGAAGATTTGCAGTCAGCAGTACTTTACTGATGACCGAAAAAACCCAAGGCTACACCTCTTCCTTGATAATTTCTTACTCCGCCCTTGCAGTTTATGGCATGTTTAATTCTCAGAACAGCCAAGCCCCATGCAAATTCTCTGTAATCATGTTGACGTGCAGGAGAGTCCTATGTTATATTCAGTAAACTCCAAGCTATCGCTTTCTTTTATTGAACAATATATATTTTTAAAAACATAAGTCATTTTCTTGAACATGCAATGTGTTAGACGCAGGGAACTTTCTGGTCCGAGGACCGGAAATTCCCGCCTGAGGTCAACAGACCTTTCAATGGTCCATCAGATTGCCCGCGACGATTCCTGTGGCGGATTGGACCAGAAGATTTACCCCTTTTGATCTTCAAAGCTAATACAATCCATGCTATTTTTTTAATGGTTTGGCCTCTATGTTTCACTCGAGCCTAATGGAAATCCTTATTTATCCGGCAGAACAGAAGGACCCACTGTGTAAAATCCTCTAAAATTCAGAAATAAAATCATTTGAGAATTTTAAGTGTGTCCTTCTTTCATTTCCCCGATGCTCATTCGAAATATCATCGCTAAATAATAAAAGGAAAACATTTACTGCTGAGGGATTCTGATGTAGGACTAATCTCATACATTCTAATGCTAATTGCTTAATCTGTAGCCAATGAGTCACATTATGGTTCCCATTCTTAGCATTGTGCAATGGGGGAGGAGACACTCTTCATGGTAGAGCCATAGATTTTAGTCATTTAAAGATCAAACACTGAGTGCAGTATTAATATTTATTCTGTCAGGGTTACATGCACTACTTGAATAAATCTAAGTAATGAAAGCACAAGGTTGCTTGCTTATTTCAGAGTTTGAATATTCTCATTACGTTTAACATGAGAAAGGTAAACCACAAAACAATCACACTGACTTGACATTTATTTAAAACCTGTATGCTCTTACTCCACATAAACTTGCACCCTAATAGTTTTAAAGGCACAACTTTTGGATATTAAAGCAGCCAAAATGGCAGTGGAGATCAAGACTTTTGAATTATGTGGTGCAAAACGATATTTTATAGCATATCAAAATCGGCGTCCGGACTTCAGTCCTCAAATCAGGGATTAAAAGTCAGGGTGGGTGAGCCTGGAAAGACTGAGGAGGCTGTCAAAGGATTCTTAGGAAATCGGTCATTTAGCATTAATTCGGTCATGGAAGCATAGCATTCATTCATTCGGACAGTTCACTCTGTCAGTTGACATAGCTTATGTTAACTGACAGAGTGAACTGACAGAGAGCAAGCAGTTTTTTTTTAAACACCACAGATATATTTTTTTAAAGATTTAAAGGGCAGAGTTTTTAAATGCCTTGATAATTCCCTTTGATTAGTCCTTTTGATTGTTTTTCATGAAATTCTGTACAATTCCCTTTGACAAGTCATCTTGACAGGTTTTCTTGACAGTTTTGACAATTGATTTTGACAGGTCTTTAGATAGTTCCAATGAGTTTTGACAGTAGTGAGTTTATGCACATTTACGCCTGATTTTAACAATTCCAAAGGCACCTGGCCTCGACCAAAGTTTTAATCGGGCCACATCCAAAGGGGTACCCTGACTATCCAAACAAATCTACAAAGTTCAAACTTGCTCTTACCTGGTCTAATCTGCACACTTTGCATTTCAAACTCCTGGCCTGTCAAATTTTGATTTGGTAGAGGCACCTGCCAACTTAAATGTCCAGCTGCCTCCATACTCAGCACATGCAGGATTCACAAACTGCCTCATTTCCACCCTCACGTAAAATGGAAGTGCCGAGTTTGGGGCAGGACTTACTGGAAGTTGTCCATTATGGTGAAAATACAGGTTGAAGTGTTTTAGAGGAGAATGTTTACCACGCAGCTGCTGCTTACTTCAGCTGCTCATATTGTACACTTTGCCTGAGAATACAATAGTATCATATTGGTGAAGTCATATACCTACTCATTATTTTAATTTCATCACTAAATTTCAATTCTGTCACTAGTTTATTCAGAAGTCACAAATATTTTTACCCACGTAACTGCCGGTAAACAGGTAAATGCCGAATGCCTGTTACCATTGTGTCAGCTGTTAGTTAATGACGTGCTTTTAATTTATGTTCTGAAGGATGTGGGTCATCAAATATTTTCTTTTAAATATTCCATTCTGCATCCACACTAAGCATTTCCATGACATAAACATCACAGGTTGGATGCAAATTAAAATTCGCCCTCTGTTCTGTTCAACAACGGACATTAACCTCAACCCCAGCAGAGTATCGGCTGCTGCACTTTCCACACGAGGCATCCATTTGACCTTTCCACATGTGGCAGTCAAATTGTTGCCAATTTGTGTCTACTTACCGGCAGTGTTCTGCAGCAGATTCATGCCCACAACTAATTTGACTGAAACTTATCAAACATATTCCCCTTGGGACATTTAAGCATTTTGCAGTTACAAAATTGAGTGTGTGCATGCCAATGTTGTGAATAAACCTGTATCCCTAGCATGAGTAGACTGAGCTGAGAGTTTGCAACGTAAGCTCCACCGGCTACTTTGAATAAGGTACAATCACAGGAGAAAAGCTTTCCCAGAGAGTTTGGCCTGGAGTGCAACATACTGGTTAAAGAAACATTTAGTGAGTGAGCAAATCTTAGACCATTTAACAGAAGTCGTGTCAATGAATTTTAAATTGCTCCGCGATGCTTACTGTCCCATTTTTGCTCTGCTGTCACTCTACTGAGACAGGCAGGGGTCTCATTAAAATATGCAAATTGCATTTCTTTGATGTACACAGATATCCAATTGAATTCAGAAAAACACACAGTCTGTTCAGTTGAATATGGTGGTGAAATGGCCTCATAAAGGTTTGTAAATATTTCTGTGGGGCCATGAGCTAAGACAAGAGTATCTGGCCATCTTACATGCAGAACATCACGCAAAATAATGCGACTACAAGAGCAGGTCGGAGGCTGGTAATTCTATATCGGGAATCTCACCTCCTGGCGAGGCCACACCTGGAATATTGCGTGCAGTTTTGATCTCCTTCTCTGAGGCAGGATGTTCTCGCTTGCGGGGGAGTGCAGAGAAGGTTTACTGGACTGATAACTGGGATGGCGGGTCTGACGTAAAAGGAGAGATTGAGTCGATTAGGATTGTATTCGGGGGGGGGAGAATCTCATGAAAACCTATAAAGTTCTAACAGGACTAGACAGGGTAGATGGAAGGTGGATGTTCCCAATGGTGGGGCTGTCCAGCACCAAAGGTCACAGTCAAAGGATATGGGGTAGACCGTTTAAGATAGAGATGAAGAGAAACATCTTCACCGAGCGAGTGGTCAGCCTGTGGAATTCGCTACCACAGAAAGTAGTTGAGGCCAAAACATTGTATGTTTTCAAGTAGATATAACAGGCTAAAGGAGATCGAAGGCTATGGGGAGAAGGTGGGATCAGACTTTTGAGTTGGATGATCAGCCATGATCATAATGAATGATGGGCCGGCTTGAAGGGCAAAATGGCCTCCTCCTCTCCTATTTTCTCTGTTTCCATGACTCCCCCAAAGCCAGGCCCCCACTTACAAGGCACTGGTTTGCAGAGTGATGGAGTACTCTCCAACTGCCTCGATGAATGCAGCTCCAACAACACTGAAGCTTGACAACATCCAGGAAAAAGCAGCTGACTGGTCAGCAACTCATCCCAGCTTAAATATTCGCTCTCTCTGTCGCCGACACACCAAGGTTACAGTTTGTAGCATCCACCAGATCCTTTCCAAGTTTGTGTCAAGGCTCCTTTGACAAGCACCTTTCAAAGCCATGACCTCTGCCACCTGGAAGAACAAGGGTGGTAGCAAGTGCATAACGATGTTGTGGGTTTACCGATACCAGATGGACCACAGTGATTCAGAAGATGGTTTACTGTCACCTTCACATCCGGCGAACAAATTAAAAACTGTTAACTGAGGCTGGTCCAGCTCGCCGCTCACGAACTTCTTCCTTCTCCTCGAAGCTCTCTTGCCAATCTTTCACTGGCTCATATTGAGTGAGCTACAGCAAAGTTTTCGCTCGGGAAAAGCAGACTGCCAATTGTATGGCACCTTGGCCTTGCCCTCTAAACAGACTGTGCATCCCACTGGTAGGAAAGGGCAAGGATTTGGGCCGTTGTTCAGTGCATGCCTGGAATTAAATATCTACACCATTCTGCCAAAGATTTTCAGTCACAACCATTCAAAATAACTTGAAAATGGTTTTTCTAGTCAGCGTGAATATGGCCTTTAGGTGTCAGGTTTAAACACAGTGATCCCATTACCGAATTCGAAGCCTGAAGCACTGAATTGCAATCAACCAGTTCTTCATACTGTGTGGATATCTCTCACCAATCAGAAATTGATGATGCCACTGATCATGTCCAAGATTTTTGACTGGGGACCTTCTAATATTAGTCCATGCAACCGACCCATGCAATATTGATTCCCAATGCCTGTATCCAGGTGCGCAACATGGAATTCTATCTGTGATTTAAGTTCTTTTTTACCTTGCACCTACTGGGATAAAAACTTCTTTGACTGAACTTTGCTGTATGTTTTGAACAGCTAAGTCTTTTGAAATATCCAACTTCTGAGCACAAGTTGAAACTGCGTGGAAACTGACACTCCCAATTCATTTCTTCACGGTACAGACACAGTACTTTGTGATGTGAGAGGCATCAAATGAGAATCAGAATCCAGTCTTTTTCAGATCAGAAAGAATATTAATGACACAATTTCCTTTTAGAAGGAAACAGAAATGAAACGAAATAAAGCACATATAGAGAAAGAGAGGGAGAGGGGAATGGGAGTCAAATATGGAGGGTTAAACTTATATTATGGCATCCAAGAGCTCTTCTATAATTCCCATTATCTATTACCCGTCATGGTATCTGTAATGCCTCAATGTTGACCCTAAATCTGATTATTCCACAGAAAACGTAGAAAAATATTTCAGTTCAGGAACCGCCGTCAACCGGCTTTTAATTAAGCCTAAAATGACATATACAGTCGTGTTGAAATAAAATCTTGCTCTCTCTCCTTTATCTCTTATTTCTTTTCTCTTCTTGTCATTCTTGCCAAGTGTCCTAATTAAAATGAGATGTAATAATGGATGTTTAGGAAGGGTAATGAGATGTAATTTTACTGATAGCTTGAAATGGTGTCACAAACCTCAAAACTAAAATTGGAATAGCTCCTGAAGATCTTTCAAATTCTGAAATCTACTTTCAATCTCGCATGCATTCCGCTTTGTTTGTGTTTTGAATTTGACGAGCTGGAAAAACCCTGGGCTGCAGAAAATGAAAACCTACAGGTCCACCTCAAATATCATGCATGGTTCCTCAGCCGATTGGGCGATCCAACATAGAGAGGCAATATCATCTAAAGGGTACTAATTTGAGGGTGGGGTGGGGGGATTTTCGGGGGTTTAGGGGGAGGGGGGTGTAAGAGCAGAGGGACCGGTGGGTGCACCTTCACTAATCCGGTCAACATCCTGCAACTTCCTCCTGAACAGCACTTGGGTGTACTTACACCGCATGGACAGCAGGGGCTTTGGAAGGCAGCTCTTGGCAATCTTCTCAAGGACAATTAGGGACAAGCTACAAATGCTGGCCTTGGTACCAATGCTCACAGTCCATGAACCTATAAAACAAATATTTGAAGGTGACAAGAGAGTTGAGGAAATATATGGATTCCTTGATTTTGTAAATAAGGGTATTGAATACAAAAATGAGGAATCCATGCAAAACCTTTACAGATCTTTGGTTCTGCCCTACCAAGAGTGTACAATCCAGGACATCACACTTTATAAAAGATATCCCGGCCTGGAAGAGGGTACTGAGGAGGTTTGCGAGGGTAATACACTTCAATTATGAGCAGAGACTGAGCCAGCTGGGATGATTCTCGAATTCTGTGCCATATAACCTTCTGGCTCTATGAGAACAGAGAAAAATGAGGGAAGACACAATAGAAATATTGAAAATCATGAGGGGTTTTGACAGAGCAAGTCGGAAGAAATTCGGCAGGCTTCATAAATTTAAGGTGATTGACAAATGGGAATTTGAATGGAAATGAGGAGAACATTTTTCGCACAAAAGTTGCTAAGATCTGGATTGCACCACCTGAAAGGTCCAACAGGAACTTTCAAAAGACAGTTGGTCATAGGCAAATACCAATTTTTGTCTATTGGGGAAAAGGCTGAGCTGTGGAACTAAATCGAACAGCTCGCTCAAAAGGCTGGCACAGGTACAAAGGCCCAACTGGCTGTACAATTCCATGGGTGGAATTCCATTGCCAACAACAACATAAGGTGAGTTTGGATGTGGGGGGGGCTGTTTGATCAGCTGGGAGGATGTGGGACGGGGACCCTGCTCCCAGGATGTGGGATGGGGATCCTGCCTTCCGCCTCTCGATTAAGTCCCGGGTGGGAAGGCTGGAGGACGGCCTTCCAGCCCGCATTATAGTTGAGACTCTTAAATGGGCAATTAATGCCCACTAATGGGCCTCATCCCATTTCTGCTAGCATTGAACCAGCAGCAGGCAGGGGACATGCCATGCAGGGTGGGCAAACTCTGTTTGGGGGGGGAGGGGGGCGGGGGGCCCTCATTGAGGCACTCAGTGTGGAACCAGGGCAACCGGCATCAGGAGGTTGGGGGGGGGGGGGGGGGGGGGCGGGGGTGAGGGGGGGGTGCGGTGGTGGCAGTATGTTGAGAGCCCTGAGAGCCATCATCCTGCCATTGCACCAACACCCTCTCTGGCGATGCCCTCCCTGTAACCCCCATCCCACCCTCTGTAACCCCACCATCCCATTCCTTTCTTCAAGCATCCAATGTTGATTCGGTGAAGGCCTCAGTATATTACCAGCAGCAGCCATTGCCTTCGGTGGTGCTGTCGAGACTGCTGGCCTCTCGTTGGTTGGCAGCGCTCGGGGTTGGGATTTTCACCCTACTGAGGGATGTTCTGGAATTAAACAGCTCAGTGGAACCAGGAGCCGAGGCGACACGGCCCCTGCTGCAATTAGAGATTTAATTCCCTCAGACTCCCAAAGGTAAGGTCATCGGGGTACTGCAATGCTTAATACATTTCACCTTGATTCTATTGCCCACTCAACTTCATAACCTTCCATCGCTATCAAGTGTTATCCCAAATCAGTGTGCAGGGGTTTGTTCACTTACCCTCTTTTCTTTCTGTCATGTGGCTTTCGTCTCGAACAAAAAAGTGATCTTGGTCCTGCCAGAAAGCACCTTTGACAAACGGTATAATGATGATTGTCAATGTTTTCATATGTCATTTCATATAACACCGAAGTAATATATGTGCGCTGTTGTTGCAAGAACAGAGCAAGTAGGTAAATTCTTGACTTAATGGAGTCAGACTTGTGCACTGGATTTTATGATATCTTGAAGACAAAATTACTGTCATGGATGTGGAATTTAGTATTGCAGAACTATTTTGGTGCAATTGTATTGCGGCAATCAGTTTGACAGCAGTAACTGCTTTGCTGTGTCACAGCGTTGGCAGTACAGAGTTGTACAGACAGGGTGAAAAGAACAAATCTTACACATTTCACAGAATCATTTTAATAGTTTATTGTGATAAAACTACTCTTGGTACCGAAGTGGTTTTATTTCTATAATTTGATTTGACACAATGTTATCATGTAAATTGGAAACATTGAACAAAATGAAGTAATAATTTTCTACCTCTAGATGTCTTCAGTGTGTTTTACAATTTGCACAGAGTGGTAGTGACATCTGGTGGCAGAGCCTCAAAGGAACACCAGCCTTTTCATTGGGCTGAAACTTCACTTTATTTCTATTTAGTTTCATTACAAAATCAGCTGCCCATTAGATCTTTGAATAACTGGCTGGATCTGACACAGTCCTTCGATGTGTACATTGATTCCATCTGTGTTTAATGAATCATTAATAACGTATTGGCACAAGATGTTTGTGACACCGAGATCAATTCAATAAATTGGGAAAAGCTAAATAAAACCTGTTCCGTTTCATCAATTTCTTTTGATAAATTTATTCCCGATTGTTAAAAGGGTGCCATAAATTGCTCCTTGACTCAATGGCAGGAAGACAACTTATCTCAGGGTCTAAGTGTCCAAGGGTTCAATGGAATGGTTGTTGGTTGAGGGCTGTTGAGATGTTGCTTTTCTAATCTGCGTTCAGTGGCTTCCCTGCAATGGGCTGGTTACTGAGGTGCATGGGTGGTTTGTATATCAAAATGGCCACCAGGTAGACAACTTGACCATTTTCTTATTAAAGTTCCATCATCTGTTTCTGCAACTTGGCTTTTGTCGAATACATGAAATATATTCTGCCCATCTAAGAAAATCAACAACTGGCATTGTTACATCATACCACTTTTCAAAAGTGTTAATCCAGTGCTATATTACTCACTCTTCCAACTTCTTTCATCGGGCAGGAGATAACAAAAGTCTGAGAACACACACAAACAGACTTAAAAACAGCTTCTTATCTGCTGTTACCATTCTCCTAAACTACCCTCTTCTGGACTGACTTCATTAACACTACCCCTGTATGCTTCGCCCGATTCTGGTGTTTATGTAGTTACAATGTGTACCTTGTGTTGCCCTATTATGTATTTTCTATTATTTCCTTTTCTTTTCATGTATTTAATGATCTGTTAAGCTGTTTGCAGAAAAATACTTTTCACTGTACCTTGGTACACGTGACATTAAACAAAATCCAATTATTCATTGATAATCGATGTGTTGCAAGTAAGAATGTATACAAGTGCCTATGAAATTGATGGCAAAATGTTAAGAAAAGACGAGTTGGCCCATGAAGTCTTTCCCACAACATGATAGCTGGATGTTATGACAAAACAATATCCCTTGCCCCTTACTATTTGCACTACGCCGCCGTTTCCCCCCTCCCCCACTCCACCACACACCCCGCAACCAAAATCCCTGAAAAACTACAGAGAAAACTCCCTTGACCAACGTGGGAAAAAATACTTTGAAAAATTCCTTGTGAACTCCTCAGGCAATCAAACCAGGCCAGGGCACACAGACCAAGTTTCATCTAAAAAGCCACTTTCGGAGGACTTCCGGTGGCGGCTATGAAGGAGTAAGTCGCACATTTGGTGGCTCCCGCCCTGGTCGGACTTTTGGACCTTTTCCCCCAATTTTTTAATGGACTTGAATTGTAGAATGGATGTCAGTGGCAATTCTCTACTGAATTCCCACTTTGGTGCATGGAGAAAAGGACTAGAAGTGTTCGTAAGGGCAGAAATAAGAAGACAGAGAAGACTTGGGCTGAAGCTGCAGTGGGAGACAGCATGGCGGAGGGGCGAACCTCTGGCTTGTCGACCCAGCAGTCTATGGAGCAGCTGATGCAAGTCATCCAGGAGGGCTTTGCTTCGCAGAAACGAGACTGCTTGGACCCGATAAAAGCGTCGATTGAGCGGCTGGAGCTCAGGTTGGGTGCCCAGGACCGGGCGATCCAGAAGGTGGAGAAGGCGCTGGCTGAGCAGGAGAAGCATCAGATCGCGGTGGAGCTGGAGATGGGGATGCTGAGGGACCAGCAAAAGAAGCTTCTGGAGAAGGTGGAGGACCTAGAGAATAGGTCCCGCCGGCAGAACCTAAGAATTGTCGGGCTCCCGGAGGGGTCCGAGAGGGAACGGACGCTGGGGCATACGTCGCATGCATGTTTGAGAAGCTGCTGGGGGATGGGGCATTCTCCCGGCCCTTGGAGGTGGATAGGGCTCACAGAGCACCTACGAAGAAGCCGCAAATGGGAGATCACCCGAGGGCTATGGTGGTGAGATTCCACAGGTTCTCGGATAAAGAGCGTATTCTGCAGTGGGCCAAGCAGACACTGAGCTGTAAGTGGGACAATAGCATCCTGCGGGTTCACCAAGACCTGAGCGTGGAGGTGGCCAGGAGGAGAGCAGGTTTCAATCAGATCAGGGCGATCTTTTTCAAGAAAAAGGTGAAGTTTGGACTGTTATACCCAGCCCGTCTCAGGGTCATGCATGAGGATCAGCATTTTTACTTTGAGTCGCCTGAGGACACGTTGGAGTTTGCAAGAAAGAAAGGGCTGATGAAGGACTGAGAACTTTTGAACTTGGCTGCAACGTTCGTGTTTTTGTTTTCTCCTATTTGTCTCTCTGTTTTTGTAAAAAGTTTTTCATTTTGCTTGGAACCAGCAGTGGAGCTGAGTGAGTTTAGGTTTTCCTTTGCACTGTTGGGGGATGGAGGTATGCTAGTTTTGATTTTGGTGCTATTCGGCTGGGAAATTGTGTGGGGATTGTTTGATGTTGGAGTTTGTTTGCATGAGCGGGGGGGGGGAGGGGGGGAGGGAATAATAGGTGGGAGACTATCCAGTGCCAGGGATGGAGGCCACCAAGCTAGCTGGGTGAGCGAGCTCTCGGAAGTGCAGTGGGGGGTGTGCATATGTTTGGTTTAGGAAAGGGATTGGGTTACAGGGTGTTGTCGCTAGGGGAGGGAGGGGGTGTGAATGTTCTGCTGGCGAGGGAAGGACTTGGGCTGAGGGACAGAGAGGAGGTTGGGGGCGGGGGCTGCCTGGGGATGGACCGGTGGAGGCGCGGATCACGGGCTGGTGGCGGGCCTAAAAAAAGGGGATGACTGATCGGCGGAGGTGGGGGTCAATGAGCCCCCCAACAGGCTGATCACCTGGAATGTTCGAGGGTTAAATGGGCCGGTCAAAAGGGCACGTTTGTTCGCGCATCTTAGGAGACTGAAGGCGGACGTGGTGATATTGCAGGAGATGCGCCTTAAGGTAATGGACCAGGTTAGACTGAGGAAAGGCTGGGTCAGCCAGGTGTTTCATTCAGGGCTAGACTCAAAGACTAGAGGGGTCCTACAGGCTGTGTGGGTCCTACAGGCCGATCTCCCTGCTGAATGTGGATGCCAAGTTGCTGGCCAAAATCTTGTTCTCCAGGATTGAGGACTGTGTTCCGGATGTTATTGGGGAGGACCAGACGGGGTTTGTTAAGGGTCGGCAGTTAGTGGCCAATGTAAGAAGGCTGTTAAATGTGATCATGATGCTCCTGGAAGGTAGGGAGGTTGAGATAGCAATCGCAATGGATGCAGAAAAGGCTTTTGATCGGGTAGAATGGGGCTATCTGTGGGAGGTATAGGGACAGTTCGGATTTGGGCGGGGCTTTAGTGACTGGGTCAGGTTACTGTATCAGGCTCCTGTGGCAAGTGTGCGGATGAACAGGACCACATCGGATTATTTTAGACTGTACCGGGGTACGAGACAGGGGTGCCCCCTCTCCCCACTGTTGTTTGCGCTGGCTATAGAACCGTTGGCAATCGCTCTGAGAACTTCAAGGGGCTGGAGGGGACTGGTCCGGGGGGGGAAGTGGGGGGGGGGGGGGCACAGGGTTTCGCTCTATGCGGATGATCTGCTTCTGTACGTTTCGGACCCGGTGGAGGGGATGAAGGAAATCATGAAGATTTTAGGGGAATTCGGACGGTTTCCGGGGTATAAGCTAAACATGGTAAGAGTGAGATGTTTGTGGTTCAGGCGAGGGGACAGGAGGGGCGACTGGGGGAGCTGCCGTTTAGGTCAGTAGAGGTTAGCTTTAGGTACCTGGGCATCCATTTTTAAGCGGGTCAACAGGGTGATCACGGGCTTCGTCTGGGCGGGCAAGACCCCGCAGGTAAGGGAGGTAATGCTCGAGCGGAGCCGGGGAGAGGGTGGGCTGGAGCTGCCAAATTTTAGCAACTACTACTGGGCTGCTAACATAGCCATGATCAGGAAGTGGGTGGTGGGGAAGGGGTCGGCGTGGGTGCGGATGGCGGCGGCTTCCTGTAAGGGCACCAGTCTGGGGCGTTGGTAACTGCGCCTCTGCCACTCCCGCCGGCGCGGTACTCCACCAGTCCTTAGGTGGTGGCGGCCCTGAGAGTTTGGGGCCAGTGGAGGTGGCATGTGGGAGCAGTAGGTCTGGGCCCCAATTTGTGATAACCACCGGTTTGCCCCGGGGGGTATGGATGGGGGGTTCCTTGAGAGTGGGGATTGAGAGGATGGGGGATGTGTTCATAGAGGGGAGCCTTCCGAGTATGAGGGCGCTGGAGGAAAGGTTTGGGCTGGCGAGGGGAAACAAATTCAGATATTTGCAGGTGCGGGACTTCCTTCGTAAACAGGTGGCAACCTTCCCACTCCTACCGCTAAGGGGGATTCAGGACAGGGTAGTTTCCAGAAGGTGGGTAGGGGAGGGAAGCGTCTCGGACATCTATAAGGAGCTTATAGGGTCGGAGGAGACACAGACCGAGGAGCTGAAGTGTAAGTGGGAGGAGGAGCTGGGAGGTGAAATAGAGGATGGTTTATGGGCAGACGCGTTGAGTAGAGTCAATGCGTCCGCAACATGTGCCAGGCTCAGCCTGATACAATTTAAGGTTGTTCACCGGGCTCACATGACAGTGGTCCGGATGAGCAGATTCTTTGGGGTGGAGGACAGGCGCACAAAATGCGCGGGAGGACCAGCACACCATGTTCACGTGTTTTGGACGTGTCCAAAGATTCGGGGATTTTGGCAGGGGCTTGCGGATGTCATGTCCACGGTGTTAAAAACAAGGGTGGCGCTGGGTACAAAGGTCCGAAGATCCCGGAATCCAGGAGGAGAAAGAGGCAGATGTTTTGGCCTTTGCTTCCCTGGTTGCCTGGAGGCGGATACTATTGGTATGGAGGGACCCAAAGCCCCCAAAGTAGGAGACCTGGCTATCGGACATGGCTAGCTTTCTCTGCCTGGAGAAAATTAAGTTTGCCTTGAGAGGTTCACTGTTAGGGTTCACCCAGAGGTGGCAACCGTTCGTCGACTTCCTTGCGGAAAATTAATCGTCAGCAGATGGGGGGGGGGGAGTAGTTTAGGTTAGAGTAGGGGGTCAATAAGGGTGGGACCTGTACGAAAGGTAAACGGTTTTTGCCCTATGTTTATGGTGTCATGTATCTTGTCTATTCTGTTGTTCTTTCTACACCAAAAATACCTCAATAAAATGTTTATTAAAAAAAGAGCCACTTTCGTAATAATAGTTACTCATTTGCTTGTTTATGAAGACATATTTATTTTTCTCATTATAACAGAGATGGAAGCATGATTAACAATTTCACAATTTAAAATTAAGTTACTAAGTGCCCAATGAATGTGTAGATTTTAACATTAAACAGCATATTGCAATGAGAATGGTGGGATATTGTTCATTACTGTGGAAGGACTTATTAATAGCTACTTTGGAAGAAAGTGGTTAGTAATTTACTTCAGTTTACATTAGTTAATCATAGCCTTGAATTTAAGGGATTCATCTGTGTAATATCCAGGTGCCCAAACAGTAAATTCTTCCTGCTCACAATACATGGTCTACTCATAAATTACAGTTACTTAACACAAATAATTTGATAATTCAATTATTTTGCACTAACTTTCCACTTTGTTTTTTTTATTTGCAATGCTTAATTGCATAATTCATTTTTAGCACAAAGGATGACTTCAATCTCTTCATACTAGTATAAAACCTATTGCCATTTACCCGCAACTGCATGGCAAAGAGGATTGCTCGGAGTCTAAGGATGAAATCACTTCTGCTTTTAAGCCCTGTGGTATTAAGATTGGAATCTTTCTTTCAGAATTTAGTGCACTAGCCTTGAAAAGAGATGTCTTAGAGTTGGCTTTACAGAAGTATATTAGATACTTAATCGAACAGATAAAGTAGGCCCAAAACAATACTTCCAGATACTCCAGGGCCAGAGGGCACAGGCTTAGAGTTTTGAAGGGCAAATTTAAGATCAAGGTCAAGAAATATTTCTTTCGATAGAGAGTGATTAAAAGCTAGAAGAATTGTTGAGTTCAAAGCATGAGCAATTGATGAAACAGCTGATGCTGGAATGGAAGAAGGTAAATTTTGCATTTCAAGAAGGATTAGATCAAATGGCCTGAAGCATTTTCTCTATCTGAACTTACCTTGTGAAAACAATGAAAACATTCTTCACCAGTTGGGATATAAACTGGTGGAGCATTTCACCCAGACCTTACAGAACCACCCCAACCTTTTGCCACATTGAGTTCAATGGAAATTGAAATCAGACAGGTCCTATGGATTTGTTTGATTGGATTCCTTTTGACCATTATAGTTGTACTGGCCGATCAGAGTTTATGTTCATACAATAAGGGAGAAGATGTTTCGAACAAGTGCTATAAATTGGTGAGAATTCAAGCTTAAAAAGCGAGCAGTGGCTTTAGGAGGTTGGTTTCTGCATGTCGGATTGATGCTGACCGATAACATTCGGGCGCGATCTACTGGCTGTTCATGCCGGCGTGATATTCCGGTCCCACGTTGGCGCACGTATTTCCCGGCGACGAGGGGTGCAGTCAGCGGGAAATCCCTTTGACAACGGCGGGGTCGGTAAATTCCGCTGGTGGGCCACCTCCGCACCCGTAAAAAACACGGCAGGGTGGTCGGTAAATCGACAATCACTTGCTGCTTTATTCCTTGTGTGTTATTGTTAAATTCATATTGGAAACCAATGTACAACTTTGTGAAAATCATTATTCCAAGAATTAGAACAAAAAAACAACAGCTTGCAGCTTTATAGAACCTTTGATAGAATAAAATGTCCCAAGCTGCTTCACAGAGCTCAGCAACATGACTAACCATTAAGACCTAACCAAAAGCTTTGCCAAAGCTGTGGGTTTTAATGGGCATTTCGATGAGGAGAGCGAGAGATGGATTGGTGGGCTTAGGGAGGACATTCTCGAGTTTAGAGCTTAGGAAGTGGAAGGTTTTTCACCAGAGGTGGAACAATGAAAGTTAGAGCTGTGCAAAAAGGCCAGAATTGGCCAAAAGTGCAGAGATGGCAGAGATTAGAGACATCGGGAGGGTTAAGACCATGGGGGATTTGGAAACAAGGGCGATAATTTTAAAATTGAGGTGTTGCTCAACAGGAAGCCAATGTAGGCCAGTGGAGGGTTGAATGGGATTTGGTATGAGGTTGGGATACAGGCCCCAAGGTTTAAGATAAGCTCAAGTTGAAACCTGCATTTTAAGATGACAAAAGGTTCATGCAACACACACAGTGAGACTTCATTTTCCTAAATGCTTTAGTTAATTTCAAAATGATAATATTTCACTGTAACTGAGTGGTGTGTGCCTAAAGTTTTTTGGTTGGGCATTTTGGTGGGCTGGTTTAGCACACAGGGCTAAATCACTGGCTTTTAAAGCAGACAAAGCAGGCCAGCAGCACGGTTCAATTCCCGTACCAGCCTCCCCGAACAGGCGCCGGAATGTGGCGACTAGGGGCTTTTCACAGTAACTTCATTGAAGCCTACTTGTGACAATAAGCGATTTTCATTTTTCATTTTTCCAAATCTATTATTAGCTTTATATAATCTCTCCCTGGATTAAGGGTGTGTGCAGTAGCAGCGAATAAATGATTAAAGATCTATTTCAACCCTCATTTTCAATTCCTATGAATTAGGTGGCCATATTATGGCTCCCTTGGCAATGGGCTTGGTTCTTCGCCCCGCTGCACCCATTTTCTGGTTTGGCACGCCCCTGCCGGCAGCGGGCTCCTCCGTCCTGGCAGCTGGCCAATGGGGTTTACCATGGTGGGCACCCCACGCCGTCGGGAAATCTGCGGGCATGAGTGCGCTGCCAGCGAAACGGGGGATCCAGCCCAGTATAAACCGAATGGAATTGTAACTTTTAACATTATTTTCATTTTCTATTCAATTTATTTTGTTGTGTAATGTATTCAGTAGGCTGAACCTGGATTTGATACATATATAGGCCCACATTTTCTGATTAGTGTTTGAACTGCTGTGTCTGAGGCGGATCAGTTAGAAAATTACGAACTTGCCTGGTTACGTTTAAATGTATCTGACTTCCGAACGTACTCCGTGCAGGAATCCATGCAGAGAGCAATGGAGTGAATCAGTGCAGTTGACACACCCCTTTTTATGGGACTAGCTTCCTTGAGGTAAGCTTAAATGACCTGAGTGAATGGGCATGGTGGGTAGGCTGTGAGGTGAATGGGTAAGTGAGTAGGCTAGTTAAGTATATAAGTGGTAGAATGGGTATTTGGGTGAGATAGTAGGTTGGTAGGGTTGTTGGTGGGGCAGATGGCAGTTAGGTAGGGTGGCAGTCAGGTAAGGTGTGTAGGGTACAGGATGGTAAGGTGGTAAGCTGGTAGGTGGGTAGTGTGGCAGGTAGATAAAGTGGCAGCAGGTAGAATGTTCGGGTGTCTCATGGATGAGGTGGCAGATGGGTACAGTGGTAGGATGGAAGGTGGGTGAGGTGGTTGGTGAGTCGAGGATAGTCGGAAAAGGTTGGGAAAGCTAGTCAAGTCAGGGGCTCGTCAGATTTGGCTGAAGGAATTATCGGATGATTGGGGGTTAGTGTGGTCAGGAAGGGTAGCTGGGTTGGGTCGGTATTAAGGTGGTGGGGGGTAATCAGGTTTGCGAGTTCGTAGGGGGCCAGGGGACATCAGGGGTGATAGTCAGGAGGGTCTTGGGTGGAGTCGGAGGGTCAGAGTAATTGAGAGGTGTGGCCAGTGGTATATTTACGCAAGAATCAGACTAGGATAGTTCAGTCCAACATTTCTTGGGTAGAGTCTCCGACTCTAACTCAGATTTGGAGATTTTGGGCAGGGTCCTACAGAGCAAAGGAATTGTCTGTTAGAAGTTCAAATTGCCCAGACAATTCCCACAAGATTAGTGCATCGGGACCTCTGCAGGGTTCTGACGCACAGCTTGCAAACATCTCAGCCGGGATTCTCCGATCCCGCGGCTAAGTTCTGACGGCGGCGTCAAAAGCGTCGCGAGCCACTCCGGCATCAATGGGCCACCAGGTCCGGGTATGCACCCCATCCTAGGGGGCTAGTACACTGCCGGAGTGATGTCCTCTGCTCCGGCGGTCGGAAGCCAGCGCGCTAGGGCCGACGTGGGTCCGCGCATGCGCGTGGGTTCCCATCTCCGCGTCGGCCCCAGGGCAACATGGCGGAGCCCTACAGGGGCCCGGCATGGAGGAACATAGGCCTCCCCATGGAACTAGCCCGCCCGCCGATCGGTAGGCCCTGATCGCGGGCCAGGCCACCGTGAAGGCTCCCCCGGAGTCAGATCCGCACCCCCCCCCCAACCAGGATGGCCCCCGCAGCCAGAACTCCGAGGTGCTGCCGGGTGGGACCATACGTAACCCACGCCGGCGGCACTCAGCCGAACTCGGCGGGCACTTGGCCCGTCGAGGCGTGGAGAATTGCCGGGGGGGAGGCGCTTTCAACGGCCCCCGACCGGCACAGCGGCGATCCTGCAGGAGCCCAAGAAGCGGCGGGACGGAGCGGCGTGGCACGATTCTCACACCTGGCGCGGGGTCGGAGAATCCCAGCCAGGATCTTGAGTTTCTGGAGTCTGGAAGATGTAGGCCATTAAATCACAAACATTTACTTCCTTTGCAATGACAAAAATAGATAAAAGAAGATATTATAATAAATTAACGCTAGCTGCTGCTCAAAGTTAGATCTTTGCATATATGTCATATCTCCACTGGGCAGGATTTTCATTGTGTTCTGAATGACATGCAATTTTAAACACCTTTATAAAGAAGTAATGATCATAGTCGATAGATAAATTACTAAAGTTAACAATTTGACTTCACTCTCCTTTATTTTCTTGCCCCTTTCTCCCTGAAATGTGACAGGGAATGGGCAGAATGGATGGAACAGCACAATATTGACATGGGGGTGGGAACCTGATATTCCACAACCTTCGGAACAGCAACGTACATTATCCCAAGAGAATTCACGAAGTGCAAAGGACAGGTTAAAATATAGGATGGTATTTTCCAGCCTCACCCGTTCACAGGATCGGCCAGTGCCACCGAAAGTCAATGGACTTTTGGCTGGGGCACCGAATATCCCACGGCGGTCCGAGATGATGGGGCCGATGCTGACAACATCCTGGTTGTAATGCTTAAGATATCTGCATCAGAATTAGCTGACCTCTTGGCAAAATGGTCTAGTTTAACTACAATAATTACAGCTAACCATAAGGCAAAGGATCATAATTAGGCCATTTGGCCCATCAAGTCTGCTCTGCCATTCAATGAGATCATGACTGATCTGATATATGAACTCCACTTTTCTGCTTATCCCCATAACCCTTGATTCTCTCAATGATTAAAAATCTGCCTATCTCAGACTTGAGCATACTTAACAACCCAGCCTAAACAGCTCTCTGAGGTAAATAATTCCACAGATTCACTACCGCTGAGAGAAGAAATTCCTCCTCATCCCTGTCTTAAATGGGCGGCCCCTGAGTTTATTCCCTCTGGTCCTCGACTCTCCCACAATGGGAAACAACATCTTAGCATCAAGCTCCATGAGAATCCTATTTGTCTCAATAATGTCACCTCTCATTCTTCTAAACTCCACTAAGTACAGGCCCAACCTACTCAACCTCTCCTCATAAGAAAATCCCTCCGTACCCGGAATCAGCATAGTGAGCCTCCTCTGGATTGCCTCCAACATGACAACCAAAAATGTGAAAACACACAAGATAAGTTTTACCAAGAGAAAGAAGGCTAAGCGTACCCTATTTACTCCCCTCTCAACAGCTTTGCAATCATTAGCAAATTGATGAAAGGAGTCATCAATAGTACCATCATGTGACACCAACTTGCTAATAACCTGCCCATCAATACTCAGTTCAGGTTCCGCAAGAGCCAAGTAGTTCTATACTTCATCAACTCCTTGAGCTACTAATGGAGACAAGAGTTGAATGCTAAAACTATCACATCATAAAGGAAGTTTTTGACCATGTATGGCATAACAAGAAGCTTCAACACACTGGTCTGTGGAAATAAAGGGGAAAATATTCTGGTGTTGCACCATGGGAAGTATATATCATCAGCATGGTGCAATACAGGATCAGGATCCTTTCAACAGCACGTCTGTCCCCTGCAATCTCTGTCACTAAAAGGGATAAGAGCAGCAACATTGAGAGAACACTATCACTTCAAAGCTCCCCCTCAAAGTATTATACCATTCTGACTTGGATAAATATCACTGTTCCTTCATCATTGTTGAATCAACAGCATGCACTTCCACACCTAACACGATCATACTATAACACAAGAAACTTTACACCACCTCGGAAAAAGAAGTTTGCTTTGGCATCCCATCCACCTACTTAAACATTCACTCCTTCACCACCAACGCACAGTGGCAGCAGTGTGTTCTATATTCAAGATGCGGTGTAGCAACTCATCAAGACCCCCTTGACGGGCAGCACGGTGGTGCAGTGATTAGCACTGCAGCCTCACGCGGAGGTCCCAGGTTTGATCCCGGCTCTGGGTCACTGTCCGTGTGGAGTTTGTACATTCTCCCCGTGTCTGCGTGCGTTTCGCCTCCACAACCCAAAGATATGCAATTGGAAAAAATGAATTGGGCACTCAAAATCTTTTGACAACTCCTTCCACCAATTCACGCCACTCAAGTGCAGGCAATGACAATCTCCAACAAGAGAGAATCTAACCATCTCCCCTTGACATTCAATGACATTACCATCACTGAATCCCCCACTAGTTACGTCCTGTGATGAATGGAGGCTTTTAGGAATATTGGATTCTAAGTATTGGCCATTTGAGAGTTGAAAACCTAGGGTTATAGTGTGTTTGACTGCAGTGGCCATGCTTTTTTAAAGAATAATAATCCTGTTTTCCAGGGCCTGGGAGCTTTAGGAGCCAGAAGGTGAAATTGACCAGAGGAATGTGTTTTTCAGTTTGCGCTGATGCACTGTGGTTTAACTGAAGAAAGTTCCTGGGGAGTTGACGTGCTTTCAGTCTGGAGAGGTCATTTATTTTTCAACTTGGGGAGATGATGTGAGATGATGTCATTGTTGGGTGGAGCTAAGAGATTCTGAGAAACATCTGGAGAAGAGTTGAGGTCTGATTTGTTTCAACCACAAGTAAAAGAAGTTTTCTCTCCCAGCTTAAAAAAAAGAGTAATAATATTTTAAAGCAGAATTGTTTGTCTGAAGACAAGGAAGAAGTTAAAATAAGTACTTCCAGCCAGAGTCTGCAGGGGTTCTAACTGGAGTCCAAATCTGTTCTGCAAAGTAAGCATTACTCTATGCCATGGTAACTTTAGAATGGATTGAGAGATATATGTTTCTTTTCTTGTTGTTTAATGGGGAATTGGGTAGTAGTAAGAGGTAATTACAAGTGTTCTTTTCGGGTTTGAAGTCAAAGAGTTTAATATCGTATTCCTAATAAGGTTTTGTGTTTTAAAATACCAAATCCCTATTTTGTTATGCAATCACACCTGGAGCGAATCATTTTTTCTGCACAGACTTACAAAATAAACTAGAATATTGGGGTTTCAGTCCAGTATCCGAGCCACTGTTGGGATCTGGTCTGGGATTGTACTAATCCTGAAGGTAACCATTGACCAGAAACTGAACTGGACTAGCCATATAAATACTATTCCTGTACTGGCCTCCCCGAACAGGCGCCGGAATGTGACGACTAGGGGCTTTTCATAGTAACTTCATTGAAGCCCACTTGTGACAATAAGCGATTATTATTATTATTATTATTATTACTATGGTTCAAGAGCACATCAGAAGCTGGAAATTCTGCAGAGAGTAACTCACCTCCTGACTCCCCAAAGCTTGTGCTATAAGGTTCAAGTCAGGAGCGTGATGAAATATTCTCCACTTGCCTGGATGAGTGCAACTCTAACAAGGTGGAAGTAGTTCGACACCAGCCAGGATAAAGGTCCCTGCTTGATTGGCACCCCATCCACCACCTTAACCGTTCATTCCCTCCACCACCAACACACTGGCAGTAGTGTGTACTATATACATTCTGTCCATCAGACAGAAGGTACAGAAGTCTAAAGACTCGCACATCCAGACATAGGAACAGTTTCTTCCCCACAGCTACAAGCCTCCTCCTCGGAATGATCTGTTCCCTGTAAGAACACTATTCACAACGCCCTATGCTACTCTTGCTCGGGTATTTGCTTTGTTTGCTTTTTTAGGTCTCTTGTTCCGCACTGTAACCAATCACTGTTTTGTTGATGTACCATTTGTCAATGTTCCCTGCTGATTATTCTTGTGTCGACTATGTATGTACTGTGTACGTTCCTCAGCCGCAGAAAAATACTTTTCACTGTACTTCTGTACATGTAACAATAAATCAAATCAAAATCAAATCAAATGCAGCAACTTATCAAGGTTCCTTAGACTCCACTTTCCAAACCCCCAACCTCTACCATCAGAAGGACAAGAGCAGCAGGTGCATGAAACACCACCACCTATGGGTTCACCTTTAGGCCACACACCATACTGACTTGGAACTAAATTCCTTCCCTGTCACTGGAACAAAATTCCGGAACTGTGAGTGTACCTGCAGTGATTCAAGAAGGTGGCTCACACCACCTTTCACGGGCAATTAGGGATGGGCAACAAATGCTGTCTTTGTCAGTGGCGCCCACATCCTGTGAAAGAATAAAAAAGTAATAAAAGCTTGGACTGCAGAAGTTCAAGAAGAACACCTGTTGAGTGCAACTGCAAAGGGACACTAAATGTTGCCTTGACCGCATCATCCAAAACTTAGGATCAAATTTTCAAACAAGCAACTGACTTTTCCTCATTACTGACGCTATTGTTCGCTTGTTAACTGGCTACCTTGACTCAGATTTTAAATCCCACATTCTGTCAGGCCCCGTGTGATATTTCTCATATCCTTGAAATGCGTGCTGCTGAAATTCCATCAGAAGCAGTCATCAGACAAAGTACGGCTGCTGAAAAATATCACATGTTTTCATCCCTTTCACCCACAGAAATTGTTCAAGGGGCTCTTCACATCTTAAATGCCTGTTTTTCAATGAAGTGTTTATTGATTTCCAGCAACAGTATCTAAGGCCAAGTTTAAGAAACAAAATACCAATATAGTGCACAGGCAACATTACAAAATATCTTAACCTGCTTTTCGTACTTTGTCCATTCTGTAAGGGTAGATGTTGGTTTATAAGGTTATGGAAAATTCCCTCACCCCCTCCCCCCCTCCCCACCACCACCACCACCTTATCCCCATGAGAACATTTTGTGGCTCCAACCATTGCATATATTGTGGCCTGTGCCCACATATTATTCTTTTTCAGCCTGCCCATTGCCCAGAGTACCATCCAGATCTCAACTGCTGCCTCGAGTAACATTGTGAATTATTATCAAGCTACTGGTGAATTGCCATATTGCCTAAATCATTGCAATGCAAGCCGTTTGATCATGAGACAATTATTTTGTTCTAAATGCAGAGCAGAACTATTTCTATGCATCCCCACAGGAAAAACTAGCCTGCACTAAATTCATCGGCTTGAGTGAGAAGTTAACTGTTCATAGGCTCGCCAAGTTTAATCAGTCCCATTTTTGAGAACCATGAGCTGAGCACTGGGATGTTCCTGGGAAAAGATAAAAGCATTTTAAATTTTCATCTTTGATGATGTTTGATCATTTCCACGCGGATTTCTCTGAAGCTAGATCAATGGTCTTCCTCAAATGGCCTCCGCTCAATGTTTTTGTTTGAAATTTTAGAACTTTGTGGGAAATAAATTTTTCCAAACTTACCGAACAAAGAGTACTTGCATTTCTTCCCCATGTGATCTAATAATTTAGCCATATTTAAGAGAAAACTGGTTCACGCAGAATGTCAGAGGCAGCAACTTATGTACTTATCTGAACTGTTTATCTCTGAACACATCAGTAAATTGGGTGCACATAATTTTATCATACAATTTTATTCCCTGTCAATGTTGGGTCAACGATGAATTTTCAATTATAGGTCAGATATTCTCGCTGATGATGGTAGTGTTGAGCTAACAACGGTGAAATGAGAAAAGATTATGGCACACTGACTTACATATAGACATTTATCATCCCTTGTGTAGCACTGTGCTATGTCTGTTTCATTTATTTTTTGTATTTGGGTCTCTGCTTCTGGCCATGCTGCGCTGCACTTGGTCGATTTGTTGGCCTTCAGAAAGAATTCATGTAAAAACAAGTTTTCGAGCTGGCTGGGATATTCTGTAGCAATGCCTTGAATATGTTTTATGTTGAAATGGTGGACAGAGAGCTGATTAAAGCACGAGTCCTTTCATGCAGCATAAACCGTGCTGAAATCTTTCATTATGACCATCAGTAGATAAATGGTGATGGAACTACTGAGCCGCAGAAACTAATTGCATTGTACAAATGTGAGAACAAAATTGAAATCAACAGCCGCAAAACACTTTGCATCAGATACTTAAAACACAATTTCAAAACCAATTTAATTGATGACATCACAAGTCCCGAGAACTATTCCATCCTTGTGTTTCAGACCGATCTCAACACAAAACGATAGGTTCCTACAACTTTAAGGCATAGCATTCTCCTAAATCTAGTGTTGCATAAAAAGTAAAAGTTGAGGTACCTCGAGTCCCTACAGGTACCTGCGCCATAGGCAGTGGCTTGGTGGTATTGCCACTGGACTAATAATCCAGGGTAATGCTCTGGGGACCTGGGTTCAAATCCCACCAGGGCAGATGGTGGAATTTGAATTCAATAAAAATCTGGAATTCAAAGTCTAATGATGATCATGAAACCATTGTCGATTGTCGTAAAAACCCATCTGGTTCACTCATGTCCTTTAGGGAAATGTAAATGTGGGAGAAAATGTGAAAATGGAGGAGAATTTTAAAAAAAAAATTTTCAAAGGGAAGGAAATCTGTCATCCCTACCTGGCCAGGCCTACATGTGACTCCAGACCCACAGCAATGTGGTTGACTCTTAAATGCCCTCACGTATGGGCAATAAATGCTGACCCAACCAGCGACACCCACATCTCATGAACGAATAAAGAAAAGAAAAATTCTATTTCATGGCAATTTAGCCAGAAATATAGGCCGCTGGAAGGACTTCTTTTCAACAGGCTAAGGGCTGGGATTATCCAGGTCTCCTGTGGCATGTTTGCGATGGTGGAGGAGGGTCTCCGTTGGCCTCTGGTGGATTCTTCCGGTCTCGCTGGCGAATATGCCGTTTTGCATGGCTTAGCTTTCCACTGCCGGGGAACCCGCCGTAGGGGTTGCCTTTGGCGGGACTGGAAAATCCCACCGGTGGGGAGGGCCGGAAAGTCCAACCCTATGTTCTAAGGAATTCAAATCCAGTCTGTCCCTTTCCTGATCAGTGTGTCATGCAGCATATCACCTTCCCAAATGGCTTCTTTGCAAATACCTCAATATGAACAATATGGTAAAATATTAAGAACCAAGAGTCACTCTGATAACCAATTTCACATTCTCAGTCGGGTTCACAGTGCGGCTGACCGATGTGCACTGTAAGCCACGTATATTCACACAGAGGGCCTTGTCCTTTGCTGACAGACGGACCATGTGCACATCTTGCTCCTTTTTTCACCTAAAGGAAAGTATAGGGAACAGTCATTCCCCGATTAATTCCCCAGGTAATGTCTTGACCAAGCAGTCAACTTGCCTGCTTTGAAGTTGAACAAAGCCAGGCAGCTAACTGCATTTTCCATGACAACAACTCCACCAATCAGAGTTCACATGCCAACCAATCAGCATTCTCTTTCCAGAGAGCATAAATTGTTGTTCCCCCATTCCAGAGTTTGCTAATTTCTTGCGAGCCATCTGGATGAGTGCAGGACGAAAAGCTCAGACAGCATGTCTCTTTTTTCAGCAATGCTAACATATTATATGGAAAGAACTTACATTCTTCAACCCTTTTGCCAATGACGCAAAGGAACGTGGGTAATCCAGACAGCACTTTGAGTCTATTCCACCATTCAGTTACATCATGACATCTACAGGTGTGGAGATGAGGTGGATGGAAGGAACTATTCGCCTTAGCGGAGGGGTCATTAACCAGGGTACATAGATTTAAGGTAAGGGGCAGGAGGTTTAGAGGGGATGTGAGGAAATAAGTTTTCGCTCAGAGGGTGATTGGAATCTTGAATTTATTGCCTGAAAGGGTGGGAGAGGTGGCGTTTAAGAAGTATTTCGGTGGGCAGTTTAAATGCCACAGTATACAAGGCTATGGGCCAAGTACTGGAAAATAGGATTAGAGTAGGTACGTGCTTGATGGCTGGGGTGGACATGATGGGCTGAAGGGCCTCGTTCCGTGCTGTTAAAAATTATGACCTCAAATCCATTTACCTATCTCTGATCTAAATCCCTAGACGCCCATATCTCAATCTCAGTGTTGGAAATTTCAATTGACCCAGCATTCACAGTCTTTTGCAGTCAAGAATGCTACATTTCCTCTACTTTGGTGTGAAAAGTATTTTTTGATCTCGCTCGTCAATAGCCTATCTCAAATTTTAAGGTTCTGCCCCTTGTGTGGGATTCTTCCGCCTGAGGAAGGAGGTTCTCTGTATCTACTCTATTCATCATAGGAAATATTTTGAGTTATCTTTGCTGTTTCAGAATTTTTATTTTCAATCGTCATGACCACCCATAATCTTTAGAGCCCCAGAGAGACCACAGCATCCCTCCTGGCCCACTGTCAAAACCAGGCAAGTAGCATTTCCTGAAAGTGCAAAAACCAGAGGGACCAGTTTCCTTCATTCATTTTCTTTAAATCAAATTGAATGCATCCTTGCAAGCCACAGTAAAAAAAATGCAGCAATTTACATACAACTCTTTCTTGAACTTGGCATTGTTGTCTCTTTCTTTTCCATTTGTGGGAGGGAGGCAAAAAAAATTCCAATAGGAAACACCCAAGGGTAAGTAGTTAGCTTTAGTTAGCAGAGAGCAGGATATTAAACTGCCTAATTTCCAGGTTATTACTGATGGTAACCTTTCCCTACACCGCTCTCTGTTTATCTTTCTCTGATCCGTGGTTGCATCTCTGCCTCTGTTCAGTCTATGCATTTTGCTGTCCGTCATATGGAGGCTGCATCTGGTTCCTTTTTTCAAACTAATTTCCTCCAGTAACTTTAAATTGCAGTACGAAGAATGGGTTGGGGGAGGGGGTGGGGGCTAGTAGGAGGTGGTATGGCACCTAATCCCAGAAAGGGATCAGAGACTGCCACATGTGGAGGCAAGATGGATATGGGGCCTGCCTTAGAGTCCTGGCACAGTATTGAAGCATTATAAAAAGAATAAAGTATAAAACAGCTTTCACTCCTACATGCTCTCCATGCCCCATCCATGCCAGCCCATGCCAACCTATGCCTCTCATCCACCTCCTGTGGCTCCTCATATCCTCCATGCCAACCTATACCCCAAACTATCCCAGAATGTCCTTTTATCACTTGTATGTCAACCCATGCCAACTCAAGACCTCACTCATGCCCCTTCCCCTTACACCTACCATGCCAACTCACCCAAAATTCACTGTGATATGGCTTCAGGACCCATGCTGCAATGAGATGAAATAAAGTTCTTCTGTATCTATTGAATCATTTGTCGTTTCAACAACAATCTACTCTCACTGCCCCAAAAAAAGTTAATACGTATACTTTCTTCAATCCTTTGTAAAAAGAAGTTTTGAATGCATAGTCCCACTTCAAAGAGTCTATATCGACTTGGAGCTGTCAGGCAAACTGAACTGAGAGCCCCCCACTGTGATACTGTGGGTGGCACTGTAGCACAGTGGTTAGCAAAGTTGCTTCACAGCTCCAGGGTCCCAGGTCCGATTCCTGGCTTGGGTCACTGTCTGTGCGGAGTCTGCATATTCTCCCCATGTTAGGTGGGGCTCCTGGATTACGGGGATAGGATGTAGGTGTGGGGTTGGGTAGGGTGCTCTTTCAAAGGGCCGGTGCAGACTTGAAGGGCCAAATGGCCTCCTTCTGCACTGTAAAATCTATGATCTATGATAATGGAACATTTTAAAATCAGTTATGCAGCACTAATCCAGTAATGATAACCCTCAGACTTAAGTCAATAGACAGCGTGAATTTGCAAGCATTGATATTTTTAAACACTGCAGTTTTATTTTCAAACATTTATAGGGTTGGAACTTAAAATAACTTAACAGTTTGGCAATTCCTTTAGACTGTTCCTGTTGACAGTTCTCTTGATGGTTCCAATGAGCTTGACACTTGCAAAACGTTTATGCACTTTTTACCCACATTCACGTCAAACTTAATAATCCAAAAGGTTTGTTACATCTCCTAAAGCGTGTTTGATCTCCCCCTTACCTCAGCAAACAGTACCCTACCTGTCCAAGCAACTTTACAAATTTTAGACCAAGTCCTACCAGGACTAATCTGCATGCCCCGTGTTTCCCACTTTTCACTGATGCAAATTGGACATAACCGCAAGCAGCTGTCTCTGAGATCTACGGGATGTGCAAATTGGAATCTACCCCCATTTCCCCCTCCCACTGCCGAAGTGAAAGGTGCTGTGGCCGGAGGCAGGACTTCAGGATTTGGGCCTTCACAGTATTGTCATGACAACGGAAAGACTCGCCAACTTGGCACTATTTAAAGAGGAACAGGCTTTTCTTGCTGTCCTTGCCAATGTTTATCCTTTAACTATCACTACTAAAACATATTATCTGGCTATCATCACACTGTTGTTTGCGGAGCAGTGCGCAAATTGATGCCACGTTCCTATATAATGGGCGGGATTCTCAGACCGCCTGCCGGGCCGGAGAATCGCCGGGGGGGGCGGCGTGAAGCCCTGACGCCGGCTGCCGGATTCTCCGGCGCTGGTTTTTCGGCGGGGTTGGGAATCGCGTCGCGCTGGTAGGGGGCCGTTGGCAGCAGCCCCCCTGGCGATTCTCCGCCCCACGATGGGCTGAGTGGCTGTCCGTTTTCATCCAGTCCCACCGGTGTATATTACACCAGGCCTGTACCGGCAGGACCTGGCTCTGCGGGCAGCCTGCAGAGCCCTCGGGGGGTCGCAGGGTGATCTGGCCCCGGGGGGGACCCCCATGATGGCCTGGCGATCGGGGCCCACCGATCAGCGGCAGACCTGTGTTATGGGGGCACTCTTTCCCTCCACGCCGGCCAGTCCACCATGGCCGGCGGAGGCCCTTCAGCGCCAGTTGGCGTGGTGCCAAGCCCTTCGGCGCTGGCCGGTGCCAGCCTAGCCCCTGAAGGTGCGGAGGATCCGCACCTTCCAGGCGGCCCTACGCCGGAATGGTTCACGCCACTCCGCGGCGCCGGTACGGCCCGCTCTCCCGGATAGTGGAGAATCCCGCCCATGGTCTATACATCAAAGCATTTTATTGGCTGTAAAATACTTTGAGATATTGAGTTCATGAAAAGTGCTATATAAATGAAGTCTTTAGTTCTTCTTTATCTTGTGAGAGTTGGAGAGTAGCTTTTAAGATCCTATTCTGGTCAAGCGCCCCTGTTTAATACAGAAACTTCTACATTCCCTCTGGAATTGATCTTTGGACAAGCTCTGTTGTGTGAAAAGGTTTCCTCTCAGGTTACCAGTTGTATATTTGGTACTTTCATTGCGACGTGGTGTGAAATGTTTCAAATATGCACTGACTGATTTGATCGAGAGCCAAAAACACAGGCAAATCTACCAAACAGTGTGCAAAACTCTTAGAACTCCCTCATCCCTTTTGCAGATCATAAAATATGAGAACAGATTTGAAGCAAATGTATTGCAACCTCCTTTACCTGAAAAACAAACACGGGGCAGCATAAGAAAACAGACTGCTGGTCACAAACTATTGTACAAAATCTGTCACTTTCTTGTTCACCACTTGAGTGGCTAACTTGCAATCAAAGGCTTATCTCACGTCTCAGGTGAGTTTGTCAACTCAAAGCTCTCAAGGTTTCTGGAACCAAATTAAACCGCTTACTGAATGCTTACTGAATCTCTGGATCTGTAAAGATTTAATCACCTGCGAATGGTCGCATTCCAAGCATTGTTTGGCATCTTTGAATTTGTCTATATATATGTTTCTGGAACATACCTCTTCATTCACCTGAGGAAGGAGCAGTGCTCCGAAAGCTAGTGACATCGAAACAAACCTGTTGGACTTTAACCTGGTGTTGTAAGACTTCGTACTGTGCTCACCCCAGTCCAACGCCGGCATCTCCACATACTGAATCTTACACCAAGCGCCATCAACTTGGCATCACTGTCTGAAGGACATGGCACCCAATTGCAAGATGCTTATTTTGTCAGGCCATCATCTCTCTGAATGAAATGCCTTTTCGAAGATGTCCTACATTGCATGGATGGAGCACTGCATGGAAATTTTACATAAACGACTGTGTTACCATCTTATATTACAGGTAATTTAGGATCAACAAATCAATTGAGCAGCATTGATTTCGCTTGTGCACTACCTTGGTGTTTATTGGAACTGATGAGCAAGGGGAAAATGTGCCTTAAATGCTGCATTTCATATGGGCACATATGGACAAGTGTTACAAGTTTCATTACCATGTTTCAACCTTCAGCGATGGGCAGCTATACTTAACCTAAATACACATTGTATGAAAATGAAAAAACGTGGGGCGGGATTCTCCGAGCCTCCGTGCCGAAATCGCGATCGGCGCGGGGGCGGAGAATGGGCGTTTACACTGAAATCCGGAGAATCACCACGAATCGCGCGTGGTCTACGCAGTGTGGTGTAATTGAAAATATGGAAAGAAGTGTCATTTGAAATATGGAAGTCTGGCAATATCTGGTCTGAGAAACATAAGACCATAAGACATAGGAGCGGAAGTAAGGCCATTCGGCCCATCGAGTCCACTCCACCATTCAATCATGGCTGATTTCAACTCCATTTACCTGCTCTCTCTCCATAGTCCTTAATTCCTCGAGAAATCAAGAATTTATCAACTTCTGTCTTAAAGACACTCAACGTCCCGGCCTCCACCGCCCTCTGTGGCAATGAATTCCACAGACCCACCACTCTCTGGCTGAAGAAATTTCTCCTCATCTCTGTTCTAAAGTGACTCCCTTTTATTCTAAGGCTGTGCCCCCGGGTCCTAGTCTCCCCTGCCAATGGAAACAACCTCCCTACATCCACCCTATCTAAGCCATTCATTATCTTGTAAGTTTCTATTAGATCTCCCCTCAACCTTCTAAACTCCAAGAATATAATCCCAGGATCCTCAGACGTTCATCGTATGTTAGGCCTACCATTCCTGGGATCATCCGTGTGAATCTCCGCTGGACCCGCTCCAGTGCCAGTATGTCCTTCCTGAGGTGTGGGGCCCAAAATTGCTCACAGTATTCTAAATGGGGCCTAACTAATGCTTTATAAAGCTTCAGAAGTACATCCCTGCTTTTATATTCCAAGCCTCTTGAGATAAATGACAACATTGCATTTGCTTCCTTAATTACGGACTCAACCTGCAAGTTTACCTTTAGAGAATCCTGGACTAGGACTCCCAAGTCCCTTTGCACTTCAGCATTATGAATTTTGTCACCGTTTAGAAAATAGTCCATGCCTCTATTCTTTTTTCCAAAGTGCAAGACACTTGCCCACGTTGAATTTCATCAGCCATTTCTTGGACCACTCTCCTAAACTGTCTAAATCTTTCTGCAGCCTCCCCACCTCCTCCATACTACCTGCCCCTCCACCTATCTTTATATCATCGGCAAACTTAGCCAGAATGCCCCCAGTCCCGTCATCTAGATCGTTAATATATAAAGAGAACAGCTGTGGCCCCAACACTGAACCCTGCGGGACACCACTCATCACCGGTTGCCATTCCGAAAAAGAACCTTTTATCCCAACTCTCTGCCTTCTGCCTGACAGCCAATCGTCAATCCATGTTAGTACTTTGCCTCGAATACCATGGGCCCTTATTTTACTCAGCAGTCTCCCGTGAGGCACCTTATCAAAGGCCTTATAGAAGTCAAGATAGATAACATCCATTGGCTCTCCTTGGTCTAACCTATTTGTTATCTCTTCAAAGAACTCTAACAGGTTTGTCAGGCACGACCTCCCCTTACTAAATCCATGCTGACTTGTCCTAATCCGACCCTGCACTTCCAAGAATTTAGAAATCTCATCCTTAACAATGGATTCTAGAATCTTGCCAACAACCGAGGTTAGGCTAATTGGCCTATAATTTTCCATCTTTTTCCATGTTCCCTTCTTGAACAGGGGGGTTACAACAGCGATTTTCCAATCCTCTGGGATTTTCCCTGACTCCAGTGACTTTTGAAAGATCATAACTAACGCCTCCACTATTTCTTCAGCTATCTCCTTCAGAACTCTAGGATGTAGCCCATCTGGGCCCGGAGATTTATCAAGTTTTAGGCCTCTTAGTTTCTCTAGCACTTTCTCCTTTGTGATGGCTACCATATTCAACTCTGCCCCCTGACTCTCCTGAATTGTTGGGATATTACTCATGTCTTCTACTGTGAAGACTTGACGCAAAGTACTTATTTAATTCCTCAGCTATTTCCTTGTCTCCCATCGCTAGATTACCAGCGTCATTTTGGAGCGGCCCAATGTCTACTTTTGCCTCCCGTTTGTTTTGAATGTATTTAAAGAAACTTTTACTATCATTCCTAATGTTACTGGCTAGCCTACCTTCATATTTGATCCTCTCTTTCCTTATTTCTCTCTTTGTTATCCTCTGTTTGTTTTTGTAGCCTTCCCAATCTTCTGACTTCCCACTACTCTTTGCCACATTATAGGCTTTCTCTTTTGCTTTGATGCATTCCCTAACTTCCTTTGTCAGCCATGGCTGCCTAATCCCCCCTCTGATAACCTTTCTTTTCTTTGGGATGAACCTCTGTACTGTGTCCTCAATTACTCCCAGAAACTCCTGCCATTGCTGTTCTACTGTCTTTCCCACTAGGCTCTGTTCCCAGTCGATTTTCGTCAGTTCCTCCCTCAGCCCCTGCAGTTACCTTTATTTAACTGCAACACCTTTACATCTGATTCTACCTTCTTTCTTTCAAATTGGAGGTTGAATTCCACCATATTATGATCACTGCCTCCTAAGTGTCCTAACATGAGAGGATACAGGGAATGATCCCACAAAGGGATAACAGCAGCTGCCAGAGCAGGATTGTAAAATGCAGATATCCTTGGTCAAGCAGGTTTAGCAAACAAGACAAACAGGATTTTGAATGAAGCCAAAAACAATGGCTCACACCTTCATTGAAATTAACTATCTTAGTTAGCAGCTGGAAAAGAATGGATGAGATTCAGTTGAATTTGGTGAGAATTCTAGGTGTGAAAATTTGCTAAACCAGGTAAATTAAAGAAAACTGGAGACTATCAGTCTACGAGAAACATAATTTAAAGTCAAATTCAAAGTAAAAATTATGAGATGAGGACACAATCTATAGAAATGATAGGAATTAAAGGTAACACCTCTTTGAACGTGACGGGTGAGATTCTCCGACCCCCCCGCCGGGTCGGAGAATCGGCGGTGGCTGGCGTGAATCCCGCCCCCGCCGGTTGCCGAATTCTCCGGCACCGGAGATTCGGCGGGGGCGGGAATCGCACCGCGTCGGTTGGCGGGCCCCCATCCGCGATTCTCCGGCCCGGATGGGCCGAAGTCCCGCCGCTAAAATGCCTGTCCCGCCGGCGTAGATTAAACCACCTACCTTACCGGCGGGACAAGGCGGCGCAGGCGGGCTCCGGGGTCCTGAGGGGTGGGCACGGGGCGATCTGGCCCCGGGGGCTGCCCCCATGGTGGCCTGGCCTGCGATCAGGGCCCACCGATCCGCGGGCGGGCCTGTGCCGTGGGGGCACTCTTTCCCTTCCGCCTTCGCCACGGTCTCCACCATGGCGGAGCCGGAAGAGACTCCCTCCACTGCGCATGCGCGGGAATGCCGTCAGCGGCCGCTAACGCTCCTGCGCATGAGCCACCAGGAGATGTCATTTCCGCGCCAGCTGGCGGGGTACCAAAGGCCTTTTCCGCCAGCTGGCGGGGCGGTAATTCGCCCGGCGCCGACCTAGCCCCTTAAGTTTGGGGCTCGGACCCCAAAGATGCGGAGCATTCCGCACCTTTGGGGCGCGCGATGCCCGACTGATTTGCGACGTTTTGGGCGCCAGTCGGCGGATATCGCGACGATACCAGAGAATTTCGCCCCACAAAGGAAACAATGTAATCAGAGCAATGAGATGAAGTCATGTCAAAATGAATACTTAGTTGGATTAGAAAGTTTAGATCAAAGATACTTTTTACAATAAAATAAAATAAGAGTTACTTTACAATGACGTCATAAAAACTTAATAACTGTTAGAAAGAGAATATAAACCTAGAGACCAGGGCAACCAGAAACAGAACTCAGAGGGAGAGAGAGAGAAGCAGAGAAGGAACAAGCAGTTAGAGTCAGATTACAGTCAGCTCGGCCATGGGAAAGAGACAGGGCAAAGCAGCCGAGCTAAAATAGCTAATACATCCTCGGAAGACTAGAATTTAAAGAGTAGGCAGAGTCAGCTCAGAGTCAGCTCAGAGACAGCCAGCAGAGCCAGCTCTCACAGCTCGGTACATGGGAAAGATAGGACACAGCAACCAAGCTCATCAGCGAATACATCTAAAGAAGATCAGACTTTAAAGAAGATTGATTGTCAAGTTCGGCCTGAAGGTCCCTTCGATGAATCAGAAGGATCCAGAAGCAAGATCTTTTTACCTTTCTGTAAAGACAGTAATTGCAGCTTTTAAACGAAAAAATATAATAATAAAATAACTTAATTTAACCTGAAATAGTGGTTATTCCAAAGTCTACTTTACTTACTTAGCAATGCAGGACCCAGGATCGATGCTACTAAGTGGTAAGTAGATGAAATCTTCGATGAAGGTATGGGTTATACCGGGGGATAACTTGAAAACATAGTTTGACCTGAATAGCACCCACTGAAGCCTGCATCGGAGTTGGGGAGTGAGAATCCCTGTTCACATTTAGAATGTCGGCCCTTTTTGGTATATGGGGAATTCTAAGAATAGTGGTGAGTTTTCAAAAACAGCGGGTAGGGGGCCATTGACTGAGGCCCCCTCGCCGATTCTCCCAGAGAGAACTGGCCGAGTTCCCGACGGTGTGTTTCTAACCACGTTTTGCCTGTCGGGAACAGCCGGTGGCAGCTGCATACTCAGTCCTCGGCCGCCCTGGTGGGAGCGGGGGGATCCTTTACCGGGGGTGGGGGGTGGGGGGGGGTGCACAGATGGCCAAGAAAACGATTGGGCGGTGGTGTTATGCAGGCCTGTATTGCTAAAGCCAGCTAGCAATGCACACATTATTATTGTGGGGTTAGGGGCAGCACGGTGGCACAGTGGGTTAGCCCTGATGCCTCATGGCGCCAAGGTCCCAGGTTTGATCCTGGTTCTGGGTCACTGTTTGTGTGGAGTATGCACATTCTCCCCGTGCTTGTGTGGGTTTTGCCCCCACCACCCAAAGATGTGCAGGGTAGGTGAATTGGCTACACTAAATTGCCCCTTAATTGGAAAAAATGAATTGGGTACTCTAAATTCTTTATTTTTTTAAATTATTGAATGGGGTTGGGTCGTGAGACAGCAGCACATACTAATAGTGTGGTCAGCGAGGTGCACACTGTTATTCATGGGGCTCTGTGGTGAAGAACTGATTGCGACAGACAGGGTTGATCTGCAAGGCATGCACTGGTATTAACATGGCCAAGCTGGTGGCAACATGTGGGCATGGGCAGAGAGGGATGTGGCTGGCCAGACAACTGTAAAAGTTCTGTTCTTTCAGGGTGTCAAAGCAACTCTAAACATCTTGACTGGAGCGCTGTCAGTCAGGCATGTAAAATGTTTGCAACGGTTTGCAGTATTAAAACCTCTCATGATAAGAAAGAACAAACAAACATGTTCATTTAAAAAGTTAAAGAATCAGCATGGGAACTCGGAACAAACTTTACCAATTACAAATCCCTGGTTTTCTTTTGTCATTATTTGTAATATCTTTAAAGCTGAATTTCTGACACCTATGAGAACACTGTCAATTGGCTGGCACACTATTGAATAACATTTCCACCACAATTCAACGAGAGACTTGCTTCCTCAACCACATTTTCATCTTACCAGGCTCTTATGAGTTTGCAGGAAGTAATATCTATTACTGAAGCGTGTCAGAAAAGGTTTACCAGTGTGAGCATCGTGAGCAAAGACCGGCACAACCGGGATTTCCAGTGAGACAAACTTACATTTGTACAAGGTGGGGACAGACTCTTGTTCGCCTGAGCCACTCACTGCCATAGCAGCCAACTCACGCAGACAAACATAGGTCTCCATTCTAGGTGAGCCAAGTACAGCTTTTGTTCATAGAAGCAACTTTGATGGGCTCACATTCACAATGATGTGATCATGCCCCATTCCACATTCCTCCCCCCCTGTCTGAGAGCCACCCATTTGGGGAGAAGCTATCTCAGTTCAGTGAGACAGGTAACTCTGCACGCACAACCTAATGGAATAGAGACAGAAGCAAACAAATCCTCCCGCTCATTTTAAGACAGCTGTAACCACATTTGAAGGTAGCAAATATTAAAGGTCTACTGTGATGCATAATTATTCATTGCTACATGGCTGAATTTCTAAAAACACATGGGCCTGAATTCCTGCTGACTTTGACTATCCCAATGCCATTTTACGCTCTAATAAGTGTTGATTAACCTAAGGTAGGACATCCACCCCTCACTCAGGAGGAGTTCTCACCTTAGAGAGCTGCCTGCCAATCAAATTGACTGGCAGTTCTCCAGTCTCTCCAGCCTGAGACTAAGGGGTCGCATTTCACGACAGCGTGAAACGGGCGCAGGGACGACCGATTCTGTCCTCCACAGGGGGCCAGCATGACGCTGGAGCGGTTCATGCCGCTCCAGCCTCCCTTCCCGGTGCCAAATGGGTGCCGCGCCAACCCGCGCATGCGCAGTTGGGCCCCACCAACCCGCACATGCGCGGGGGACTTCTTCAGCAACATGGCATGGGGGTTCAGGGGCCGTCAGCGGAACAAAGTATGCCCGGGGGAGAGAGGCTGGCCCGCCGATTGGTGGGCCCCGATCGCGGGCCAGACCCCATCGGAGGACCCCCCCCCCCCCCCCCCGGTGAAGGAGCGCTTTTCCCCGCCCCACAGGCTGCCCCCTGACCCTTCGCGCAGAGTTTCCGCCGGCAGCGACCAGGGGTGAACACCGCCGGCGGGACTCTGCTTTATCCGCGCGGTAGCTCGGCCCATTCGGGCCGGAGAATCAGCAGCCCCGCCGATTCCAGCAGCCCACTGCCGGCGCCGCGTCAAACACGCTGGCGCAAATGGCGCCGATTCTCCACACCTCGGAGAATCGTGCGCTGGCGTCGGGGCATCGTGGTGCGGTTGCGGCGATTCTGCGGCCCGGCGTGGGGCTCGGAAAATCGCGCCCTAAGTTTCGGGAACTGTAGACCAAGGTAAATTAAATGGGACCCAGGGCGGGAAGGGTAGGAAATGCCTGGGGGATCATGACAGGGGTAACCGTGGTCTCGGGGGGGGTTGGCTAGAGGTGGAGGGTGGGGACGGGGGGGGGAGGTTGGAAGTCCGGAGGTCACCAGGCCTTTAAGGGGGGAGGCACCCGCAGACAGAATGGGACTTCTGGGACTTCTGATGCAGGCACCCCTGCCCTTTCTGTCCGAGATCCAACATTCCTTATTTCCTGTTTTAAAAATTGACACTGGGCAGGTAACAGTCCTTAAGTGGTCATTAATTGCCCACTCAGGCATCTAAATTGGGCCAAGAGAGGGCATCCTGTCCGAGGTTTTGCCCGCCTCAGCATAAAGTCGTTGTGTGGCCAGGGCAGAAGGAAACCAGAACTTGCCCCTGCACCACTAGGTAGATGTTACAAGGGCAACCAGGCCCTGCATACATGAGGGAGAAAAGTGGGGGAGGGGTCTTTTTCCCAGAGGATGGCAGGAGAGGGTCACCTCATTCGGTAGGTAGTGGTGCCTGTGTTCAGCGGCAACTCCTTTTGCCTTCGATTTTTCCTCCTCTCTTACTTCCTACTCCTCCTCTTCTGCGCCTGTATCTTTCTGTAGAGCCAAGTTATGGAGAACAATGCAAACCAAAACAATGACTGAGACTCTTGCAGGATAGTATTGCAGTGCGCCACCTGACTAGTCCAGGCACCAGATCCAGTTGGCTCTGAGCCCACCAGGCTCCATCAGTTGTGGCCCAGATGCATTGTAGAGCATTGGTAAAGAGGGCATCTGTTACCTGGGTAAGGCACTGGCGTGCAACCGCCTGTGAGATGTCACAAAGGACCATACTGATGAGGGCACCACTATCTGTGACCACTGTTTAGAGAGCTGCTGCCTCCTTTAACCCTGGTTCTGTCATCTACACCCACAACAGGAAGGTCAGTGACTAGAGGATGATTTGGAGGAGTATTTATTTTACCCACTAATTTTTGGTAATGCCGATCTCCACTGCCTAAAAGGGCAATGAAAGTAGGTCCAATAGTAACTTCCAAAATGAAATTGGATGTATATTTAAAAAGGAAATATTTACAAGTTTACGAGGAAAGAGCAGGGGAGTAGGACTAACTTATAACTCTTGCAGAAAGTTGGTCCAGGCGTGATGGACCAAAGACCGTCCTCCTTTTATGCTGTATGAACCTAGGAAATAAGGACAAATTCTGTAGCGTGTTCATTCTCATTTGTTCTTAGTTCCCTTGACAGATGCGATCCACAATTTGGTTGGAGGCAGTTCTACTGGTTAAAAGAAACATCAGATCGTCAGATGAACCTCAGCGAGCTCTACTAAAAATAGAAACTTTTTATCTTTGACTTTGATCCTACGGTTAATATATGCTTTCATATCAAAGACTTTGAAAAATTGATCTTGTTCGCAGTTCTGCGATGCTGCATCAGAGTGCTGTACAACAGGTTGTAGTACACACCTTCAAACATATGAAAAGAAGGATGGGAAAAGAACCTCAAACCCAACATGCCCACCCTCTGTCCAGACATGATGCATCTACATACACAAACAGCCTAAATCTATCTTGGGAGAAGCAAAACAAAGGGAAAAATAAATAGCCAATTCAGGGAAAACTCTCCTCATTAACACAATCAAACTAAGTTCAATAAGATTCGTAACTTTTCACATTTAACTAGTAACTTACAACTCAAAAGATCATCTACTTTGTCAAGTTGTTGCTCAAAAGTACTATAATTTATCTGCACCTATCATTAGGTCGAGGACAATGATTCTGAAAATAAATACTTCATGGCATTCTGGCTAACTTTGCTTGCCTGCCACGTAGTCCGACGATCTTTATCTATCTCCGACGACCTGTCCACCAGAAACAATCCAATTCTTTTGTCCACCCAAAATCTCAATTGTATCCCCACTAATCCAGAGTAAACAGCCCTAAATCTCGAACACTGTCACCATAAATGCCAGGCATCATTCTACAATCATGCCCTGTGATTTTTTTTGGCATGGATGGGGACCACAATTGGATAAAGGCACATGCAAAAAACACAAACACACAAAGGTGTGACCAGCCAGGAGTTAAAGGAAGCAAATAACCATAATCAAATCATAATCAAATCCTGCTTTAATCATTAGCTTCCCCTACAGCAAACAAAATGAACTTAGGTGTGAGCATATAAATTGGCCATATGGTGTGCGAAAACATTCACAAGTGGAAACAGGAAACCTCCCGGCAAAGTAAAACTCTTATTGCGGTTTAGACACTTTGTTGTTCTCCTAGAAAGAGATTCGCTAATATGATGAAAGGGTCAACTTGTGGCCCTCTCGTGAAGGTATGGCACCATGGCCATACCACATGATAGAGCTGTCAGCGAGGTTGCTACAATTCAGTGCTTAAATGGTACAAGAGTTTCGCAATTACTCACCGAGAGGTATGTTAAAGCTATCTTTGTGATGTACATTTTATGTATTTTTTTGAAACAAGTCAGTTATGTATATTTTTGTGTCTGGAAAGTTGAAACAATACAATGCAAAATGAATAATTTGGTTCAAACCTTTAGCCACTAAGTTAGATATTGGCCCATGGTAAGATGCCAGTGCCATGACTTCATCATTTGTATTTATTATCTTAAGTTGTCAATCTCTGATCTTCCTCTGGACCTAACGCACAAGGTAAAAATAGGTTTTCTAAAGTATCATGAACACTATGATGCAATGATATAAATCCCTCCTGGAAGTAGGAGTACAACGGATTTCTTTGCAAAATTATCTTGCTTACTGTACCACAGAAGCAAAAACAGTAGAGACCATAACGAACAGCAGCTTCCCATTTCCACGTGGTGGTAGGGCTGAAAGCTGTGCTTTTACTGGCTTTTAAACGCACATACCTGTGTCCTCATCAGATTCCTTCTCGTTCTCTGAATCGGTCAGTGTGAGGGCTGAATTCTCTCGACTGGACAGCCCTGAGCTGCGTCTGGATTTGATGCCCCTCCCCCATAACCTAATAGCATGCTCTGGAGAAATGGCACCTTCTGTGTCAGAGTCAGCGTCGCTCAGGGAATATCCACGATGGAGGAGCCCCATGTCTGGACAATAAGCAGTGCTGCGGTGAGGGGAGGGCTCACAGATTCCCAGTTCTGTCAGTGTGAAATTGGCTCCTGCACATAAACAAAAGAAGGATACACATCACGCACTCCCTACTTACAGAGATAGTGCAATCATACTCTAGAGTATTAGATATGTACAGTGAGTAGTGACATGGAACGCAGTCAGTTCCAACCTATGCTCCTTATCTCGATTCCTAATACAACTGTATAATAACAGAGAAAATCTTGAATTTGTATTAAAAAAATATATAAATATTTCAGAAATTATCTCAGCCTGTATATCTTTGCATTTGCACTCAGATATTCTCATACTTCATGGTTTATCCACAGCTACAATCCCTTCTTAAACAGCTCATGCTCACCACAATAACCCCCTTTGAGACACCCAACACTTCCCACTAAATATATCTCATACTCTTCATGATAATACCTGACACTCCTTGCTATAACACTCTTGGATATTTACATATAATCATATAACCCCTGCAGTGCAGAAAGAGGACATTCGGCCCATCGCCTCCGCACTGACCCTCTGAAAAAGCATCCCAGTTAGGCCCAATTCCCTGCCCTTTCCCCGCACACCCCGTCTATCCTTTGGACACTAAAGGGCAATTTTAGCATGGCCAATCCACCTAACCAGCACATCTTTGTGAGAAGAAACCACTCGGAGGGAACCCACGCAGACATGGGGCGAACGTGCAAACTTCATACAGACAGTTACCCTACGTTGGAATTGAACCCGGGTCCCTGGCGCTGTGAGGCAGCAGTGCTAACCACTGTGCCACCGTGCCGCCTATATCTCTCAGTATGTCACTCTGATATAGCTTAGCACAGTGGGCTAAACAGCTGGTTTGTAATGTAGAACAAGGCAGCAGTGCGGGTTCATTTCCCGTACCGGCCTCCCCGAACAGGCGCCGGAATCTAGCGACTAGGGGCTTTTCACAGTAACTTCATTGAAGCGTACTTGTGACAATGAGCGATTATTATTATATGACAATTCTCACTGGATATAGCACATAACATGTCTGCAGCATCCTGATATACTACACACTTCATTTTGTAAATCACTCTTACATCTTTATAGACAGAACAAGTGTTGTGTCCAGTTCTGGTCACCACACTTCAGGGAGGATGAGGGCCATTAAGAGAATGCAGAGGAGATTTATCAGAATGGTACCAGACTTGGGGGATTTAGCTACAAGTTTGGGTTGGAGAAGCTGGGATTGTTCTCCTTGAAGCAAAGGAGATTGATGGAGTAGAAATCTGTTTAGAGGTGTACAAGATTATGCAAATGTTTAGATAAGGCAGGGAAGAAAACTATTCCTATTAGCTGATGGTACAAAGTGTAGGGCACACAGATTTAAGGTTTTAGCAAGAGATGCAGTGCAAACGTGAGGAGGAACCATTTAAAGCAGCAAGTGGTAATCATCTGGAATTTGCTACCTGTGGGGTAGAAGCAGAGACGATCAATGATTTCAAAAGAAAATTGGACAGGCACTTGAAGGACATAAACAAGCAGAGCTATAGAAATACAGCAAGGGTATAGGCTGATCGGATTGTTCCATGGCCTCCTTCTGTGCCATAAATGAATCGGTGACCTATCTCCCTCATTGTGATATTCTGGAAATTGCCTGCTTTCTCAATAGTACACTACACAGGTATATTGGGGGCAATTGACATATCACTAATGCCTTGCTAACAATTCAAAATAGGGTGAGAGCAGTGCCAATATTATGTGGCATGACGTCCTGCCAACTTACTGCTGCATTGGTATCAGAAATGTTTGGGTGGACCTGTACTCTGGCAGTCAGAGTTACCATTGAAAAAAGGCAAGATTGTCATGTCTTTATGCAAATTAGCATCACATGACATAGTTAAAACTCCATCACTTTCATCTCCACGTCCTCCTGCTCCCACCCACCAAATATGGATTGTCCAAGGATTCTCCAGCCAGCTGTTCAGGAAAGCTGGCTGGAGCGCCTGGAAACATTTTTAAAAGTAAACCCTGTGAAGGTTTTCCATCTTAAAGGGTTTGAAAATGTTCCATTTCACTGTTGTAGGTTTAGCACGCGTTGCCTGCTGCTTAAAACTCCAGCTTTCTTTGCATTCCCAAAGCCAAGTACAGCTAGCTCCCTTTTAAGTTGCTGCTGGTGGCCCATTAAAAGGGGCTCTGCCTGAATATCCCAGCTACAGATCAGCAAGCCACTTTCTGGGGGAGCACGCTCCACATTGGCAGCTCATGTTACAGAGAACGCAGCACCAAAGTCAGTTGGATCCCACACTGGCTCTTCAGGGTGGCCACTGCATATATATCAATCTGCCTGATTAGCACAGTGCATCAAATAAATGCCCCCATTGACGGTGAGGAAGGAGGAGCCCTTCAAAAAATTGTTACACCTGCTTGTCGAATGAATCCATTTTTAGAAAACAACTAAGAAGCCTCCCCTTTTGAATTGATGTTGATGCAAAGCAAAACCTGTTGGGCTGCAAATCAGACAACCATTCTGACCATGCCAGTTTCCCACTGGGCGGAATAGGCTAAAGTTACCCCCCCCCCCCCCCCCCCCCTCCGGAGTACATTCACCAAATAGCTGTCAATGTATCATTTTTGAAGCAAGGAAATGACCAATTCCCTGTCAAGTGGATATGAATGCCATCAACACCGGCAAGCAGTGGGCTTTGCTCCAAGGTATTTCCAGCTGTGAAGCAAAAGGTATTTTATGTAGTTAATTTATCTGGCAGTGGGGTATGGACATTTTATTCCCAAAACAATGGCTGCAATCCCCTTCTGCACTGCTGTCTGGCCCAGGTTGTTCTTTCTGGACTGACCAATTTTGAATAATATATGTTGCCAGTTGGATGAAAGGCACTTGGCTGGACTCTTGTTCTATTCAGGACAGGAGGCCAGTGGCTTTAGCAGTATACGTTAAATGCTCCACATGGTGTCAAGCACCCCTGCCATTCCATTTTAACACTGCTTCACAATCTGCTGTTTGAAATTGTCGGCTGATTATACATCAACCTGCAGCTGATTGACATGAAATGCTCACAGTAGCATTGCAACCTGTGGTGACTTTACAGGAACTGCAGTGTTATGGCCTGTTTCCAGATACCCCCAGGTACTGCACCTGTAGGTTCAATGCCTAATGAAGGCCTCTATTTTAGTGTTTGCCAGACCACAGATGCGGACACTTAAGGAACTCCAATGGGCCAATCTGCATACATCCATCGTCAACAACCGTAAATTGACGTCCCCAACTGATGTTCAGAATTTCAGTACAAGTGTTAACTACTGTCTCCGTGATTAGAATCCCCTGACATTGGCACAGAAGTTATTGTTTTCGAGCTGTAACCCGTTCTAGTTGGGACCCATGTGTCCTGGTCCTACTCCCACTGTTCAATTTACAGCAGAATTTTGGGCAGTCCTTCATCATACTTTTCATACCTCTTCAGTATCACACGTCTCAGACATGTCCCGCCTTTGGAGGTTGGAAATCCCAAGTCAGAGCAGTCAGTCTTTCCTTTGAATTCAGATGGTTGATATGGAGATCAGCCTCGGCATTGCCTCTAGCATTCTTGACCGCTGCTCGGTGAATGTTCCCCGGTGGCCAGACCGAGGCACAGTGGTGTGACCTGACCAGTTTATATGTGTTGATGGCCCTCCTGCTGAGAAATCTAGAATCCCTCTCTATATCGCACACAAATTCAAAAGGAGTGCAGTTTGATCACACCTCCCTTTGGCTTGTATTTCACTGTATCGGTTATGTAGTTTAACATTGTAGCAAAAGCAATACAGGAAACCAAAATAAAGGCAAAAAAGTGTTGGAAGTGCTCAGCGGGACAGGCAGCATCTGGGGTGAGCAAAAGAGAGTTAACACTTCAGTTTGATGATCTTTCATCAGAACTGATGAAAGGTCATCGACCTGAAGCATTAACTCGTTTTTTCTCTCCACGGATGCTGCCAGTCCTGCTGAGTGTTTCCAGGATTTTCTATTTTTAGTCCAGCGTTATATTGGTTTTGTTGGCTGCGGCTCCGGATTGGCTGAATATATTGAGCAATGAGGCAATTAAGATGCCTCGGACTTTTACAGCTATAAAGCTTTCAATAAATACACATGTTGCGATGTGTTGATTTGCGCTTTCTAATAATCCCTCCAGTGTTGCAGAGCTGTGAATTTGCTGAGAATGAGAGCTTCGAGCTGAAAGGCAAAAGGTTTCCTGACCTCAGAATTTGAGATCAGAAAATGTTACCATTATCTTAGGAATGCAGCAATAATGAGTCATGCGTGGCAGTGAATCTGCTTAATTAGTAGGTTTATGATAATAAAATAATATAATAATATGGTTTCAATAGTACAGATGAATTGAATGCATTTACAGGAATAAGTGTACCTGTGACTGAACCATCTAGGTACTAAGTATACGACAAAATAAGGCATTATTGCATGTCTCAACTGGTACTGTTTTTAATTTATTTATGTTTTCCTCTCCCCTACAGTTATCAAGATGCTCCTTCATGGATTTCTGTTTCTAAGTTCTGCTACTTTCATGCCCAGTAAGAGTTCCCAGATGTCCCACTGGCTCTTGCCATTTCTTGAAACCAGCTGCACCCTCTTGCCTATTTTCTGAGTCCCAGCTAATGTCTACTTCCAATATCGTGCCTGTCATAATATACACACAAGTGTATGATGGTGCACAGACAGACAGTGAGTGACACAAAGGATGACCAATGAACATACAGAACACAGCAGCCAATCAGCAGACAGGACATGACCATTATATAACCAGGGGGCACTAGTTTTCCCGCTCTCTTGGGAAGCAGCTTCTTAGACAGTCAGAGCCTGTGAGCAACAACTAGAACATCCACCATGTGGTAGTAAGATAGTCTGGTCAGGTTAGGCTCAGGTCTCCAGTCAACTCAGCATAGTGTCAACCCACAGTTCAAGCATGTTTAATAGTTAAGAGTTTACTAAAATAGAGTTGCATTTCTTCAAGTGTTGGAAGCCTGTATCTCTCTCTGCTACAGTAAACGCAGTCCTCGCAGGCTCAGCTTACCCAACACATCAGTGCCTAGTTTGTCCCTTCCTGGTCTTTTGCTTGACTCCTTCAGCCTTTTCAACGCTCTTTCTTCATCTTCATACATGCGGATTATGCGTTTCTAACTGCACGTTCCTCACCATTTCCTACCTTCGGCTACCTTTTTCCTGGCATCCCAATCTTTTTTTTCTGGCTGTTTCAGTCCTACCAACTGTCATTCCTGGCACCTTGGTCTCTGCAGCTGTTAACCTGGCTGCTTCTAGCTCATCAATTGCCCTTGCTGGCAGATCTATGATTCTCTTATTGCTCCAATGCTGTTCGACATCTCCGTATCTTCAAGTTCAGGCTTGAACGTGCTGGGCCTCACCATTTATACTCCTTCAAATGTACAGTCTTGCTACCTTGAGATCAATTTTTCACAAGAAAACTTGGTGGCTTGTTCAACTTATCTTGTCACTGGAGAACGATCATTGAATCAATTCAGTTTTATTATTAGCAAGAACAACAACAACCTGCATTTTTATAGCACTTTGAATGTGATAAAATGCAGTTCACAGAAGCATTAAAAAAAAAATTGGCATCAAATCACTCAAGGAGATATTTAGGGCAAATGGGTCAGAAGCTTGGCCAAGAAGGTAGGTCGTTAAGGAATATTTGAAAGGAGGAAAGAGAGCTGAGTGGTCCAGGCAGGAAATTCGTGAGCTTATGCCCATGGCAGTTAAAGGCATTGCCACCAATGGTGTGTGATTAAAATTAGGGATATTTAAAAGGCCAGAATTAGAGGAGTTATGATGTTGGAGGAGATGACAGCAATAGGGAGGGGCGAGGCTCGAGGCTATGGAAATATTTCAAATCAAGGATGACAACTTTAAAATCAAGACCTTACTGGATGAGAAGTTTGTGTAGGCTAATGAGCCCCCATGTGGTGAGTGAACTGAACTTGCTGTGAGTTAGGACTTAGACAACAGACTTTTGAATGAGCTCGAATTTTGAGAGGGTGGAACGGGACTGCAGTTGAATAGTCAAGTTTAGAGATAACAAAGGCGAGGGTGAGGATTTCAGCAGTAGAAGAGCTCAGGCAGGGCAGGCAGGTGATGCTAAGGAGCTGGAAATAGGCAGCCTATGTGATGGTGCAACTTTTTGACAGCGATAGATAGGTTCTTGATTAATAAGGGGATCAGGGGTTCTGGGGAGAAGGCAGGAGAATGGGGATGAGAAAAATATCAGCCATGATTGAATGGCGGAGCAGACTCGATGGGCCGAGTGGCCTAATTCTGCTTCTATATTTTATGGTCTTATCTATGCAATTGGAGATCACCCCAGGTCAATTCCAACACCAAGGTTAAGATCAGTTAAGGTTCAGCCTCAGACAATTGTCAGGGAAAAGGAGAGGGCAAGGAGGGAATGGGTGACGTGAACCAAGAGTGACTGCCTTTGACATAAAGGCAGCATTTGACTGGGTGTGGCATCACGAAGCCTGGCGAAATTGCTAGCGAAATTGAAGTCAGCTGAAATTAGGCAGTAAGCTCTCTATCGGTTGGAATCACACTTTGCACGAAGGAAGATAATAATTAGTATCACAAGTAGGCTTACATTAACACTGCAATAAAGTTACTGTGAAAATCCCCGAGTCGCCACATTCTAGCGCCTGTTCGGGTACATAGAGGGAGAATTCAGAATATCCAATTCGCCTAACAAGCAAGTCTTTCGGGACTTGTGGGAGGAAACCGGAGTCCCTGGAGGAAACCTATGCAGACATGGGGAGAACCTGCAGCCTCCGCACAGACAATGACCCAAGCCGGGAATTGAACCCAGGTCCCTGGTGCTGTGAAGCAACAGTGCTAACCATTGTGCCTGATTACATAGAAGCATAGAAAATAGGAGCAGGAGGAGGACATTTGACCCTTTAAGCCTGCTCCGCCATCCATTATGATCATGGCTGATCAACCAACTCTATAGCCTGATCCCGCATTCCCCCCAAAACCTTTGATCCCCTTCACGCGAAGTGCTATATCTAACTGCTTCTTGAATAATAATAATAATAATAATTGCTTATTGTCACAAGTAGGCTTCAATGAAGTTACTGTGAAAAGCCCATAGTTGCCACATTCCGGCGCCTGTTCGGGGAGGCTGGTATAGGAATTGAACCCATGTTGGTGGTCTTGTTCTGCATTACAAGCCAGCTGTTTAGCCCACTGTAAACACACAGGGCGGGATTCTCCGCTTGCGGACGTCAAAATCGTATTCGGCGATCGGGCAGAGAATCCCTTTTGACGCCGAAATCGGGGGCGGCGCCTTTTTTCAGACGCTCCACCTCCTCCAAAACGGCATCATCGGACGTCACCTGAAGGCCCTCCCCGAATGCTCCACCCCCGATGGGCCTACTTCCCGATGGCGTGGATCACTTGTGCTCTGAGTTTTCCTCAACCTCGGGCGGCGGTTGTGGACTTTGTCCAGCGCTGCCTCAGTCGTGGATGGAGCTGTTCCGCTGGCTGGGGGGCTTCGGCGGGGTTGGGGGGAACTGGTGGGGAGTGGTCCGGGGGTGGAAAGGGGGCTAACAGGGGGCACTATCTAGCAGGCCGGGTCCACGCGCAGCCGACGCCATGTTGTACGGTGCAACTGCTGCAGGTCATCGCCGTGCGCATGCGCAACCACGGATCCGGCAATTCTACAATCGTTTCTGTCAGGAACAGCAGGGGTTTTACTTGGCACAGCAGCCAGCCCCCTATTGGGGGGAGCATCATTGGGAGGGGGGGACGCCGCCGACGTTTTCGTCGTAAAACTAGACACTTCCTTCGGACAAAATCAGAGACTCCAGCCCACAATGTTTTGGCCTCAACTACTTTCCGTGGTAGCGAATTCCACAGGCTGACCACTCTCTGGGTGAAGAAATATCTCCTCATCTCTGTCCTTAGTGGTCTACACCGTATCCTCAGACTTTGGCCCCTGGCTCTGGACACCCCCACTGTTGGGAACATCCTTCTTGCATCTACCTTGCCTAGCCCTGTTGGAATTTTACAGGTGTTTATGAGATCCTTCCTCATTCTTCTAAGATCCATCTCATTTTTCTATTGTTTGGAGATCAATCATCTCAGCCTCAAAACATCACTGCAGGGGTTCCTCAGGATAGGATGCAAGCCCATCCACCTTCAGCTATTTCATCAATGACCTCCATCATAAAGTCAGAAGTGGGGATGTTTGCTGATAATTGTTCAATAGCATTTGCAGCTCCTCAGGGAGTGAAAAGTCCATACCCACCAGCAGCAAGACATAGACAATATCAAGCCTGGGTTGCAGGGTAGCAAATAGAATTCACACCAAACAAGTGCCAGGCAGTGATCATCTTCAACAAGAGACTATAAGCATCTCCCCATGGCATTCAATGGCATTACCATTGCTGAACCCCCACTACCAAAATCCGGGGAGTTTACTTTCGTAACACGGACTGAAAAGCATGAAATAATAATGTAACTGATACATTTTCTGCGTCCTCTTATATTATGAGAATATACATATCACAAGTTATATTTAGCTGAATTGGCCATGTTGCTGATTTGATCTTTGCATGAACACAAGAGTTAAGGGAGCATAAATCGAGCAAGGAAAACCCAGTCAAATCAGATCAGTATTGAATGTCCTGAAACAAGGATACAGGCAATAAGTAAACCAATCAGCTGTATTTATAAGATGTCAGGAATTATTCGAATGGTTCCAACATCTGTAATTATCAAAACACTGACTGGATGGATCACATTAATGGAATTTTAAAACGTCTTCTGATCTCATAGGTTCTCATTCTGGTCAGGGGAGTGGTATGATGTATGCACCTGGATGATGCTTATTCAGATTGCTCGGCAATTTTGGGGATCTTATAACAGTCACATAGGATATCTGTAATGGATCACAGAGACTCTCTCCAAAAGATTCGACATTTGTCATGACTGTTACAAATCAGGGTATATTGTATTATTTTAAATAAAAAATAAATGACAATTGTGTTAACATCAACTCTGCGATGGAATAGCCTTGATACTTGGAAGCTACATTCCAAAGTGCCAGTGTTGACTCTTTTGGAATACGATATATGTGCATATAATGCAAATATATAGCCATCAGGTCGAACTGAAGGTCAATCACAATAATGATACTTATCATCCGCAGTGAAAACATTTGTCTTTCCCAACCTCTGAAAAAATCTACCAGTCACAGATTGTACACCAAATTAATGGGGGAAAGTCTCAAACCAGCAATGATTTTCGTTAAGGGGCACGATCTAACGGCCACGTCGCGCCAGGCGCAAATCCGAGCTAGCCAGGTAGATCACGGGAGAGTCTGAATTTGAGAACCACGCCTGGCGCCGATCAGTTTCTGATCTAACCCCTGCTTTCATTGGCGAAATCGGGATCCTGCCACGGCGAGAAATCACAAATCATAAATTAAGGCCAATCTCCATCCCATTAACGGGAAGGAACCCTTACCTAATGGCCTCCATGATTGAACCGGCTCCCCAGCGAGCGATCATGTCAGTGTCGATTATTACTGGTCCACACAAATGTGAACCAGGTATCATGGCACTTGGGGGGTCTCCCAGGATACTGGGGATCCCTGGGTGGTCAGGGGCAGCGCAGGGTGGCACCCTGGCACTACGTCTGCCACCTGGGAGCTGCCAGGTATGTACCTTGGCATTGCCACCCTAACACTGCCAAGGTGCCTGGATGGAACTGCCAGTCCAGAGCAATGCCAGGGTGGCACTGCCAAGGGTCAGGGCCTGAGGGGTGCGATTCCCAGGAAAGGCAGGTTGAGGGGGGTATGAAGGGTGAGGGGGTGAAGGAAGGGCATGACGGGGCCTCCGGAAGAGTGGATTTCCTGGAAGCGGGGGCCGGAAAGGAAGGGTGGGAAGGCCTGGGGCCTGGGTGGCACCAACAGTGCCAGGGTGCCGCCATGCCCACAGGGCAAACACTTGGGGTCTCTAATCCACTGGGAAACCCCCACAAGTGCTATTCTGTCTGGTCTCCGTTTGTGGGGACCAATACTGAATGGCGCTCATCCGAGATCTCCAAGGTGAGGAGGTTAGATCCCACGCCTTGAGTAGATCTTGGGAGTGCATCTTCGAGTGCGACTAGCTGTCTCACTCTAATATGCAGAATGCTAAAATTTGATCCCGTCCACAATGGGCAGGATTCAATTTGTGAATTCTCGCAAGATCACGTTAGATCTCACAAGGCGTGGCGAGCTGGGCAGATTCCGGAAGAGGGATCTCCCGGCATCTACCGATTGTGTTACCTCATGTGCGAGGTTGGATGATATAATTGAAAGCTATGTATAGGGCGCACCTCACAAAAGCACGGATGAACTAGCTCTTTGAGTGGGGGAAGGATGTCTGTGGGAGATGTGGGAGGGGCTTCACAAACATATGTGCATATGTTTTGGTCCTGCTCGAAGCTGGAAAGGTATTGGAGGGTGATATTTAACATCATCTCAGGGGCGCTGCATATGGATTTGGATCCGGGTCCCCTAGAGGCCATTTTCAGGATGTCGGACCAGCCCTAGTTGCAGGCGGGTACGAGGGCAGACATTTTAGCCTTCGCCTTGCTGATTGCGCGCAGGCAGGTCCTGTTGGGGTGCAGGTCAGTTTCTCCGCCCTGTGCCTCGGCGTGGTGAGGGAACGGCTGGAGTTTTTGACTCTGGTGAAGGTGAAGTTTGAGTTGAGGGGAGGGGGGCGAAGGAGCGGTTCTACAATTAATGGGCTTTGGTTATCGTGCACTTTCAGGATTTGGCTGCCGTTGAACATTAAGGGGTGAGCAGAGGGAGGGGGGGCAGGTTTGTTTGTTGTTTGCTTTCTGTTTTCAACTTGCGAGTGGATGTGTTAGGTTGCGTATTGGTGGGGTTGTTTTGTTGTTGTTTCTCTGGGGGGGGGTTCTGTTTGTATGGTGAAAATGATGAAAAAATGACGAATAAAACTAGAGGAAAACATCCAGCTCTCAATCCATCCACATCCCAATGACACAGAGTAATACTTGCTTTCCAGAACAGATTTGGCTCCTGTTAGAACCCCTGCAGAATCTGGCGGGATGTCTTCAAAAAGCTGTTTCAACTGGTTTGTTTCAGTTTCCCCCTCATCCTCTGACAAGTCTGCACAGCTTTAAATAGTATTAAAAAATGTAACTATCCCACTGTGAAAGTAAAATACTTGTCAATCGATCGCATTGCACCATGCCGTGCTGCCTTTTGGGCATAACTCGGCTGAAACACCTGGCTAATCGTGCACTACAGAACTCTGTTCCCATTCGGGCAGATCGTGCCCAGAAACCTTTCTGTTACATCACGCCCAAGATGGCACAACAAAGCAATAGCCAATCCATCCAATGCTGTTCAGACTGTCAGCAAATTCCCTTTTTTCGGTACCAGTTCCAATTTGCCAGTTCGACCATCTACTTTTCCCGTGTATGGTCACAATATTGTAAAAAAAAAAACACTTTAGCAAGTGCGGGGAGAAGAATGGATACTTGGGTGCGCCTACCAAGTTGTTCCCATGAGCCTCATTGTAAAATACTTGCTGAGCGGCTGTTTCAATTTGCTTTGTCTTGTGGTTATCCAGAACCTGTGTCACTTTTACCACTCGTTCGTATGACGAAGAGAATTTTAAAAAAATCGGGCTACACCCCGCTTTGCCGATAACCTCGAAAATCATCCAAATTAGCGAATGTGCCAGACATAACATAGAAAAACAAATTTTAAGAAACTCTTTCCGCATGCTTTTTGATTGGAATTTTACTGCATTGTTTTGTGAGCACATTGGTGCCTGGGTTGTGTTTTACTCAACAGCTGTCCCCAAAGAAGCAAGGCTCTATGTGTCGTGCCCTGTTAAAATATAGCCATTAAAATAGCACTTAATAGAGTATGATTCACTGGCAGTGGTCAGAAGGCTTCTCCCCACTGTCCTAATGCAAACTCCAGATACTGTGCAAGAAAAGCCAGTATTTACTGCTGTAAGCTTTTCTCAGAGTTTGAAGAGCACTAAGCTTACATACTAAGTCTATATCTCCCAATCCGTCGGCCTGATGAGAAAACAGTTAAGAACAGCTGTTGAGGATTTATCTGTTCTTACCAGCTGTTCTCGCTGTTTTTCATTAGTCGAACAATCCAATGAATTTTAGTGACAGTGGGATATTACCCTTCCCATTGATTACTTCTGCAGGTACAGCAAAGTGCAGGCAGAGGGAGCGGGGGCGCCTTAGCAAGAGAGAAACACATGATCAATAATGGAATCGGTCTTAAATTTCACTTGTAAAGAGACCGGGGACGCCACTCAACATTATAGGCCATATGCCACTCCGAGGAAGCAGGTCCAGATTACTAAAACAATATTGCCTCTTTAGTTTTGCTCATTACGTTCAAAGAAAGCACTCCATTTTGGCACTCACAGAACCAAAACACACTACTGACAAATCGGAATTTTGCAAAGTGTTCTGTGGTGAAGATTGGTTTGCGAAGAAAAACAATCCAGCAGGGTTGGTAAAAGCCGTTTCCAGCAGGTTAAATTTTGAGCCATCAGAGGAGGCCGGTCACACTGCAGCCCGATACAACTGTGCCATTATGCAGATTATAGCCTGCCTCTTGTTTTAAGGCACTGATGCGACCATCAATTCACTTGAAGACACGTGGAGAAGTAAACCGTGGTTTGAATCAGCTTAGAACTGAGCCTGCTTGTGACCGGTACAACACTGAAGGCGACCGCGCAGGTCAGCAGCTCTTATACTTCCTGTAAAGGGGTGGAGCCATGGGCGGAGCCCATACATGCCCCAACATATCCCCTGTGGGTGAAGCCACACAATGGCCCATAGGTAGAGCCCACAGGGTTAATAACATAACACAGTGCACTGGTGAATTATCAGTAATTATACATTCACCACATTCACCCCCTGTTTAAAAATGACGTCCGGCGGGGGTGACGGGCTCATAGATTCAGTCGGTCCGGTGCCCGGATCGTACATTGCGACCGCCGAAGCACTGGTGTTGCAGCCGCTTCGGGTGGCTGTGGAAGTGGGTCCGGAGCAGGCACAGGCATGGACTCCGGGAGCGGCTCTTCCGGAGCTACATTCCTGTGGACCGGTGCGGCGGGTGGGAGGGAGTGCGGGAACCATATAGGGGTGGGGGCGCTGAACATGGGAGGTTGGACGGGACATAGTGTGCTGGATGCAGGAGTGGGAGTGGTGTTGGAGCCTGCGGGCGCCAGATCCCGGAGGGAGACAGTATCTTGCCGGCCATCGGGGTGTTCGACGTACGCATAGTGTGGGTTGGAGTGCGAGAGCTGGACCCTCTCTGACAGGGGGTCGGTCTTCTGGCTCCGAACATGTTTTCGTAGGAGGACTGGACCTGGTGTCATCAGCCAGGGCGGAAGCGAGGCCCCTGAGGTAGCTCCCCTCGGGAAAACACATAAATGGCCATGAGGAGTCTGGTTTGTGGCCGTGCAAAGGAGGGACCTAATAGAGTGGAGCGCATCGGGGAGTATCTCCTGCCAGTGAGAAACTGGGAGATTCCTGGACCGCAGGGTCAGTAGGACGGTCTTCCAGACCATTGCGTTCTCCCTCTCCACCTGCCCGTTTCCCCTGGGGTTATAACTGGTAGTCCTGCTCGAGGCGATGCCCTTACTGAGCAGGTACTGATGCAGTTCGTCGCTCATGAACGATGAGCCCCTGTCGCTGTGGACATAGCTGGGGAAACCAAACAGGGTGAAGACACTATGCAGGGCTTTAATGACAGTGGGGGTGGTCATATCAGGGCAGGGGATGGCAAACTGGAAGCGTGAGTACTCATCTATGATGTTAAGGAAGTACGTGTTGCGGTTATTGGAGGGGAGGGGCCCTTTGAAATCGATACTGAGGCGTTCAAAGGGCCGGGATGCCTTTACCAGGTGGGCCTTATCTGGTCGATAGAAGTGCGGTTTACACTCCGCACAGATTTGGCAGTCTCTGGTTATAGCTCTGACCTCCTCGGTGGAGTAGGGCACGTTGCGGGCCTTGATGTAATGGGTGAGCCGGGTGGCAGAGGTCATTGTGGATAGCCCGTGGTCGGTCATCTTGTGTGCTGGCGCATGTGCCGCGGGACAGGGCATCTGGGGGCTCGTTGAGCTTCCCAGAACGATATACTATATCGTAGTTGTAGGTGGAGAGTTTGATTCTCCACCTCAAGATCTTATCATTCTTGATCTTGCCCTGCTGCGTATTGTCAAACATGAAGGCAACCGATCGTTGGTCGGTGACGAGGGTAAATCTGCTACCAGCAAGTGCATCCAGTGCCGCACGGCTTCCACGATGGCTTGGGGTTCTTTTTCGACCGAGTGTCGAATTTCGGAGGTGGTGAGGGTGCGTGAAAAAAACACTACCGGTCTGCCTGCTTGGTTGAGGATGGCGGCGAGAGCGACCTCTGAGGCATCGCTCTCCACCTGGAAGGGGACGGACTCGTCCACCGCGCGCATCGCAGCTTTGGCGATGTCCGCCTTGATGCAGTTGAAGGCCTGGCGAGCCTCAGCTGCCAGTGGAAAGAGGGTGGCCTTAAATAGTGGGCGGGCTTTGTCGCATACTGGGGGACTCACTGGGCGTAATAGAAAAATCCATGGCACCTCTTCAGGGCCTTGGAACAGTGAGGGAGAGGGAGTTGTAGGAGGGGGTGCATACGGTCAGGGTCGGGCCCTGGGACCATGTTTTCCATGACGTAGCCGAGGATGGCTAGCCTGGTTGTGCAGAAAACGCATTTCTCCTTGTTGTAGGCGAGGTTGAGTTTTTGGGCGGTTTGGAGATATCGGTGGAGGTTAATGTCGTGGTCCTGTTGATCATGGCGGCAGATGGTGACATTGTCCAAGTACGGAAACGTGGCCCGCAGCCCGTACTGGTCCACCATTCGGTCCATCGCTCGTTGGAACACCGAAACCCCGTTCGTGACGCCAAAGGGGACCTGGAGGAAATGGAAAAGGCGGCCGTCTGCCTCAAATGCCGTGTAATGGCGGTCCTCCGGGCGGATTGGGAGCTGGTGGTATGCAGACTTCAGATCCACCGTGGAGAACGCGCGGTGGTGCTCGATCTCATTTACATGTCTGCAATCCGGGGAAGGGGGTACGCATCGAGTTGCGTAAACCAGTTAATGGTGTGGCTGTAATCAACCACCATTCGGAACTTTTCCCCGATCTTGACAACCACCACCTGAGCTCTCCAGGGGCTATTGCTGGCCTCTATGACCCCCTCCCGCAAGAGACGCTGGACCTCGGACCGAATGAACGTCCTGTTGTGCATTCTATACCGCCTGCTTCTGGTGGCTACTGGCTTGCAATCGGCGGTGAGGTTTGCGAAGAGGTGGGGGGGGTTGATTTTTAGGGTCGCGAGGCTGCATATGGTGAGCGGGGGCAGGGGCCCCCCGAACTTAAGAGTTGGCTCCTGAGGTTGCACTGGAAGTTGAGTCCCAAAAGGAGAGGAGCGCAGAGGACTGGGAGCACATATAGCTGAAAATTAGCATGCTTAGCGCCCTGTATCGCTAGGGTTGCAGTAGTGCACACTTGGATTTGCACCGAGTGCGACCCAGAGGCGAGGGATATGGTTTGTTGCGTCGGGAATATTGGGAGCAAGCAGCGTCTTACCATATCCGGATGAATGAAGCTCTCTGTGCTCCCGGAGTCGAAAAGGCAGGGCGTCTCGTACCCGTTAACCCGGACGGCCATCATGGAGCTCCGGAGGTGCTTCTGTCGTGATTGGTCCAGGGTGACCGCACTGAGGTGTGGGTAGCCGGCGGAGTGATCGGAGGTGCTGGGTCAGCCCCGCGATGGCTGTCCGTGTAGGTCGTACGCGTCGAGCGACGTAGCAGATGGCGGCCAAGATGGCGACCCCCGTTGGTCGAGCGTGGCGGGCGGTGAGGAAGGTGGCATCCAAGATGGTGGACCCCTTGGATCGCACGTGGCCGGCCGCGTGGGGGAGGATGGCCAAGATGGCGGCCCCCATGAGTCGCACATGTTATGCCGAGGGGGAGTCGGCAGACACGCTGCCACCATGCGGTGTCTGCAGGCCTATGGGTCTGTGGATCGGGTCTGTGAGTTCGGGTTTTTAGACCTGGCCAGGCAGACCTTGCCGAAGTGTCCTTTTCGCCCGCAGCTGCTGCAGTTCGCGGGCCGGGCAGTGCAGTCGGGGGTGTTGGCCTGGACGCAAAAGTAGCAGGGTAGCCCTCCATGATGGGTGGGCGGCTGCACGGCACAGGCCTGGGGTAGTCTCGGGTCGGGGGCCCACGGGTGGTCGCGTGATCGGCCGGGAACGCTGTAAGGCTCTGAAAAGCGGCCTCCAGAGAGGTAGCCAGTTTTACCGTGTCGTCAAGGTCCTGGGGCCCTTTTTCGAGCAGGCGCTGTCTTACATAGTTCGATCGGACCCCCGCCACGTATACGTCTTGGACGGCGAGCTCCATTTGCTGAGTGGCCGTAACGGCCTGGGAGTTACAGTTGCGCGCGAGGGCTTTGAGGTCACGTAGGTAATCATCTAGCGACTCCCCGGGGCGCTGGCGGCGAGTGGTGAAGACATGTTGCGTGTCTACCTTGTTCACAGGCCGCACATAGAGACGTTCGAGTAGAACGTAGAACATAGAAAAATACAGCACAGAACAGGCCCTTCGGCCCACGATGTTGTGCCGAACCTTTGTCCTAGATTAATCATAGATTAGCATAGAATTTACAGTGCAGAAAGAGGCCATACGGCCCATCAAGTTTGCACCGGCTCTTGGAAAGAGCACCCTACCCAAGGTCAACACCTCCACCCTGTCCACCCACGGTCCACACCATCCCCATAACCCAGTAACCCCACCCAACACTAAGGGCAATTTTGGACACTAAGGGCAATTTATCATGGCCAATCCACCTAACCTGCACATCTTTGGATTGTGGGAGGAAACTGGAGCACCCGGAGGAAACCCACGCACACACGGGGAGGATGTGCAGACTCCGCACAGACAGTGACCCAAGCCGGAATCGAATCTGGGGCCCTGGAGCTGTGAAGCAATTGTGCTATCCACAATGCTACCGTGATGCCCTTAAGAACAAATTAATCTACACTATATCATTCTACCGTGATCCATGTACCTATCCAATAGCCGCTTGAAGGTCCCTAATGTTTCCGACTCAACTACTTCCACAGGCAGTGCATTCAATGCCCCCACTACTCTCTGGGTAAAGAAACTACCTCTGACATACCCCCTATATCTTCCACCATTCATCTTAAATTTATGTCCCCTTGTAATGGTTTGTTCCACCCAAGGAAAACATCTCTGACTGTCTACTCTATCTATTCCCCTGACCATCTTATAAACCTCTATCAAGTTGCCCCTCATCCTTCTCCGTTCTAATGAGAAAACGCCTAGCACCCTCACCCTTTCCTCGTAAGACCTACTCTCCATTCCAGGCAACATCCTGGTAAATCTCCTTTGCATCTTTTCCAAAGCTTCTACAGCCTTCCAAAAATGAGGCGACAAGAACTGTACACAGTGCTCCAAATGTGGCCTTGCCAAGGTTTTGTACAGCTGCATCATCACCTCACGGTTCTTAAATTCAATCCCTCTGTTAATGAACGCTAGCACACCATAGGCCTTCTTCACACCTCTATCCACTTGAGTGGCAACTTTCAAAGATGTATGAACATAGACCCCAAGATCTCTCTGCTCCTCCACATTGCCAAGAACCCTACCATTAACCCTGTATTCCGCATTCATATCTGTCCTTCCAAAATGGACAACCTCACACTTTTCAGGGTTAAACTCCATCTGCCACTTCTCAGCCCAGCTCTGCATCCTATATATGTCTCTTTGCAGCCGACAACAACCCTACTCACTATCCACAACTCCACCAATCTTCGTGGTGAAGACGTGTTGCGTGTCTACCTTGTTCACAGGCCGCACATAGAGACGTTCGAGTAGAACGTAGAACATAGAAAAATACAGCACAGAACAGGCCCTTCGGCCCACGATGTTGTGCCGAACCTTTGTCCTAGATTAATCATAGATTAGCATAGAATTTACAGTGCAGAAAGAGGCCATACGGCCCATCGAGTTTGCACCGGCTCTTGGAAAGAGCACCCTACCCAAGGTCAACACCTCCACCCTGTCCACCCACGGTCCACACCATCCCCATAACCCAGTAACCCCACCCAACACTAAGGGCAATTTTGGACACTAAGGGCAATTTATCATGGCCAATCCACCTAACCTGCACATCTTTGGACTGTGGGAGGAAACTGGAGCACCCGGAGGAAACCCACGCACACACGGGGAGGATGTGCAGACTCCGCACAGACAGTGACCCAAGCCGGAATCGAATCTGGGGCAATTTATCATGGCCAATCCACCTAACCTGCACATCTTTGGACTGTGGGAGGAAACTGGAGCACCCAGAGGATACCCACGCACACACGGGGAGGATGTGCAGACTCCGCACAGACAGTGACCCAAGCCGGAATCGAATCTGGGGCCCTGGAGCTGTGAAGCAATTGTGCTATCCACAATGCTACCGTGATGCCCTTAAGAACAAATTAATCTACACTATATCATTCTACCGTGATCCATGTACCTATCCAATAGCCGCTTGAAGGTCCCTAATGTTTCCGACTCAACTACTTCCACAGGCAGTGCATTCAATGCCCCCACTACTCTCTGGGTAAAGAACCTACCTCTGACATACCCCCTATATCTTCCACCATTCACCTTAAATTTATGTCCCCTTGTAATGGTTTGTTCCACCCAAGGAAAACATCTCTGACTGTCTACTCTATCTATTCCCCTGACCATCTTATAAACCTCTATCAAGTTGCCCCTCATCCTTCTCCGTTCTAATGAGAAAACGCCTAGCACCCTGACCCTTTCCTCATAAGACCTACTCTCCATTCCAGGCAACATCCTGGTAAATCTCCTTTGCATCTTTTCCAAAGCTTCTACAGCCTTCCAAAAATGAGGCGACCAGAACTGTACACAGTTCTCCAAATGTGGCCTTGCCAAGGTTTTGTACAGCTGCATCATCACCTCACGGTTCTTAAATTCAATCCCTCTGTTAATGAACGCTAGCACACCATAGGCCTTCTTCACAGCTCTATCCACTTGAGTGCCAACTTTCAAAGATGTATGAACATAGACCCCAAGATCTCTCTGCTCCTCCACATTGCCAAGAACCCTACCATTAACCCTGTATTCCGCATTCATATTTGTCCTTCCAAAATGGACAACCTCACACTTTTCAGGGTTAAACTCCATCTGCCACTTCTCAGCCCAGCTCTGCATCCTATATATGTCTCTTTGCAGCCGACAACAACCCTCCTCACTATCCACAACTCCACCAATCTTCGTATCATCTGCAAATTTACTGACCCACCCTTCAACTCCCTCATCCAAGTCATTAATGAAAATCACAAACAGCAGAGGACCCAGAACTGATCCCTGCGGTACGCCACTGGTAACTGGGATCCAGGCTGAATATTTTCCATCCTCCACTCTCTAACTTCTATCGGTTAGCCAGTTTGTTATCCAACTGGCCAAATTTCCCAATATCCCATACCTCCTTACTTTCTGCATAAGCCTACCAAGGGGAACCTTATCAAATGCCTTACTAAAATCCATGTACACTACATCCACTGCTTTACCTTCATCCACATGCTTGGTCACCTCCTCAAAGAATTCATTAAGACTTGTAAGGCAAGACCGACCCCTCATAAATCCGTGCTGACTCTCCCTAATCAAGCAGTGTCTTTCCAGATGCTCAGAAATCCTATCCCTCAGTACCCTTTCCATTGCTTTGCCGACCACCGAAGTATGACTAACTGGCCTGTAATTCCCAGGGTTATCCGTATTCCCTTTTTTGAACAGGGGCACGACATTCGCCACTCTCCAATCCCCTTGTACCACCCCTGTTGACAGTGAGGACGAAAATATCATTGCCAACGGCTCTGCAATTTCATCTCTTGCTTCCCATAGAATCCTTGGATATATCCCGTCAGGCCCGGGGGACTTGCCTATCCTCAAGTTTTTCAAAATGCCCAACACATCTTCCTTCCTAACAAGTATTTCCTCGAGCTTACCAGTCTGTTTCACACTGTCCTCTCCAACAATATGGCCCCTCTCATTTGTAAATACTGAAGAAAAGTACTCGCTCAAGACCTCTCCTATCTCTTCAGACTCAATACACAATCTCCCGCTACTATCCTTGATCGGACCTACCCTCGCTCTAGTCATTCTCATATTTCTCACATATGTGTAAAAGGCCTTGGGATTTTCCTTGATCCTACCCACCAAAGATTGTTCATGCCCTCACTTAGCTCTCCTAATCCCTTTCTTCAGTTCCCTCCTGGCTATCTTGTATCCCTCCAGCGCCCTGTCTGAACCTTGTTTCCTCAGCCTTACATAAGTCTCCTTCTTCCTCTTAACAAGACATTCAACCTCTCTTGTCAACCATGGTTCCCTCACTCGACCATCTCTTCCCTGCCTGACAGGGACATGCATATCAAGGACACGTAGTACCTGTTCCTTGAACAAGTTCCACATTTCACTTGTGTCCTTTCCTGACAGCCTATGTTCCCAACTTATGCACTTCAATTCTTGTCTGACAACATCTTATTTACCCTTCTCCCAATTGTAAACCTTGCCCTGTTGCACGCACCTATCCCTCTCCATTACTAAAGTGAAAGTCATAGCATTGTGGTCACTATCTCCAAAATGCTCCCCCACTAACAAATCTATCACTTGCCCTGGTTCATTACCAAGTACCAAATCCAATATGGCCTCCCCCCTGGTCGGACAATCTACATACTGTGTTAGAAAAGCTTCCTGGACACACTGCACAAACACCACCCCATCCAAACTATTTGATCTAAAGAGTTGCCACTCAATGTTTGGGAAGTTGAAGTCACCCATGACTACTACCCTGTGACTTCTGCACCTTTTCAAAATATGTTTCCCAATCTGTTCCTCCACATCTCTGCTACTATTGGGGGGCCTATAGAAAACTCCCAACAAGGTGACTGCTCCTTTCCTATTTCTGACTTCAACCCATACTACCTCAATAGGTAGATACTCCTCGAACTGCCTTTCTGCAGCTGTTATACTATCTCTAATTAACAATGCCACCCCCCCCCCCCCCACACCCCCACCACCTCTTTTACCACCCTCTCGAATCTTATTGAAACATCTATAACCAGGGACCTCCAACAACCATTTCTGCCCCTCTTCTATCCAAGTTTCCGTGATGACCACCACACCGTAGTCCCAAGTACCGATCCATGCCTTAAGTTCACCCACCTTATTCCTGATGCTTCTTGCGTTGAAGTATACACACTTCAACCCATCTCCGTGCCTGCAAGTACTCTCCTTTGTCAGTGTTCCCTTCCCCACTGCCTCACTACACGCTTTGGCGTCCTTAATATCGGCTAACTTAGTTGCTGGACTACAAATCCCATTCCCATTCCCCTGCCAAATTAGTTTAAACCCTCCCGAAGAGTACTAGAAAACCTCCCTCCCAGGATATTGGTGCCCCTCTGGTTCAGATGTAACCCATCCTGCTTGTACAGGTCCCATCTTCCCCAGAATGCGCTCCAGTTATCCAAATACCTGAAGCCCTCCCTCCTACACCATTCCTGCAGCCACGTGTTCAACTGCACTCTCTCCCTATTCCTAGCCTCGCTATCACGTGGCACCGGCAACAAACCAGAGATGACAACTCTGTTGTGGCTTTTAACTTCCAGCCTAACTCCCTAAACTTGTCTATTACCTCCACACCCCTTTTCCTACCTACGTCATTGGTACCAATGTGCACCACGACTTCTGGCTGCTCCCCCTCCCCCTTAAGTATCCTGAAGACACGATGCGAGACATCCCTGGCCCTGGTACCCGGGAGGCAACATACCTTCCGGGAGTCTCGCTCGTGACCAGAGAATCTCTTATCTATTCCCCTAACCATTGAATCTCCTATTACTATTGCTTTTCCATTCTCCCCCCTTCCCTTCAGAGCCCCAGAGCCAGACTCAGTGCCAGAGGCCTGGCCGCTAGGGCCTTCCCCCGGTAGGTCATCCCCCCCAACAGCATCCAAAACGGTATACTTGTTTTGAAGGGGAACGGCCACGAGGGATCCCTGCACTGTCTGCCTGTTTGTTTTCTTTCCCCTGACTGTAACCCAGCTACCCTTGACCTGTACCTTGGGTGTGGTTACCTCACTGTAACTCTTCTCCATAACCCCCTCTGCCTCCTGGATGATACAAACTTCATCCAGCTCCAGCTCCAGCTTCCTACCACGGTCTCTGAGGAGCTGGAGTTGGGTGCACTTCCCGCAGGTATAGTCAGCGGGGATACTGGTGGTATCCCTCACCACCCACATCCTACAGGAGGAGCATGCAACTGGCCTAACCTCCATCCCCTCTTACCTTACAGAATATAGATGCACTGTGGACCAACTGGACCTCCGCCCTCCGACTCTGCTCCCAGTCGGTTGCACTCTCTGTAAACTCCTGTCTCCCTTATCGCTCTTTGCGGAAATGTAGGAAACAAAATGAAAGGAGCACCTTGCTCCCTCCTCACCGAACTCCCTCAGTCACCAAACTCGCACTATAGCACTCAAATGCACCAAATTTAGCACTCAGTGCAATTTTTACACTTTTCGGTTTCTAACCCCACCCCCATCCCCACCTGCATTATGGATGGTCACTCATAGATGCCCAAGAGCTACTTGGGAAATCTCTCTGATTTTCTTCCTTGGTGAGCATCAAGTTTTCAATGTTTAGAGAATGAAACTCCTGTTGCTAATTTCCATGGAAAATGGCAGCACAAAATTGCCGTGTTTTTGATGATTTCGCTAACTTTATTAAAATTGACACTAAGATTTTCAGTCCCTTCCCGCAGAGATATTTTTAAAGATATAAAGCAATTGACCTCCGATTTAATTTCCTTTTTTTAAAAAATGTACTTTTGAGTAGTGCGAGGGCCTCTGTATAGGAAGCGGCTTCGTCGACCTGGACAGAAATGCAATGGCTCACCCGTGCATGGAGGAGGCTCAGCTTCTGTTCGTCAGTGACGGATGGCGTAGACGACGCGGCGAGATAGGCCTTGAAGCATCGAAGCCAATGTGAAAAAAATTATTTTGCCTCTGCGGCCTGTGGATCGAGTTCCAGTCTGTCAGGTTTGAGGGCTGATTCCATAGTAGTATTTTATGCTGATTAAATTGATGCGACCATCAATTCACTGAGAGACACGTGGAGAAGTAAACCGTGGTTTTAATCAGCTTAGAACTGAGCCTGCCTGTGACCGGTACAACACTGAAGGCGGCCCAGCAGGTCAGCAGCTCTTATACGTCCTGTAAAGGGGGTGGAGCCATGGGCGGAGCCCGTACATGCCCCAACATATCCCCTGTGGGTGAATCCACACAAAGGCCCATAGGTAGAGCCCACAGGGTTAATAACATAACACAGTGCACTGGTGAATTAGCATTAATTATACATTCACCACAGGCAGGAGCAATGCTTTCTGCATTTTGGAAGAAAGAAGGAAATACTTGCATTTATGGTGTGCCTTTCAGAGCCCCAGGATGTTAGAAGTGCCGGAAATAACAAAGAATTGTTGAATGCAAACAGAAAAGCATTACTGGAAATGCATTGCTCATTATTCAGATTGAATTAATTATTTTCTTTTACTGTTACTTTCTAATGTGTTGTGATTAAAGATGGGGGATATTGCATTGTTTTCTTTATAAATGATTTCATAATTTTACACTTTTCGGTTTCTAACCCCACCCCCATCCCCAGCTGCATTATGGATGGTCACTCATAGATGCCCAAGAGCCACTTGGGAAAATTTCTCTGATTTTCTTCCTTGGTGAGCATCAAGATTTCAATGTTTAGAGAATGAAACTCCTGTTGCTAATTTCCATGGAAAATGGCAGCACAAAATTGCCGTGTTTTTGATGATTTCGCTAACTTTATTAAAATTGACACTAAGATTTTCAGTCCCTTCCCGCAGAGATATTTTTAAAGATATAAAGCAATTGAGTTCCGATTTAATTTCCTTTTTTAAAAAATTTACTTTTGAGAAATAACTAGCTCCCCACTTGAGAAGGGATTACGCTGCTTTTCTATTTTTTCTTCCTCTGCTGCGGTGCTCTCAGGATTATAATCTTGTATGTTTATATTATTTATGGTTATGCTAAGAACTAATTAAAATTTAAACAAGAATCTCCTGGGTGTTGACGATGTGTGGCTTCCAAGTGGTAACGATAGCAGCGGTTGCAGCAATAGCAACCTCTGTGCACAGCGGGTCGGAGTTAAAATCAGTTCCAACTGGCCTTTGTTTCTTGCTGTTCTGCTTTAGAGCTGCAGACCCTTCATTCTGCTGCAATTCATTTCAGACAAAAATCATACACTGTTTAAACGGAGTACCTAGGATAATAAACCACAAGGAGCAGGCTCCGAGGCTGCAAACTATTAAATTGCTCAAATTGCACCATTAGCAACTGCTGATTTCCACGCATTCTCAGCTGCCATTGCGATTGCAATATATGGATGTGAATGAGTTATTCTATATGATACAGAGAAGTAACTTCATTGAGCTTGTAGTACTTGTGAGTTCTGACAACACAATAGTGAGCAATAACTGATGGGGAAAGAAGGATGGCAAAGGGTCGACAGCAGGTTTAGTACGAATGTACTGACCTGTCATTAGATTACCAGTTATTTATCCTCAATGCTTTTGACTTCAGCTGTGATTTTTTGCCTACACCTGATCCCTTCCCTTTCTCTCTCTGCTCATTATCAAGTTGCTATCAAAGATGTTGCAAAGTGCTATGGGGTTGTTTGTATCTAATGAGTGCTATAGAAACAAAAGCCGTTGCATGGTAACTGCAGCGGGTAGCATGTAAGGGTACAATACTGGGTAATGCTTATAGAACCAGACGCAGATGTCAGAGTTCAAATATCATCATGGTAAGCTGTGAAATTGAAACCAATAACTAAATTGTGTGTGACAACTGAACAAAATAAACTGCAGGGCCCACTGGCTCAATAAAGGAATCAACCATCTCCACATGACTCCAATTACATGCAATGGTCACCGACAGAGCTATTACGCAGGAGGCGATCCAGGGGTATGATAACCCGTCAGAGGAGGCCACTCACTCTGGGAATGCATTGTCCTCAGACTTATGCAGCAGCTCAGATACTCACGCTTCTGTGAGACCAGTGAGACATATAATTGGGTTTTCATGGAAAGTCTGCATCGGGGAATGAAGGATGCAAATTCTGAACCTTGGGGGCTGTCAACCTGTGGAGTAGCAGCAAAGAAGGTGCAGGGTCTTGGCAGGCTTCCAGCCGTACTGTGCAGGCTTGCAGGGGGAGATTAAAGGAGTCTGCCTCCAGCATGAATGGCATTATGTTGCAAGTCTTTTCTAATGTCCTGATGCTTGATTACATTAAAGGGGCTATGTAAATATGAGTTGTTGTTGAGGATGAAGACAATGAAGACATTTCTAATCGGAGCATCCACATAACTTAACATTGAAAGACAGACCACGAAGGCCAATGAAGGGTGCTGGCGATGTCAAACCCATGTACAAGCACTCCAGACTGTTTCCCAGAATGTGCTGCATTTGTTTGGTCTTCAATAGAAGTTTGTCACCATCGCTAACACAAATTTTCACCTTTTATTTCCTCAATTAACAAGCAATTGTGTAAAGGAGGAGGAGGAATAGACTTGGGGAATAGTTACTGGAACTTTCAGGAAATTTGTGATCACGATATATTGTGAGGAGATTAAAATGAGAACAGACATTTATTCTGATGTCAGGAGAATTTATGGGTCCCAATCTCGCACCATGTCGCAGTAAATGGGGGACATGATTTATGAAGGAAAGGACAATTAGTGGCCATGGTGCACGCTCGTCATCCAATTAATGGTGAGAAGACTCCCAAAGCTGAAGGGCAAGTCGGAGGCCATCCATCACTGAGAGAACAGCAGCCCCTTGTCGGCCATGGGCACTGCCAAGGCAGGTAAGTGAGAGAGATGGAGAGAGAGAGAGAGATAGATAGATAGAGAGAGAGATGTTGCTTCAAAATAGAGGCACAGAGGAATGCTGAATTATAAATGCATCAAGCCAAATGCCAGGATATCTCATATTGGCATGACGTATTCTAAACCTGTTGCCGTATACCATTTAAATATCTAATGCAAAATGTCCCTTCCTGTTAGGATCTGCTACACCATCCTCCACTGGCACTCCAGCTACCCTTTGTAGTCTGATTTGAGCAACCTGCCATCCTGAAATATCCCACTGCCTTCTCATGGGAAGGAGCTATGGAAAAGGAAGGAACAACCCAAACAAATGTAAATCATCTGCTTGGTGGATCACTGACTGGAAAATACTACATGGAACTGGTACACTGAATTGGAATGATCTTGATGTTTTAAATGTCAGTGCTGCGGGTAGTTTCACTTCCACTTCGGAGAAGTGGCGTTCCTTGAGGATTAAAGCTTGGTTCCTGGATCCTGCACAATGAATGTATCCTTTCCTTATGAATTGGGACTCACATACTGGTCCTCAGGAAATATTAAAGGATGGTCTGGTACGCTGCTATGTTCTCTGTCTGGTCTGGAATCTGTACAGTTACTAACTCTCCTCATTCTTCCTTAGCGCAGGAGGACCCTCCTCTAGTTCATTTGATCCTCTTCTTCCTGAAGGAAGGAAAGCTTAGAGAAACAGCTAGATGTGAAGTCTTTGCACTCCCCTTGCCAGTTAGCTAAGTTGTCTTTTTAACTCTTCTTACCGTGGATTTACAATTTCAGGCCTCAGTTATGTGAACCATAAAAGTCAAAGCACGGATGACAACGACAATGAATCTTCCTCTGCTATGTTTGTTCTCCCAATAAGACATATAAATCTCACCTCGATGAACAGCAACTTTAGATTTGTCATCTTTTATAATCATGAGCTTTATTTTGTTTCCTGACAGCTTGGTCCATTTCATGGTGCATCTTGGGTGCTTGACTTATGGAAGGGGGCAGCATGATGGCACCGTGGTTAGCACTGCTGCCTCACAGCGCCAGGGACCCGGGTTCAATTCCGGCCTCGGGTGAAGGTCTGTGTGACGTTTGCACGTTCTCCCAGTGTCTGCGTGGGTTTTCTCCGGGTGCTCCAGTTTCCTCACACAGTTCAAAGATGTGCAGGTAAGGTGGGGTGATGGGGATTGGGCACAGGAGTGGATCTATCAGCGTGTTCTGTCAGAGCGTTGGTGCAGACTCGATGGGCCGAATGGCCTCCTTCTGCACTGTAGGGATTCTATAATTCTTGGGATAGGATATCCTGTGGTTGAAAACACACTGTTGGTCATTCCTCAGTTGAATGTCACTGCTTGCAATTGGCAGGGTTGAGGCTGGCTTCATTCAATGTGGGGGCTTGGGGGTGGGGGGGATAGAGGAGCAGAAGGACTAATGCCTTCATTGAAACTTACAAAGTCAGTTCCTTTCAAATCTCACCACATCTGTGCTGTTTTTTTGCTTGGGTCAGGGAACGTTTTTATTTTCATGTTTAATATTCTACTGAAGGTTCTGGAAGAGCAGGTCATTTCTAAAACAGTTATTTTCTGGCTGCACCATTTTGGGTCTTTCTGCTCCAGAAAAAACAATGTTTTTCCAACTTGAGGATTTTTATTTTATTAAACATTTATTTGTGTCTGTAGTCTCTAGGGATTTTTCCCAGTTTCTGCATCATGCCAACATGTTTTCTCTTTGTTATTTATGTTAGCTGAATGTCTCAAGCCAATGTAAACTCTGCATGCACTCTCTCTTCATCACACGTCTGCTCTTTGTCCGTATCCATCTCAATCCTGTCCTCTTTACATGATCCCTTCCCCCATATCTCGCTCTCAGGAGTTCTACCTCTTTCCATCCTTTGAGAAAGACATTTAAGAGCAGTGGTGCTTTATACGACAAATAGTTTGTAATCACAATAATCACTTTCGCTTCTTTTTCATCCTTACCCTCAATCATGATTTTCTAACACAAAACATAAGAAAGCATTGGGCTTGAAATGACGAACACCCATTGAGCCCCTTCCACAGAGCATGTAAGGTTTCCACTATTGTGGATTATTACATACCCATTAACTGCTTGAGAGAAAGCTTCAGCAAACTATCTCCCTTAACTCTCAGGATAATCAACAAAATCTATTTATCCCTCCCTCCCCACACTCCATTCAACCTTGCCTGAATGCATTTCACAGACATCTCTTTGATCACCCTGTCTTGCAGAACTTGATTACTTATACTTATCCTCAGCATGATGTTTTATCTTGGGCCCAGTTTCATCCTTTTGATCCTGCTGATCACCAAGTCCATTTACGTTCACATCTGCAGACCTGCTCCGAACTCAGCTCCTGATCTCCCTGTCACACCAAATGCACACACTTTCTTCCTTTCAGATTTCAGCATCACTGTCACTTGTAGTTGTCAGTCATCATCACAAACATCGACTTTTCCAAAATGCAGTCATTTGCACCTTGAGCAAGACCTTCAGCCCAATGGTCTCGATGTCACCTCATTCTAGTTTGACTGGTCTCCATACTGTACCACACCCATTTGAAAATCCTTGACCTCGCATTCAATTTTCTCCCCACCTTACACCTCCTGACCTCTGCAACTTTCTCCAGTCATACAGCACATTCTTCGCCCTTCGGCCCTCCTGTTGCTGTCTCCTGTACCCTTCCCTTCCCTTCACCCACGAATTGGGGCACTGCTCTCCTTGTTTCCGTGCTACTCTCTGGAATTCCCTCTTAAAATCCCTTCAATTTTCAGTCCTTTAAAAGTATGCTCAATTCCACCAGCCTGCTTTTCAGTCACTTCTCCTAATCTCCCCCACCAGATCACGTTGGGGTCATTTGACTTGTTAAAGGCTCTACTTATTGGTGATGTTACAACCTGCAACCTCAATTGTTTACAGATATTCAGACATTTTCTTCTGGAAGGGGTTAGCAACAGAACAGCAACTGTTTTTTCAAGACATCGAACCATTTGATTCATTCAATCTTACAGGTTTTATCTTTTCCATTTCTTTTTTACTTTATTAAGTTGTATCCCTCCATCGTCTCTTAGTCCCTACAAACTGGCCTCTGCGCCTCAGATTATCCGACCCCACTGACTTTTCACAGCTTTGTTTTTTGACACCTCTCCTTCTCTCCGTGTACCTGAACTCTCAATCCACCTCTCTGTGCTCTGACCACCTGTTCTTTCCTTTCAGCAGCTGCTCTCTGTTTCCGAGAGCCTGGCTCACAGCGACAGCCTTCACTGATTCCTCCTTCACTCTATTTTCTTATCTTCTCTGTGATTTATGCATTCCAGAGGAGCCGACCTGCTGATTATGCATGTCTACCACATACGTGCAGAGATTTAAGCTGGCCACAGCGAGTAGCACAGTATTTCACAGGGTTTGGAATTTTTGCAACTGCACGACTCTGGATCAAAGACAGCAGTCAAGCGAGTGGGAGGGTGACTGTTCAGGAGTGAGTTATCCCTTTTTACTGGATGAGCCATTCACTGTATCCTTGATGGGTTAAAATAGGATTTCCCAGATCAGCTTTTATCTTGAAATACTTCAGCAAAGAACTATTCAGTAAAGTTTGCACACGAGGAAATCATGAATTTTCTTTCCTGGCGGTAGGATTCTCAGGTGCCGCCAACAGCGCACCCCCACCTCAGTAAATTAATTCAAAAACTCACAGGAAATCAGCCAATGTTACATTTCAGCACTCTCCCTGTAAGATACATCATTTGCCTGCCCAAAAACGTGCTTCAGGGAAGTCTTCAAAATATACCCAAACATATCTGCTCAAAAGGTATTCTGGCAAATCTGCACCAAATATACCAAGAAAATAAGTGCAAAATACTGCAGAGCAATCCTGTTCCCATGAAATCCATCCAAAATGTCTTCTGATAAAACATATGAATGCTAGCAACTTACATGTATGTGGTACAACTCACTAAAAATACAACTTTTAGAGCACTTTATAAGAGTAAGCTGGAAAACAGCAGTAGGTAAATAAATCCCACAGGAAAACAAAAGGCACAATGGAATAAATAGGGCATCTATTACATTGCAGGACTCCGACTCTATATCTGCTCCATCACTATGACTACCTTTTTCTATCTCCTTAAAATCGCAGTCTCACCTTTGTCTCAGCTTGTGTGTTGCTGAAATTCTCACAACGTTTTTGTTACCTTGAGATTTGGCAATTCAAATTCCTTTCTGACTGATCTCCCATCTTCCACCCTCCCTGTTTGTGAGTTCTTCCAAAACCATGTTGCCATGTCCCAACTCACACCAAAACCTCTTCACCGACCTACATTTTGCTCCTGATCTGAGAAAACTTTGATTTAAAAATTCTTATCCTTGCTTTAATATTCCTCCCAATCTCCCTAATCTCATCCAACCGTATAAACCCTCGATATTTCTTAATTCCTCTAATTATGGTTTCTTGCGCATCCCTAATTTTAATCACTCCACTAACAGTGGCTTTGCCTTCAGTAGCCAGGGCCCAAAGCTCTGTAATTCTCTCCCTAAACATCTGCACCTGTCTAACTCTTTACCCTCCTTTACGATGCTCTTTAAACCAACTTCCTTGATCAAGGTTTACGTCATCTTCCCTAATATTTTCTTCTGAGACTCAATGCCAAATTTTGTTTGATAAGCTCCTGAAGTGTCTTTGAGAGTTTAACTATGTTAAAGGTGCAATATAAACACAAATTATTGTTAGTGCTACATAATTATCTGGCCTTGGAAGAATGCAAAAAGAAATATGAAGATCTTAATGTTGCGTTGCTGAGGTATGGGGCCATATAATGATGGGGGAATGTGTGTGAAGAGATTGTGCAGAGCAGGCAATGAAGTACAGGGGCGGGATTCTCTGCTCACCTAGCCGCGTGTTTCTCAGCGGGGCACCGTTGGCTGGTGGCGGGATTCCCTCTTCCTGCCGCTTGTCAATGGGATTTCCCATTGAAGCCACTCCACACCACCGGGAAACCCACAGGCAGGGAATACGCTGCCAGCGTGAAAGAGAATCCTGCCAATCAGAGAATTCCAGCCCAGATTTCCAAATTAGTTTAAGCTAGTGAAGTATAGTGGTGCAGACATCAATACCAGAAAGAATTAGAGAAAACAATTCTTGAAAAGGAGGCATCGGTGATTTCGGCAATGAGTTGAGGTAGAGCTGTTCACAGGCACTGGTCTAAAAGTGAAAGAATGTGATTTTGGCAATGTAAATGAAGAAAGTGTCAATGGTTTGAAACAGCAGTCAGCCTGAGTGGAACAGGAAGCTGATGGAGCCTTTGCCAGGGACACACACCCAAGTAGTATGGCTATAATTTAGCAGTGTTGAATGACAGGAAGCCTCAACTGTTTGAGAGTTTGGTACCAGAATGGTACAGTAACAGCCCTGGAATCAGAGTTTCTGGTGAGAGGTGGGGGAGAATTGGCACCATCATCATGAATATGGAAGCTGTGTGCTATAATAGCAAGTGATGTTGCTGTTGAGAAGTACAGAAGATGAAGGCCGGGTCAAGAATAAAGCCATGCCATTCTTATGAAATGTAGGCATCAGAAGACAATCTATTCAAGAACATATGGAGACACATATGAGGGAAAGCTTCCAAAAAAAGACAACACAACCATCCAAAGTACAGCCTGGAAAACCGATTATAAATATTCACAAACCTACATCACATAACCTCCATTAAACCCATCAAACAATTCCAGGATTGAACATATCATCCGTACTTCCTTTGTGCTAAGAAAAAACAAAGTTGTTTATATTAAATAATGTAAAATCTGGCCGTGAATAACAGCAGTAGAAGTTAAATGTATCAAACAGAAAATGAGTGACTCATAGATGAGCAAATAACTAGGACCAGGGGAAAGGAGATTAAAAAAAGAGAAGGAAGGACAGAAATAGATTCTGACTTCTGAAGATATCACCACAAAGAACTGAGCTTTTCAAATTAAAAAGGAACCTTTGAAGCCAAACACTGCCAAAGGAAGCTTCAAAGAAAGCAGGCGCTGCCCTGCCCCAACATCTGGTATCTGCGATATCTGGAATAACAGGTATCAGTCAGCGCAGCTGTTAAATGTGGAAAATTGGGCACTTTTGGTTGAATGACAGAACACAATTAAAAACGCAGGGCTCTCTTGCAGCTTTGTTAATCCTCCTTTTCATGCTGATCAGTTTTTTCTCTCCACACAGTATGAGTTCTAAAAAATAAAATCCAGAACAACAAAATAACACATCCGTGTGCCGCGAGCATTGACATACTTCGAAGCATTGAATGGATTAGATGGTTTGCCTTGATTTTTTTCGTCATTGAAAATTGCCAGATAAACACTTCAAAGAATCGTGCTCATAAATGTAAAATTAAAAAAAGCCAAATCATTAGGAAAAGCTTTGAGATCCGATTCCCTTTCTTCCCCCTTTCAACGATACAGTCTATGATTGATATCATAAACCACAGATAGCGCTGTCAAAGTACATGTTCTTATTCTATTTCCCAGGAGGTATTTGGCAGCATCAAGAAAATATGTTACAAATTAGTGACAGACCGATGCTAATGCTGGGCCTGTTACCGTGCCAGAGCTGCATGTAAGAATATGGGATCTCCACATCAACAAAGGCACAAGACGAGAGAAGAGCAAAGAAAAGGATGAAGGAAAAATGACTGAGAAGCTTGAGAGCATTCTTTCCTCATCCTCATATGTAGATCGCCCGCCAGTTAATCTATTACCAATTACCCTTCAGTTGGATCAGAATCAGAATCCTGAATGATTACCAGCAAAGCCATGAAGGAATCTCAAAAAGGCAGGATATGGGTGTTGGGGAAGGGTGGTAGTGGATAGGGGGCAGGGGTTTATGGCTGGTGGTGGCGGGGTGCCCACCTTTTGGTTCCTCAAGTCAGTCCTGCTCGAAATGTCAATCACTAGCTGCATGTGTGAAACAGCATAAGGACATAAGAATTCAGAGCAAGTGTAGGCCCTCGAGTCTACTCTGCCATTCTGAAGATCGTGACTGATCTAATTGTGGTCTTTCCTCTTTGGTTCCATAACTCCTTTGTAAATTATGAATCTGCTTCAGCCTTGAATATAATTAATGACTCAGCCTCCACTACTATGGTAATTGTTCCTTTGAAACTGCCTGGACCTGTCAATCAAAAAGCTTGTAAAAGCAATAGTCCATGAAATTGATTGTAAACAATGCTGTTGAAAGCTTTTAGGCTTCTAACCTTGCAGAGAGGCTTGAGTACTTGAAATTGACAGTAAAAAAACACTTAAAAGGTTTCCATTACATTAAAGGAAATACTTTTACCTTTATCTCACAGATCTTTGAAATTGGCATGTTGACACACTGTTTAAAGAGTTTAGGTCTGCAGATGGAAAGACTTTCACTTCATTCTCAGAGAACTTTAATTGTTCAATGCTGACAAGTTTTTTTCCAATTAAGGGGCAATTTGGCGTGGCTAATCCACCAACCCTGCACATCTTTGGGTTGTAGGGGTGAGACCCACACAGACATGGGGAGAATGTGCAAACTCCTCATGGACAGTGACCTGGGGCCAGTATCAAACCCGGGTCCTCGGCGCCGTGAGGCAGCAGTCCTAATCACTGCACCAGCGTGCTGCCTGCTGATAGACTGTTTAAAGGGTTTAAAAGTTGCAGATGGGAAAACCAGCCAAACGATCCCCATCCCAGGAAAGACCCCTGACCTGAGCCACTCCAGGATTAGGGATAATGACCTATTTACATGTTCCCACCGGGTCTTGGCAGGAACCTTAACAGGGCCGTGAGACATGCAATGTCAGGCATGAAATCTGTTTTTTGCCTGATGCCCAATTCACTGAGCCATCGGTATTCCTACCACTGGAACCTACTGGTTTCCTTTGTCCACCCTGCTTGTTGTAAGCCCATAAGACATAAGAGCAGACTTAGGCCACTCTGCCCATCGAGTCTGCTCCGCTGTTCAATCATGACTGATATTTTTCTCAAACCCATTCTCCTGCCCTCTCCTCATAATTCCTGATCCCCTTATTAATCAAGAACCTATCTATCTCTGTCTGAAAGACACTCAGTGATTTGGCCTCCACAGCCTTCTGCGGCATAGAGTTCCACAGATTCACCATCCCCTGGCTGAAGAAATTCCTCCTGAGCTCTGTTTCAAAGGATCGTCCCTTTAGTCTGGTTCTAGTTTTTCCTACAAGTGGGAACGTCCTTTCCATGCCCACTCTATCAAGGCCTCGCAATATCCTGTAAGTTTCAATAAGATCCTTCCTCATCTTTCTAAACTCCGAGTATAGACCCAGAGTCCTCAACCATTCTTCATACGACAAGCTCTTCATTCCAGGGGCCAGCACATCATTCCTTTGGTACGGGACGCACGACTCCTCACAATACTCAGAGCCTTATACAGCCTCAGAGGTACATCCCTGCTCTTGTATTCTAGCCCTCTCGTCATGAATGCGAACATTGCATTTACCTTCCAAACTGCCAACTGAACCTGCACGTTAACCTTAAGAGGATCTTGACAAGGACTCCCAAGTCCATTTGTGCTTCTGATTTCCTAAGCATTTCCCCATTTAGAAAATAATCCATGCCTCCATTCCTCCTTACAAAGTGCATAACCTCACACTTTACCACATTGTACTCCATCTGCCACTTCTTTGCCCCCACTCCTAGCCTGTCCAAATCCTTCTGCAGCCCCCCTGCTTCCTCAATACTACCTGTCCCTTTACAAATCTTGTTATGATCTGCAAACTCAGCAACAGTGCCTTCAGTTCCTTCTTCCAGATCATTAATGTATATTGTGAAAAGTTCTGGTCCCAGCACCGACCCCTGAGGCACACCACTCGTCACCAGCTGCCATCCAGAAAAAGACCCCTTTATCCCCACTCTCTGCCTTCTGCCAGTCGGCCAATCTTCTATCCATGCCAGGATCTTACCCTGAACACCATGGGCTCTTAACTTATTTAACAGTCTCCTGTGTGACACCTTGTCAAATGCCTTCTGGAAGTCAAAATAAATCATGTTCACTGGTTCTCCTTTGTCTAAATTCCTGGTTACCTCCCCAAAGAACTCTAACAGATTTGTCAGATATAACCTGCCTTTGACAAAGCCATGCTGACTCTGTCCTATTTTATCATGCACTTCAAAGTACTCTGCGATCTCATCTTTAATAATATCTAAATTCTTACCAATAACCAAAGTCAGGCTAACCGACCTATAATTTCCTGTCTTCTGTCTCCCTCCATTTTTAAACAGCGGTGTTACATTAGCCACTTTCCAGTCCTCTGAGACCCTCCCTGCCTCCAGTGATTCCTGAAAGATCACCACCAATGCCTCCACAATCTCCTCAGCTATATATTTTAGAAACCTGGGGTGTAGTTCATCTGGCCCAGGTGATTTATCCACCTTCAGAACTTTCAGTTTCCCCAGAACCTTCGCATTAGTAATGGTCACTGCACTCACCTTTGCCCCCTGCTTCTCCTGGAGCTCTGGCATCCCACTGGTGTCTTCCACCATGAAGACTGATGCAACGTAACTGTTCAGTTCCTCTGCCATTTCTTTGTTTCCCATTATTACTTCTCCAGCCACATTTTCCAGTGGCCAATGTCTATTTTTGCCTCTCTCATACCTTTTATATGTTGAAAAAAACTCTTCCTATCTTATTTTATATTACTAGCTAGTTTGCACTCATATTTCATCTTCTCCCACCATCTTCTCCTCCTCCTTGGGATGAATTTCTGATGTGCCTCCCGAATAAGCCCCCAAAACCCCTGCCATAGCGGTTTCACTGTTCTTCCCTGCTCGGCTCCTTTTCCAATCAACTCTGGCCAGCTCCTCGCTCAAGTCTTTGTAGTTATCCTTTTATATTGTAATACCGTTAACATCTTATTGCAGCTTCACCCTCTCAAACTGCAGGGTAAATTCTATCATATTGTGGCCACTTCTCCCTGAGTGTTCCTTCACCTTACGTTCCCTACTCAAGTCTGCCTCATTACACATCACCAAATCCAGAATTGCCTGTTCGTCGGCTCTGTCACAAGCTGCTCCAAAAAATCATCTCTTAGATATTCCACAAATTCCTTTTCTTGGGATCAAGTACCAACCTGATTTTCCCAGTTCACCACCATATTGAAGTCCCCCATGATGATTGTAACATTGCCTTTTATACAAGCTTTTTCTATCTCCTGATTTATTTGCTGGCCCACATCCCGACTACTGCTAGCGGGCCTGTACATAACTCCCATCAGGGTCTTTTTACCTTTGCGATTCCTCAACAATAATAATAATAATAATCGCTTATTGTCACAAGTAGGCTTCAATGATGTTACTGTGAAAAGCCCCTAGTCGCCACATTCCGGCGCCTGATCGGGGAGGCCGATACGGGAATTGAACCCGCGCTGCTGGCATTGTTCTGTATTACAATCCAGCTATTTAGCCCACAGTACTAAACCAATATAACTTCATTCCTCACTAACAATGCAACCCTGCCCCCTTTACCCATCTGCCTGTCCTTTTGATAGCACACATATCCCAGCCCTGATCCCACAACATCGCACCGGTCAATTTCAACGTGCGTAACAAGCTCATTTACCTTGTTCCGTACACTGCGTGTATTGTCAAAGGTCTAAGAATATTGTCAAAGACAATTTCTCTTTCATAAAACCACATTGGGCGCAATCTACACGAATGGGAACAGATGCCCGTAATGCACGCGATTAGCCGGGTGTTTCCCAATGTTTGGGGCGCTGAAAAGCACCATGCTATCGAACAGCCATTCGGATAGATTGGGGGCCTCAGTGGCGAATGCATGGTCAAGGCTGCTCATAGTACCGTTTCCTGCACTGAGGAACTCTGCTCGCTGGAACTCCTTGGTGCAGGATGAGATCAGGACGCCATTTAAAAGTGATGTCTCAATCTCTCGACCCTCCCCCCCATGGGGCAAGTCCCTGGGGGCCACCGATCCCCTGAGAAACCTCCACGAGTGCCGTTCATCTGGTCCCTGATTGTGGAGACCAGCACTGAACGGCACTCTCCCAAGGCGAGGGGGTTAGATCGTGGGAGCGCATATTAGAGTGAGACCAGCTGTCTGACTCTGATATGCAGATTTGCTAAAAAGTGATCCCGTCCACAATGGTAAGGATTCACATCGCAACATTTCGCGAGATTTCATTAGATCCCGTGAGACGTGGCGAGCCCGATATATCCCGGAGGAGGCACCTACTGGCCGCGTCACGCTGCCTTTCGGGCACAATGCAGCCAGTAGATCTCGCCCCTTGCTTATGCTTAATTGTATTAAGGCTTTCTTAAAGTTCTGCTGCTACCTCCTGAATAGATTTTAGAGTAACTGACCTGAGTTTCCTGCTTTCAGTCTACCTCCGTACTGGAATAGAAATGTTGCATTTGCAGTTTCCCCAGCTGTTAGTAAACTAAATGTGCCGAATTGATTAGTAAATAAAAAATGAACAATAGGTGCTGCCAATGGCCAAGCATTGCCCATATCCATCATCCCACAGTGCATGAAAATCAGGAGACATGCACAGTTCACAGCCAATTTGATACCATCTCATTTACACAATCCCTAGAAGTTAAAATAACCACAGGACATTCAGAAGTGTCAAAAAGTGACTGAGATAAGCTGTTAAATATAGTTACAAAATACAGGACTGTTAAAGCAGAAATAGTTATCCCAAAGGAAAGTAAAGGAGTTGCGTTTATACAGTGACTATAATGAGGTAAAATGCCTCAAGGTGCTTTACAGGAACATAAAATTGACATTGAGTCAAAGAAGGAGATATTAGGGCAGGTGATTGGAAACTCGATCAAAGAAGCACATTTCAAGGAGCCATTTAAAAATGGGCTGAGAGATGGATGGTTTTAGGGAAGCATGATTGACCAGGGCTTTTGAAACTCAGTGTCACGACCCGCGGGTGGGTCGCAGGCGGGTGCCGGAAAGGTCACAGAGCGATCAGTCGCGGTGTTCCCGATCACGAGAGAAGCGCCCAACAACCGCGATTGGCTTTTCAGAATGCCGGCCACGACCTGCTTTTGAATGCGAATGCTGGAGTCTTCCCACCAGAAGTGATGGCAGAGAGCAGGTCACGTGCCCGGCACGTACACTGACGTCACGTCAGTGCTTTGGACACAAAATCACGGAGGAGAGATTCCTCCATTTTGTAGCTGTCAGCAGGCAAGCAACAGGACTGTGTGATGGACTGAAGATGGATCATTTTACAATAAGGAAGAGCGGGCCAGAGACACAAACAGGCTAGGATCTCACAACTGAATCTGTTGGAGAGAGCTTCTCAGGAGAGTCCACGGCAGGACATTATGCAGGTACCATTCAGCTTTATTTCATGCATCCCTTGATTGATTGCCATACCTCCCCACAGCCTCTAGTGTTGTCTGCTTTGAATTGTGCACCTCCTGTACCTTACTGCATGCCTCCTGTGCCCTCAGTAGTTATTATCGTCCTCATGTTGTTGCTAACAGTCATTGTGCCCTATGCCCTGGGATATCATTCTCGTTGATGCATTATTTAACTACTGTACAGATATATCAAAACCTTAGTTAGAATTAAACTCCTGTAGTCCAAAAGTAATTTAGAATAAAATGGTCATTTTTTGAATATCCCTCACTCCACGTGATTTCTCTTGAGTTTGCATGGTTTTCCTTTAACAAAGCAGTAATGAATGAAAAAAGAAAATTACTAATTTTCTTTTGATATTCATGACTGCCTTTCTGGAGAGGAGTCGTACCAAATAGATAAATTGTTCAATTGGCCTTTCTTGTGATAATGGCCCATTGTTTATGCATGTCAACCTTCTTTTTTAAGTTTAATGAACATATTTTTATGCTCCCCCTTGATTTCTATTTTCCCTATTCATGACTTATAACTGATAAAATAATCAAATCAAACCTGCACTTCCAACTCTTTCACTTCCCTTGCCAGCAACAAGAAAATCGCACCAGGTATCCTGCCAAAAATAAAATGTCCTGTAGGATTCATAAAGTGTTTTACATGTAATCCTTCAAGATCCTGTGGGACTAAGGGTAAATCCTACAGAAAATATCCTGTTTTATTGCATCACACAGGATCAATAGAGTGATTTAGAAATTCTGCAGCGGCTTAAGAGTTTGAAAAAATGTTCAAAGGTTTTATTCAAGATGTGCTTCACCTCAAGAGTTTGAGAGCAATATTAACATTTACAATAAACGGGGCAATAATGATTATATCCAAGGTCCTGAAATTCTGAATCCTGATCTTGAGAGCATCAATTTATTGAGATGACAGTGAGTAAAAATATTTGCATACATTCGTGAAATGGTTACATTACCAAAGAGGGAATTAAAACTTAAACGTTAACTTTCGGAAAGCGGAACAAGGAGCTAATGCCCCATTGTACTGATTCGCTGATGGCTGGGTACATTTCACAGGGATCCCTCACATGGTCATTGCCACTACTACCTGTACTATCAGGTGCCAAATGGAGTGGTTTGCAGACCCCTTCAGAGAGGAAATTGTGCGGTAAAAGGAAATCTGGCAACATACCACTTATGATGCATCTTCTATAAGTGTGATGTGGTACATCACTGATAGTGGTTTCAGAAGAATGTCACCTGCCCATAACCTTGGTTTATAGAATACCAAGTGCTGCATAGACTTGATAACTTAAATACAGAACAAAGAAAACTATAAGAAAGAATTGTGCTTCTACAAAAGAATTTGGTAAACTTATTTCTGGTTATCAAATAGCCAACAAAATGATGCAGCATGTCATTATTATCTGGGAAGTGTAGTATAGTGGCTATGTTACTCAGCTGGTAATCCAGAGGCCCACAATAATGATGAGGAGATATGTGTTCAAATCCCCTCCATGGCAGGTTGGGAATTTCAATAAATCTGGAATTAAAAGCTGTTGTCAGTAATTGTACTGTAAAAACCATTTGATTTGGGAAGGAAATCAGCTGTCCTTACCCAATCGATGGGTCAGATATGCCTCCACAGCCACAGAAATGTGGTCGATTTTTCATTGCCGTCTGAAATATCGCAGCAAACCACTCAGTTGTCAAGAAGGTGGCTCAACATCTCCTCCTCATGGGAAATTAGTGGATGGCCATAAATGGTGGCATCCGTAACTAACAAAAGAAAAATTACCATGAAAATATGGGGTAACTCTCCATTTTGTATAACAGTGGAAAATGGGTGGTAGCTGTCCCACAATCAGATTTACCTCTCTTCAGATTAAATAATTAGATCATTGCACAAAGTCAAGGCCTACCCCTATCATTCTGTTTCATGTGAGCCATTTTATTGCACCCAAAATTATGTATGACTGTTTTGGCATTTTCTTGTTCACCGTGACAAAGATAAATTTCAGTGCAAAAGCAGGGAAAAATATTTTTCAAAAGCAAAGTTTTTTGGTGCAGACACAAGCTCATTTTGAGGATCTTAATAGGTCCTAGATTTCCCCATCAGATGTCCCCAACAAAGATCCCCATCAGAGACACATATCAGAGAACCCTGCCTGAAAGATGAAGAGCAATCCAGGCAGTATAGTGAAAAATCACTGCATTTTCACTTATGCTTCCCTTACATCTGCTGCCTCAGGCAAATGTGTTTAAAGCAGCAGCTGTTGCAAGTGTCAGAGGCTTCCTCAAAAGTCAGCACACTTCAAAGGGCTTCAAATCCCTTGACAGCCTTTGAAATGCAAATCGTCCATTCGATTTCACACAGCAATACATTGCATTAGCCAGTGATTGACAATTTTCTTACTCTAGAGGCAGGTGCTTGGTGGATTGTTGATCCATTTCCCCTTTACGCTCGAATGCATCTCCATTACCCCACTTTGATGCTAACCACAATGTTTGTAAACATTTGCTATGATTGACAGTTGCTCGCCACATCAAAAGCAACTAAGTGCTTTCTGCTGTGAAAAAGAGGAATTGAAAGCACTCCGCTTTCAAGCGATTTGAAGCTCTCTGAAGTGAGGAAGCCTCTGACATTTGTAACAGCTGCTGCTTCAAACAATTTTATCTAAGGCAGCAGGTGTAAGGGAAGAGTAACTGAAACTGTAATCATTTTTCATTATACTGCCTGGATTGCTCTTCAGCTTTCAGGCAAAGGTCTCTCTGATGGAGGTGCCCGATTGGGTGTTCTGATGGGGGGGTCTGATTGGGGAGTCTGTAATGGGGGTCACTAATGAGGGATTTCTGATGGAGGATCTGAGGGCGATCATGGGGGAGGGGTCAGATCAGCCTCGTACAGGCTGGCTGTGGGAGGGGGGTTGACCCATTATTCCCACGGTGGGGTTGGGGGGGGGGAGGGTGCCCCTAGTTGTCAAGGGGAGAGCCGGGTGCAGGATTTGTGTTGTGGAGGGGGAGGGGGGACCGCAGCTGGACCTAGCTATCAGGCGGCCCGCTCAAAATGGTGGCCCAATACCTGGATTCCCACGGATACCAGTGAGCTCTCCTCCATGCATAAATTAGCATGGGAAAGGAGAGGGAATCACACCTGGGTGCTGCTCTTGGTGCCAGAGGAGACTGGGAACGAGTCTCTGCTGGCCTCCAGGAACACAGAATCCAGCCCAATCATTTTTAAAATACTCCTCAAAATCACACATCACCCTTATTTAAACATTGACATTCGTTTATTGTCATTGGATCATGGATCCTGGAATTCCCTACCATGCAGTAGTATCACAAGCAGGATAAGGCCTCATTGTTACATTCACAGGGGAATTAGGAATGATCAATAAGTGGGGTATTGCCCACATCCCTTGAATAGAAGTCCTTCAACTGAGTCAAATTCAAACTAACTTTCAGAGTTAAAATGACCATGTTGGAACTGGTTAATCCAACTCGGCGTGTCTTGTGCGTGAGTGTGAGTATGCTGGCTAATTTCTACACCGCCGATTCGGCTAAAAAAAAACATTAAGCTGAACATTCTCAATCTAAATTCCGTCCTGTAATTTTTCTTCCTCTTCAGCTGAAAGTCCAAGAAAGAACTCAACTTCATGCCAGCTAACTTAATCACTTTGGTGTCGTCGTTCAGGTAGTTAAGGTAATGGAGGCCTGAGAGCAGGATGTTGGAATTTCAGGACAAAAAGTGGGTAAATTGAAAGAACAATGTTGAGCCTCAAATGGACTTCCAGCATTGGGAGTTTCTGTGGATCAACCATCCACAATCATTCACTAACTAAAAAGCATATCTTAAGAAAGATAAGCACAAAATCTTCACTCTTCTGGAAATATTTACAACACCACCACATTTCTACTACAAGCAGATGGAATGGACTGTTTTACAAAAATACATTTAGAGTACCCAATTCTATTTTTTTCCAATTAAGGGGCAATTTAGCGTGGCCAATCCATCTACCCTGCACATCTTTTTGAGTTGTGGGTGTGAGACCCACGCAGACACGGAGAGAATGTGCAAACTCCACACGGACAGTGACCCGGGGCCCGGATCGAACCCGGGTCCTTGGTGCCGTGAGCAGTGATAACCACTGCGCCACCATGCTGCCCCATAATGGGCTGTTTGTATAGGTTTGTGTCCATTTAAAACCAAGGTCCCTTTTACAGCCAATGTATGGCACAATCACAGAGGCAAAATACTTACTATCAATTGATCTATGTGATTCAGACATGAGGGGGCGGTTTGAAGCCACTTGATTTAGGAAAACATTACCTGAAGACTTTGAAAGCAAAATCATTATTTTGATTATCAGGCTGGTTATTAGTTTTTAAAAAAATAATAAAGCGCAAGAAGAAATAAACTGAATTGAATGAAGAATTAAATGTGTTTGCTGTTGATATATAAAAAAGAGGTTTAGGGACAGCTGCAAAAGGATTACAAAGAATCAGATGTTGGACAAAAGCAGAGAAAGAATCACAGAGTGATTGGAGATGCAGAGATATGAATTGAAGGATAGCAGGAAGGGAGAATAAGTGCAGTGAGGGATTGGAGTTCATTTATTACTCCTGCATCCAACCATTCAAGATCAGAGAAAGTGAGATAAAAAGAGTGAAGGATTAGAGGAAGGATATACTTTGTGGATGTGGTGTGATAAACACATCCAACAATCGGAGATAGAAAAAACCAACTCACTGAATGATTAGAGATGATAAGGTAAAATTGGAAATATAAGAATAAACATCGTAAAGATTTAAATAAGGCATGTCAAATACAATAAACACACTGAAGGGCTGGGATAAAAATGCCGAATGTTTAGAAACAGCATGGCTGACATGTGCCTTTTCTGACAGCAGTATTTGTTAGACTTTTTACCAGAAAATGTGCCCGATGATACCAAAGTTATGCAAACATTTTTTGGGTACTTTTTCATGAGGCTCTAAGATTAAAATGTAGAAATTACTACCAGTGATATCGGTAGATAAAAGATTAAACACATCCATATCACATTCTCTCGGCTATTTTAACGCAGATATTCATTTTAACTGTGCTGGCTCCCTCCATCCCCCCCTTTATAATAGCACAGGGAATGACAAATGAAACCATTAAGCATTCATCTGCTGACAACACCAAAACTAATTTTCTGGCTCATATGTTGATGAGAACGACAACTGTTGTGCATTTTGCAAAATTCAGAGGACCACTCGACAATGCAAAAAAAACCCAGCAGATCGTCAAAAGAAATAGTTGACTGTCGTGACTGCAATTGGAAGCTGATTAAAATGGATTTGAGTGAAAGGCTTGTAAAACAGTTCCAGTGGATTGCAATGCAGATAGAAACTGCAGAAAGTCAACAGAGAACAGCAAGAAGTCATAATGGCATCAGTGTTTTGTTGACAAACTAGTCTACTGAGATTCTCTGATGATATTTTTACTTAAAATAATGTAAGCAATATCCTGCAATGAGCAACATTCTAAATGTATTCTATATTCTGTCATATTCAATATTTATACGTAATTCTGTATCAAAATACTAAGAATGCTTTTTTAAAAAAATGTCTCCACCTCATACTGAACATGCTGTTTTCAGCTTATCACCTCTGAATTTGAGATTCTGCCAACCCCTTCTCCTTTTCTAATTTTACAGTATTTCCCTCTATCTTGCTTCTTACTCTGTTGCAGCTCAGAAGCTGTCTGGTCCCGACCCTTCGTCTCACATCCCAAGAGCGTGTTTCGTCCTTATTTTTGTCCCCTTATTTGGTGCAAGAAGGGACCTTTTTGATTCTCATGTCTGGTGATGGACACATTTTTGTTTTGAGTTCTCTTCTCAAGTCACTGCCACATTCCATTTTCGATTGAGGCACTGTTAATATATTCTTTAAACCTTTGCAAAGCATAAGCTGTACCCACACAATCTTTTTGCCTGCTCGTGTGCACTATGCTTTCTTTTACGATTTTGTATCTGCTGACAGATCATCACACCAGACCTCCCTGCGTGAGCAGCAAACCGCGATACAAATGCAGCGTTATAGCTTACAGTCCCACTGTATTAATAAATGTAGGTTCACGAAGGAGAAGGTGCCATCCACTTCCTGGAGCTCGCAGCATTGATAGAAAATGTTAAACTTAGCACTGTTTTATGGAGTGTGCAAGAACAAGCATCATATGATAAGATTGGGCATGGTAATACGTGCACGCATGCCTGGAATGAGAGTGTTAAGGCAGCCTCAGGTTTTGAACCTATGTCGTGGACGTCTTACCACAACATTTCCAGATTGGCATTTGGTATTCAGCTTTGAAACTTCGCACCTCTTTCCTTAAGTTGGGAAACTGCATAAACAGTTTTGAATTCCTGACATTTGAGCACTGTAGTCCTGATACTGGAAGAGTAAATGAAAAATTGCAAGTCCAATCCCACCACGGCTAAGCTATGATATTTAAAGTTTTAAGGATGCTCTTATTTGCAGACTTTCCCCACAAATTGACATAGCAGAATGCAACAATAAAAATCACAAAACAACAACGGGCAGCGAAAGAGAATTTGAGCTGCGCCTGAAGCAGAAAGAAATGTACTGAGCGTTTTTAAATCCTGCATTGAGCAACTTAAAATCATTTAGTCTCATCTAAAAAGACAAAACATAACCACATCAATTTATCCAAACTTCCTCACATGTGAACTCAAAACCATCTGTTTTCTACACTGCCAAAATATTGGCTACACAAATTCACGAGTCCACCTCATGTCGGTAGACCCAATATGTAGGGCAAAGAAGAACAAGCACTGAACTGTTCTTGCACAATTGAAAATGTAAATTAATATATGCAACACCATGAGATGGAGTTAAGACATAGATTATTTATGTCGTACAGAGTTGAGATATTCTCAGAATAGAGGCTGAAGGGGAGAACGAGGTAGTGCTGTGCTGTGCAATTTTATTTAGACAGTATAAAAATTCCAGATCACATATCTAATGGTTGCTATGATCCTTGATAAATTCTATTAGGCAACTTCAGGCAATGTTTCCGAAAGAGTTGTCATTTTGGTCTTTTACATACAATCTCAGTCCCGAATTGTCGGGCGGGAACTGTCGGCTGTTCACACCGGCGGGATTTTCGGGTATCGCCAACGATGAACCCCGGCTGCAGATTTCCTGGTGGCATGGGGTTGTTTCAATGGGAAATCCCATTGACAGTGGCGGGGGCAGATGCGTGTTGCCTCCCATCACCGTGAAACGTTGCAGGGAGGCCAGAGAAGCTGTGTTTCCCTAACGTGTTCTTGTCCATTTTGTTGGGAAGGTCGCATTGCTGTGTTGCCCCTTACATTTGTTAAAGTAAGGATGCCTGACATCGATGAAACTAAAATGGAAGAAAATAATATCCTTGTACCAATGAAATCACAATTTGTGTTGCGTTACAGAGGCGACAAGGTTTCTTGGCAAACTCTTGGAATGTAAAATGTTAGCTGATGGGCGAGGGATAGAATGGCCTCACACTTCTCTATTCATGTTACCTCGTTCAACCTTACAACCCTTTAAAAATACCATTCCTTCGAGCCTGGCATCTTGATATTCCCCCCTTCCCTTCGTCCCGTCAGTGGCACTAGCTTTCGGAGCGCTGCTCCTTCTTCAGGTGAGGAAGGAGCAGCGCTCCGAAAGCTAGTGACATCGAAACAAATCTGTTGGACTTTAACCTGGTGTTGTAAGACTTCATACTGTGCTCACCCCAGTCCAACGCCGGCATCTGCACATCATGCCCATCAGTGACAGCAAGCCTTCAGCCACCCAAGGTCCTAAATCACTAATGTATTCCCTAAAGCTCTCTGCATCCCCAGCTCTCGCTCCCTTTAAAATCCTCCTTAAAACCTTATTCTCTGATCAAGCTTTTAGTGGCTCATCCTAATATCTCTTTCAATGGTTTGATGGCAATTTTTGTCCGCTTATGAATTTGTGAAGTGACGTGTGACATTTTCCCATGCTAAATGTACTGTGCAATCGTAGGTTGTTGTAATTTGGATATGTGAAATGAGTCAGAGTAACTCAATGGGCATGCACTAATGCACCAAACACTCCTCCGGTATTAAGCAAGCATCTACACAAGCATTGTGACTGACACTGTAAATTCTCCGAAGCACAGCCGGACTAAGGCATCAGCAGGCCTTAGGCCACAGGTAACTACTGGAACATTAATCAGTTCATTCCGTATCTTTTGATGAAGTAACAGAGATGAAGCAAAAGCAATAGATGTTGTCCATGTCAATTGTAAGAAAACCTTTGATAAATTATTACATTAAAGGCTGGTTAACAAATTTGAGGCTCATGGAATAGGAGGGTCAGTGTCAGCTTACATAAGAGAGTTGACTTCTGGACAGAAAACAACAAGCTGTTTTGCAGACGAGAGGATGGTAGACGGTGGTGCTTCCGAAAGGTCGGTGGTGGGACAACTGTTTTCTTTGATCTGTAAAAATGACTTGGATGCTGGAATTCAGAGTAAAACTTCAAAATTTGCGAATGACCCAAACTTGGAGATGTGGCTGACAGTGAGGATGACATTTTATTCCTTCCGAGGAATAATTTCCCTTACACTGAGTGGCCATTTCAGAAGGCAGTAAATAGTTAACCACGTTTCTGTGCAACTGGAGTCACATGTAGGCCAGATCAAGTAAGGATGGCAGACTCCCTTTCCTCAAAGAAATGAATGAATGAGATGGTTCCCAGATCAGTGACTATTGTCATGGTCATCATTACTGAGACAAGCTTTATTTTGCAGGTTATTTTATTGATTAAAGTCAAATTCCACCAACTGCTATGGTGGGATTTGAACCTATGCCCCCAGAGTACTGCCCTGGGCTCTGGATTATTAGTCCAGTGACATTACTACTATGCCAACATTTCCCCAATACCAAGAGTCGATGCCATAAGACCATAAGACATAGTAGCAGAATTAGGCCATTAAGCCGATCGAGTCTGTTCCGCTATTCAATCACAGCTGATATGTTTGTCATCCCCATTCTCCGGCTTTCTCCCCATAACCTCTGATCACCTTATTAATCAAGAACCTATCTATCTCTGTTTTAAAGACACTCAGTGATTTGGTCTCCACAGCCTTCTGCGGCAAAGAGTTCCACAGCTTCACCACCCTCTGGCAGAAGAAATTCGTCCTCATCTGCTTTAAAGGATTGTCCCTTCAGTCTGAGGCTGTGCCCTCGGGTTCTAATTTTTCCTATTTGTGGAAATATCCTCTTCATGTCCAGTCCACCTAGGCCTCTCAGTTCCTGTGTTTCAATAAGGTTCCCCCTATCCTTCTAAACTCCAATGAACTGGCAAGATGGATACAGAACTGGCTAGGTCATAGAAGACAGAGAGTAGAATGGCAGAGTGCTTTTCTGATTGGAGGGCTGTGACTAGTGGTGTTCCGCAGGGATCAGTTTTCGGACCTTTGTTGTTCGTAGTGTATATAAATAATTTGGAGAAAAATGTAACTGGTCTGATTAGTAAATTTGCGGATGACACAAAGGTTGGTGGAATTGCAGATAGCGATGAGGACTGTCAGAGGATACAGCAGGATTTAGATAATTTGGAGACTTGGGCGGCGAGATGACAGATGGAGTTTAATCCGGACAAATGTGAGGTAATGCATTTTGGAAGGTCTAATACAGGTAGGGAATATACAGTGAATGGCAGAACCCTCAAGAGTATTGACAGTCAGAGAGATTGTGGTGTACAGGTCCACAGGTCACTGAAAGGGGCAACACAGGTGGAGAAGGTAGTCAAGAAGGCATACGACATGCTTGCCTTCATTGGCCGGGGCATTGAGTATAAAAATTGGCAAGTCATGTTGCAGCTGTATGGAGCCTTAGCTAGGCCACACTTGGAGTATAGTGTTCAATTCTGGTCGCCACACTACCAGAAGGATGTGGAGGCTTTCGAGAGGGTGCAGAAGAGATTTACCAGGATGCTGCCTGGTATGGAGGGCATTAGCTATGAGGAGAGGTTGAATAAACTTGGTTTGTTCTCAGTGGAACAAAAGAGGTTAAGGGGCGACCTGATAGAGGTCTACAAAATTATGGGGGGGCATAGACAGAGTGGATAGTCAGAGGCTTTTCCCCAGGGTAGCGGGGTCAATTACTAGGGGCCATAGGTTTAAGTTGCGAGGGGCAAGGTTTAGAGGAGATGTACGAGGTAAGTTTTTTACACAGAGGGTAGTGGGTGCCTGGAACTCGCTGCCGGAGGAGGTGGTGGAAGCAGGGACGATAGTGACGTTTAACGGGCATCTTGACAAATACATGAATAGAATGGGAATAGAGGGATATGGACCCCGGAAGTGCAGAAGATTTTAGTTTTGACAGGCAGCATGGTCGGTGTAGGCTTGGAGGGCCGAAGGGCCTGTCCTGTGCTGTACTTTTCTTTGTTCTTTGAACACAGACCCACAGTCCTCAACCGCTGCTCATATGACAAGCTCTTCATTCCAGGGATCATTCTTGTGAACCTCCTCTGGACCCTTTCCAAGGTCAGCACATCCTTCCTTAGATAAGGGGCCCAAAACTGCTCACAATATTCTAAATGGGATCTGACCAGAGCCTTATACAGCCTCAGAAGTATATCCCTGCTCTTGTATTCTAACCCCCTTGACATGAATGCTAACATTGCATTTACATTCCTAACTGCCGACTGAACCTGCATGTTAATCTTTCGAGAATCTTGAACTACGTCTCTTTGTGCTTCCCAAGTAGTAATAATGCCAATCAACTGCAACAGGTTATAGGCCCACAGCATGGGCAGATGAACGGCAGATGAAATTTAATGTGGTGAAATCTTAGGTGATGTAATTTGGCACGGCAGGATGAATTGGGCGAGGCAATGAAAATTAAATGGTACAGGTCTAAAAAGTGTACAGGGACAAAGGGGTCAGAGGTTCATGTGCTTGTATCTTTGAGGTGGCAGGATATATTGATTGAGGGGAGGTTTTCTGGCAGTGTACAAGATTATGATCGGTTTAACAGAGACTTGGGCGGTATTCACAATTTCTGAGACTAAGTGTTGACGCCGACGCAGAATTCCTGGACTTCCACGACAGCAAAACTGGTGGCGAACCTGGATCGATTCAGCAACTGTGGAGGGGCTAGCACCGGAGCCACATGGAACACAATCAATTCCAATGAAAAACGGTGCAGATTCGCTGGGTCTATGGTCGAGACTCAGGAGGCTGACAAGCTGCAACTGCACATACACATTACAAACCCCACACACACTTATCCCAGCCAACAAGATGGCACTGATTGTGCTGCAGCATGCCCGTACAGCTGATACGTCAACTGGAGCCAGAGGGCACCTCGGGGGGTGGCCTGGGCGTTCCCCCAAATGACCCTTGGCCTTAAGTTCACAGTGGGCTTTTAGCGGCGTGTGCAGTTGCATGGTTGCCTTGCCAGCTGCGGCAATGGTGTTCTGTGCCCATCCACCCCGACCCCACAGCCCACATCCTAGCCATCCCCGCTATTCCCCCAGCCCTGGCAGAAGCCCCCGGCCAGTGGCACAACTGTCAGCAAACTATGGCGATGTTGGACGCTTTCCGTACCCCTCTCTCTCCCTCGGCAGCCACGGAGCCGGTTTCACGATTTTTAAAAGTACAACTGAACTGCGCCGTCGGGAACTCGCCCATCGGAGGCGAAGCATCGCGGAGGCCCCGAAGAATACAGGGTCAGGCCCCTAATGACATGCAAACAGTGTTTACTGTATGTGCATTCCGCACCTCATTGATTCCACTATTAAGGTGACAGAGAATAGCGATTTTGCGTCAAATCGGCACCCGACGTGATTTTACCGTCGGAACCTATTCTCTGCTCACTCGTATTTCGCGATTTCGGAATCAGGCAACAGAGAATCTCGCCCAAGGTTTTGGACAAGATATGCAGGTGGGCAGCGGGGGGGGGGGGCTTATTGGATTACTCAACAGAGTAGGACCAAATGGGCCGAAGGTTCTCTTTCTGTGCCGTAATGACTCGGGATTTCATTGCGTCTATGACTGACGCCAGCAGACTAAACTGTGGCTGATAGTTTTAGTAATTTCTGGTCTGCCCATCGACCAGGAACAAAGCAAATTAACTTGGGCCACAAGGTGTTCTTCTGAGATGCTGTTCATGAATTGAGATTGGCCCTCCTACTTTAAACTATATTTGGGGCTGGATTCTCCGTGAATCGGCGGGATGGCCCGAACCCAGCGCCAAAAACGGCGTGAATCACTGCGGCATCGGGCCCCCCGAAACGTCGCAAATTCTCAGGCCGGGAATGGGCTAGTAACGGCGTGACGCCATTCGCGGCGGTGCCACCCGTGACAGACGCGCACGCCGTCACTGCACAAAAGAGGCCCCCCCCCCCCCCCGGAGATCCGGCAAAATGGCCGCCCGCCGCGCAGTGCTGAGAGAGACCCCATACTGTCTTTCCCCCTTCCCCATCCCACCTTCCCTCATATCCCCCCTTCCCCCATATCCCCTTCCCCATCCCCCTTCCCCCATATCCCCCCATACCCCCCTTCCCCCATATCCCCCTTCCCCCATATCCCTCATATCCCTTTCCCCATATCCCCTTCCCCATATCCCGCTTCCCCCATATCCCCCTTCCCCCATATCCCCCCTTCCCCCATATCCCCTTCCCCCATATCCCACCTTCCCCATATCCCCCTTCCCTCATATCCCCTTCCCCCACATCCCACCTTCCCCCATATCCCCCCTCCCCCATATCCCCCATATCTCCTTCCCCCATATCCCCCTTCCCCCAAATCCCCCCTTCCCATATCCCCTTCCCCATATCCCCCATATCTGCCCTTCCCCCATATCCCCCCTTCCCCCATATCCCCCTTCCCCCATATCCCTCATATCCCTTTCCCCATATCCCCTTCCCCATATCCCGCTTCCCCCATATCCCCCTTCCCCCATATCCCCCCTTCCCCCATATCCCCTTCCCCCATATCCCACCTTCCCCATATCCCCCTTCCCCCATATCCCCTTCCCCCACATCCCACCTTCCCCCATATCCCCCCTCCCCCATATCCCCCATATCTCCTTCCCCCATATCCCCCTTCCCCCAAATCCCCCCTTCCCATATCCCCTTCCCCCATATCCCCATATCTGCCCTTCCCCCATATCCCCCCTTCCCCCATATCTCCCCTTCCCCATATCTCCCTTACCCCATAACCCTCCTTCCCCCTTCCCCCATATCTCCCTTCCCCCATATCCCCCTTCCCCCAAATCCCCCTTCCCCATATCCCCTTCCCCATACCCCCCATATCCGCCCTTCCCCCATATCTCCCCTTCCCCCATATCCCCCCTTCCGCCATATCTCCCTTACCCCATAACCCTCCTTCCCCATCCCCCATATCCCCCTCCCCATACCCCCCTTCCCCATATCCGCCTTCCCCATATCCCCTTCCCCATATGCCCACTTCCCCCATATCCCCTTCCCCCATATCACCTCTTCCCTCAATCCCCCTTCCCCCATATCCCCCTTCCCCCATCTCCCCCCTTCCCCATATCCCCCTTCCCCCATATCCCCCTTCGTATATGGGGGATATGGGATAAGGGGGATATGGGGGAGGGGGGATATGGGGGGGGGGTATGGGGGGAAGGGGGATATGGGGGAAGGGGAGAAAGACCCAGTCCATCAGGCATACGACGCCCCCAGGATGTTCCAGGGTGGCCACGAGCCAGGGACAGACCCGGAGCACCAGGCGGATGCCGCCCACATCTAGTGCGAGTGCGGCAACGCTGGCGGGCCACACCCAGTGACGAGGAGGGCAGCCACAGCAACAGGCCCCCGTCGCAACTGACCCAGGACACTGATGCACAGGACACTGACGCACAGGGCACCGTGACACAGGAGACCGACACACAGGGCCCTAACACACAGGACCCTAACACACAGGTCACCGACGCCCAGGACACTGACGCACACGGCACCCACACACAGGGGACGGATGGACAGGAATCACCACTCCAGGGGACCCCAGACTTCGGGTCAGATGAGGAGCACTCCGTTACACCACTGCTATCTCCTACACCCTCCACCATCGCAGAGACACTCACCTCGGTTGGGCACTTTAGCGATGAGGCATCTGGGACACTAACTGGTGCACACAACACAACTGTCCCGATACAGCAGGTGGAGGCACGAGCAGCTGAGGGGCTGGGCGGTCGGAGGGCAGCCCGGCGCAGGCAACCATCTGCCACCTAGATGGGTCCCGGGTTCCTGGAGTTACCACACCCACCCATAGACCCGATGAAGTCACGGACCAAGGGACGACCGAAGGGGGTGAGGGCCAGCTTGCGGCAGCTGCAGACGAAGGTGGAGGAGTCCACCCGCGTGCTGGAGCGGGTAGTGGTGCCGGTCATGTGTGCCACCCAGGCTGACACCGTCCACGGTGGAGGCAATGGGTGCGACGGTGTAAGACACGGGTCGCAGTATGCAAGGTGTGGGGCTTTCCGTGCAGGCGGCGTCCGTGGCCCAGGACATGGCTGCCCTCTCACAGGCAGCCATGAGCCAGAGCCAGCAGCAGATCGCAGAAGCGCTCAACGCCGTGGCCCAGTCTCAGCAGGCAATGGCCCAGTCTCTGCAGGCCATCGCTGAGGGCATCGGCATCATTGCCCAGGTGCTGGCTGACACAGACAGGGATGGCCAATTCCCTGAGCTCCATGGCTGCAAACTTGCAGACCTTTGTTGATACCAGGACAGGCTTCCAGGACTGGCAGTGCCAGGTGCCAGAGGGGCGTCGGGTGCTCGGTCCATTCACATCCATCGGACACCCCAAGGGAGGAGGAGGTGCTGAGGCCCGTTCCGGGTCCCCCTGGAGGGGAGGTCCCGGAACACCGCGACACCTCGGACTCCCCCCTTCCGTCCCAGGTGCATCTGGTGGGCAATAGGCAGGACAAGCTGGCAGCTTGTCCCAGTCGCCCGAGCCGCAGCCTGGCCCATCTAGGCCGGGCTGCCCCATGAAACGGTCGCCAGAGGGATCCCTAGTCACAGGGCAGGAATCACAGGAGTCCACCTCCAGTTCTGCTGTACCATCTGGGGAACCACCTAGATGTAGTCAAAGGGCCCGTTAGGCCAAAAAATTAGACACTGAGCAAGTTGGCACGGGTGCAGGGCACAGATTAGTTCTGGGGCTAGGGCACGTGTATGTACTGTTTGTTATTAAAATCACTTTCACACCTGCAGAAGCTGCCTTTGTGCTCTGTCCGATGCGTGCGGGTGTGTGGTGTGAGGTGAGCGTCAGTGTGTGTGTGAGGGGTGATAGTTTGTCGGCCTCAGGTGAGTGTGCCCCCCCCCTCCCCCCGAGTCACCCCTCGCCATCCCCCCGAGCAGAAGACGGGACCGTGCACTGGAGTCTCACGGCCGCATGCAGGGACGGCCCCAGGAGTCAAAACGAAAATAAAAACTTTAATTGCGCCTGAGAACAGATTTGTTTTCACAGCCAATTAATTCAGGCTGAGTGAGGGATAAAGCAAAGAGAGGCATCAAATTGCAACAACACACCTGACAACCAATTTTGTCATTTTTCAAACAGTCGTCTCAAAGTTTGAAGGAAATTATATCGTATTAGCAGGTACATTACTTCTGTACGACGGTAATCATAATTTCCGTCAGAAAAGAAACAATATGACAGTATGGTGCAATTCACAGTGGAGACTCACAGAGATGTCATTGTGCTGGAAGAGGTGTTAAGAGTTTTGATTGGACCTCTTCTGGCTTGGCGTTGTGCATGCTCAAAGAATGGGAAGCATCTTACAGGTGAACACATACCAAATACAGTCGCAGTGGATGAAGTGGATGGAGTTTTAGAAGGATGAAATTCACATCCGTTTCCCGGTAACAGCCATGTCAATTGATGGCACACAGTGGAAGAATCCAAACAGTGCTGTTGGTGGTACAGGGCCTGAAACATGGGATAGGATTCTCCTTTTGGAGACCAAGGCCGGAAATCTCTGGTAGTCGGGATTCACCTTTCCCCCCCCAGCAGGTTTCCCGGCAGCATTGTGTGGTTTGAATGGGAAATCAATGTAAGCTCATTTGATGAATGATCAGCACCCTAGAATGCAGTGCCTGAGACTGTGATGTTTTGAAAGGTGCACCCAACATTACTGCTTTCCACGGCAATTCTCAAGAAGACAAGATTTTGCCCAGCAAAACACAGCAAACTGGATTGTGTTTGAGCATCATTACAGCTTTCGCAGAAACAAGCACAGGGGCATTCCCTGGTCCATAGCTTGGCCATTTACCAAGTTCTTTTCAGTCGATGAGGAGGCTTCTTGTAGGTGCAGGAGGCTCAGAAGGGGTAGGACCTACATCAAGAACTGCTCAAAGCAGCGCAAAAAATAAATGAATAAAAGGCCGTGCCAAATCTGAGACTTCCTCAGTTTATACAGAGACAAGGCTCACCTGGCGTAATCTGACTGTTTTTCCTTCAAGTCAAAACAATGGATCAAGTCAAAACAAATGCATCATAAACTGAAATTTGTACATGAATGCCTCCCTTCTGCACAACTGCAGCTCCATTATCAATGTTGTCATATCATGGTCTCTACTTTCCTCACCTCAAAAGCTAAAAAAATCGGCAAAGAAAATTTGAATCTGTGTTAATGACTCAGTGCCGAGTGTGACTTCCCACAATAACATATTTAAATGCAACATTTAGCACCCTGCTTCATAGTCCACTGCTCTTGTTCATAGGCATTGCAATTGATCGTCAACAGACTTCGGTGACGTCAGTAAACTGGTTCATTTTAGACACCGCAAGGCACAGCGGCAGCATGCAGTAAACAAATCTGTCCACAAAAACTCATTTCACCCAATTCTCTCCCATTGTGTTCATGAGTAGACAATGCAACCATCTGGAGAGCTGACGGAAAACCAAGATCTCCAAGGCAGGGCACACTTGAACCATGTCAGGGTGCTGTTATGATTCTGCATCATCACACCGCCATTAAGCACGGTTCAGTGGGTAGTGCTCTCGGTCCATTGTTGTAGGTTTGTGCCTGACTCCGGGGATGACATTCTGGTACAGTACTAAGGGGATGCTGTATTTCCAGAGGTACCATCATTCAAATCAGACCGGAAACCATTCAGCCTTCTAAGACTTATGATACTATTTTGCAGGTCTGGAGAATTACCCCAGCATCTGGGCCAACATTTTCCCCTCACTAAGCATCACTAAAATGAGCCATCTGGGCCAGACGTCTCTGTCTGTTCACTGGTGGGCCGATTCCCTGGCCCCACCAGCAGCACACCCCTGCCTGTGGGTTTACCAGCAGCGCGGGGTGGCTTCAATGGGAATTCCCATTGACAGTGGCCGGAATAGAGAATCCCGCCATCGGGATGGGAGGCCGGAGAATCCAGACCCTGGTAATTATCACATTGATGTTTGGAGCGGATTCTCCGGCCCACCTGCCAAGTGCTTCGCGGTGGCGGGAGGTCATGTGTCCTTCGCTGGCAGAGTGACTCTCTGCTCCCACCACTGTCAAGCTACCCTACGCCGCCGGGAAACCCATGCGCTGTCGGCGGGACCGTAGGATGCTGCTGCTGTCGAAAGCTGGAGAATTCCAGCCTTGAGCTGTGTTCAAATTGGCTGCAATGTTTCCTTTTTATAAAAGTGACTTCATAATAATAATTTAATAATAATCTTTATCAATGTCACAAGTAGGCTTACATTAACACTGCAATGACGTTACTGTGAAAATCCCCGAGTCGCCACACTCCGGCACCTGTTCGGGTACACTGAGGGAGAATTCAGAATGTCTAATTCACCGAACAGCACGTCTCACGGGACATGTGGGAGGAAACCGGATCGCCCGGAGGAAACCCAGGCATATATGGGGAGAAAGTGCCAACACCGCACAGACAGTGACCCAAGCCGGGAATTAAACCTGAAGTAATAGTGCTAACCACTGTGCTACCGTGCCGCCCCTTCACTTTAGAGGGTGCATAATTGGTTGTAAAGTCTAGGGTTATCTTCATTGTGAAAGGTACTGTATCAATGCAATCATTTGTTTCCTTTTTTTTCCGGTGATTTGGAGACAGATTTTTTTAAGAATTTAAAAATAAGTGGTGCCCTGGATTCATGTATTTGGATTCATGAAGTTGTTTGGCCTCGCAGGAGTCCAACAACAAACATTCAAATGTCCCGGAATAAAAGCTGAAGATGCTGGAAATGCTCAGCAAGCCAGGCAGCATCTGAAGTGAGAAACAGATTGGACTTTTCAGGTGGGGTTCTCTGGTTCCGCTGGCAACGCACCCCCATCAGTGGGTTTCCTGGTGGCGTTGGGTGGTTTCAATGGGAAATCGCATTGACAAGCAACAGGAGCAGAGAATCCCGCTACCAGCAAACAGCACGGCCAAATTCTCTGTCCTCGTAGCAGTGATAGCAGGGCAAATTCGGAACAGAGAATCCCAGCCTTCAGGTCAAGATAGCCTTTCACCTCTGGATGCCAGACAATCCCCCATAATTTTCTTGGTGCTTGAAGGAGTTTGGCTCCAGGTTGGTAACATACATAGAAACATACATAGAAAATAGAAGTTGGAGGAGGCCATTCAACCCTTCGATCCTGCCCACCTATGATTATGGCTAATCACCAAATTCAATACCCCTGATCCTGCCTCCACCCGCCCCCCCCCTCCCCCCCGCCGCCATATCCCTTGATCACTTTAGCCCTAAGAGCTATATCGAATTCCTTCTTGAAATCACAGACATTTTAGCCTCATCGACTTTCTGTGGCAGTGAATTCCACAGATTCACCACTCTCTGGGTGAAGAAATTTACATAGATAGACATAGAATTTACAGTGCAGAAGGAGGCCATTCGGCCCATTGAGTGCAATGGCTCTTGGAAAGAGCACCCTACCCAAGGTCCACACCTCCCCCCTATCCCCATAACCCAGTAACCCCATCCAACACTAAGGGCAACTTTGGACACACTAAGGGCAATTTATCACGGCCAATCCACCTAACCTGCACGTCTTTGGACTGTGGGAGGAAACCGGAGCACGCGGAGGGAACCCACGCACACACGGGGAGGATGTGCAGACTCCGCACAGACAGTGACCCAAGCCGGAGTCGAACCTGGGACCCTGGAGCTGTGAAGCAATTGTGCTTTCCACAATGCTACCGTGCTGCCCCCCACAATGCTACCGTGCTGCCCTCCTCACCTCAGTCCTAAAAGGTTAACCCCTTATCCTCAAACTATGATCCCCTAGTTCTGGACTCTCCCATCATCGGGAATATTCTTTCTGAATCTACCCTGTCTACTCATGTTATAATTTTATAAGTTTTATAAATATGAGATCCCCTCTCATTCTTCTAAACTCCAATGAATATAATCCTAACCGACTTAGTCTCTCCTCGTATGACTGTCCCACCATCCCAGGAATCAACCTCGTAAACCTTCGCGGCACTTCATAGCAAGAACATCGAGCGGGATTCTCCCGCAATCGGCGGGGCGGGCCCTTGCCGGCGCCAAAAAGTGGTGTGAACCACTCCGGCGTCGGGCAGCCGGGAAGGTGCGGAATCCACCGCACTTCATGGGGCTAGGCTGGCGCTGGAGTGGTTGGCGCCGTGCCAATCGTCGCCGAAGGGCCTCCACCGGCCGGCGCACGTTGGCACACGTGCAGGAGCGCCAGCGGGTTCTGGCGCATGTGCAGAACTGCTGACGTGAGTCCTGCGCATGCGCAGGGGGTTTCTTCTCTGCGCCGGCCATCGTGGAGCCTTACAGAGGCCGGCGCGAGGAAAGAGTGCCCCCACGGCACAGGCCCGCCTGCAGATCGGTGGGCCCCCCGCGCCACCCCGAGGGCTCCGCAAGGCACCCTCAAAGCCAGGTCCCGCCGGTATGGGCCTTGTCTAATCCACGCTGGCGGGACTGGTGGCCGCTCGGCCCATTGGGGCCCGGAGAATCGCCGGGGGGGGCCACTGCCAATGGCCCCCGACCAGCGCACCGCGATCCCCGCCCCCACCCAAACACCGGCACCGGAGAATTCGGCAGCCAGCGGCGGGGCGGGAATCACGCCACCCCCACCGATTCTCCGATCCGCCGGGGGGTCGGAGAATCCCTCCCATCATTTCTCAGATCAGGGGCGAAATTCTCCCCCAACGGCGCGATGTCCGCCGACTGGCGCCAAAGATGGCGCCAATTAGACGGGCATCGCACCGGCCCAAAGGTGCGGAATGCTCCGCATCTTTGGCAGCCTAGCCCCAACATTGAGGGGCTAGGCCGACGCCGGAGGGATTGCCGCCCCGCCAGCGGGCGGAAATGGCGTTTGTTGCCCCGCCAGCTGGCGCGGAAATGCGGCGCATGCGCGGGACGTCAGCGGCCGCTGAAAGTTTCCCGCGCATGCGCAGTGGGGAGAGTCTCTTCCGCCTCCGCCATGGTGGAGGCCGTAGCGGAGGCGGAAGGGAAAGAGTGCCCCCACGGCACAGGCCCGCCCGCGGATCGGTGGGCCCCGATCGCGGGCCAGGCCACCGTGGGGGCACCCCCCAGGGTCAGATCGCCCCGCGCCCCCCCCCAGGACCCCGGAGCCCGCCCACGCCACCTGGTCCCGCCGGTAAATACCAGCTTTGATTTACGCCGGCGGGACAGGCAATTTCTGGGCGGGACTTCGGCCCATCCGGGCCGGAGAATTGAACGGGGGGTCCCGCCAACCGGCGCGGCCCGATTCCCTTCCCCGCCCAATCTCTGGTACCGGAGACTTCGGCGGGGGCGGGGGCGGGATTCACGGCGGCCAACGGCCATTCTCCGACCCGGCGGGGGGTCGGAGAATGACGCCCCAGGGCACCAGAACTGCACAAAATCCTCTGGCTGCGGCCTCACCAGCGCCCTGTACAATTGCAGTAAAATATCCCTATTCCTGTACTCCAATCCTCCTGCTATGAAGGCCAACATACCATTTGCCTTCTTTACTGCCTGCAGTGTCTGCGCACTGATGCATGCGGACATCAGGGTCTAGCTGAAAATCCACCTCTCTCAATTTACACCCATTTAAATAATAATCTGCCTTCTTATTTTTGCTACTGAAACGGATAACCTCACATTTATCCACATTTTACTGCATCTGTCATGTATGTGCCCAGTCACTCAGCCTGTTCAAATCCCTGCATCCTCCTCACAGCTCATCCTCCCACCCAACTTTGTATCCTCTGCTAAGTTGGAGTTAATGGACGGGATTCTCTATCCCGCTAGAACCGTTTCCTGACACAGCGCCACCTGCTGACAGCGGGATCCTCCATCCCAGCAGCCGGCCAATCGGATTTCCCATTGTGGCCATCCCTGCGCCATCGGGAAATTCGTGGGCGTGAGTGAGCTGCGGGCAAAGCGGCAGATCCTGCTGACAGAGAACCCCCCCCCCAATACATTTTGTTCCCTCATCCAAATCATTAATATATAATGTGAACAGTTGGGGTCCTGGTACAAATCCCTGCAGCACCCCACTAGTCACTGCCTGGAATCAGAAAAAGACTTATTTATTCAAACTCATTGCTTCCTGTCTGCGAACCAGCTTTCTATCCATCTCAAGATACTACCTGCAATCCTATGCGCTTTAACTTTACATAGTAATCGCTGAGACCTTGCTGAAAAACATCTGAAGGTCTAAATAAACCACATCTACCGGTTCCCCCAGGTCAACTCTACTAGTTACATATTTAAAGAATTCCAGTAGATTTGTCAAGCATGATTTCCCTTTCATAAACCCATGCTGACTTTGTCTAATTGCACCATTGCTTTCCAAATGCTGTGCTATGAAATCCTTGTTAATGGACTCCAGCAATTTCCCTACTACTGACTTAGGCTCACTGGCCTATAGTTCCCTGTTTTCTCTCTACCTCCCTTTTTGAATAGCGGGCTTATATTAGCTACCCTCTAATCTGAAAGTACCATTCCAGAGTCCAAAGAATTCTGGAAAATGGCCACCAATTGATCTGTTATTTCTAGGGCCACTTCCTTCTGTACTTTGTAATAAAGATTATCAGGCCCTGGAGATTTATCTGCCTTCAACCCCTTAATTTCTCGACTAATACTGATTACTTTCAGTTCCTCACTAGAACTTGTGTTTCTCAGGACTGCTGGCAAAGTATGAATTTAGTTCCTCAGCCATTTATTTGTTCCCTATTATGAATTCCCCCGCATATGACTGTTAGGGGCCTTCATTTGGTTTTGTCAATCTTTTGTCAATCTGGTAGAGGGCATCACAAACAATTTCCCCTCTTTGCAACCTCCACTACATCTCCCTTGCATTCTTTCTAATCCAGAGGCACTGCCACTGCAGCCCCTATTCCAATATTTGGCTGAATTTTACTGAAAAGCAGGTGGGTGGATCTGTAAGTTAGGGCGCGTGCCTTCAACAGCATGCCCATCACTGGCTAGCCTGTCCCCCACTCTTCTTTTATGAGCAGTGGTGGAGGTGTCAAGCAGGTAACCTGCCCATGGACCAATAGAGGCCATTGGACCATTGAATGCCCAAGGAGTTCATCCAACCACCTCTCTGATTTTACTGATGATCGGACAGGGTGGTGTTCAATGTGCAGCAAAGAAAAATAAAAAGAGGACGAGGAGGCCACAAGTAAGTCTACTTGTGATAATAAAGATTATTATTATTATAGGTTAAAGCTTACCTATAAAAAACCCTACAGAAACCTAATAAAATTTTACCGGGACTAGACAGGGTGAATGCAAGAAGGATGTTCCCGATGGTGGGGCTGTCCAGAACCGGTCGCACTCTGGGGATACGGGATAGACAATTTCCGACAGAGGTGAGGGAAATTTCTGCACCCAGAGATTGGTCAGCCTGTGGAATTCGTTACCACAGGAAGTAGTTGAGGCCAAAATATTGTATGTTTTTGAGAAGCAATTAGATATAGCACTTGGGGCGAAGGGGATCAAAGAATATGGGGGAAGGTGGGTTTAGGCAACTGAATTGCATGATCTTCCATGATCATAATGTATGGCGGAGCAGGCTTGAAGGGCCAGGTGGCCTCCTCGTCCTCTTTTTATTTTTCTATGCTGCACATTGAACCAAAGACTGCTAATGAGGCCCGATTTCCCGACGTTTACCTCGCTTTAAACGAGCGCTCTCCCCAAACAACAGCAGACCACCGCTGGTAAAATGCCAGAGAAGGTGGGAAGTGGCCTTTAACTGGCCATTAACATGACCCATTAGCATAGCATGAGTCGGCTGTTTGTCACTTTTCCCACAGCTGGCAAGATGGCATGGCGGCAGCAAGAAGTTGCGCCTACCACCCTGTCTCCTTAACTGTCCCAAAGACCTGATAAAATTCAATTTAATATGCTTCCTGAGTCACAGAGAAATTTTATATGCAGATTGCTTTTGGAAAAAAATTGTAAGTACAAATAAACAGAGGCAGATAAAAGAATGCATGACAAGAAGAAAACAAAATTCAAATGTAAGCATGTTAGATAAGGTTTGGGTTTGAAAGATGTTTGCCAATTAAACCACCAACGTGGGATTGGAGATGGTTCCCCAATGGAAGCAGAATAGTTCAAAAGTTCAGCATTTTTGGAAATGGAAATTTAAGTTGTTTTACAGAGATCCAGATTGTAAAATGTAAATTATAACTGACTCCTCGATGCTAATTATGATACTGTATGGTTATTTTAAACTGTACCAAGAGTAGATTTTAAGTTTTGCTGTTAATGGAGGCTGCCCAGGGCATTAAGATGTAGGCGTCATTCTCGCATAGTGGGTTTCCAATCTAGAACTTGTTACTGGACTAAAACGGATAGTATTGGTCACAATATCCTAATGGGATAAGAAGGGGTCCAAAGAGCAATGAATTACTCAGTCTAACACTTGATCTTCTACTTCCTGGTGGCTGTTTCTAGAATCCCCAAGAGCAAGGATCCTGCCAGAACTTTCTTCGAGAAAGTAGGCTCTGTCATGAGGGACTGAAAGCTCAGGAGAGAGAAAGTATGTACTTTATTATTAAACAGAAGGAAAAAATGAAAATTAACCTGTCACGGACAAAAGTGTTTTAAAAATTATTCACATTGCATTTTACCAGGCAATCTATTAAACAAACTCAAATTGCGTCAGTTCATAAACCCTTCCCTATCCAACACAGAGCAGCTACGCACACCATCAATTTGACTCCCACCCACACCTTAGTTCGACAATCTCTAGGGAAAGGCAAAACAAGCGGCCAATTTAGGACAAACTCTGGGGAAATTTCTCTCCAACCCCCTGAGGCAATTAAGCGAACTGCAGGAAGTCACAATGACTCATGAATCTCACTGTTCCTAACTACCCTGCAACCTATCTTTTAGAACTTGATATGGCCTCATATTTTATTTAAGATGGCTCTCAAACGCAAGGTTGTAATGAGATTTTCCAGTACTGTTGCTTTCCAGATCCGGGGCAGCCATGTAAGAAATGAACACCAACAGGTAATTAGACTTTGATCATCATCATAAAACTCAGATAATTTGTGCTTACACACGAACATAAACTAATAAATAAAGAGTACAACTTGACATTCAGTCCCTTGTGAGAGCCAACAATGGTAGCTAAGAGGCATAGAGACATGCAAGTTTATATCTTGCATTATAGTTTGGGCTTTAGCCAACATTATTGCCTTGTACATATGGCAAAAAGGCACTATTCTAAGCAGACTGCATTTCTCTGAAATGAAATTGTGCTTAACAGCAAGGCACTGAAACGTACAGTAATAAAAAGCTGACCAAAATAAACCAGACAACCCTTCCAAAGAACGTTTTTTTTTAAACAGCATAATGATAAAACAACTTTACTCTTGAACAAAAGAGTCAGGTTAGTTTCTCACTGAACCTTTCAGATGCATGTAGAGGACCTGAACTCCAATTTATCTGTGCAGTTCAGATCTCTCACCAGAACCGAAGTTCAGCAACTGGAGCTATGATTTACGCCTTGAGATGTCTTTTGTGTTGTCGCCATTTTTTTGAGGTAAGCTGACAGGCAGAGTTAACAGATCTTGCATCTCATGCGTGGAGATGTTTAATGTTTGAATATTGCCACTTTCCCCACACATTTCCCGAAATGATTCAGCAATCAGAAATACGAAAATTATCTGTCTCACTGGCTCTCAACCTGAACAGCTTAAAATTTCAAATCAACAGCCTTGGCCGCCAAATAATTTTTGACTTAATTGATTTAATGAACAAGGGCATTGAAAGAATGAATAAATCCCTTTTGGACATTTCTTGCTGAATATGATAACTGCTTCTAATTTCTTGAAGCAAATCACATGTTCACCATGTAAGAACTTTTCCATGGTAGGATTATCATTCAGGCATCCCAGAGACACGGTTGGCTGAAGCCATTTAAAATAGGGACTCGCCTATAGAAGAGACACTTTGGACTCAAAATATTAACTCTGGGGGGAATCGTTCTCCCACCCCACCTCCTCCACCACTGCCATTGGCGGGAGTTGTGGCAGGAATCACCCAGGAGCTGCAAAATCAGTTTCCCTGCGGTGGGATTTTGCAGTCCTGACCATCATGGCAGGATAATGGTGAGTCACCATTCCTACCAGAAACCATTGGAAATCCCTTTAGCCTCCCGTCGGCAGAAAGCAAACGAACCCCGACTGGAACTTCGCCACTGTTCAATCATCCTCCCCATCATCCTCCCCATCCCACCAGCATAATTCCACATCGGTCCGGAACAAATCCAGGACTTGGCCAGATGAAGGCCTGGAAAAGATGGAGGCCTCCAGTCACCTTGGGCCCTGGAGGACCACATGCAGCAGTGAGTGGGTGATACATCTATCATATGGAACCTCGGGCTACAGGTGGACGGCTGAATGAGGTACTTTTGGGCAGCTATGGTCTGTATTGGGTCGGGGTATTAGATGGAGAGGAGAGAAATGAAAGAGGTGGGGCAGGTATATAGGTCTTGAGGAGGCCGGAGAGGTGCAGGTACAGGGGAAAGAGTGGGTTGCTGTGGGGGTTGTGGAATGGTTGAGGTGGTTTATGGAGCAGGAAGGTGGATTAGGCTGTGTTGAAGGTGCTGTGCGCAAGGAACAGGTGGGGGAAAGAGATTCAGAAAGATGGGTCTGTGCTGCCAGGGAGGGTGGGGGATGGATACTGACGGCGTTGTTTATAGGAAGACATGGTTGGGGTTGAAGGTTGTAATTGGAGTTGGCACGATTGGAGAATGTGCTTTCGCTGATGATGGGTGAAGCGCGGTGAGGCTTGTTGGAGGGGATTTGGTAATAAAAGTGGATTCTGGGGTCAGCAGAATGAGCTGGGGAGATCTTCTGTCACGGGGTAGGCTCCTTGGGAAATTTGGGGATGTGGATTTTAACCTGCAAGGAACAAAGGATTATTGCGGCAGGTTCAAGGGTAACTGTGGGAAGATCAAATGTTACAACTGGGGGATCAATGGTTATGGTAGGATGGGTAAAGGTATTAGATTGCTCTTGAAATTTAACATGAACAATGGCTGCTCGCAATTACCCTGAGCATCTTATCGTGGAGATCTTGAGATACTGGGTCTGAGCTGGGCCAATGGGGGTGGGCGGAGCTGCAGGTCATCTGAACTGGACAACTGAAGGGAAGCTCCAACATGTGTCATTTATTCAGCGAGGGCATTGGAACAGATGAGCCTGTGAAAGACAAAGGCTTAGAGTGCATGGGAGGCTGCTTGCACATGGCTCATAACGGCGTGGGCAAATGCCTTTGCCTCTTTGCACATGCATGATTCCAGAGGACACAGACCCAGAATGGGATCTCCCCGTTTGTTATTGTATGATGTCTAAATAATGCGGATGTGTAGATCCCCTATTCATGGCCTTTATATAAACAAATAAGTGGAGGAAGTGGTCTGTTATCGACTTTGTTCACCGCATTTTCTTGTACTGTTTGGGAAAAGTTCACTCGGAGAACCCGACACAAGGTTAATTTGCCCCCTTACATGTCTAGCTTCTGCACCTTTACCTGTTCTGTGTGGTAAAATAACTGCAAACACACGCTTGTCATTATTTTCTTAACTTTAATAGAATTTTAATAATTGATGCTTTGCTTCCAATTCCCCTTTCTTTGTTCTTTATTTTAGCTCAGGGAGGCAATAGGTTCTAATGGAAAGTACAGCAGATTGCTCAAACGTCCTCTGAGCTTCTCTCACAGTGCTTTCAAGCCATTTTGAGAGCTCCTTCTTCATGCAGCATTAGGTGCACCATTAAAATGCTTAATACTACCACAATAATTCCACTAAAATCTAGGAATGTGGCTCTTTGACATGTCAAAGTGTTCTAAAAAAATTGAGAGCAATAAACAATGAAAGCCTGATTCCAGTAATGAAGAGAAAGAAAATGTAATTGGCTTTCAATGAAATCGAGAAGCTGGTTCTGGAGAGAATGAAAAAATAAAGAACAATTAGAATTCTTCAGATCCTCACAGATATAATGGTCATGGATTTCAAACACCCTTGGGGGTCAGAACAAGAGTGGGCATGCTATGAAATGAGCACACTCTCGGCCAATGTGACAATGCCCCATTGCCTCTTGGGTGAACTGGAATTTTCAAATCGAGGGGCTGGGGTAGGGTGGTGCATTGGGGAGTGGGGAACCCATTTATCACCAATTGGTGGCCTATTGAGCTCCTTGAGGGCTTTGTTAGTGGCCTGTGGAGGACCAGAAGGCAATTTTCAAATCATAAAGAGGCAAAACAAAACAATGTGGTGTACAGATACCGAGCTGAATGCGGCAAACGGTTATTTTTTTAATTCGAGAAATATTTGGCAACATGGGATTTGAGGCACAAGGTTTCAGTGGCTCCTTTGGTGACTTATGTGCAGCATGACGTTGCTGGCCTGCTGTTGGTTTATCACTCCTCTGCTGATCGGCAGTGGCAGTCCCCCACCATGGATTCTGTCTGCCTTAGCTGCTCACGCTCTGCAGGCAGCCTGCTTCCTGGCAACGCTTGCCAAAACAAATTGGGTTCTAAACTCATCTCTGGCCCAATTGGGGCATTTACATTTAAAGATCAGGGGCGGGATTCTCCGACCCCCCACCGGGTCAGAGAATCACCGGGGGCTAGCGTGAATCCCACCCCCGCCGGTTGCCAAATTCTCTGGCACTGGATATTCGGCAGGGGCGGGAATCACGCCGCCCCGGTCGGCGGGCCCCCTCGGCGATTCTCCGGCCCGCGATGGGCCGAAGTCCCGCCGCTGTCATGCCAGTCCCACCGGCGAGAATCAAACCACCTCTCTTACCGGCGGGACTAGGCGGCGCGGACGGGTTCCGGGGTCCTGGGGTGGGGGCGCGTGGGGCGATCTGGCCCCATGGGGTGCCCCCACGGTGGCCTGGCCCGCGATCGGGGCCCACCAATCCGCGGGCGGGCCTGTGCCGTGGGGGCACTCTTTTCCCTCCGCCTCAGCCACAGCCTCTGCGATGGCCGATGCGTAAGAGACCCCCCCCCCTGCACATGCGCGGGGATGACGTCAGTGGCCGCTGACGCTCCCGCGCATGCACAGACTTCCGCTGGCCGGCGAAGTCCTTTCGGCCCCAGCTGGCGTGGCGCCAAATGCCTTTCCCGCCGGCTAGCGGCGCGCCAACTACTCCGCCGCGGGCCTAGCCCCTCAAGGTGAGGGCTTGGCCCCTAAAGGTGCGGAGAAATCCGCACCTTTGGGGTGGCCCGACACCGGAGTGGTTCGCGCCATTCCATCCCGCCAGGATGCCCCATCCCACCAGGTAGGGGAGAATCCCGGCCAAGATGTGGGATTGGGAGCACAAAATTATCCAGGCCTCAGGTTCCCAACCCCACATTAAAAATCAACCCACATTTTTCAGGATCAATTGGCCATACTGGGAATCTCTGGAAATCACAGCTGTCACTCAGGTGGCTACAGGTTTATATTACACTCAGGTGAAGATGTCTTTGTTTGTCTTTCGTGGAAGTGGTGGGAATAACGCCCTCAGTACAAAAACAAATCACCACTTATTTGCAGCCCATGGAAAGTACGCCGGCAGGGTGTAGACATGCTTAGTCAGCAAACAGATAATTTAAGTTAAATGCTGGTTTCTGAATCCAAATAGATTGCTGGCACTACATCATAGTATTGTGTTGAACCTCCACGTGGCAGACACCCAAAGAACACCACACAGAACATGGGGCAGGCTTCTCTGATCCTCGGGCTAAGTGTTGATGCTGTCGTAAACGCCAGAGCGTTTTACGATGGCGTCAACAGACCCCTAGGAGCAGCGATCCTGTGCCGCACAGGGGCCAGCACAGCACTAGAGAGCCTCACACTCTCCAGCTGCCGATACCGGCGTCAGAACGGGTGCCGCAGGTCTGCGCATGTGTGCTACAGCGGGCGCGAGTTTGTGCATGCGCGTGGGTTGCCTTCTCTGCGTCGTCCCCAATGCAACATGGCAGAGAGCTACAGGAGCCCGGCGCAGAGGAGCATAGGTCCCCACCAGGATAAGCCCACCCGCTGATCGATAGGCCCCGATCGCGGGCCAGGCCACCGTGGAGGCCCCCCCCCCCGGGGTTGGATCCCCCCTCCGCCCCACCAGGCCGCGCCCCCGTAACATGAACGCCAAGGTCCCTTCGGGTAGGACCATACGAGAATGGCGCCGGCGGGACTCGGCCTAACTCGGCGGCCACTCGGCCCATCGTGCTGGGAGAATCGCCGGGGGGCCGCGTAGAACGGCCCCTGACTGGCACCGCGCCGGCGCCATTGGCGCCGAATCTCCGGTCACAAGAGAAGCGTCGGAGCGTCGTCGCGTAAATCGCGCCCCGCCCCCAGGAGATTCTCCGAGCCGGATAAATCTTTCCCCAGGACTGGTCAACACTGGGCAAGCCCACGGTTCTTCTGACAATGGAGGAGGGTTTGAGGAGTTCACAGCCCTCCTGTTCTCATTCCATACAGTCAACTATTCCATCAGAAGTATTGAGCATTTTGAAAACAACATAAATTTCCAATAATAAATAGATTTACAAATGTTTCTGCAAATGTTCATCGGTTATTTGAGGAAACCTTTTTCTGAAATTCAATGCCAGGATACAGTATATCACTTATTTCAGCTCACTATCGTTATAAGATATTCACTAAATTTCAGTCTGCTTCATTCACCCTCATCTATCCAACAGTAGCGTGTTGCAGCTCATCCTGGTTCAGGAGCTGCCACATGAACATCATAAATGTACATCACTGGGAAGCCAAGAAGATTATCTTTTTAAATTTAAAGTACCCAATTCTTTCTTTTCCATGGCAAATCCAACTACCCTACACATCTTTGGGTTGTGGGGGTGAGACACACACAAACATGGGAGAATGTGCAAACTCCACACGGACAGTGACTCAGGGCCGGGATCGAACCTGGGTCCTCAGCGGTGTGAGACAGCAGTGCTAATCACTGCGCCACCATGCTGCCCTAAAAGGATTATAAAAGGATATTGAGACCACCAACAAAGCTCAAATGGCTTCCTGTTGCACATATTGAACCTCCTGATATACTCAGCAAAAACATTCTCCTCAAAGTACACCAGTGGCTGACAGCTAGCTAAGCACTCCCATAGCGACACTACAAAAACAACTCACACTCTCATCTGAAATCCCATTGTCCCCACTGAAACACACTTTGCACCCTGCAAACTGGCCACAGCCTCAACTCTCTATAGCGCATTGCAAACATCACTGACCACACCTTGGTAACTGACGCAAGCGATGAAGGCCCAGGTTTCAACCTTCTGCAGAAAATCTGGACACCCCTCAACCTCTTGAGCATGGGCCAAAAAAGACGTAGTCACTTGGTCCACAAGTGCTGAGACTGTGTCCATTCAAGTCAGACCATCATTCACATACTGAACTCCTGCCAGAGAGATCCATTCCTGGTGGCACCACCGCCATTCATGTTATTTTGTTGGCTGAAGACATTGAACAGATCGTTCACCTCTACATTGAACTATTAATGCTTCCCCAGCCATACGAATAAAAGAAAATATCTGGGTGTAAGGTGAATCAAGGTTGTGGGGTGAACTTTTTGAGAACTGCATGAGACTGGACATTTCTCCAATATGGAATTTTTCTTCAATTACAGTGTGAGAAAAAACTCAATCACCTTTACCTTGCCTGGAGAATTCGTCTGATTCCCTGTGGACTAACTCTGTGACACGGCTGCCATAATGCAGTCTGGCATCATGATCATATGCTTTCAGGGTTTCAGTCGAGCTGTAGGATTTCTGTGTAGGCACTCGGCACTCTTCGCTGTCCAGTGAGGAGCTTGTGTACCGACACTCCTTCACACACCTGCCTCGTGTCAAGGAGCGGTGTCTGCGGTCTTTGACATCCATACTTCACAAGGAAATCGTCGACTGGTAGTTATCAAACCACACTCTTGTACGTTGGAAGATTTTCAAATCACAGTCGCCTGTAAAAACAAAATTTGAAAATAGCCTTGAGTCAACACACCCATCTCAATATCGAGTTCTGGAAAGAATGAAATGATTTATATACTGTGCACATTCGCTAGAAGCAGACAATTTACTCTGTCTGGGACTAAACATCTTGGATCTGTGGCTGATAGGTAAACAGCAGCTGAAAACTTATTCTTTGCTCCTAGGCACACCATCTTGGTGTCAGAGGCTGTGTAAGTGTTCCCACCAGAACAGGCAATTGATTTATGAGAGCAAGGTGGGCTGCGGTGGTGACCAGAATTATTTTCCTCGATCTCAGTTGGATTACAACAGCTGAATAAAGATAGTCTGTCTTCTGATTTCCGAGCATGCATTTCCCCATTGGGCATACAGTAGGTCATGAAACATTTTAAAATAACAGTGCACAATAGATCAGTGGAGGAATAGACATCATGGATGTGGCCAGTAGGGGTGTGTACAGTAAATTGGCAGGAGTGTTTTATAAAATACACATTCATTGGTAACATTGATACAGATTGAATTTGATGGGGGTGGGAACTGGGTTGTGCATTTCTTCAAAACACCCCTCCCCCCGAAAAAAACCTAGCGAGTTCTCATTCTGAGTTATGCCATGGGGCAAGGGATGGTTTTGTATAATGGAAGCTGCTCTGCTCACTGCCCTGGGAGACCATCAGAAGGCAATCCAACTTGAGTCTTTCTTGTACAATTTGCTAAACTCCCTTCATAGACTGGTAGGGACTATGTGGTGAATATCACAATCACCACGAGATTCGGATTAAAACACAGCCAGTTATAATAATCGAAGTCTAGGCTGACATACAGTAGGCCTAAATACAAGCAGCAGACGCCTTCTAGAAACCACGAGACATGGCCAGATAGAGAAACACATGTCTCACTACTTATACCAGTTAGGTCATCTTAAACAATTCAGGCACCAGATGTCCTTCATTTGACAGGCCGCAAATCCCTTCAAATAACATAGCTACAGCTGCAGAAAAACCATAAAGCAATTAGGTAGCCACCTCTTGGAACACCAAAGATAATCTGGAAACTTCCAGTTATATATCAAAAGACTCTTGACACCTAAAAGATGACAGAATGAGGATGACTTGTGGACCGAACATATGGCAAAGCGATTATATTCGAACTAGTAATGAAAGAAACATCGATCAACTTTGAAAGACAGACTGCCAATAAGACATGGTGAAACTGCAAAATTGTAACGAAAGCACTCATTAAAGAGGTAAGACATAAATCGGGCTATTCACAGAGTAGAAAGAAAAATGTATAAAATGAGACAGATTTGACAGAGACAGCATTCACTCCTTTCCTGCAAGGGTGTTGTCAAAGTTCTGTTCAAACCCCCTATTTTGTCAGACAAGTCCCGTCAAACTGTCATTAGTATGAACCTATTACTCTGTTAGGTAGATTGGCCATGCTAAATTTCTCCTTAGTGTCCAAAGGTTAGGTGGAATTACAGGTTTATGGAGATAGGGCGGGGGGGCCTAGGCAGGGTGCTCTTTCAAAGAGTCAGTGCAGACTTGATGAGCCAACTGGCCTCCTTCTGCACTGTCGGGTTTCTACGATTCTTTGTTAAGAAATGTATTAGGTAGATGTTTTATCGATACTTATGGATGTTCATGTTTAAATATATCCTTCTCTTAAGGAAGATAATCTGTTTACAGATAACAAAGGATTGTTTCCAGATTCCTATTTTTAAACTCTGTAACTTTGTATTTTATACTCTGAAATATTTTAATAAAATCCCACTGAAAAATGAGCTGTTTATGGTTACTTTGACTAAGTTTAGATCCTGGACGCTCATTTAGGATGTGTTGAATGACGGGAACCACACTGAAATACTCAATAGTTTGAGCGACTTATCCAAAAGATCTCCCAATAGCGGGGGTTGCTGAAATCCGTTTCATTGTTTAGGCATGGAAAAGTAATCTCCCTCCAGTGAGAGCTGATTCTGTGTCTTGCAGGAAGATAGTTTTCCCTCCTCCAGTAGCTCAGTCAGAAGTAGACTTGGAAGATTTGCCCTTTGGCTCAAGGAATCCTAAATCAACCACAACTGCCGGCAGTTTGCGGGGGAATCGCCACTGCTGGAACATTATATTGGGAAGGGAAGTGGGAGGGCAGAAGAAATAATTGGATGAAAAGAAATTTGTTGGCACTCCTCCCACTGGAGTTGATCTGGAATAGGGGGTGCATTTGGATTCAAAACGGTTTTTGTTATGCCAGACTGCTGTCAACATTCTTACATCAGAGGACAATTCAATTTACGACAGCAAATTAAAGTCCTTCCACTTAAATATACTCAAAGCTGTCTCCTGCCACTGTGCAAGTGAATTTGCTTCATTTGCAAGTGCATTTAGCAGAACACCCCTTCTAATTAATTAATGACTTCAGTACTGAATTCTCAGTGCAGGGATGTCAAGCATGATGGCATTTTTACAAGTGCTGAACCTTCACTCCTGTCGGAATACTCAAAATGGCAGAACCATGTCCAGATAAGATGAGGACCTCATGTTTTATTTACACTTGCTGTTCTAAGAATGAATCACTGAAGTTTGTTTCCTAATCGCTCTGACAGTGATATCAGTGCACTGCTTATTGCCTTTTTAAAATAAGGTCATTTGAAAATGATGTGGGAGCTCTTTATATTAAAATTAGACACTTCTTTCTGCACACTAACACAATATGCTACAATAGAAGAATGAGACTCTGGAAAATAATATCCAGTCACTTAATATCACCGACAATATCAGGAGGGAAGAAGAAGATATAGAGAGACAATCACAAATGTGGAAGGAGACTGAAGGCGGCGGGGGTGGGGTGGGGGTAGGGGGTGCAGGGGAAGTTGTATGCCAGAGAAAAAAAAAGAGGGAAAAAAGAGACAGTTTCACAGCTTGGAGCAAACAGCAATGACTGACATCCAGGATTGTGACTACCGTAAAGGTTACAGATTCTGGACTGACGGATTAGCAGATTCTGCCAGAGGCAGTCAGTCCCCATCATTCGCTTTGGTCGCTATTTGCTTTCGGCTTGAGTTGCAGCACAGTCAAACAAGGTTGTAAAAGGAAGGAACACCTCATAATCCCCCTTCAAACTATGGAGATGAGTGAATATCTACATTTAAAAAATAATTTATGTGATTCCACATCAGGAGAAACGCACTGTAAAGTAACTGGAAATCAATAGGTGATTTTGCTTTGCTTCCAATCTGTCACTGTGGAAGTCTGAATTTGCAGCTATCCATGTTTAAAATTTGTCGACTTCTAACAGTCACATTTTCACATGCGATCTCTAATATATTACAGGAGCTCCTAGTTGTCAAAGATTATGCAAGTCGGGTCCTCAAGGGCACCCGAGGATGCAGAGAAGGTTACGTTAAAACTGAGTGGAAGCCAAGACTCCCTGTGGGAATGACAGCTTCAACAGTCTTTTTGCCAGACCCCTGTGACTGCAAGCAGAACTGTGGTATTTATTAATCTTGCAATCGTGCCCTTGAAACAAAGGTCAAATTAGGGAGACTGCACTACAGCCAGGTTAGACAACAAAGCCACGGAAAGATCCGTGTTCAGGAATTATTCACAAACCAGCTGGAATGAATTGCATATGTTGCATCTCTAATGTTGTCACCTGCTCCAGTGTAAAAGTTAGGATTTTAATTGACATCAGGTCCCCCAAATCCCGGGAACATCAAATATTGAATACAGTGGAATCAAGACAGCAGTGGTTTACTTCTAAGGTTAATATAAATCCAGTCTTCCTCCACTGGATGGAATAGTCCTAATCTAAGTGAGTTTGGGCAGTCATTTGATTTGAGAGAATAGCACGGAGCTGCCTATAATTCAGCATCAATTACTGCTCACAGGGCCATGTTAATGTGAAAATCTTCCATTGGTGCAACCATTAAGTAGATGAAGGTGGTATGTACCAATTCTCCCCACCCTAAATTTTGTTTGCCATGGCTTATATCTTGGTCCTTTCATATTTCAGAAATGCTATTGATAGTACCTCTGATTTTACCCATGTAGCTATGCCTCTGGCCACAGGGATTGCTTTTGTGGGCCGGCATAACTAACTTCATATTTTTTTCTGAATCCAGCTTCAACATCCCACTGTAGTGAATGGTGAGGAGGATGGCGACAGACATCAAGAGAATGTGGGCAGGCAGCTGGAATGGATGGATATGTTGCAGAGAAATGATGCAGACAGTGATGAATTTTGGTAAGAAAAAAGATGTGAGGCCACATAAAATACAGAGTGTAATTCTAAAGGGGATACAGGAACAGAGAGACATGAGGCGAGATGCTCACAAATCGTTGAAGTTGGGAGGGCTGATTGAGGAAACAGTTAAAAAAAAACATACATCATCCTGGGTTGAAACATAAACCGTCCCTGCCAACTCTGACAGGCTCACTGTCCTTTCAAGCTCAATTGAGTGTTGATTGGCAGTAGGCAGGTCTTTCATCTGCATTTGGGAGGAAGCCCCGCTTTGGAGAACTGTCGACCAGCTCTCCAGCCTGTCTAGGCACAGCTCTGCAATGGCCAGAAGAGGTACTGCAGTATTGTGCCTCAGCCTAAGTCCCAGGACTGCACTTGAGGTAAGTCCTCGAGGCGGTAGTAGGTATGGGATGCACTAGGGGGGGGGGAGGGGAAGGTTTGGAAGGGGACAATCTCAGCGTAGGGGGGAAGGCTGATGGGAATGAAGGACCAGAGCTGTCAGGTCCTGGACAAGAGGGCACCCCAAATCTGAAGGCTCCTTCAGATTGTGCCCCCCCCCTACCTGCCCAACCCCACCCAATGTCTTGCCCAAGATGGCGATTGATTCATTTTCAGTTTCCACTGAGCGCTCAGCTGGTGGAGGGGTGGCCAAACTGCTCATCCTATGCACATACGAGATGGGTGCCATTGATCTTAAGTGTGAGGATGGAAAAAGGCCTTCAGGTCACTGGATTGCTGCTGGTACACTCTGGCAGCAAGTTAGTGATATCTCCTGCGGTGCCGTCGGCCTTGCTCACCCTGAACCCCCCTGTGCCTGTGCCTCTCCTCCCATAGGTCCTGCAACATTCTTTGTGGACACCTGGCTTCCTGTCCCTTTGGCCCCGACCCTCTGTTCCTCCTCAGAGGAGGTGCCCTGAGCGGAGTACGTAATCCCAATCTGCTGAAATGCAGATCGCACTGCCCCTTGCACCGAAGGCTGAAATGGGCAGAAACAGAACTGACAAAAAAAGAGTCCTCAGAGCAAGGCTAACAAAGCAAATACTTCAGAAGAAAACAGAGGAAAAGATCTGAAATCTCAAGACTGGAACAACAGCAAACTCATCTGAATGCCTAACAACTCACACAACCACAAGCTTCTTCCCCACTGTTACCAGACTCCTAAACGACCCTCTTATGGACTGACCTCATTAACACTACACCCTTGTATGCTTCACCCGATGCCGGTGTTATCTAGTTAAATTGTGTACCCTGTGTTGCCCTATAATGTATTTTCTTTTATCTCCTTATCTTGTCAAGTACATAATGATCTGTTGAGCTGCTCGCAGAAAAATACTTTTCACTGTACCTTGGTACATGTGACAATAAACAAATCCACTCCAATGTTCTGGCCCACTTTCATTGTGCCCTCAGATGAAAAAAGTGAAAAAACGGGATGCCCATGTTGCCTATGCGCTGGCCTAAAAATCACACGTACAATTCCAGCTGATGGCCCTTTTGATTGCCTCAACTATCTGATTGGCAGGCATATGTCCGACTCCCATGTGTGCCCGCCGACCAAAATAACGCATGGCTTCACCCTCGTCCAGGTCAGAAGCGCACCCGAAAATAACGCGTCAAACTCTGGACTTTAATTCCATCAGATCCGGATCCAGGCTTCAGAGTTAAAAAGACTCACTGCTAATGAACTACATCACTCAAGCCTGAAGAGAACCAGCATTTATTAGATCAGGTTTAAAATTTACAACATTGTTCCCTTTTATTCTCCTCATAATTAATGCTATGGCATTTTAACTTCATGTTGGCTACAGTCTGTTGGATGAAGTTGCTGATTAATCTGGTTCCAGCAGTGGCAGGACCCCACTTTTTGTGGCTCCATTATAATGCCAGATTTTTTAGTTCTGCTTCTGTTCGGTGTCTGATGGAGGATCACATCTGATGGAATTTTGGATGGGGAGGTGCAGTGATAGCAATAAAACCAATGCTGAAATATTGAGCTCTTTTATTCTGATAATGTTAACCAACTGACATATGCCTTGGTTTGTTCCTGCATTTAACTCAAAATTTAGATAATTGACACTCATTGATACTCAGTTGGTTCCAGCAATGAATAGCTGATGTATGTAGGCTAGTTTATATCCCAGGTTTATTCTGAAACCTTGGCTAATTTAGCTGGCCTCCTCCAGGCTTTACAATTTGTCCCAGTGCCTGAGGTCGAGGTAGAAAAATATTTGGCCAGAGTTTCCTCACAGCATTTAAGGAGCACTTAGATGAGCACTTGAAATGCTGGAAAATGGGATTAGAATAAATAAGTGCTTGATGGCTGGCACAGACAACGTGGGCCAAATGTCCTCATTCTGTAAAACTCTATGTGGGGGAGGGAGGAGTTTCTAGCCGCTCATATCAGCGGGATTTTTCGGTCACGTCATTGGCAAACCCCGTCATGGGTTTCCCGGCGGTGGGGTGAGGTGGATTCAATGGGAAATCCCATTGACGGCAGCAGGACCAAAAAATCATACTGCTGGCCAATGTCGGGCTGACTCCCGCCACCGAGAAACGGGCCGCAGGGGGCACAGAAACCTCCCCCCCCCCCACCCCACCCCCCACAATGACTCTATGATACCATGCTGCCACTGATCTTTATCAGTGGTAGGTCTTCATTATACAGGCTCCTGACACTCTTGATTCTCCCTGTGTCTGCGTGGGTTTCCTCCGGGTGCTCCCATTTCCTCCCACATGTCCTGAACGATGTGCTGTTAGGTGATTTGGACATTCTGAATTCTCCCTCAGTGTACCTGAACAGATGCCGGAATGTGGCAACTAAGAGCTTCATGGATGTTCATGTAAGCCTACTTGTGACAATAAAGATTATTATTACTATAATCTAGACTTACACAATACTCACTGCCCATGAAATTCGATCGTAATAACAAGTTGCTACATTTGAGGGGAGGGGACAAAGCTCATGAAAATTTTAAATCAATTAAAAACTTATCAACCAGTAATATTGACCACAGCTCAGAGGCTTTTGGCTCAAATCTAACAGTAAAGCTCACTCTTTGTAAGTTACTGGTGAAAGAAACGTAAGCACTGAAAGTTATATTTATTTCAAGAACTGCATGTCAGATTGCATTAGGAAAGAAAAGGGTTGATTTTAATTGGGCCAGACTGCGATATGTACCTCAGCGCCTTTGGTTTCATACTCACAACACACACACACATGCACTCGATGAGGGAGGATAAGTTGGTCGTAGGTTACTCATGAGCAGAAAATGAGAATAAAGAGAGAAGCTCTGAGGGGCAAAAATATAAGGGGTTAGATTCTCCGATTTTGACGTTACATCCGGAGGAAGTGTCGGTTTTACGCTGAAAAAGTTGGTGTCGCTCCCGCACCAATGCTCTGACTGGTGAGGGACTAGCTGCCGCGCCACGTAAAACTCCCGGCCTTCACAAAATAAACTGCCGGAGAATTGCCAGGTCCGTGGCCACAAGTGCACACGGCAACAACCTGCTGCGGTCACGCCATATAACCTGGCACCAGCCTTGTGCAGACCCGGCCTGCCAGATAGTGTGCCCCTGGCCAACCCCTGGCCAGCCCTCACCAGTTCCCCAGCCCTCGCTGGAGCCCCCCTGGCCAGCAGCACGGCTCCTCCCCCCCCGACTGTGGCGGCGCTGGACACAGTCTGCAGCTGCCATGCCGGGTTCCCGAAAACTGAGAGCACACATCCTCCGCGCCGTCGGGAACTCGGCCCATCGGGGGCGGAGCATCGGGGAGGGCCTTCAGGTAATGTCGTACTGCATCTCCTCACAGACTATGTAATTCGGTTGGAGCAGCAGCTGGACACATTGCGGAGCACACAGGAGGCAGAGTGTGTGATAAATACTAGCTTCAGGGAGGTAGTCATCCCACAGGTTCAGACAGGTAGGTGGGTGACCGCCGGGAGAGACAAGTAGGTAAGGCAGGAGCCTCCTGTGGCTATTCCTTTCTCGAACAGGTACACCATTTTGAACACTGTTGGGGGGATAGCCTCTCAGGGGAAGATACCAGCAGCAGCCAGGCCTGTGGCACCACAACTGGTTCTGCTACAGAACAGGGTCAGGCTAAGTCCAAGCAAGTGATAGTAGTAGGAGACTCGACAGTCAGGGGCACAGGCAGGTGTTTCTGTGGCCGCAAAAGAGACTCTAGGATGGTGTGTTGCCTTCCTGGTGCCAGGGTCCTGGATGTCTCTAACAGCTAGAGGGTATCGTGCAACAGGAGGGTAAACAGATAGATGTAATTGTCCACATTGATACTAATGACATAGGCAGGAAGAGGGAAGAGGGAAGAGGTCCTGCAAAGACAATTCACGGAGTTAGGTCGGGAGCTAAAAAGCAGGGTTGTAATTATTCGCGATTACTCCCCTTGCCATGTGCTAGTGAGGCTTGGAACAGGGAGATAGTGAACACAAGTCTAAAGAGTTGGTGTAGGAGGGAGGGCTTTAGATATATGGATCACTGGGATGTCTTCTGGGAATGGTGGACAAGACGCATGAGTTGCACCTGAACTGGAGGGGCACCAATATCCTGGGCAGGAGGTTTGCTAGTGCTGTTCGGGAGGGTTTAAAATAGTGTGGCAGGGGAGTGGGAACTGGAACAGCAAGTGTCGAGACTGGGTAAAAAAGCGAGACTGAGATAAACATAGCACAGAGTAAGAGCAGGCAGAGGGAAGCCGCAGGGCTCAGTGGGACTGTAGGTCTGGAGTGCATTTGCTTCAATGCAAGAAGTATAACAGGTAAAACAGATCAATTGAATGCCTGGATTACTGCATGGAACTATGATGTAATTGCAATTGCGGAGACATGGTTAAAGGAGGGACAGGATTGGCAGCTTAACATTCTGGGATATCATTGCTTTAGACGGGGCAGAAGGGGAAACAAAAGAGGTGGGGGAGTTGCATTGCTGATTAGGGAGCAGATCACATCTGAGTTGAGGGGAGATATATTGGAGGGATTTTGCAATGGGGCTTTATGGGTAGAGCTCATGAATAAGAAGGGTGGAATCACAATGTTGGGAGTGTACTATCGACCTCCCAGCAGCCCGCAGGAGACAGGAGCAGTTGTGTAGTCAGATACTGAAAAGGTGTGAAAACAAGGTTGTGATGGGTGACTTTAACTTTCCCCATGTTGACTGGGAATCTCAGAGGCTCAGATGGAGGGCAATTTGTTAGATGTGTTCAGGAGGACTTTTTGATAAATTACGTTGACAATCCAACCAGGGAGGGGGCCATACTTGACTTGATATTGGGGAATGAGCCAGGCCAGGTGATTGATGTTTCCGTGGGGGAGCATTTTGGGCTTAGCGACCATAATTCCATAAGATTTTGGGTAGCCATGGAGAAGGACAAGAATGGCCCACGAGTGAGTGTGCCAAATTGGGCGAGGGCCAATTACAGCCAAATTTGACAGGAACTGGGGAATGTGGATTGGGAGTGGCTAGTTGAGCACAAATCCACGTCTGACATGTTGGAGGCTTTTAAAAACCAGTTGATTGAAGTGCAGGACAGGCATGTACCCGCATAATTGAAGGATAGAAATGGCAGGATTTGGGAATATTGGATGACAATAAAAGTTGTAAGCTTAGTCAAAAGGAAAAAGGAAGCATGAGATAGGTCTAGGCATCTAAAAACTGACAAAGCCCTTGAGGAGTACAGTGAAAGTAGGAAGGAACTTAAATGTGGAATTAAAGAGGGCTAAAAGGGGACATGAAATGTCTTTAGCAAGGAGAATCCCAAGGCTTTTTATGCATATATTAGGAGCAAGAAGGTAGCAAAAGAAAGAGTAGGTTCACTCGAGGACAATGGAGGGAAGTTATGTGTGGAACTACAGGAAGTGGGTGAAATCCTTAATGAATACTTTCTATTAGTATTCACCAGGGAGAAGGAGAAGGATAATCCCGGGAACTACAGGCCGGTGAGCCTTACTTACAGTTCCTTAAAAGTGGCAACACAGGTGGCAAAGGTGATTAAGAAGGCATATGGCATGCTTGCCTTCATCAGCCGGGGCACTGAGTACAGGAGTTGGGAAATCATGTTGCATCATGTTGGAAAAATCATGTTGGAAAATCATAATACCTTGGTTAGGCTGCATTTGGACTATTGTGTGCAGTTATGGTCACCACATTGTCAGAAGGACGTGGAAGCTTTGGAGAGAGTGCAAAGAAGGTTCACCAGGGTGTTGCCTGGTCTCGGGTGTGTTGGCTATGAGGAGAGGTTGAATAAACTAGGATTGTTTTCACTATAAAGATGAAGGCTGAGGGGAGACCTGATAGAGGTCTACAAAATTATGAGAGGCATAGACAGGGTGGATAGTCACTATAGACAGGGTGGATAGTCACCATAGACAGGGTGGATAGTCACCATAGACAGGGTGGATAGTCACCATAGACAGGGTGGATAGTCACCATAGACAGGGTGGATAGTCACCATAGACAGGGTGGATAGTCAGAGGCTTTTTCCAAGGGTGGAAGTGTTAATTACAAAGGGACACAGGTTCAAGGTGAGAGAGGGAAAGTTAAAGGGAGATGTGCGGCGTACATTTTTCAGGCAGAGAGTGGTGGGAGCCAGGAACGCGCTGCCAGGTTGGAAGCAGGTACATTAGCAACATTTAAGAGGCATCTGGATGGGTACATGAATAGGGAAAAAATAGATGGATTTTGACCGAGTAAAGGCAGAGATTTTTTTTGTAGTTAGTGCAATATGATCTGCACAAGCTCAGAGGGCCGAAGTGCCAGTTCCTGTGCTGTACTTTTCTTTGTTCTTTGTTCCTCGAGATTCCTAGTTAGCCATGTAGTGTATTTTACTTGCGGGGAGGCAGTGGACTAGTGGCATTGTCACTGGACTAGTAACCATAAATCCAGGGCAATGCTCTGGGAACCTGGATTTGAATCCCCCCACTGCAGATGGTGAAATTTGCATTCAATAAAAATTCTGGATTTAAATGTCTCATGATGAGCATGAAGCCTTGCTGATTGTCGTAAAAACTGATCTGGTTCACTAATGTCATTTAGGGAAGGAAATCTGCCATCCTTACCTGGTCTGGCCTACATGTGACTCCAGAGCCACAGCAATGGTGTTGATTCTTAATTGCCCCCCTCAAGGGAAATTAGGGATGAGCAATAAATGCTGGGCCAGCCAGCCATCCATGCCCACATCCCATGAACGAAAATAAATAAATAAATAAAAGAATGGAAATGCTGAAGCACGTGGGTTGAACGCAAGAGGTTTATCAACAGTTGTCAACAGTTATTGACTCTAAGTCCGCAAATTAGCCGATGACATCATGGCCTACCACTTGACTAAACGCTTAAAGTGACCTTGCAGCAACACAATAACAACCCACATCTATAATATCCCTGCCCTTTACTTCTAAGGTCCAACGCAACAAATAACTGTAATATTTTTACAAAGTCATTTAAAAAACATACAAGGACAGGCATTCAATTATTATCCAATTGGTAATTATTACCCAGTATACAAATGCCTCTATCTCTTCAAGTATCAAATCCATGGTCCATAAGACCTGGTAAGAAGTCAAGGTGGTCGCAGATGGGAGAAAAAGCAGCAGTCACTTTAGATCTCCCATTCTAGCTACTGGACCATTCTCCACGCTCTAAAAGTATTAATAATAATAGGATATTTGCACCTCCTATTGTTCCTGTAAAATAACATGACCTGCAGAAGTAAACCGATTGATCTGCTTCAATATCGAGCCAAAGAGAAGCAGAGTCCATAAGACCATAAGATATAGGAGCAGAACTAGGCCACTCGGCCCATTGAGTCTGCCCCGCCATTCAATCATGGCTGGTATTTTCTCATCCCCATTCTCCTGCCTTCTCCCCACTCAAGGCTCGCCTTCCAAACACAATCCCTTACAAATCTAAGGTGAGAGGCTCGTTGATATAGCCTAATATTTGGGCCACACAAACCCTGCTTGGAACCTGGGAACGTTACACAAAGCTTCTTCTTATTCCAAATAAACAAACGGATCATTCCATTAATCTCTTTTAAGGCTCTATCTGACAACAACTTTGTCAACATCTACAACACATTCATTTTAATCAAGGCAATCCTGCCCAGTCATGAGGCTGGTAGGGAAGACAAACAGGTCAAATCCTATCTAATAGCAGCAATGAAATCAGGAAGGTGAGCCGAATATAACTTCCTGAATGAAGGGGCAATTGTAACACCCAGATACTTAAACCCCAACGGGGAAAACCTAAAAGGAAATCGGCAAGTTGGGGCGGGAGGGGGGATGGGGGGGGCGGCGGACGTTTGCCCCTCAACTCTCCCACCAGCATCGCCAGACGGAGTCTGTCCCTGTTGCTCAGAAGGGAAGGGGGAGAGGAGCAGAGCATTAGTAATTGGGGACTCGATAGTCAGGGGCACAGATAGGAGATTTTGTGGGAGTGTGAGAGACTCACGTTTGGTATGTTGCCTCCCAGGTGCAAGGGTACGTGATGTCTCGGATGGTGTTTTCCGGGTCCTTAAGGGGGAGGGGGAGCAGCCCCAAGTCGTGGTCCACATTGGCACTAACGACATAGGTAGGAAAGGGGATAAGGATGTCAGGCAGGCTTTCAGGGAGCTAGGATGGAAGCTCAGAACTAGAACAAACAGAGTTGTTATCTCTGGGTTGTTGCCCGTGCCATGTGATAGTGAGATGAGGAATAGGGAGAGAGAGCAATTAAACACGTGGCTACAGGGATGGTGCAGGCGGGAGGGATTCAGATTTCTGGATAACTGGGGCTCTTTCTGGGGAAGGTGGGACCTCTACAGACAGGATGGTCTACATCTGAACCTGAGGGGCACAAATATCCTGGGGGGGAGATTTGTTAGTGCTCTTTGGGGGGGTTTAAACTAATGCAGCAGGGGCATGGGAACCTGGATTGTAGTTTTAGGGTAAGGGAGAATGAGAGTATAGAGGTCAGGAGCTCAGATTTGACGTCGCAGGAGGGGGCCAGTGTTCAGGTAGGTGGTTTGAAGTGTGTCTACTTCAATGCCAGGAGTATACGAAATAAGGTAGGGGAACTGGCAGCATGGGTTGGTACCTGGGACTTCGATGTTGTGGCCATTTCGGAGATATGGATAGAGCAGGGACAGGAATGGATGTTGCAGGTTCCGGGGTTTAGGTGTTTTAGTAAGCTCAGAGAAGGAGGCAAAAGAGGGGAGGTGTGGCGCTGCTAGTCAAGAGCAGTATTACGGTGGCGGAGAGGATGCTAGATGGGGACTCATCTTCCGAGGTAGTATGGGCTGAGGTTAGAAACATGAAAGGAGAGGTCACACTGTTGGGAGTCTTCTATAGGCCTCCAAATAGTTCTAGGGATGTAGAGGAAAGGATGGCGAGGATGATCCTGGATAAGAGCGAAAGTAACAGGGTAGTTATTATGGGAGACTTTAACTTTCCAAATATTGACTGGAAAAGATATAGTTCGAGTACATTAGATGGGTCGTTTTTTGTACAGTGTGTGCACAGTGACACACTGTGACACAGTTTGTTGACAGGCCAACAAGAGGCGAGGCCACATTGGATTTGGTTTTGGGTAATGAACCAGGCCAGGTGTTGGATTTGGAGGTAGGTGAGCACTTTGGGGACAGTGACCACAATTCGGTGACGTTTACGTTAAGGATGGAAAGGGATAAGTATACACCGCAGGGCAAAAGTTATAGCTGGGGGAAGGGAAATTATGATGCCATTAGACGTGACTTGGGGGGGATAAGGTGGAGAAGTAGGCTGCAAGTGTTGGACACACTGGATAAGTGGAGCTTGTTCAAGGATCAGCTACTGCGTGTTCTTGATAAGTATGTACCGGTCAGGCAGGGAGGAAGGTGCCGAGCGAGGGAACCGTGGTTTTCCAAAGAAGTGGAATCTCTTGTTAAGAGGAAGAAGGAGGCCTATGTGAAGATGAGGTGTGAAGTTTCAGTTGGGGCGATGGATAGTTACAAGGTAGCGAGGAAGGATCTAAAGAGAGAGCTAAGACGAGCAAGGAGGGGACATGAGAAGTATTTGGCAGGAAGGATCAAGGAAAACCCAAAAGCTTTCTATAGGTATGTCAGGAATAAGCGAATGACTAGGGAAAGAGTAGGACCAGTCAAGGACAGGGATGGGAAGTTGTGTGTAGAGTCTGAAGAGATAGGCGAGATACTAAATGAATATTTTTCGTCAGTATTCACTCAGGAAAAAGATAATGTTGTGGAGGAGAATGCTGAGCTCCAGGTAAATAGATTAGATGGCATTGAGGTTCGTAGGGAAGAGGTGTTGGCAATTCTGGACAGGCTGAAAATAGATAAGTCCCCGGGACCTGATGGGATTTATCCTAGGATTCTCTGGGAGGCCAGGGAAGAGATTGCTGGACCTTTGGCTTTGATTTTTATGTCATCATTGGCTACAGGAATAGTGCCAGAGGACTGGAGGATAGCAAATGTGGTCCCTTTGTTCAAAAAGGGGAGCAGAGACAACCCCGGCAACTATAGACCGGTGAGCCTCACGTCTGTAGTGGGTAAAGTCTAGGAGGGGATTATAAGAGACAAGATTTATAATCATCTAGATAGGAATAATATGATCAGGGATAGTCAGCATGGCTTTGTGAAGGGTAGGTCATGCCTCACAAACCTTATTGAGTTCTTTGAGAAGGTGACTGAACAGGTAGACGAGGGTAGAGCAGTTGATGTGGTGTATATGGATTTCAGCAAAGCGTTTGATAAGGTTCCCCACGGTAGGCTAGTGCAGAAAATACGGAGGCTGGGGATTGAGGGTGATTTAGAGATGTGGATCAGAAATTGGCTAGCTGAAAGAAGACAGAGGGTGGTGGTTAATGGGAAATGTTCAGAATGGAGTACAGTCACAAGTGGAGTACCACAAGGATCTGTTCTGGGGCCGTTGCTGTTTGTCATTTTTATCAATGACCTAGAGGAAGGCGCAGAAGGGTGGGTGAGTAAATTTGCAGACGATACTAAAGTCGGTGGTGTTGTCGATAGTGTGGAAGGATGTTACAGAGGGATATAGATAAGCTGCAGAGCTGGGCTGAGAGGTGGCAAATGGAGTTTAATGTAGAGAAGTGTGAGGTGATTCACTTTGGAAGGAATAACAGGAATGTGGAATATTTGGCTAATGGTAAAGTTCTTGAAAGTGTGGATGAGCAGAGGGATCTAGGTGTCCATGTACATAGATCCCTGAAAGTTGCCACCCAGGTTGATAGGGTGGTGAAGAAGGCCTATGGAGTGTTGGCCTTTATTGGTAGAGGGATTGAGTTCCGGAGTCAGGAGGTCATGTTGCAGCTGTACAGAACTCTGGTACGGCCGCATTTGGAGTATTGCGTACAGTTCTGGTCACCGCATTATAGGAAGGACGTGGAGGCTTTGGAGCGGGTGCAGAGGAGATTTACCAGGATGTTGCCTGGTATGGAGGGAAAATCTTATGAGGAAAGGCTGATGGACTTGAGGTTGTTTTCGTTGGAGAGAAGAAGGTTAAGAGGAGACTTAATAGAGGCATACAAAATGATCAGGGGGTTGGATAGGGTGGACAGTGAGAGCCTTCTCCCGCGGATGGAAATGGCTGGCACGAGGGGACATAGCTTTAAACTGAGGGGTAATAGATATAGGACAGAGGTCAGAGGTAGGTTCTTTACGCAAAGAGTAGTGAGGCCGTGGAATGCCCTACCTGCTACAGTAGTGAACTCGCCAACATTGAGGGCATTTAAAAGTTTATTGGATAAACATATGGATGATAATGGTATAGTGTAGGTTAGATGGCTTTTGTTTCGGTGCAACATCGTGGGCCGAAGGGCCTGTACTGCGCTGTATTGTTCTATGTTCTATGATTCCGATGTTGTAAAATTAATCTTATAACTGGAGAAGGCACAAAACCTATTCACCACACCGATAATAGCGAGAACGAAGACTTCCAGCTCCAACACAAACAGCAACATATCATCCGCATAAAGTGGAACATTATGCTGCCTCTCCCCACAACCCAGCCCAATATCAAGGGGTCCCTCCTCATAACCTCCACAAACCTGGCTAATGCAGTTAGCAAGGGGGATAGGAGACACGCCGTCTCATCCCTCTCTGCAAGCCAAGATTCTTGGATCTAAAAACCATCTGTGAGTCTGTCGCCAAGGGTCTATGATACAGTACCTGAACCCCTGTAATATATTCCTCATCCAACCCAAAACATGCAGACATGGCATGTCTGCATCGACTCTCACAAACTTCTACAGATGTGCGATAGAGAGCATCTTATCCAGCTGCATCACAGCCTCGTATGGCAACTGCTCGGTCCAAGATCGCAAGAAACTGCAGACTGTGGTGAACTCAGCCCGACGCATCACACAAACCTGCCACCCCCACATTGATTCTGTACACAACTCTCGCTGCCTCAGGAAGGCAGACAGCATTATCAGAGACCCCTCCCACCCAGGCATTGCCTTCTTCCAGACCCTTCCATCAGGCAGAAGGTACAGAAGTCGGAAGACTCGCACATCCAGACATAGGAACAGCTTCTTCCCCACAGCTACAAGACTCCTCAACGACTCCCCCTCGGACTGATCTGTTCCCTGTAAGAACACTATTCACGATGCCCTATGCTGCTCTTGCTCATGTATTTGCTTTGTTTGGCCCCTTATTCCAGACTGTAACCAATCACTGTTTTGTCGATGTACCATTTGTCAATGTACTCTGTTGATTATTCTTGAGTCTACTATGTACGTACTGTGTTTGTTCCTCGGATGCAGAAAATTACTTTTCACTGTACATCGGTACATGTGACAATAAATCAAATCAAATCAAATCAAAATCAAAATCTCTGTGGTGTTTACACTCCACCCGATCAAAGACTTTCTCCGCATTCAATGAGATCACCAGCCTGTCTAGCGCCTGCTTCTGGAAAGCCTGGATCATATGAAATAATCTTTTAACATTGTTACTCGAAAAACTTCCCTTTAATAACTCAGTCTGACCCTCCCGGACAATAAACGTTAAAACTCCCTCTAACCGCCTCACCAATATTATAGACAACAATTTCAAATCAACAAACTGAAGCAAGATTGATCTATAGGAGGCACATTCCTCCAGGTCTTAGCCTGTCTTCAAAATCAGGGAGATGCTTGCCTCCCAAAGCATCGGTGGCAACAGACAAACTCCCGGTATAACTCACATCCAAAACCGTCTGTCCCTTGGCCCTTCCCCGGCTGAAGCTCCTTACACAGCTACAGTCACTTCATTTTTAGAGATAGGAGCATAAGGGCCAAGCCTCCAAAACCCAGGAAACTCGATGGAAGAGAAGAAGCGCTTCATGCAAGCTACCACATCATCAGATTGACCACAGAAACCCCTAAACGCCCTATTAATCGCCTCAGTTTTCATTAAACTCCCACCCGCGTGAGTCCCGCACAGAGGCAATACCCCTGGAGTCTGTTCTCTTCTTAGTCAAAAAGATAAAGTACTTACTCGGCTTATTCCCAAACTCATACAGTTTTTGCTTCATGCACCTTAGACGTCTCTCGGCCTGCTCTGGCAACCAAGAATTGAGAGACACCCTACCGATGCTCACCTCCTATTGCTTGCTAGAAGCCCTCCTATATAGAGGGGCTGGTTTAGCTCACTGGGCTAAATTGCTGGCTTTTAAAGCAGACCAAGGCAGGCCAGCAGCACGGTTCAATTCGTGTACCAGCCTCCCCGAACAGGTACCGGAATGTGGTGACTAGGGGCTTTTCACAGTAACTTCATTGAAGCCTACTCGTGACATTAAGCGATTTTCATTTCATTTCATTTCATTTCATTATACCTCTTCTCAACCTCGGCCACCCAATTCCTCATACACCAAGGCCGGCGCTCTAGCCTGTAGAGTGGGGGGATTTCAAGTAACTATGAGCTTATCCATCAAGGGGATCAGATGGCAATTAAAGTCTCCACTCACAAAAGAGTTAGCCTCGGCCAACTCTGCAAAGTTTGAAAACAACAACTCTTGTGGAGTAATTCGGAGGGGCCATAAACATTCATGATTGAAACAGTTTCTCCATGTACAAACCCCTTGACAATCACATACTAGCCTCTTTTATCCTTAACACAATTCTCCACTTTGAAGGGGATATTCTTGTTGTCCAAATCTGCGACACCCCTGCTGCTCTTCGAGAAGGAAGCAAAAATACCTGCCCCACGCAATCCCATCTTAACTTTAGGTGCTCCTTGTCACTCACACCAGTCTCCTGTAATAATGTTATGTCCACTTTATCCTTCTTTAGTAAAGAAAGGCAGCGTAATTCTCCATCGGCGGGATCCTCTTGACTGCCGGCAGTGCACCCATGGCGTGGGGTGGCCACAATGGGAAACCCCATTGGCCGGCTGTGGGAACGGAGAATCCCGCTGCCGGAGGAGGCGCGCCACACCGGAAATGCGGCTGGTGGACCGGAGAATCCTGCCCAGTGTCTTTTTCCTTTTGATAGAATGTATGGGGAATTCATTCCCTAAGAGCAATTTTAAAATTAGACACTGCCATTGCGTAGATGACCAGAAAGAATATAGGATAGGATTTTCGCGTCACATTTAAGCTTGCACCATTACACCCCTCCCTAATTTCAAGCAACAGCAGAGGCATCAGAATACATCTGACATGTTCTTCTCTCAGAGGAAAGACCTGTCTGTACCAGTGCTGGATATACTCAGCAACACAGAAATCCCAACATAACAAAAAAGCAAAAGAATCTCGACCACAATAGTTCTAAGGGGACATTCCTCAACAAAGGTGGGGACCCGCAGGGCTAACCCTATGGCCATACTGTCATTACCATCAGGAGACAACCTCCTCAGCAAGGAGGAGAGGAAAAAAGCCAACAAGGGAATGGGAGCCGAATGACCCTCCCACATTTTGAACCCACCATGAAGATTTGCACCCTCCACCCACCTCCCGACCATGGTGTTAATTAAAGAGAGGATATCATAAGAAGAGACGACTGATAATTATCATATGGCACAGCTACCACTCAGAATAATAATAGTCCCTGGAACACTGAAGGCCAAGAAAACAGCATTCATTGTCATGCTCAAGTGTTAACACCTCCCATTAACAGGGTATATGACAATAAAATCAGATAAATAACAACACGAGAGGAAGCAAGTCTGGATTTCAAATTTTCCAAGCCACAGAATACCAGTCCAACACCCTTCCCTATATGGAATTAAAAGAGTCATCAGGTATCACTTTTAGAGTTGCAGAATATTGCATGGCATAATTCATTCCAGCTGCCTTGAATTGTCTTCGAACTTCGTTGAAGCCTCAATGTTTCAGCTGCGTCGTCACCGAGAATTCCTGGAAAAAGGAAACCTCGCCCCCTTGTGGAGCCAGGCGCCACCGCGCCTCACCCTCTCCAGGACTATCTGCCGATCTTTAAAACTGTGGAAGTGAATGATCATAGGCCTGGAATGTTGATTGTCCTTTGGCCTCGATGAAAGGATACAGTGCGCCCTTTCTCATTTGAAATGTCCAGCCTTCACATTCAGCTTGAGTAAACGTGGCAGCTAGTTCACAAAGAGCTTACCAGGAGCCTTACCCTCCACTCCTACTGGTACACCAATGACCCAGATATTCTGGCAGACCAACGACCCGGATATTCGTTCTCTGGCCTCGGTTCTCCAAATCTTCCAGAATTTCTGACATGCGACATAGCTGGTTTTCCAAGGATAAAATATGAGCTTAATCTGAGGAAGCAACATTTTTGACATTCAGGATTCTTTCCTCCATTTCAGGAAGCCTCTCATTAGTATTCTGCAGCTTGGCCTCATGAACACTCAAACTTTCCATCAGCAAGCTGAGTCTCTATTGATTGCATAACGTTTGCAGTTGTCACTTTCAGCACCTCGGAGAGCGCAGGGTCGAGAGACCGCTTCAGGATCAAGTTGCTATATTGAAAACACACTTCCGCCGAATGCAACTGCGCCCTTTTATCGCTGGATTTCTTCACTTTTTTGGGACAGTTTCTCTCCAATACTTATCCAAAAGTCTTCCAGGGACATACTACTAGATGTTAACTTTCGAATTAGGTGAGCACGTCCCGGGCAAACAGGATAAAAGATGGATTATAAACAGAGTGGCGCCAGAGCCCACAGAAGAGCTGCTATTTCCCCTCCCGTATCACGTGATCCCCTATCTCTTTAACCTTTTCAAATATTCCCTTTTAGAGGAAGATTCTTTTGTAGAGATCATGAGACCAGCGAAATGGGCACCCAAATGGTTCAAAGGTCAGAGGACAAATGCGATGACACCGGGCCTGATTTTAAAATGTCTTGGCTGGCACAAATGAGGGAATAAGAAGGTGATGGTGCTTTACTGACTGCCTCGAGTGCAGCCTCAGCCATTTTAAATGTGGCCTACACCTGGGTGGCAGAAAAGGCGGCCTATTTCAGGTACTCAGCCTGTTTAAACATTCAAGCTGACTGCGTACAGATTGCCATTGTTAAAGGAGAACTTGTTAAACTGAACACATGTGATCTCTCATCAACTCTCCAGGCAAGAGAGCCAAGAGGCCCAGCAAAGTCTAGTTTGAAACTGCTTTTGTGAACCACTTCTGCTCTGCTGGGAATGAAAAGATAATCAGGGCCAAGGTTGATTTAGCACTCCACAGCTTGTCCATTCAATGTAAATGAGGTTGGGTTGCCAAAATCAGTGTCTCCTCATCGTTGTTGCATTAAACTGCTAGCTGGCTCACTTCACCTGTTAGTTGAACAAACATCTGGAAGAATCCTACAGGCCTATATAGATCAGGAAAGTTCTCAGTTTTGTACCTGGTCTTTTGTACCTGATCTGTGCTGAATTAACTGATCTCAACTCAGCGAGCATAATTAGACTCATTGTGAGGAATTCCCATGGATGGGTAATTTCGGAGCTGTTTGGGGGTGAAAATTACAAAAATCTGTATCCCATTGCCAATTCACCTACTCCTGGGTTTTACAGAGGTGTAACAAAGGTGAGGCAGCTAACAGTAGGAGGTGGATTGGCAATGTGTGACTGCCAACTTCAGAGTTAATAATTTTTAAAAAGATTTAGAGTAACCAATTTTTTTTTTCCCAATTAAGGGGCAATTTTAGCATGGCCAATCCACATCTTTGGGTTGTGGGGGTAAAGCCCACGCAGACACAGGGGAAAATGTGCAAACTCCACACAGACAGTGACCCACGGCAGGGATTCGAACCCAGGTCTACAGCACCGTAGGCTGTAGTGCTAACCACTGTGCCACGTGCTGCCCTTTCAGAGTTAATAATAAAAATAATCTTTATTAGTGTCATAAGTAGGCTTACATTAACACTTCAATGAAGTTACTGTGAAAATCCCCGAGTCGCCACACTGTGGCGCCTGTTCGGATACACTGAGGGAGATTTCAGAATGTGCAATTCACCTAACAAGCACGTCTCTCGGGACCACCGGGAGGAAACCGTAGCACCCGGAGCAAACCTACACAGACCGGGGAGAACGTGCAGACTCCACACAGACAGTGACCCAAGCCAGGAATCGAACCTGGGATCCTGGTGCTGTGAAGCAACAGTGCTAACCACTGTTCTACCCAAAGATTCATAGAATTTACAGTGCAGAAGGAGACCATTTGGCCCATCAAATCTGCACAAGCCCTTGGAAAGAGCACCCTACTTAAGCCCATGCCTCCATCCTATCCCCGTAACACATTAACCCTTCCTAACCCTTTGGACACGAAGGGGCAATTTAACATAATCAATCCACGTAAGCTGCACATCTTTCGACTGGACTGTGGGAAAAAGTGCAAACTCCACACAGACAGTCACACGGGGCCAGAATTGAACCCAGGACCCTGGATCTGTAAGGCAGCAGTGCTAACCACTGTGCCACTGCACTGCCCTAATTTGTTAATCTGTTTTGCAGGTTTTACAGTAAGTGGCAGGGTTTCCCGGGCCTTGGCAAAGCCAGCAGCTAAAGTGAGGTAAGGATAGCTTCAGGGAGAAGGTAAATGCCTTCACGGCATTGCTTGTGGGTTGCGATGAGCAGGCGTGGCTTCCCCTTGTACTCAAGCTCCAAGTTCCCCTGCATACAAAAGTTCCTGAAGTCAGGAAGTAGATCCCTTCAAAGGATCAAATACAACCCCTTCTCAGTTTAGCTACCCTCACCCAGGTTAGGCTATGTTGTCCTCCAGAACCAGGGATCGAACACATCCCAGCATTGGGCCCACTCCTCATGATCATGTGCCTTCCTTGAGAGAGCTGCCTGCCTTACTGGAAGCAAAGCATGTCAATCGAGCTGATTTCCAGGCAGGGAACCTGTCAAGGCCAAAGGACATATGCAGTGGAGTGTGCAGGGAAATCATCTGAGATTCTGTCCACCATCTCTGCCAATTGTTCCTGGATAAAATTCAGCTTGTGTTCACACACCAGTAAGTGTGGTGGAAGCAAATTCAATCATAACTTTAATACCTACATTTTTTTCTGGATTATGGAAAAAGAGCAGGAGACAGGAGTGATTGGTCTTTCAAGGAGTCAACAGTGACATGATGGGCCAAATGGCCTCCTTCTGTACTGCAAGAGGCTATGATTTGTCAAGGTAAGGGTTAACATAGAACATAGAACATAGAAAATACAGCACAGAACAGGCCCTTCGGCCCACAATGTTGTGCCGAACCTTTGTCCTAGATTAATCATAGATTATCATTGAATTTACAGTGCAGAAGGAGGCCATTCGGCCCTTTGAGTCTGCACCGGCTCTTGGAAAGAGCACCCTACCCAAACTCAACACCTTCACCCAACACCAAGGTCAATTTGGACATTAAGGGCAATTTATCATTGGCCAATTCACCTAACCTGCACATCTTTGGATTGTGGGAGGAAACCGGAGCACCCGGAGGAAACCCACGCAGACACGGGGAGGACGTGCAGACTCCGCACAGTCAGTGACCCAAGCCGGAATCGAACCTGGGACCCTGGAGCTGTGAAGCAATTGTGCTATCCACAATGCTACCGTGCTGCCCTTGAGAACAAATAAATCTACACGATATCATTTAACCGTAATCCATGTACCAATCCAATAGCTGCTTGAAGGTCCCTAATGTTTCCGACTCAACTACTTCCACAGGCAGTGCATTCCATGCCCCCACTACTCTCTGGGTAAAGAACCTACCTCTGATATCCCTCCTATATCTTCCACCTTTCACCTTAAATTTATGTCCCCTTGTAATGGTTTGTTCCACCCGGGGAAAAAGTCTCTGACTGTCTACTCTATCTATTCCCCTGATCATCTTATAAACCTCTATCAAGTCGCCCCTCATCCTTCTCCGTTCTAATGAGAAAAGGCCTAGCACCCTCAACCTTTCCTCGTAAGACCTACTCTCCATTCCAGGCAACATCCTGGTAAATCTTCTTTGCACCTTTTCCAAAGCTTCCACATCCTTCCTAAAATGAGGCGACCAGAACTGTACACAGTACTCCAAATGTGGCCTTACCAAAGATTTGTACAGCTGCATCATCACCTCACGGCTCTTAAATTCAATCCCTCTGTTAATGAACGCGAGCACACCATAGGCCTTCTTCACAGCTCTATCCACTTGAGTGGCAACTTTCAAAGATGTATGAACATAGACCACAAGATCTCTCTGCTCCTCCACATTGCCAAGAACTCTACCGTTAACCCTGTATTCCGCATTCATATTTGTCCTTCCAAAATGGACAACCTCACACTTTTCAGGGTTAAACTCCATCTGCCACTTCTCAGCCCAGCTCTGCATCCTATCTATGTCTCTTTGCAGCCGACAACAGCCCTCCTTACTATCCACAACTCCACCAATCTTCGTATCAACTGCAAATTTACTGACCCACCCTTCAACTCCCTCATCCAAGTCATTAATGAAAATCACAAACAGCAGAGGACCCAGAACTGATCCCTGCGGTACGCCACTGGTAACTGGGATCCAGGCTGAATATTTGCCATCCACCACCACTCTCTGACTTCTATTGGTTAGCCAGTTCGTTATCCAACTGGCCAAATTTCCCACTATCCCATGCCTCCTTACTTTCTGCATAAGCCTACCATGGGGAACTTTATCAAATGCCTTACTAAAATCCATGTACACTACATCCACTGCTTTACCTTCATCCACATGCTTGGTCACCTCCTCAAAGAATTCAATAAGATTTGTAAGGCAAGACCTACCCCTCACAAATCCGTGCTGACTATCCCTAATCAAGCAGTGTCTTTCCAGATGCTCAGAAATCCTATCCTTCAGTACCCTTTCCATTGCTTTGCCGACCACCGAAGTAAGACTAACTGGCCTGTAATTCCCAGGGTTATCCGTATTCCCTTTTTTGAACAGGGGCACGACATTCGCCACTCTCCAATCCCCTGGTACCACCCCTGTTGACAGTGAGGACGAAAAGATCATTGCCAACGGCTCTGCAATTTCATCTCTTGCTTCCCATAGAATCCTTGGATATATCCCGTCAGGCCCGGGGGACTTGTCTATCCTCAAGTTTTTCAAAATGCCCAACACATCTTCCTTCCTAACAAGTATTTCCTCGAACTTACCAATCTGTTTCACACTGTCCTCTCCAACAATATCGCCCCTCTCATTTGTAAATACAGAAGAAAAGTACTCGTTCAAGACCTCTCCTATCTCTTCAGACTCAATACACAATCTCCCGCTACTGTCCTTGATCGGACCTACCCTCGCTCTAGTCATTCTCATATTTCTCACATATGTGTAAAAGGCCTTGGGGTTTTCCTTGATCCTACCCGCCAAAGATTGTTCATGCCCTCTCTTAGCTCTCCTAATCCCTTTCTTCAGTTCCCTCCTGGCTATCTTGTATCCCTCCAATGCCCTGTCTGAACCTTGTTTCCTCAGCCTTACATAAGTCACCTTTTTCCTCTTAACAAGACATTCAACCTCTCTTGTCAACCATGGTTCCCTCACTCGACCATCTCTTCCCTGCCTGACAGGGACATACATATCAAGGACACGTAGCACCTGTTCCTTGAACAAGTTCCACATTTCATTTGTGTCCTTCCCTGCCAGCCTATGTTCCCAACTTATGCACTTCAATTCTTGTCTGACAACATCGTATTTACCCTTCCCCCAATTGTAAACCTTGCCCTGTTGCACGTACCTATCCCTCTCCATTACTAAAGTGAAAGTCACAGAATTGTGGTCACTATCTCCAAAATGCTCCCCCACTAACAAATCTATCACTTGCCCTGGCTCATTACCCAGTACTAAATCCAATATTGCCCCTCCTCTGGTCGGACAATCTACATACTGCGTTAGAAAAGCTTCCTGGACACACTGCACAAACACCACCCCATCCAAACTATTTGATCTAAAGAGTTTCCACTCAATATTTGGGAAGTTAAAGTCGCCCATGACTACTACCCTATGACTTCTGCACCTTTCCAAAATCTGTTTCCCAATCTGTTCCTCCACATCTCTGCTACTATTGGGGGGCCTATAGAAAACTCCTAACAAGGTGACTGCTCCTTTCCTATTTCTGACTTCAACCCATACTACCTCAGTAGGCTGATACTCCTCGAACTGCCTTTCTGCAGCTGTTATACTATCTCTAATTAATAATGCCACCCCCCCACCTCTTTTACCACCCTCCCTAATCTTATTGAAACATCTATAACCAGGGACCTCCAACAACCATTTCTGCCCCTCTTCTATCCAAGTTTCCGTGATGGCCACCACATCGTAGTCCCAAGTACCGATCCATGCCTTAAGTTCACTCACCTTATTCCTGATGCTTCTTGCGTTGAAGTATACACACTTCAACCCCTCTCCGTGCCTGCAAGTACTCTCCTTTGTCAGTGTTCCCTTCCCCACTGCCTCATTACACGCTTTGGCGTCCTGAATATCGGCCACCTTAGTTGCTGGACTACAAATCCGGTTCCCATTCCCCTGCCAAATTAGTTTAAACCCTCCCGAAGAGTACTAGAAAACCTCCCTCCCAGGATATTGGTGCCCCTCTGGTTCAGATGCAACCCGTCCTGCTTGTACAGGTCCCACCTTCCCCAGAATGCGCTCCAATTATCCAAATACCTGAAGCCCTCCCTCCTACACCATTCCTGCAGCCACGTGTTCAACTGCACTCTCTCCCTATTCCTAGCCTCGCTATCACGTGGCACCGGCAACAAACCAGAGATGACAACTCTGTCTGTCCTGGCTTTTAACTTCCAGCCTAACTCCCTAAACTTGTTTATTACCTCCGCACCCCTTTTCCTACCTATGTCGTTGGTACCAATGTGCACCACGACTTCTGGCTGCTCACCCTCCCCCTTAAGGATCCTGAAGACAGTTAGGGTGTGACTGCACAGAATTCTTGTTTTTCTATCCTTGTTGACAGTTGAGGTCTCCTCACTGTGTAACCTTCTGGGTTTTCACTTTATGCAATAGGATAAGTGCCAAACTATCTATGCAGATTTCCTGTTTATTTAGTAGATTAAAGTAACCACTAACTTGGATCCTCAATCTGCCACTGTGCACGGACTAAAATTCAAGCAGCCACAAAGTTTTAATGGGGCTTTGCCGAACCCTGTTATTTACTTGCCTCAAGTTCACCAGGACCATCCTTCATGCTTCAAATCAACAGGGGCAATGGGGTGGGTTTTTGTTTAGAAGTGGGTTGGAAGGGCAGCACGGTGGCGCAGTGGTTAGCACTGCTGCCTCAAGGCGCCGAGGTCCCAGGTTCGATCCAGGCTCTGGGTCACTGTCCGTGTGGAGTTTGCACATTCTCTCCGTGTTTGCGTGGGTTTCGCCCCCATGACCCAAAGATCATAGATCATAGAATTTATAGTGCAGAAGGAGGCCATTCGGCCCATCGAGTCTGCACCGGCTCTTGGAAAGAGCACCCTACCCAAGGTCCACACCTCCACCCTATCCCCATAACCCAGCAACCCCACCCAACATTAAGGGCAATTTTGGACACTAAGGGCAATGTATCATGGCCAATCCACCTAACCTGCACATCTTTGGACTGTGGGAGGAAATCGGAGCACCCGGAGAAAGCCCACGCACACACGGGGAGGATGTGCAGACTCCGCACAGACAGTGACCCAAGCCGGAATTGAACCTGGGACCCTGGAGCTGTGAAGCAATTGTGCTATCCACAAAGATGTGCAGGGTAGGTGGATTGGCCATGCTAAATTGCCCATTAATTGGAAAAAAATCAATTGGGTACTCTAAATTTTTATTTAAAAAAAAAAGAACTGAGTTGGACCATGACAGCGACGGCAGGGTTCACACCAACACCCCTGCCTACTATTACCACAAGTGAGAATGATCACATCAAAATAAAAAATCACCACCAGGCAAAAATGTGCTTTATTGGCCCCTCTCCACTCAATATGCACGGCAGCTACCTCAAATGCCCATTCAACTTTGTCAGAGCTATGCATGCAAATTGTCTAATATTGCTCAGTGTTGTTGAGACAAAAGTAAAAGAGCTGGGGTTGACCTCAAGTCATTGTGAACTGCGCGATATAAAGCACAAGCTGCTCTGCTCTGCACAACTTACATTTCCATTCCTCTTTAATTAGCACTTCTCTGCAATGTTGAATCTTTGTTGCAGAGTCTGCTCACTCGTTGTTTAAGGGTCCCTCTAAAGCTGCCACAGAGGACTTTTTGTCAGCCTCGTAGACACTGCCTGTCACACAGATGACAAATTTTTGCCATTCAGCAGCTGCACCTAATTGGCCCATCTCACCTCACTTTGAGAAGGAAGCTTAAGAAACCTCAGGTTCTGCCTCACTGCAAGAATAGTCTTCGGTGCCTGTAAAATCTATCATTAGATTGGATAGTGTGGGTTCTTTTCATTAGATCAAATAAGACCTTGGAGGCAAATGTCCTCTTCCTCAATTATGCCACTGTATCTTCCTGGGGCATGTGGTATCTTGTCTGATGTGCACAAAAAACATTTTCAGCGGATCAAATTTCACTGCAAACAAGCAGTTCCATAAAGAAATGCTTCCTCTGCCTTGATTTTAAAATTCTCACCCTTGCTTCCAAATCCCTCCATGGCCTTGCCCCTCCCTAACTTTGTAACCTTCTCCAGTCATACAACTAGATGTCAGCACTCTGCCAATTCTGGAATTTCGCACATCCCCAATTTTCTTTGCTCCACCATTCTGTTCGGAGTCTCCACGTTCTCCCTGTGTCTGCGTGGTTTCCTCCGGGTGCTCCGGTTTCCTCCCACAAGTCCCGAAAGATGTGCTTGTTAGGTGAATTGGACATTCTGAATTTTCCCTCAGTGTACCTGAACAGGCCCCGGAGTGTGGCGACTCGGGGATTTTCACAGTAACTTCATTGCAGTTAATGTAAGCCTACTTGTGACAATAATAAAGATTATTATAAAGATTATCATTATTATTATTATTATTATTGACAGCTTCGCCTTCAGGTGTCAAGGCCCCAGGTGCCAGGGCTCAAACTTTAGAATTCCCTTTTTAAATCACTCCGTCCTCTTTGACGACATTCCTTGAAATCGATCTTGGTCATCTGCTCTATTATCTCCTGACAAGATTTGATACCAAATTTTCGTTCGTCATGCTGCTTCTGAGTATCTTTGGTTGTATTATCACATCAAGCTGTTGCTATGGAAAGTTCAGCTGCAGAATTAATTGAAGAAGAAAGAAAAAAACCTCTGAAGACTATGAGTGGCAGTAAGTAAACTAATTTGAACTTGAAGAGATAGGACAGCACTGGCCAACAATAGGGTGATGCCATAGTGCGCCATAGTTTTCTGTTTTTTATCTGTACCATTGGTGTACAAGGTGAGCTGGTAGATCTTTAAATCAGTAAGAAACAAAAACAGAAAATACTGGACAATCTCGGCAGGTCTGACTGCATCTGTAGAGAGAGAAAGGAGCTAACAATTCGAGTGTGGATCAGACTTGAAACGTTAGCTCCTCCCTTCTCTCGCCACAGATGCTGTCAGACCTGCTGAGATTGCCCAGTATTTTCTGTTTTTGTTTCAGATTCCAGCATCCGCAATAATTTGCTTTTAAATCATTAAGTCTAGCTGCACATAACAAGCAAAATTAGAGGTCAGAATTCATTTTTACCACAATGGCACCTCCTAATGCAAGAAATTAGGCATTTTCTCAATGAGGAAAAGCTTTTCCGAACATTGCAAGAGTGACAGTGATTATGAAAAATGCATTAAATACTCACAGCTAGTGAACAATGTAACTATTTAGCACATTGAGGGTGCTGTAATCTAGGTTGGTTGCTCTTTTCTAGTTCCTTGCAGGTATTCGGGCTTAGAAAATAGAATTGGTCAATCTCTCAAGGGTGTTAGAATCTCAGCATCAGACAATTACCCCTGCTTCACTGAGTGAGTAATACTGAAGGTTTTGTATTCATCAGTGCCAACTTCAGCACAGATACTGAGTAAACGGGTAAGCTGTAGAGGAGACAGTACTTGACAGAGTGACAAGCACCCTCGGTGATGGAGTGCGAGATACTCCATTACTTGATGGCGCAGCAGTTATTGAAATCGTACATCTCCCATATAAGCCATGCACACGAATTAAAAAGAGAACTTGCACTTATAACAGAACCTTTCACAAGGTCAGCAGAATAGGGGCAGCACAGTAGCATTGTGGATAGCACAATTGCTTCACAGTGCCAGGGTCCCATGTTCAATTCCGGCTTGGGTCTCTGTCTGTGCGGAGTCTGCACATCCTCCCCGTGTGTGCGTGGGTTTCCTCCGGGTGCTCTGGTTTCCTCCCACAGTCCAAAGATGTGCAGGTTAGGTGGATTGGCCATGATAAATTGCCCTTAGTGTCCAAGATTGCCCTTAGTGTTGGGTGGGGTTTACTGGGTTATGGGGATAGGGTGGAGGTGTTGACCTTGGGTAGGGCGCTCTTTCCAAGAGCCGGTGCAGACTCGATGGGCCGAATGGCCTCCTTCTGCACTGTAAATTCTATGAAATCTATGAAAGGTCAGGACGTCCCAACGTGCTTCACAGGCAATGAAGTATTTGTACATAGCAAGGTCCCACAAACTGCAATGTGCTGATGACCAGATCATCTGGTTTTCGAGATGCTGGTTAAGGGATGAATCTTTGCCAGGACACTGGGGAGAACTTTCCTCAGTACGATGTTGTTGCACAACACAGCTCCTATACAAAGGAACATTAGCGTTGCCTTTCAAGCAGAAATGGAAAACTCTCACGAAACCACCCAATCCCTTGTCATTTTGCAGGCTGTTTACACAGAAATGCACACAGGGCACTAATGAGGTAACTGCCTCAGAACATAAACAAGATATATGAATCCTCCTGCTTTGAATAGAGTCAAATTTACACAATGACTAAAAGACGCTTGTGATTGTCAAGGTTAACATGCTGCCACATAAGTAATAAGTCATTCTCGGATGGCTGCTGAGTACATAGACCAATTTACATCACATTGACACCTTGCTGGGTAGCCTAAGGACAGGAAGAGCTTTTGCTTGTGCCTGCCCACTGGGTCATAGCAGAACTCCCTGCTGTCTGAGGCAGACTCTGCACTGCTGGGCTGTTGTGTCTTGTGTAGGAAAGCCGCGAGGGTGGGATTAATTTACCATCGACTTGTGCTGTCAACTAGCCAGGACTCCTGAAGTGCCCCATTATCTAAAGGCTGTCTTAGGGAGAAGCTAACATGCTAAAAATACTGGCTGCGTAATGATTGTTAAATGAGAAGAATGCCTCCAAGGAAATCAGAAATAAAATAATTCACTGCATGACTGGAAATAGCATACCTGAGATATTCTAAAACCTATTAAAAAATCCACATTCCGATAATTTTTTTTTTCTCAAGACACTTCACTTTTAGCTCATCAGACTAATTAAACTACAACAGATTTTTGTCTATAAATAATTAGTCTAAAACTCCCCATGGAGTTTCACATTTTTTTTATTTTTGATTAAGCAGAATTTTAGTCTCAAAATGGAATACCTGATTGCTTCGGTGTCAGTCAGGGTTTCTGACTAGGTTAGGTCACTGCTTTATACCTCTCATCTACAGTTTAAAAACTATTAACACCTGTAAGAAGTCTTACAACACCAGGTTAAAATCCAACAGGTTTGTTTCAGATCACTAGCTTTCGGAGCGCAGCTCCTTCCTCAGATGAAGGAGCAGCGCTCCGAAAGCTAGTGATTCAAAACAAGCCTGTTGGACTTTAACCTGGTGTTGTAAGACTTCTTACTGTGCTCACCCCAGTCCAACGCCGGCACCTCTACATAATGGCTACCATATTAATACCTGGGCATGGCATGTTGATATTCAGTATCTTGTTGATACTCTGTCCCACAATGGAGAATGCAAGTATGTTGGCATACTATCTGCACTCTGCATGGTGACATTTATCACAACGTAATACTGGGGTGGGGTTTGGGGGAGGGGGGGGACTGGCAGATGGTGGGGATGAAGGCATTGGGAGAATTAAGCACGAAGCATCTCAGGTTGCTTTGGAGAAATTTGAAAAGGAGCTTTATTCGGAAATGAACACATATTCCTCTAGTTTTTCTTCATAAATATTAAATTAGTAATGTTCACCCATAAAGTTACTGCATCACTTTATTTCACAACCCTGAGTAAACATACAGGTGTGTTTAGACTTTAGAATTAATATCCAGAATATTACCCAGTCTTCTTTCTTTTCAGACCTGCTTAGACCGGGTGTAATTATTTCATATTTTTAGGTGACTAAATGCTGGGACAATGAATCTTTAAACATAGGCATTTAAAACCATGAAAACTGATTCTTTCCACTCTTGGAACACTCTTGTTGATCTTCACCTCAACTTCACTCCCATTACCACAGAAACATTTTTCTATGTCTTTGCCATTTCCATTCATGATGTGGATGTGGTTTGTTTGCAGCAAACTACCCAGCCTTCTGAACAGTGACCACGACACCACACAACCCTGCCATGGCAATCTCTGCAAGACGTGCCAGATCATCGACATGGATACCGTCATTACACGTGAGAACACCACCCACCAGGTACGCGGTACATACTCGTGCGACTCGGCCGACGTTGTCTACCTCATACGCTGCAGGAAAGGATGTCCTGAAGCGTGGTACATTGGCGAGACCATGCAGACGCTGCGACAACAAATGAACGGACATCACGCGATAATCACCAGGCAGGAATGTTCCCTTCCAGTCGGGGAACACTTCAGCAGTCAAGGGCATTCAGCCTCTGATCTCCGGGTAAGCGTTCACCAAGGCGGCCTTCAGGATGCGCAAAAGCACAGAATTGCCGAGCAGAAACTTATAGCCAAGTTCCGCACACATGAGTGCGACCTCAACTGGGACCTGGTATTCATGTCGCATTACATTCATCCCCCACCATCTGGCCTGCGGAATCCTACCAACTGTCCTGGCTTGGTACAATTCACACCTCTTTAACCTGGGGTTACCCCATCTCTGGATCTGTAAAGATTTAATCACCTGCTAATGCTCGTATTCCAAGCATTGTCTGGCATCTTTGAATCTGTCTCTTTATATGTTTCTGGAACATACCTCTTCATTCACCTGAGGAAGGAGCAGCGCTCCGAAAGCTAGTGACATCGAACAAACCTGTTGGACTTTAACCTGGTGTTGTAAGACTTCTTACCGATTTCCATTCATGATCACTTTAATGTCCACCTTGCTAAGATACCACATTTTCGTCTCCATTACTCATTAAAATTCTATCTTGCATTTCATCCTTTGGGTCCTGAAAGTCTATCAGCCTTAACTCTGACAACCTCCGCCAATGCCAACCTACCCCAATAAAATCCATGTCTTCCACTATAAATCCCTCCAAGTCCTCTTACTTCTGTAATCAATTTTAGCATTCTTCATATTCCTCCCTAAATTTACCACTGTTAGGACACACGCTGCATATATTAGCCTCAAATCCTACGGCACTATTCTTAATCCCCTCTCCACCTTGTAAGTTATTAAAAACCTTCTCAAACCCTATGGGTACAATTCTCCCAAAACATTTCAAAGTGAGGCCTCCGACGAGAAACATGGTGCAATTTTTGCTGAGTTGGACGATGCGTTCTGGGTCACAATCCACCCACACTTCCAAGTTTATTTTCAAGGGGGCAGGTTTTGCATTGGCACTGAGAGGGGCAGGGCCTAAACATGTTGGCAAGCCACAATTCACAGAGACAAAGGATGGCCTGATCTCAAAGCGATAATCAAGGCCCCCCCCCACCGCTGGCATTGGGACTTCAGTGACCCCTGTGGTAGTATGTATTAGGGGTCATGTGAGACTGGAAGCCCTAATGTCATTGGCTGACAGATCCCGGGTCCTGGTTGGCCGGTGAACTCTAGCTCCGCCCTGAAGGCGGAGTACAAGAAGCCGGAGTCCTCCCCCGCAGGCCATTCTACTATCGAGCTGCGGGGGAACAGACACGCTTAATAATGCCTCATCGACTTCACTCTATTCGTCTCACGGAGTCTTTGTGCGCTACAATTTATTAAGCGTGCCTAAAAAGGACTATGGAGCTCAGGATCATCCCGGAATGACTGAGGATCAGCCCCCACGCAGTGAACGCAGCAGCAGCCTTCAAGCACTGGCAGACTTGTTTCGAGGCCTACCTCAGAACGGCCACCGGCCGGGTCACAGAAGACCAAAAACTACAGGTCCTGCACTCGAGGTTAAGCACGGAGATTTTCTCCCTCATCGAAGACGCGGAGGATTTCCAGACGGCGTTCGCAGCACTGAAAAGTCTCTATGTCCGCCCAGTTAACCAAATCTACGCTCGCTACCAGCTCGCGACGAGACGGCAAGGTCCCGGAGAATCGATGGACGAATTCTACGCCGCGCTGCTGATTTTGGGACGAGCCTGCAGCTGCCCTTCGGTGAACGCAAATGAACACACGGACATGTTAATGCGCGATGCTTTTGTGGCAGGTATGAATTCCTCCCAAATCCGCCAAAGACTTCTAGAAAGAGAGTCGCTAGGACTCTCAGAGGCACGGGCCCTAGCAGCCTCCCTAGACGTGGCCGCGCGTAATACCCGCGCCTACGGCCCCGACCGCGCGGCAGCCCATTGGGCTCCGTACGTACCCGTCGCGACAAACCCACCCTTCCCCCCCGGACACCCCACAGGCTTGCGCGGTCCAAACGCCAAGTCGCACCGGGGGCGCCCGCTGCTATTTCTGCGGCCAGGCGAAACACCCCCGGCAGCGCTGCCCGGCCCGCGCAGCAATCTGCAAGAGCTGCGGGAAAAAGGGCCATTTCGCGGTTGTCTGCCGGTCCCGCGAGGTCGCCGCTGTCCCGGGAGAACAGGGAGCCCTGTAAGCCGTTTACGCTCCCCAACCCCCCCAGCGCCCCATGTACGACCCGCAGGCGCAGCCGCTCTGGGTCCCGACCACCGCGGTCCCGGGAGAACAGGGAGCCCTGCACGCCGCTTACGCTCCCCAAACCGCCCCCCCGTCCCCACGTATGACCCGCCGGCGCTTCCAATTTGGGTCCCGACCACCGCTGTCCACAGAGTTGAGGGAGCCCCGCCCGGTCCTAACGCTCCCCAACCCCCCCAGCGCCCCATGTGCGACCCGCAGACGCCGCCATTTTGGGTCCCGGCCACCACGAGGGGAGGAAGGGCGCCGCCATCTTGGACCACCCCAGACCTGTACGACGCGTGGGGGCGGCCATTTTTTCCACCCCCGCCGTGATCTTGCGACCCCCCAGCCATGTGCGATGTATGGGGGCAGCCATTTTGTTCATCCCCGACGCCATCTTGGACGGCAACAACGGACCCCAGTGTCGACGGCTCCACGGGGTTCGAGGAAGACGCTCCACTACTACAACCACGTCTCGCTTCAATTACGCTCGATCAAGCTCGGCCCCGGACACTCCAGACGACGACGACAATGGTGCTAATAAACGGCCACGAGACACCATGCCTAGTCGCATCCGGGAGCACGGAGAGCTTTATCCACCCTGACACAGTAAGACGCTGTTCCTTGACCACCTATCCCAGCGCACAAAAGATTTCCCTAGCTGCAGGATCCCACTCCGTACAGATCCAAGGTTTCTGCATAGTTACCTTAACGGTGCAGGGGAGGGAGTTCAAAAACTACAAACTACACGTCCTTCCCCAACTCTGCGCCCCCACATTACTGGGATTAGATTTCCAGTGCAATCTACAGAGCCTTACGTTCAAATTCGGCGGCCCAATACCCCCACTCACTATCTGCGGCCTCGCAACCCTCAAGGTGCAACCCTCGTCCTTGTTTGCGAACCTCACCCCGGATTGCAAACCCATCGCCACTAGGAGCAGACGGTACAGCGCCCAGGACCGGACCTTCATTCGGTCCGAAGTCCAGCGGCTACTAAAGGAAGGCATAATCCAGGCCAGCAATAGTCCCTGGAGAGCACAGGTGGTAGTAGTGAAGACAGGGGAGAAACAAAGGATGGTCATAGACTATAGCCAGACCATCAACAGGTACACACAACTAGACGCGTACCCTCTCCCCCGCATATCCGACATGGTCAATCGGATTGCCCAATATAAAGTCTTCTCCACCGTGGACCTCAAGTCCGCCTACCATCAGCTCCCCATCCGCCCAAGTGACCGCAAGTACACAGCCTTCGAGGCAGACGGGCGATTATACCATTTCCTAAGGGTCCCATTTGGCGTCACAAACGGGGTCTCGGTCTTCCAACGGGAGATGGACCGAATGGTTGATCAACATGGGTTGCGGGCCACGTTCCCGTATCTCGACAATGTAACCATCTGCGGCCACGACCAGCAGGACCACGACGCCAACCTCCAAAAATTCCTCCAGACTGCCAAAGCCTTGAACCTCACGTACAACGAGGACAAGTGTGTTTTTAGCACCAACCGGCTAGCCATTCTGGGCTACGTAGTGCGCAATGGGATAATAGGCCCCGACCCCGAACGTATGCGCACCCTCATGGAATTTCCCCTCCCGCACTGCTCAAAAGCCCTGAAACGCTGCCTGGGTTTTTTTTCATACTACGCCCAGTGGGTCCCCCAGTACGCAGACAAGGCCCGCCCCCTAATACAGACCACGACCTTCCCTCTGTCGACAGAGGCTTGCCAGGCCTTCAGCCGCATCAAAGCGGATATCGCAAAGGTCACGATGCGCGCCATCGACGAGTCCCTCCCCTTCCAGGTCGAGAGCGACGCCTCCGACGTAGCTCTAGCGGCCACCCTTAACCAAGCGGGCAGACCCGTGGCCTTTTTCTCTCGAACCCTCCACGCTTCAGAAATCCGCCACTCCTCAGTGGAAAAGGAAGCCCAAGCCATAGTGGAAGCTGTGCGACATTGGACGCATTACCTGGCCGGCAGGAGATTCACTCTCCTCACCGACCAACGGTCGGTAGTCTTCATGTTCGATAATGCACTGCGGGGCAAAATCAAAAACGACAAGATCTTAAGGTGGAGGATCGAGCTCTCCACCTTCAACTACGAGATCTTGTATCGTCCCGGAAAGCTGAACGAGCCGTCCGATGCCCTATCCCGCGGCACATGTGCCATCGCACAAATTAACCGCCTCCAAACCCTCCACGAGGACCTCTGCCACCCCGGGGTCACTCGGTTTTTCCACTTTATCAAGTCCCGCAATCTCCCATACTCCTTAGAGGAGGTCCGTACAGTCACAAGGGACTGCCACATCTGCGCGGAATGCAAACCGCATTTTTTCAGGCCGGATGGTGCGCACCTGATTAAGGCTCCCCGCCCCTTTGAACGCCTTAGTCTGGATTTCAAAGGGCCCCTCCCCTCCACCGACCGCAACACATACTTCCTTAATGTGGTGGACGAATACTCCCGCTTCCCATTCGCCATTCCCTGCTCTGACATGACCGCGGCCACAGTCATTAAAGCCCTGAACACCATCTTCACACTGTTCGGTTGCCCCGCATACGTCCACAGCGACAGGGGGTCCTCTTTCATGAGTGACGAGCTGCGCCAGTTCCTGCTCAGCAAGGGCATAGCCTCAAGCAGGACGACCAGCTACAACCCCCGGGGGAACGGGCAAGTAGAGAGGGAGAACGGCACGGTCTGGAAGACCGTCCTACTGGCCCTACGGTCCAGGGACCTCCCAGTTTCACGGTGGCAGGAGGTCCTCCCGGACGCTCTCCACTCCATCCAGTCGCTATTATGTACGAGCACTAATCAAACGCCTCATGAGCGTCTCCTTGTCTTCCCTAGGAGGTCCTCCTCTGGAACGTCGCTGCCGACCTGGCTGGCGGCCCCAGGACCCATCTTGCTCCGAAAGCATGTGCGGGCACACAAGGCGGACCCGTTGGTCGAAAGGGTTCACCTCCTCCACGCGAACCCGCAGTACGCTTACGTGGAGTACCCCGACGGCCGACAGGACACGGTCTCCCTGCGGGATCTGGCGCCCTCCGGCAACACACACCCCCCCCCCGACAACATTCACCCAACCCCCCCCCCCTTCCTGCCACCGCCGCACCCCGCGACCGCCCCCTTCCCAGGAGGATCGGTTCCCCTCCCCTCAGGACCGACCAAGAATAAAGCCCAAGCTGAAACCGTAAGGCTCCCGGAGACGACAACACCGGTACAAGCACCACCACCACCACCGGGGCCGAGGCGATCAACACGGACGACCAGACCGCCCGACCGACTCGTGGCGTCGATCTAAATCAATATATGGACTTTTCACAAGAACATTTTGCTTTTCTCCCGATACCTTCTGTAAATAGTTGAAACAGGACAAAATTGTACATACTGTATTGCCATATGAATGTTTTCCTCCCAGGACCAGCCCTGTAAACCCTTACCACCATGCGAAGCATCACCCCGCCGGGTTCATTTTTGACAAGGGGTGAATGTGGTAGTATGTATTAGGCGTCATGTGGGACTGGAAGCCCTAATGTCATTGGCTGACAGATCCCGGGTCCTGGTTGGCCGTTGACCTCTATCTCCACCCTGAAGGCGGAGTATAAGAAGCCGGAGTCCTCCCCCGCAGGCCATTCTACTATCGAGCTGTGGGGGAACAGACACGCTTAATAAAGCCTCATCGACTTCACTCTATTCGTCTCATGGAGTCTTTGTGCGCTACAACCCCCCATTCCGTCCCGCTCCCCCCTCACTGGCATCGGGGCCTCCCCTCCCCACTGGATTTCTGGCACTGGAACATCAGTGCCGTTCTGATGGGTCTCCCTTCAGGCCCCGCCTCCATTTTGCCAACAAGGTCACACCCCCTTTCTCGCCAGCATCAGGCCCCCCCCCAACATTCGCCAGTTCCGCTGCCCCCCTCCCCAAAATGTGAGCCCCTCGCCCCTATGGGGTCACCAAATGCTTCACCTTCATGCCCACCCTGCATGTGCCAGGGTGCTCTGCCACGTCGCTGACCACCTCAGAGCCATAATTACCTCCAAGCCCGCCCAAGCCCACCAATGTGGTCATTATACCTGATCCCCAGTGGTGGGGACCAGTAAATCTCGCCAGCTTCATGTTGCAGAGCGGATGGGAAAATACCAGGAGCCGGGGAAATCCGGCTTCAAACAGTCCTAGCATTTTTAAATAATCATTTAAATATGCCAATCTGGTTCACGGCCAGCAAGGGCATGAACCAGATCACGTCAGCTGGTGGGGGCTGGAAGCATTACGCACTTATGTGGCGCCCGGCCGCAGGTCCAGTTTTGGGCCTCTCCTATTCTCATGACATGCCGGGATTTGCGCCAGGCACAACACGGCTGGAGAATCGCCCCTATGTCTTTGACAAGGGCATAATTTTCCCATGCCCCTACTGGTGGGTTCACTGGTGAGCGGGAGGGGGGGGGGGGGGGGGTGGCGGAAATTCAGCAACGGTCCCAAAATTCAGTTTCACGCCAGTCTAGACCAACGTCTGGACCAACGTGGCATACAAAAGTCAGGACTGACCTGAAGAAGGCCTGGGGCTGCGTTTGGTGTTCGGGATGGAGGCTGCCAGTGACCCTGGAACCTGTAACATCACAGCAGTGGTGGGGGGGAGCATCTATCAGGTGGATCGTCCAGCTCAGTGTCTTTGAGCACATGAATCTTCCAGCCTCAGAGTGGTCCTGGAGCTCCATCTTCTTTCTTCAATGGTGGGTCAGTGATGTCGGGCGTCTTTTCCACATGGCGCCTGGGTTTGACGGCATGACTCGTGCTATCAAGCTCGCCCTGCCACAAAAAACCCTTGGATACGCAATTAATTATGTCGGGGCAGAAGGTGGGGCAAGAGTCTCCAGCCTCATCCATGGCGGGACTGGTTGTGAGTGAGAAGGGGGAATTTGGCTTTCCAGCCAAATTGCTGGAGGGGGGATGCGCTGTTGGCACGAATAGAGAGTCTCGACGACAGGGGAATTCCAGCATTAACCTCAGATCGGAGGATTCTGCTCCAAGACTGCCGAAATCACAGCCCGTTCTTCTTGCAGCATTACTTTCACTTACTTCTCACTTTTCGTGAGAATGTAAATGAAGCCTACAAGTCCGAAAATGAAATACTGAGTATCATGGATATCTGAAATAAGAAAGGATGCTGGAAATAAACTAGTAGCACAGCAAGAGTCCAAGATCGCCCCTCTCAAGTTACTCACATTCTCAGCAACGTCCAAATACAAAAATCTGTTCTCAAAACCAGGGAATAAAAAAGATTGATGGACAGTTCCTGCTTCCCTTGTGTTTCTCTTTGTCTCTCTTGCTATCTCTTTCTATCTCTCTATCCCTCTCATTCACATTTCTGCCTCCTGCCCTCCCTGAGGGCCCTCTCATTGTCCCTCAGATATTAAAATTAAACCTCGGTCAGGGTAATAAACAGACACAACTCACTTGGTGTGGCGACACAGTGGCACGGTGGTTAGCACTGCTGCCTCACAGCTCCAGGGACCCGAGTTTAATTCCAGCCTCAGATGACTGTCTGTGTGGAGTTTGCACTTTCTCCCTGCGTCTGCCTGGCTTCCCTCCGGGTGCTCCGGTTTCCTCCCACAGTCCAAAGATGTGGAGGTTAGGTAGATTGGCCATGCTAAATTGCCCCTTAGTGTCCAAACGGTTATGTGGGGTTACGGGAATAGGGTGGAGGCATGGGCTTAAGTCGGGTGCTCTTTCCAAGGGTTGGTGCAGACTCGATGGGCTGAAAGGCCTCCTTCTACATTGTAAATTCTATATTTCTATGATTCTATGGAAATACTCAGCAGATCAGTCAATATCTGTGTAGAAAATTAACATTTCAGGCCAATAAACTGTCTTCAGAATTGAAATGAGTTAGATATGTCTGTCACGGGGCTTTAAACAAGCACAAACGTCAGGAAACAGAGAATAAGGAATGAATATTTTGCATTTAGCCCTTATTGAGCTATTTAAGCTGCTAAGATGCAATTGGTAGGGGTGAGGGAGGTGGGTGCTTATCTGAATACTGGTTTCTTCAAGGTTAGCTTCAACTACCTTTTTGAGATAAGGAGAAAGTTTTCTTGCATGAATGCTTCATTAAGCATTCTTTCACTTTACCATAAGTTTACTTTAAGCAAAATTGATCACTACTGCTCCTAAAATGCAGGAGTGATTTTAACCTCATCTTTCCGGTGGGATCAGATTGGCTGTGCTGCTTTATTTCCCATTGACTTGAATGGGCAGCGGACCCAATTATGTGAAATTCCAACTGGATGAGTCGGGTCAGAATTACTTCCATAGTGGAATAGATACCGTGATCAGATTTAGTTAAACAAGTTACACGGAGATTCTCAAATGTATTATTGTACTGTTGCAGTGCGTGGTACGGGTCATTGGTGTGTGAGGCATGGGGCGGGATTCTCCGTTGCCCGATGCCGATATTGTAATCGGCGATTGGGCGGAGAATCCCTTCTGATTTCCAAATCGGTGGCGGCGCTGGTTTCACGCCATTGGAACGGCGTTAGCGTGTCATCGGAAGGTCCTCCCCCATTGCTCCGCCCCCGATAGGCCGAGTTCCCGACTGCATGGTTGACGTGTGGTCTGAGCGGTCAGGAACACGGAATGGCGGCCTCAGACTGTGTCCAGCGCCACCACAGTCGGCCGGGAGCCATGCTGCTGGCCGGGGGGCTTCTGCGAGGGCTGGGGGGATTGGTGGGGGGTGGCCAGGGGTTGTCTTGTGGGGCTGTATTCAGCAGGTTGGGCCGCTGCAGGTCGTCGTCGTGTGCTTGCGTGGCACCAGACCCGGCAATTCTCTGGCCGTTTTTGGCGCGGGAGCCAGGGGTTTTACCCGCCGTCGCTGCAAGCCCCTCACCGGTCTCGGAATCGGTGAGGGTTCATCACTGATTTTGGCTTCATAAAACTTCACAGTTCCCATGGCGACATCGGCACTTGGCCGCAGAAACGGAGAATCCAGCCCACGGTATCCGGTTATGTTCTGTAATTCAGTTGGTTTGTACAAAGATGTTTGAGGATGCTTTAGAACTATGGATTATTATAGAGTGGTCAATATCAGGGGTATTAAACAAGCATTAATCACAGAATGCATATAATGGGAAGTCCCATAAAGAAGGCAGGCAGGCAAATATGTGCAAGAGTACAAATTTCAGCTTTCGATTGTTCCTCGAACCCACGCATTTGTGCATCTTAATAATTTTCACTTTTGTAGTACAGAATGGTTCAAAAGAGCAAAATAGTTCAGAATTTATTCACGATGATGATTTCAAGCACGTCTGGAGAGAGGTGCAGATGAATTCTTGACATGTTCTCTCTATCCATATGGGCATGCTGAGAAAGACTGAAGCATTGGCAAGTGATGGCGTTGGACAGGATGGCTTCATTCTAAGGCTGCAGTGAGCTGAGCGTGAGCCTTTGGAACAGGATCTGCAATTCACCACACTTGCCTGCTCATCTAAATGATTTCAGTGTGAGGTCCAGTGTGGAACACTCTGTTGACTGGCTGCACAGTCAACAGGGGGCCCAGCACTGTGCATGGCAAGCATCTCGCATCGCTCGTCTGAGTCCTTTAAAAGCAGCTTGCCCCTCTTAAAGGGAGGCTGCATGAAACACAAGCTGCCGCAAACTGTCTGTGGAAGACTTGGCTGGGATAACGAAGCACAGCAAATGGAACAAGAGCTGTTCTGATATGGAGACATTAGTGATGTAGTTGGAAAGGAGGTGCACCACTATATTTAAACAGGGAGCCAGAGGCTCTCAAGAGAATGGGATCAGATGACCTAGGAGGTCAATTCCTAGAACCTGTCCATGATGTAACAGAGCTGTAAAATGTTTACTGGCCTCACATGAGTCGGTGAATGCTTTGATCTTCGTCATCCAGCTCCACCAGCCTCTCATGTTGCTCAATAAAGCACATTCCCATCATTTGCCCAGCATCCATCCCTGGTACTCGGGAGTTATGCCTAACATCCAGATTTACCCTCACCCCTTTACACATACCAATTCCGTCCACCTCACCTGCTTCCACACACCACCACCTGCTTCCACACACCACCACCTTAACCAATGACATCACATAATGCAAACACTTTTCAACACATTCACTTATATTCGTCACTCTCTCTATAGGACATGACCCAATATCATACCCCCACTTTCCTCAGCCCAATTGCTCCTTCTGTATTTCTGATTTCAGAGACCCAAGAGTTGTTGCCTGAAAATTCTGCCCAATGTCATAACTGTGGATAACTTCAGTTATCATCTAGATTGAACCAATCCAGGCCCTTCTGCACTGTAGGGATTCTAATTCTATTCTACCCCTCATCCTTTTCCAATCTGCTTGTTTTTCTCAAAATGTTGTATATCCAAGGTATTTATTTCTGTACCTTGACGCCTTGAATGTGGCAGCAGGGGCATGGATGGCTCCCCCAATGCCTCTCTGGAAGCAAAGGCCGTGTGGAGCCAACCCACTTAATGCTGCCGGCAGCCTAAATGAGGGACAAGTGAGTCTCGGGAGCTGCTGGCAGTGCCAAGAACGCATTCGTCGGCACTGCCGGGACTGCACTGAGGAACCAGAATAAGAAGCGATGGTAGCAGGTAAGTCCGGGGTTTTGGCTGGGAGGGTTTGGCAGATCATTGCCAAAATGCCTGGCTAAATTGCCCCTTAGTGTTCAAAAGGTTTACCAGGATAGGGTGGGGGCCTGACCCTAGGTAGGTTGCTCTTTCAGAGGGTCGGTGCAGACTCGATTGGCCGAATGGCATCCTTCTGCACTGTAGGGATTCTATGATACTCTGTTCCAGCCTGTCCCACTCTGCTTGTCTTTACCTAAATCGCTGCACTATTCTTGACATTTATCTTCGGATTTCTAATTCTCCCTTCACCCAAACTGTCCTCTCACCCCAGTTAGCGCGCAGCCCTCGCTGCAGCCCTTGATAAATGATTAACAAGTAAACCTGCGCCAGCAAAAGGACCTCATCCGGAAATTCGACATTTAGCACTTTAAATAGCGCCAGTGGGAGGTCCATGGTGCAGCTGAATGGAATGCATGCTGAGCTGGGAATGATTAAGAGAGGGCGTTAACTCGATCTGCATGGTCTAAAATGGCAAATCATGCATTAAATCAATATTAGAGGTTATTTGATCTCACGATCCGCCCACTCTGCTTGTGTCTGGCAGACGGACAACATACCCATGTTTATAGCACCCTGGCAGCCAGGGCGTGTTGTGTGGGCCATGCTGTAAGTGGCCAGAAGCATAGCAGTCAACGGGTGAGATTCTCTGACCTCCCCGTGGCATGTTTCTCAACACCGGGAAGCGGATTACCCTTTGAATCCACACAACCACACCCTTCCCGCCGCCACTGGGCAACCTGTGCAGTGGACCTGCCTCTGCTCCTTCGTCTTAAGGTTTTATATTCTGAAATCTGCACATTACATTTATTTCCATATTTGACATTTCTCTCACTCTTCCAGGAAAATAAATATTTTTGGCTTGAAATGCTGAATAACAGCAGGCTCCAAAATGCACAAATAAACTGTCAAAATTCAGAATATCCTGGGCAAATGCTTCAAATTTAAGTGTTGACTACAGGCGCTTTGAAGTCAGCAAGCAGGGGATTGTTAAGAGTAATGAACGAGAAAGGTTAAATGTAAAGCAAAGACAGAACATAAACATGGACAGAAACAATTCTCCATGTGCTGAAATGGCAAAATCCACATGCATCCAGGGAACCTCAAAATCTGGGCAAGGTTTTAACTCTGTGACTGATGGAGTGTCTGTTAAGGGACAGTCGGTAATATGACTGACAGATTGTGTATTGTCACGTAGGTGACTTTGCAATGGTCAGTCGTTGTTGTCATTGTCAGTCCATCAAAACAACGATGGCTTCTTCCAGGCTTCATGATTTTTGTACCCTCTTGATGGCTCAGCAGGCCAATCCTGGAGCCACAGCTAATTCATCGAATTTACAGTGTAGATGGAGGCCATTCGGCCCGTCAAGTCCACATAAGCTCCTGAAAGAGCACCCTACCTAAGCCCACACCTCCACCCTATCCCCATAACCCAGCAACCCCACCTAACCTTTGGACACTACAGGGCAATTTAGCATGACCAATCCATTTAACGCGCACATCTTTGGACTGTGGGAGGAAACCGGGACACCCGGAGGATACCCACGCACACACGGGGAGAACATGCAGACTCTACACAGGTATTTGGGAAGAGGGGACAAGAATCTCCCTGAGGAAAGAGGGTTCTCGAGCCAGAGTTCTGCTCTCTCTCTCTTTCTCTTTACACTTGCATGGCTTTCCTCAGCAGAATTTTATGTGGTAGGTTTCTGACTGTTTTACAGCTTGTTGAATGAGGTATGGCAACGGTTTGTGGCAAGTTCCTCAAACGCACCAATGTCAAATTTGTCCCCTTTCAAAGAGGCCTTCAGAGTATCCTTAAAGCGTTTTCTCTGTTCTCTCTGAGACTGGGTAGCCATCCTTAAGGTGTGAAAAGAGGGTTTGCTCCGCGAGCTGATCATTTGGCATGCAGGTGCAGTGTGCAGACCAGCGGAGTTCATTTTGCGTGAGCATGCTTGCGATGCCGGAGGAACTGGCTTTGTGAGGGTGCTGCAGTTTATTCGCCTGTCTTCCCACATGACATTGAGGGTCCTGCAGAGACACATGTGGTGGAAATTCTCCACCAGGATACTGCAGATAATTTGAATTGACAGAATGTGTTATTGGCAGAGAGAACCATGATTGACACCGTGTGGAAAAGAGAGCAGCCAAGTGTCCAACTGACAGTCCTGTGTTACGGGACAGCGAATATTTTAACTGACTGAGCGTGCATTATGTACAACCAGCATTGAGTGCTGGCACACCGTGAAGCAATATAAGCTAAATATTTACACATTGAACGAAAATTGTTGGAAATAAGCATTCCAGACTGAAACAAATTGTCAAAGTGTTCCAAAGGCATTTTGCACAGCTATGGATGATTATTAATGAAACATATTTTTAAAAAGCTGTTCACAGTGGACACGAACAGTTTTATTTTACAATAAAAATTGAACACATTTATTTAAATTGGCTCGGTCTTTTCAGTGAAATGCCCTTTTATAGTTCACTGATGCAAAATCTTCAAGTAAAAAGCAGATGGAAAATTTCACACTGCTAGAAGACTATTTTCTCCGTTTTTACATGATGTATTCATATTTTGACAGATTTTCTCTTGGTGAGCATTTTGGAGTAATGGGTCATTTTTGTATTTTTGGCATGTAGGTATCAATATTCATCCAAAAAAGAAAAAATGAATGGGTCAGCTGCTGTGGTTGCATCATTTGCAGTTGCCCAGTGATATGCTTTCTTCCCAACCTCAAAAGAACACATCCTTTTGTACCCATCCTTATTTTGCACATCAAACATCATTATGGCTTCTGGGAGTGAGACAGTCAATTTAAGAGCTGTTTGTGCCAAACTATTGGTAGCTTTTTTGCCATGAATTCCTGCCAATTCCTGCCAGGAACTGGTGTGTAAAAACTCAATTTGACTCCTGTTGTGTTAATTAAGCTGGTATAGTCAGGACTCCAAGAACCAAACTGGACAACTGTTCACAAATATGCTGCCCCTGTTTCAGAATACATTTTCTACCTGAGTCGCAATAAGTTCATGATTGTTGTGATGCTAAACACAGATGAGGGGAAACCTCTTGGATCCATTTTACTTCAGCCACCTGCTACAAATTGGGGGAGGGGGGGATTTAATTTAAAACAGCTCTGGTTTCTCCCCTCACCACCCGCCTGTAAGCAGAAAAGTGATTTTTAAAATGTTTCCCTTTTATCAGTATTTTCCGCAGCCTCTCTGATTTTGAGCGATACAATCCTCTATTAATAATCCAACAACAAACGTAAAATTGGAGGGTTATTTTGTTCTATATACACTCAAAATATAGAGAGGGGGGGTATCACTATGTAACCCCTGGTACATTCACACAATTTACAAAAGATGAGGGAAAGAAAGAGATATTGGGCAAAGACCACAGACAAATTCGGAATGATTGTTTAACGTGAGGTCAGAGTCCAGAATAAAAAGTCCAATTGTATATTCCTTCAGAGAGGTTAACAGGGTGCAGCTGATATTGAGTGATCCACTTTTCCAATAGTGATGACTTCCACAATGGGAGAACCACAGAGAGATAAATTAGTCTTGGAGTGGGCATTGGTACAGAAGTTCAGGGGCTGGATTCGCCGCTGTCGGGATTCTCCATTGCGCCGGCAGCGCAACCGCGCCCGGGCATTTCTCAACGGTGTGGGACTGCCCAGAATGGGAAACTCAATTGGCAGGCTGGTGGGACGGAGAATCCCTCAGCTGGCGGGACGGAGAATCCCGCCCCAGAAGTTTTTGTAGAAACAGCGTAGCTGAGGGCCAGCCAATTTAAACCTGGACAGAGCTCTGATTCTGTTACTGTTTGGTTGATGGAAGATGTGAGAGTGGCTCTTTCAACTTCACGAGGCAATATTACAGGTTCTAGTAGCTTTTGGGTTGGGAGGAACATGTGATATAACTCTGACTTATTGCCTTGGTTTGCACAAAGGATGTATATTCCAGGTCTGGATTATTGAGATGATTAATGTTTCATCTGTTAAACCAGAGGTTTCAGGGACTTTTGGGCTCACAGACAGGCCCATTCGGTTGCCCAGAACCTGCCTGAGAAATGTTAAGTGCCTTTATACAATCCTTTGGAATTTGGTTTCTGCAAGGGTTGTGAGTTTTTCTTCAGGGATAAGAAGATTGTGACTGTTCTGAGTGTCAGGAAGCTCATTGAAGATTGCACAATGATCAGAACCATTCATAACTCATCAAATATCGAAGTCTGTATTCATATACAGAACGATCTGGACAACATTCAGTCTTGGGGCAAGTACCATTTGTGTCTGATAAGTGCCAGGCAATGACCAACTCCAACAAGGGAGAATCTAACCATCTCCCCTTGGCATTCGTTGGCATTATATAATTATATGATATAAGTAGGAGGACTATTTACTAACATTGTGATTGGTTGACATATGTAGGACAGTATGTGCGTCATTGGCTTAAATATTTAACCATGAACTTAAACAAAAGATAACGGTTATTTGGTTAATTGAATATTAACTATGTACTCAAACAATAAATTAGATAAGTGGGAGGTTTTATGTGACATGGCCCTGATTGGTCCACATATGTAGGTCATTGAAATTGTGTGGCTGCCAGCCCGCCATCTGATAATCATCTGCCAGCCCGCCATTAGATAAGGGGAAGACCAGGACCTATCTCTCACCACCACCCTGTTAATTATTGAGGAGGGCGTGACTAAGCATCATATCCGGTGTTGACTAGACATCATATCCGGTCCAATGTACAATTCCCACATTACATCACATCCGGTTCCCATGATACGCCACTTCCGGCTCATATTGATGACGTAGCGTTGGCAGACGTGCTGGAACACCAGTGCCTACAAATTCCCCTCCAAGCTACTCACCATCCTGACTTGAAACTAGATCACTGTGCCTTCACTGTTACTGGGTGAAAATCCTGGAACTCTCCTCCCTGTGTGTATACTCAACTGCTTGAACTGCAGGAGTTCAAGAAGGGAGTTCACCATCACCTTCTCAAGGAAAATTAAGGATGGTTAATAAATCATAGCCTATCCCTAGCCAGTGACACCATATTGTGTGAATGAATAAATAAATAAAAATAATTTCAGAACTTCTAACTCAGCATGCCCACTTACCGGTTAATTTCACGTATAGATCATGAGCTGTATAGAAGAAGTGTCCAATATGAATCTTAATTTTTCATCTGATGAATGGCAACCGGTGTTTCTTTGTCCGATTTCTGCAACAAATTCTACAGATCTACCTTTCTCATACCACTTACTACCACCTCTATAGGTTTACCTCACAATTGCTTTCTTTCTGGCTGAAAGCCCACAATTCTCCTAACTTTCCTAATCTCTCAGTTTAGAGATAGCATGCCGTACAGTTGATCATATCAGCAGGACATTACATTCAATGCACAATGTTATCCCTGAACAAGACAGAATCATAAGAACATTAGCACTAGGACACATTCAGCCTCAAGAGCCTGCTCGATCATTCAATAAGAATGGATTTGGATTTGTTTATTGTCACGTGAACCATAGAATCACAGAATTTACAATGCAGAAGGAGGCCATTCGGCCCATCGAGCCTGCACCGGCCCCTTGAAAGAGCACCCCACTTAAGACCATGCCTCCACCCCATCCCTGTAACCCAGTAACCCCACCCATCCTTTTTTGGACACTAAGGGCAATATATTATGGCCAATCCACCTAACCTGCATATCTTTGGACTGTGGGAGGAAACCGGAGCACCCCTAGGAAATCCACGCAGACACGGGGAGAACATGCAGACTCCGCACAGTGACCCATGCTGGGATTGAACCTGCAACCCTGGAGCAGTGAAGCAACTGTGCTAACCACTTTACTACCATGCTGCCCGAGGTACAGTGAAAAGTATTTTTCTGCGAGCAGCTCAACAGATCATTAAGTACATGAAAAGAAAAGGAAATAAAAGAAAATGCATAATAGGGCAACACAAGGTACACAATGTAACTACATAAACACAGCATTGGGTGACGCATACAGGGGTGTAGTGTTAATGAGGTCAGTCCATAAGAGGGTCGTTTAGGAGTCTGTAACAGCAGGGAAGAAGCTGTTTTTGAGTCTGTTTGTGCGTGTTCTCAAACTTTTGTATCTCCTGCCCGATGGAAGAAGTTGGAAGAGTGAGTAAGCTGGGTGGGAGGGGTCTTTGATTATGCTGCCCACTTTCACCAGGCAGTGGGAGGTGTAGATGGATGGGAGGTAGGTTCGTGTGATGGACTGGGCTGTGTTCACGACTCTCTGAAGTTTCTTGCGATCTTGAATGGTGACCATTCTCCATCTTAACAATGCTTTCCTGACCTATTCCCATATTCCTTGGTTCCCTCATTTATTGCACAAATCATTTATTTTGATTGTATAATCACATCAGTTTGTTTCTTTCCTTTGTTACTGGAAATGCAGAAGTTGCTTTCATCTCGCTCCAGAATTTCTTCTTTGTGATTAAAATCCTGTTAATGGGGATTAGTTTTAGAAATCATCGACAGGCACAGCCCCAACAACTGCATGTTGTACTAACCTGTCACAAAGCTAGTTTAGGTTTCCATCTCCCTGATTTTAGTGCAAGCAGTAAAAGAAAGAATGTTATCAGTGCCAGAGCAAAGCCTTCCAGAGCACGAACCTGGAACATTACTGCAGGAGAATTCACTTCAAAAATAACCTTTGGAGCAATATTTGAAGTGCTCTTGCTACATGTTGTGAAAAGTCTCCATTTTTCCGACCTCGCCATAGCATTCTGGGAATTTGCCACATTGAATTCCCACGGCAGATTACATTATGCAAATGAGAGTTCCAAAATAACATTCACCAAAATAAAATCGGAGACGTGCAACCTGAATAAAGCAAACCAAACCATAACATTTCTGATCATATAACAGCCCCTGAAAATTCTGAGGTCATTTTATATTCCTCTGCATACAAAACAAAATTGGGAAGCAAGCCTCTATTCCTATGGTGGGCCCGTTGTTTCATTTTCACGGTGACCATGAACATTCATACTCCCACATCACAGATAAATACTGCAGGTAAAACTGAACATCATTTATAAAGGAAGCCCACGCACAGGGCTAAATAGCTGGCTTTTAAAGCAGGCCAAGGCAGGCCAGCAGCACGGTTCAATTCCCATACCTGCCTCCCTGAACAGGCGCCGGAATGTGGCGACGAGGGGCTTTTCACAGTAACTTCATTTGAAGCCTACTTGTGACAATAAGCGATTTTCAATTACTTTATTTGTGTGCCTCATTCACTTGTTGAGTACAATGACTGTTCTTCAACTTCATTTGGAGCATCCCAGATACACCACATGCCACAGACTACTTGCATCACGAAGGCTATTATTGCACCCTTGTGACTACCTCCATTAACTAAGTGTGTTCATTCTTATTCTTTTTACCTAACCGCTTGCATCACGGGCCTAGTGTTCTCTGGTAGTGCGGGCTGGTTTAGCTTAGTGGGCTAGACCACGGGTTTGTGATGCAGAGCAAGGCCAGCAGCATGGGTTCAATTCCTGTACCGGGTGGGGTTATTTATGAAGGCCCCCCTCTTCTCAACCATATCTTTTGTCTGAGGTGTGATGATCCTCAAGTTAAACCAGCACCAGTCAGCTCTCCCCGTCAAAGGGGAAAGCAGCCTATGGTCATCTGGAACTATGGCAACTTTACCTAGCTGAATGATTTAGAAATGTTATAACATTGTTATTTGTGTCAGGTGTGCCTGAAATACAAAGGCTGCTCTATCCATTCCACATAAAAGGTTGGTGAACAAAATTGATGTTCATGGAATAGGTGGGCCAATGTCAAATTGGTTTGAGGACAGAAAAGAGTGAGTCCTTCTAAATGGTTGTTTTTTAAGAGTGGAGGTTCTAGATAGTGGTGTTCCCAGAGTAAGTGCTCGGACCAGTGCCATTTTTGCTATATGGAAATGACTTGGACATTGGAATACAAAGTAAGTTTCAAATTTTGATGCTGATTGCAAACCCGTAGCTGTGGCTGACAGTGAGGATGACTCCAATCATTTGCAACAGGGCATAGATAGCCTCAGAGAATGGGCAAATAGTTGGAATTTAATGCAGAGAAGTCTGAGGTGTTGCACTTTGGCAGAAGATATAAGGAAAGACAATATAGACCAAAGAGCTCAATTCGCAAAAGCATGCAGCAACCTGGGGTTCATGTGCATAGATCTTTGAAAGTGATAGGACATTCTTAGTGAGCAGTTAGCATAAGAGATCTTGGGCTTGAGGTACAAAAGCTTAGATTCTATGCTGAACCTTTATAAAACTCTGTTGCAGTTAGAGTGCCAATTTTGATCACTGCATTTTTGGAAGGATGCGATGGTCCCTGAAGGGATGTGGAAAAGAATGGCTTCAGGGATCAGGGGTTTTAGCCACAAGGTTAAGTTGGTGAGGGACGATTTGATAGTGGTATATAAAATTGACAGCTTTAGATAAAATAGACAAAGAAAAGCTGTTCTCATTAGTTGATGGTACAAGGACGAAGGGACACAGATTTAAATGTTTTGTGCAAGAAAAGCAGGGGATGGGGGTGAGCCAGGAAGAACATCTTTATGTAGCGAGCGATGACCTGCAATTTGCTGCCCATAAAGGTAGTGGAAGCAGAGAAATGGTGCCTGCCATTGACATGCGGCTGAAAGTCACCCCCCTCCCCGTTCCTCTTTCCCACAACCTCCCCTCTCATCCCATCCCTCACCTCAGTCCAGGGATCCAGCGACAATTCCTGTTGAAGTCCATGCTGCACTACCAGCAGTGGCCACTACTCCTGGTGGCGCTGCCAGCAAAGGAAATGTGTTGGCATCTCATTTCTCATTGGCCTGGGAGGTAAATAATTTGGTTGGGACTCCCCATGGGGAGTTGTGGGTTTCCCCACCAGCTTTTTAACTGGTGGGCAGTGCCCACATTGGGAACATTAAATTCAACCATATGACTGTGTTTGTTTGAATCATCAAGGCTATTCCAAATTAGTTCTGCATCACAAATCTCACTGTTATATTTGTTTAGTCTGTACCATATAGGCTGCCTCAAAGTAATATCAGTCATGTGGTTCTGACAATATATAATGACCCAATGTTATTTCTGTTGCATGACTCTCTGTCACAAAGGTTGTCCATTATCTGTTCCATGTGACAGCAATTGCCTGTAACATAAAGGCTGCTTTTTTATTTGTTCGTTCACGGAATATGGATATCATTGGCTATAAGCCAACATTTATTTTCCGTCCCTCAGTGCTTTTGAAAAAATACAGGCTGTATTTTTGAACAACTACAACTCATGTGGTGTAGTTAGATCCACAGTGCTGTTAGGGAGGGTATTCCAGCCTTTTGACCCAGCGACATGAAGGAGCGGTGTTATATTTCCAAGTCAGATTGGTGTATGGCTTAAAGGGGAATTTGAAGATGGTGGGGTCCCATGCATCCGCTGCCCTTGTGCTTCTAGCTGACGGAGGTTGTGGGGTTGGGAGGTGCTGTCAAATGAGCTTTTGTTAGTTGCTGCAGTGCATCTTGTAGATGGAACACACTGCAGCTACAGTACATCGTGTTGGAAGGAGTGTGTTGAAGGTGGTGGATGGGTGCCAATCAAATAGCTTGTCAACAAGATTTGAGGAGTCAGCAGGTGAGATACTCTCTGCAGAATTTCCAGCCTCTGACCTGTTCTTGTAGCCACAGTATTTATATGGCTGGTCCAGTTCAATTTCTGGCCAATGGTTATCCCTCGGATGTTGATAGTGGGGGATTCAGCGATGGTAATGTCATAGAATGTCAAGTGGAGATAGTTAGATTCTCTCTCGTTGGAGATGATCATTGTGTGGAGCAAATGTCCCTTGCCATTCACCATTCCAAGTCGGAATATTGTCCAGGACTTGCTGCATATGGACACTTATTGATTCAGTATCTGAGGAGTAGCGAATCAGTTTGAACAAAAACATCCCCACTTCTGGGGCGTCATTCTCCGACCCCCCGCCGGGTCAGAGAATGGCCGTTGGCCGCCGTGAATCCCGCCCCCGCCAAAGTCTCCGCTCCCGGAGATTGGGCGGGGGCGGGAATTGGGCCGCGCCGGTTGGCGGGACCCCCCGTTCAATTCTCCGGCCCGGATGGGCCGAAGTCCCGCCCAGAAATTGCCTGTCCCGCCGGCGTAAATCAAACCTGGTATTTACCGGCGGGACCAGGCGGCGTGGGCGGGCTCCGGGGTCCTGGGGGGGGGGGCGCAGGGCGATCTGACCCCGGGGGGTGCCCCCACGGTGGCCTGGCCCGTGATCGGGGCCCACCGATCCGCGGGCGGGCCTGTGCCGTGGGGGCACTCTTTCCCTTCCGCCTCCGCCACGGCCTCCACCATGGCGGAGGCGGAAGAGATTCTCCCCACTGCGCATGCGCGGGAAACTGACAGCGGCCGCTGACGCTCCCGCGCATGTGCCGGGAAACTGACAGCGGCCGCTGACGCTCCCGCACATGCGCCGCATTTCCGCGCCAGCTGGCGGGGCAACAAACGCCATTTCCGCCAGCTGGCGGGGCGGAAATCCCTCCGGCATCGGCCTAGCCCCTCAATGTTGGGGCTAGGCCGCCAAAGATGCGGAGCATTCCGCACCTTTGGGCCGGCGCGATGCCCGTCTGATTGGCGCCGTCTTTGGCGCCAGTCGGCGGACATCCCGCCGTTGGGGGAGAATTTCGCCCCTGATCTTATGATAGAAGGAAGGCCATTGTTCATCAGCTGAAGATAGTGTCCCAACAGTCTAGGACACTGCCCTGAGAAATGCCTGCAGTAATGTCCAGGGACTGAGGTAATTGACCACCAACATGAGGATCCTGGGATTATATTCATTAGAGTTTAGGAGGTTGAGGGGAGATCTAATAGAAACTTATAAGATAATGAATGGCTTAGAATGGGTGGACGTAGGGAAGTTGTTTCCATTAGCAGGGGAGACTAGGACCCGGGGGCACAGCCTTAGAATAAAAGGGAGTCACTTTAGAACAGAGATGAGGAGAAATTTCTTCAGCCAGAGAGTGGTGGGTCTGTGGAATTCATTGCCACAGAGGGCGGTGGAGGCCGGGACGTTGAGCGTCTTTAAGACAGAAGTTGATAAATTCTTGATTTCTCGAGGAATTAAGGGCTATGGAGGGAGAGCGGGTAAATGGAGTTGAAATCAGCCATGATTGAATGGTGGAGTGGACTCGATGGGCCGAATGGCCTTACTTCCGCTCCTCCGTCTTATGGTCTTATGGTCTTATTCCCAACTATATTCTTTCTGCAAAGTATGACTTCAATGGCAGGTTTTCCTCCTGATTCCCACTGACTCCAGTTTTCTCGAGCCCCACACATGGTCAAGTACTGCCTTGATGTCAATGACACTCACTCTCACTTCACCCCTTGAGTTCAGTTTGTCTGTCAATGTTTGACCAAGGCTATAATGGGGTCAATTGTTGAGTGGCCTTGGTGGTACCCAAACTGAGCATTGGTGAACAAGTTATTTGAGTAAATGCTGCTTGATAGTATTGTTGACAGCCACTTCAATCACTTTACTGATGACTAAGAGTCGGGGCTGATGGGCTGGTAACTGGCCGGGTAGGATTTGTTCTGCTTTTTGTGGGTAAGCTCAAAGCTGGACAATTTTCCACATGATGCCAGTGTTGTATCGGTACTGGAACAGCTTGGCACTTTTGTTATGTGAGAGAACCTTGAAGAAACGGTGTTTAAGAAATGTGTCTTTAGAAATAGGTGTTTATCAGTGATGTCAGAGTGTTGGTGGAGCTGGGCTGTCTGTCAGCTTTTTACGTTTTAGGCTGTTTGCAGCAGGGTGCATTTTAGTTTCATTTTCAGTGTTGGAGCTGAAGCCAGACAGAGCAGCTGTACAGTTGATCTCTCTGCCATGAAAAAACTATCTCTTGATCATTTGGTGAATTCAGAATTATAAATGTTTTCAGTAGTGACTTTAACCTGATGTGCTTCTGTCAAAAGGTATTTCTTTTGTAAGTCTTCTGGATGTTAAAAGGACAGTGTAAGCATTACTGAGTGTTGTATTCTTTGGGAGTTGTATTTGAATTAATGGTTGCTAAGATGTTCACTGTATGTTTTAAAACGGTTAACTTGAATTCATAGAATAAACATTGTTTTGCTTTTAAAACACACTTTTCCATTTCTGCTGTACCACACCTGTGGGCCGTGTGCTCCCCATACCACAATCTATTCAGGGTTCAGGGTGTACTAGCTAGATGGATAAAGAACTGGCTGGGCAACAGGAGACAGAGAGTAGTGGTGGAAGGGAGTGTCTCAAAATGGAGAAAGGTGACTAGTGATGTTCCACAGGGATCCGTGCTCGGACCACTGTTGTTTGTGATATACATAAATGATTTGGACTAAGGTATAGGTGGTCTGATTAGCAAGTTTGCAGATGATACTAAGATTGGTGGAGTTGCAGATAGCGAGGAGGACTTTCAGAGAATAGAGCAAAATATAAATAGATTGGAGAGTTGGGCAGAGAAATGGCAGATGGAGTTCAATCCAGGCAAATGCGAGGTGATGCATTTCGGAAGATCTAATTCAAGATCAATGGAAGAGTTCTGGGGAAAATTGATGTACAGAGAGATCTGGGAGTTCAGGTCCATTGTACCCTGAAGGTGGCAACGCAGGTCGATAGAGTGGTCAATAAGGCATGCGTGCCTTCACCAGACGGGGTATTGAGTACAAGAGTCGTCAGGTCATGTTACAGTTGTATAGGACTTTGGTTAGGCCACATTTGGAATACTGCGTGCAGTTCTGGTCGCCACATTACCAGAAGGATGTGGATGCTATAGAGAGGGTGCAGAGGAGGTTCACCAGGATGTTGCCTGGTATGGAGGATGCTAGCTATGAAGAAAGGTTGAGTAGATTAGGATTGTTTTTGTTGGAAAGACGGAGGTTGAGGGGGGACCTGATTGAGGTCAACAAAATTATGAGACGTATGGACAAGGTGGATAGCAACAAGCTTTTTCCAAGAGTGGGGGTGTCAATTACAAGGGGTCACGATTTCAAGGTGAGAGGGGGAAAGTTTAAGGGAGATGTGCGTGGAAAGTTTTTTACGCAGAGGGTGGTGGGTGCCTGGAACGCTTTGCCAGCGGAGGTGGTAGAGGCGGGCACAATAGCATCATTTGAGATGCATCTAGACAGATATATGAACGGGCGGGGAACAGAGGGAAGTAGATCCTTGGAAAATAGGTGACCGGTTTAGATAAAGGATCTGGATCGGCACAGGCTGGGAGGGCCGAAGGGCCTGTTCCTGTGCTGTAATTTTCTTTGTTCTTTGTATTAAAAGTTGTGGGTCAGGTGAACTCCATGATACACTTTGGGGTTCTCTAAACCCTGGCCCAGGGAACATAAGCCTTTGCAGTATCCAGTTCCTTCAGCTGCTTTTCATATCATGTGGAGTGAATCGAACTCGGTGAAGAATGGAAGACAGGCATCTGTAATGCTGGGGACCTCTGGAGGAGGCCAAGATAGATCATTCACTTAGCACTTCTGGCTGAAGGTGGTTGCAAATGCTTCAGCTTTACGTTTTACACAGGTATGCTGGGATTTCCTATCATTGAGGCTGAGGATATGTGTGGTGCCTCCTCCTCCAGTGATCTGTTTAATTGCCCACCGCCACACATGACTAGATGTGGCAGTAATGGAAAGCTTAGATCTGATCCGTTGGTTCTGGGATTGATTGTCATTCCTCTCATGTGATCACCTGCATCACAAAAGGTCGGGTTATCACTTCTGTCGTGTGACTGCCTTCATCATAAAGTTTAATATATTATCTTCTCTATCAGGTGACGGCATCACAAAAGTTGCTGCATTGTCATTTTGATCACATGTCACTGCAACTGATTTCAATCTCAAAAGATCCACAACAGAAATGTTTGATTTAAATGCAAATTTTCCAATTCAAATTGTACATATGAATAACCATTGGTTTGGATCAAGTGTTACAGGCTGCAATGCAATCTCTTGGTTCGGATGATTCAGTTTGGTTAATGAGAGCCTCTGAACTCGTCATGTGGATTATTGTTCATCGCTGATCATTAGTTGAAACATAGAATGATTCCTGGCACAGAATGTGACCGTTCAGCCCACTGTAGTTGGTGTTGGCCGAAGAACAGCTATCCAATCTAATCCCACCTCCCAGCTCATGATCATAGCCTTGCAGATTACTCCATCGCAAGTATATATTAAACGATTTTCAGATGCATGGGGGCTTCTTTCTGTGTAACCTTTACAGGCAATCTGTTTCACGCCCCCCCCCCCCCCCCCCCACCCTCAGTGTGAAAAATAAATTATCCTCAACTCCCCTCTCATCCTTCAACCAATGGCTCCAAAACTCTGCCCCACTGCTAATGGAAATAAGTCCTTCTTATTCACTTCCTCTCAGCCCCTCATCATTTTATACACCCCAATTTACTGCCTTCTCTGTCCCAAAGAGATCAAACCCAGCTTATCCAATCTTTGCTCACAACTAATATTCTCCATTCCTGGCAACATTTTCATAAATCTCTTCCATATTCTCTCTCTCATGTGCTACATCCTTCCGGTATTGCAGTGGTCAGAACTGTATAATACTCTAGCTGCGATATAACTGGTGTTTTATTCAGACCCAGGACAAGCTTCCTGCTTTCATACTCTCGGTCCTGGCTAATAAAGGAGAATATCCCGTTTGCTTTCTTGTCTACCTGCTAACTTCAGGAATTTTTCGACAATCGCTCCAAGGTCCCTTTGTTTCTCTACATTTCTCAGAATCCTACCATTTAGTGTGTCATCCTTTGCCTCAGTTGCCCTCCCCTAATGCATGACCTCCCACGTCTCCAGATTGAATTCTATATGCCACTTATCTACCTATTTGAACGGTGCACTGATCTTCTTTTGCAGCTTGCTTTCTCACAGTCAATGACACGGCTTTGCGTCATCTGCAAACTTTCTTATATTTCATTTATGTCTAAAAGTCTGACATCTTTGAAGCACAGGCAAATATATTCCAGTTTTAACAACCACATACAAGATGCATTGCATGAACCCACCAAGGCTCCTTCGGCAATACCTTCCAAATCCACGACCGCTGCCATCCAGAAGGACATGGGCAGCAGATACATGGGAATGCCAGAACTTGCAGATTCCTCCCCAAAGCACACATTATCCTGACTTGGAAATACATTACCGTTCCTTCACTGTCTCTGGGTCAAAACACTGGAAATTCTTCCCTCAAGGTACTGTGGGTGTACTTACATCACATGGACAGCAGAGGTTCAAGAAGATAGCTCACCACCACCTCCTCAAGAGCAACTATGGATGGGCAATAAATGCTGGCCTAGCCAGTGACGGCCACATCCCATGAATGAATTTGAAAAACATATCCATAAAACAAAAAAAAGTGAGGGGGGAGGAGTAACTAGAGCAACTGTACGGCATATACAGAGAAAGGGTAAATGGGCCAACTACAAAATAATAATAATCGTTATTATTGCCACAAGAAGGCTTACATTAACACTGCAATGAAGTTACTGTGAAAAGCCCCTCGTCGTCACATTCTGGCGCCTGTTTGAGTACACAGAGGGAGAATTCAGAATGTCCAGTTCACCGAACAAACATGTCCTTCGGGACTTGTGGGCGGAAACCGGAGCACGCAGACTCAGGGAGAAGGTGCAGACTCCGCACAGACAGTGACCCAAGGGGGAATCGAACCTTGGACCCTGGTGCTGTGATGCAGCAGTGCTTTTTTTAATGAAATGTATTTTATTACAAACATGTATCAAAGCATCAAAGCAGGTTACAGCAAATAAACACCCCGGGAAACATACTTCCTAACAATCGATTATACAGTCTGTACCGATCATCCCCCTTTTTCACCCTCCCTCCCCTCCTCCCTCCCCTCCCCCCCGCGACGAACAGTTCCTTAAACACGGTCACAAACATCCCCCACCTTTTCTCAAACCCCCTTGCTGAGCCCCTTAACTCATATTTTATCTTCTGCAACCACAGGAAGTGATGCAGCAGTGCTAACCCCTGTGCTATAAAAGTGAGTTGTCAGGTGGCAGTATCCACTCTTACAACTTGAACTGTCAGTTTTTTTCAACATATTTACTTTTGTTTCTGAGGCCTAATGTGAAAAAGTGGAGACTGCTTTTGTCTGCGGAACATGTTTTGAAAACAGAAGACGCTGGGAAAATCTCAGCAGTTCTGCCTGCATATACGCAGGGAGAAACAGAGTTAACGGGCGCGATCTACCGGCCACACCCAGCTGGAATCAGGGCAGTATGCGGCCGGTGGATGCTGGAAGATTCCCCCGGCATTCCCGATGGCCGTTATGGTGGACCCAGTCTTGCACGGCTAAGTGAGTTCAAGAACCCACCTAGCCAGGCTGATGCCGGATCGATCGGCCACTCGGCATTTATTGGCCTCACCGAGGAGATTCCAGCTGGTTGCCATTCTGTACTTGTCCCTACAAATGGGGACCAGGCAGAATTGACAATAGTCCCGCAGCTGCTTGGCCTACAGGCAGGGTGGCACTGCTGGTGCCACCTGGGCACTGCCAGGGTGCCAGGAGGCAGTACCCGGGGGGGGGGGCAGGCTAGCAGTGACAAGGTGCCACCCTGACATTATGTCCATGTGGGGATGGGGCCAGGGATGCTCTCCCTGTATGAGGTGGGGTGCGGAGTTGTTCCGAGAGCCTCCAACAGGTGAGGTGGGCATTCGGGGGAGGGTCTGGGGGTTGTGTTGAGGGGTTGGGCGTTGAGAGATCGGGGCACCATTTAAAAGTGGCATCCCGATCTCTTACACTAAGTTTGGCATCGGGGAGTGTTCGCCACTGGGGCAAGAAAACAAGACAGAGTGTCGTTAGATCATGGGGTCGTTCCCAGCAACGATCCCACTAATCCCGCCAGAACAGGCTCTGTTTTATTTTGGTTAGATCGTTTTGAGTCCCTGTGACTCTTCTTCTTCTGTTTCTCCTTCTACAGGTGCTTCCAGACCTGCTGAGTTTTACCGGCACCTTCAGACATCCAGCATCCGTAGCATTATGCTTCCATTTTCGGAGAAAATGTTTTGTTTTCTTTCAGTGACGATTTTCATTAACTAGAAGAGCTTTGCAACCTCCAGCACATTTTGAAGTGGCAAATGGGTCCTATTATTCACTTTTCTCACACACATCGTTAACAATTATGTTTGTTGTCCTTCAGTTTGAAAGAAGAGGATTATAATAAAGGAAGAAGAGTGGGAGGCAAAAAAAGAGTATGCATTTCCAGGATGAAATCGGAAAATTTCTATGCTCTCTTTCATATCCCCAGCACATCTTAAAGCCCAATAAACATATTCCACTCTACTCTACTCTACTTCTGTCCAGTTGCTTGGGATGGAATGAGTGGCTAGGTGATCTGTTTTAGTGACATAAATCGAGGGATAAATGTTGGTCAGCATGTCAGAATTCCCCTTGCATTGTTTTTGAACTTTTCTGTCCAGCTGAATGGCAACAGGTCTTGGTTTTATATCTCATGCAATAGGTTTTATCTCCATTGTTGTGTGATCCAACAACATTGCCACCACGTCAAGCTGACACTTTAAAGAAGATGAATCTCTTCTTAGCAAAGGAGAGATTCAAAAATAAAACAAGTCGCTTCATGATAAGTATTTCCTACTTCAGGTCTACACATCAACAGCTGAGGTACTGCATTTGGAGCATATTGGTCAGTGTAAGATGAGCACCAGAATACTCAATATTGCATCCACAGTGAAGTATGGTGGCCAGAGATCCCGGTTTTGTTGGGATATTCTCCGTTTTTCATTGAACACCTGAACATCTCCTCAAAATGGTTTTCGGCTTTTTCATTTTTTTTTGCAATAACAGCAGTAGTTTGAACTGGATTTAGGTTTGCGTGTGCATGCTACATCTGCTGCTTTAATCTGCAGTGAAAGTGGTTTGTGTCCACTTTACCCAGCAGCCAGTGCAGTTTGTGTCTTACCCAGCAGCCAGTGCAGTTTGTACCAAAGACTGGTGACCGAAAACAAACAATACTTTATTCACTAACTTAGCAACTATTGCATGTTAGTGTTCTTCCCACTCTCCAGGGAGAACTCCCACTTTCCGTCACCTGTGCTGCTAAATAACCACATCATCGTGTGACCACTCAGTCTACATTTTCCCCATTTAATTTGTGGCAACTGGTGGTACTGAGATGTAATAGTGTACGCGAAGATTAATTGTGTACAAACCATATTATAACATATAGCTTGAACAGAATAATAATGCATAACTATTTACATTGGGTGAGAAATGGATCCCCGCAGAGTCAGTCCTTCCTTTATGGTTAGTTCATCTCTGAAGATGAAGAATTGGTGGAGCTCTTGGGGAAGCTCCCTGGAGGACTCAGGCCAGTCTCTGCTGACACTCCTAAGGTTGGAGAATTGACCAGCTGAAATTTGACTCTTGTCAAAAGAAAGGTGCTGCAATTTCGATTGGCAGCATTTTGCAGAATGATTCCACTTTCCACATTTGTTGCAGCGCTTTCCATATGCAAACATGCTGTTCTGTTCTGAGACTGATGACCATTACATTTGGGACAGGGTGAGTACTGTACCGCGAAAACATCAGCTGCCAAAACTCCTTGCTGATTTTCTCAGACTGTTTGTTTCGGTTGCAGATGCTAATGGCTGTTTGAAGTGTTAAATTGTTCTCTCGCATCAGCAGCTTGGGGACAAGATCACTGTAGAACCCACAGACCATTTGATTACTGACTAACTCATCAGTAAGCGTGCCAAATGCACATTTCTTTGCTAATATTTTCAAAGTTGCCGGGTATGATTGTATTAATTTGTCAGATCTTTGATTTGTAGGGTGGGATTTTCCAGCTGTTCCCACTGGCGGGATCTTCCAGTCCCGCCCACTGCGACTTTGGGCAGCACAGTAGCACAAGTAGATATCACTGTGGCTTCACAGCGCCAGGGTCCCAGGTTCAATTCCCCGCTGGGTCACTGTCTGTGTGGAGTATGCACGTTCTCCCCGTGTGTGCGTGAGTTTCCTCCAGGTGCTCCGGTTTCCTCCCACAGTCCAAAGACGTGCAGGTTAGGTGGATTGGCCATGCTAAATTGCTCTTAGTGTCCAAAAAGGTTAGGCGGGGTTATTGGATTACGGGGATAGGGTGGAAGCGCGGGCTTAAGTGGGTCGGTGCAGACTCGATGGGCCGAATGGCCTCCTTCTGCATTGTTTGTTCTATGTTCTACGACACCTCATTGCGGATTCCCCGGCGGCAGAGGGTGCAAACAACAGGAAAGCCCGTTGAAAGCAGTGGGACTGGAAGACTGGCAAATGGTTCTCTTCTTCCGGAAAACATTTTTTAAAAATTGAGTGTACCCAATTAGTTTTTTCCAATTAAGGGGCAATTTAGCGTGGCCAATCCACCTACCCTGCACATCTTTTGGATTGTGGGGGCAAAACCCACACAAACACAGGGAGAATGTGCAAACTCCACACGGACAGTGACCCAGAGCTGGGATCGAATTTGGGACCTCGGCGCCATGAGGCAGCAATGCTAACCACTGTGCCATCGTGATGCCCAGCTTCCAGAAAACATGCCGCGGGCGGGAGTGAGCGGAAAATCCCGCCTGCTGAGTACAACACATGCCATTGAGCAAATGTTCTCAAGCGTTATATGAATTTTTTTGGGCCATTGTTCTACTGCCCCATTTGAAACACAAAAAACTCAAACTTCTCGATAGGCCTACTAACTCTTGTAAGGTGGAAGCTTGTACCTTATTTGATTTATCCGATAATCTGGCACCAAACTGTATATGCCACTCCTTTTCAAATTTGCCTCACTTGTCCGCAACATTATGACCAAATTCACGAAGGTCGATCCGGTGAAGTCCTTGTGCCATACTGCCACTCCTGGAACCATGAAAAACTGATGGGTTCCCAAAGACTAGCGACCAAGGACTTGTAACATGAATACTTTATTCTTTAACTGAACTGTTACTCCATACTTGTAGACTTCCTGTGCTCCTGGGAGAACTCCCAAGCTTCCATCACATGAACTCTTAGCAGCCGCATCATCACATGACCATTCGGTCTACAGCGAATGTCCACTTTACTATATATCCACTTTACTCAGCAGTCAGTGCAGTGTGTGTCCACTTTACCCATCTGTTTGTGCAGTTTATATACTTTACTCAGTGGTGAGCAAGATTTGTATCCAACTTGCTGTCAGTGCAGATTTCATGTTGTTTTCCTGCCATTGGTGCAGTGTCTCTGCCGCTTTACCCTGCAGTTGGTGAGCTGTGGGTGTCACTTTGTCTTGTAGTTGGTGCAGTGTATGGGCAACTTTGCCTTGTAGTTGTTGCGGTCTGTGTGTCACTTTGCCTTGTAGTTGGTGTGGTGTGTGTGTCACTTTGCCTTGTAGTTGTTGTGGTATGTGTGTCACTTTGCCTTGTCGTTGGTGCGGTGTGTGTGTCACTTTGCCTTGTAGTTGGTGCGGTGTGTGTGTCACTTTGCCTTGTAGTTGTTGCAGTGTGCGTGTCACTTTGCCTTGTAGTTGTTGCGCTGTGTGTGTCACTTTTCCTTGTAGTTGTTGCGGTGTATGTGTCACTTTGCTTTGTAGTTGTTGCAGTGTGTGTGTGTTACTTTGCCTTGTACTTTGCGGTGTATGTCTCTTTGCCTTGTAGTTGGCGGTGTGTGTGTGTCACTTTGTCTTGTAGTTGGTGCGGTGTGTGTGTCACTTTGCCTTGTACTTGGTATGATGTACCATAGAAGCATAGAATTTACAGTGCAGAAGGACGACATTCGGCCCATCGAGTCTGCACTGGCCCTTGGAAAGAGCACCCCATTTCAGCCCACACTTCCAATCTATCCTCGTAACCCAGTAATCCCACTAACCTTTTTGGACACGGAGGGCAATTTCAGCATGGCCAATCCACCTAACGTGCACATCTTTGGTCTGTGGGAGGAAACCAGAGCACCCAGAGGAAACTCAGGCAGATACGGGGAGAGTGTGCAGACTCCGCACAGTCACCCAAGCCAGGAATCGAACCTGGGACCCTGGAGCTGTGAAACAACTGTGCTAACCACTATGTTACCGTGCTGCCTGCACAGATGTGTGTGTCAGTTTGCCTTGTAGTTGTGCTGTGCGTGCCACTTTGCCTTGTAGTTGGTATGACGTGTGTGTCACTTTGTCTTATAGCTGGTGCGGTGTGTCTGCCACCTTTCTCCAAATTGTTTATGTATCCTACAAACAACAGATCCCTGTGGAACACCACTAGCTACAACCTTCATTCAGAAAAACACTCTTCTACTGCCACCTTCTGCCTTCTGTGACCGAGCCAGTACTGTATCCATCTTGCCACCTCACCTCTGGTCCCATGTGACTCCACCTTTTATACCAGTCTGGTTGAGGCACCTTGTCAAAGGCTTTACTGAAATCCATGGAAACAACATCCATCACCCTCCCCTCATCAATCATCTTTGTCACCTCCTCAAAAAACCTCCATCAAGTTAGTGAGGCACAATCTGCCCTTCACAAAACCATGCTGTCTATCGCTGATGAGTCCATTTGTTTCCATATGGGTATAAATCCTGTCGCTCAGAATTCCCTCAATAACTTACCGACTACCGACGTGAGACTCACCGGCCTATGGTTTCCTGGATTATCCCTGCTACCTTTCTTGAACAGTGGTACCTCATTAGCTATTCTCCAGTCCTCAGGGATCTCACCTGTAGCCAATGAGGATACAAAGATGTCAGTCAAGACCCCAGCAGTTTCCTCCCTTGCTTCCCTCAGATTTCTGGGGTAAATCCCATCCAGCCCAAGAGACTTATCGACCTTAATGTCTTTTAAAATATCCAATACGCCCTCCTTTTTGATGTCAACATGACCCAGACTATCCACACACCCTACCCAATAATCATCTTGCACAAAGTCCTTTTCTTTGGTGAACACTGATGCAAAGTACTCATTTAATACCTCTGGCTCAACACATAGATTCCACCCACTGTCCTTAACTGGTCCAATCCTTTACCTGGCCACCCTCTTGCTTTTTACATATGAATAAAAAGCTTTGGGATTCACCTTTATCCTACTTGCCAAAGACCTTTCAGGACTCCTCCTAGCCCTCCTAATTTCCCACTGAAGTACCTTCCTACTTTCTTTATACTGCTCAAGGGTTTCGACTGTCCCCACCTTTCTAGACCATACAAAATCCTCCTTTTTCTTTTTGACGATGTTCACAGTGTTTCTCGTTATCCAAGGCTCCCGTACTTATCTTTCATTCTCTCAGGAACATGACATTCCTCATTCCTAATCAACTGTCGCCTCAAAGACTCCCATATGTCCGATGTTGATTTACCCTCCAACAGCCGCACACAATCCAAATCCTTCAATTCCTGTCTAATGTTATCGTAATTTGCCTTTCTCCAGTTTAGCACCTTTACCCTCATCCCTATCCTAAAGTACCCTAAAACCTACAGAATTGTGGTCACGACTCCCAAAATGTTCCCCTACTGAAACCAGACTCATTCTCCAATACCAGACACAGTACTGCCCTTCTATAGTTGGACTATCCACATATTGCATCAAGAAGCCTTCCTGGATACACCTTACAAACTCTGCCCCATCCAAGCCCCCACCACTAAGTGAGTCCCTGTCAACATAGGGGAAGTTAACATCCCCTCACACAACAACCCTGTTACTTTTTCACTTTCCAAAAGCTCTCTACCGATCTGCTCTTCTATCTCTCGCTGGCAGTTGGGGGGGGGGGGCAGTAGTAAACCCCTGCTGAGCAACAGAGCCAGTTGTGGTGGCACTGTTCTGGGTGCTGTTGTTTTTGTTGTTGCGGTGTGTGTGTCACTTTGCTTTGTAGTAGATGCGATGTGTGTGTCACTTTGCCTTGTAGTTGGTGCGGTGTGTGTGTCACTTTGCCTTGTAGTTGGTGCGGTGTGTGTGTCACTTTGCCTTGTAGTTGGTGCGGTGTGTGTGTCACTTTGCCTTGTAGTAGATGCGATGTGTGTGTCACTTTGCCTTGTAATAGGTGCGGTGTGTGTGTCACTTTGCCTTGTAATAGGTGCGGTGTGTGTGTCACTTTGCCTTGTAGTTGGTGCGGTGTGTGTGTCACTTTGCCTTGTAGTTGGTGCGGTGTGTGTGTCACTTTGCCTTGTAATAGGTGCGGTGTGTGTGTCACTTTGTCTTGTAGTTGGTGCAGTGTGTGTGCCACTTTGCCTTGTAATAGGTGCGGTGTGTGTGTCACTTTGCCTTGTAATAGGTGCGGTGTGTGTGTCACTTTGCCTTGTAGTTGGTGCGGTGTGTGTGTCACTTTGCCTTGTAATAGGTGCGGTGTGTGTGTCACTTTGTCTTGTAGTTGGTGCAGTGTGTGTGCCACTTTGCCTTGTAATAGGTGCGGTGTGTGTGTCACTTTGCCTTGTAATAGGTGCGGTGTGTGTGTCACTTTGCCTTGTAGTTGGTGCGATGTGTGTGTCACTTTGCCTTGTAATAGGTGCGGTGTGTGTGTCACTTTGCCTTGTAATAGGTGCGGTGTGTGTGTCACTTTGCCTTGTAATAGGTGCGGTGTGTGTGTCACTTTGCCTTGTAGTTGGTGCGGTGTGTGTGTCACTTTGCCTTGCAGTTGGTGCGGTGTGTGTGTCACTTTGCCTTGTAATAGGTGCGGTGTGTGTGTCACTTTGTCTTGTAGTTGGTGCAGTGTGTGTGCCACTTTGCCTTGTAATAGGTGCGGTGTGTGTGTCACTTTGCCTTGTAATAGGTGCGGTGTGTGTGTCACTTTGCCTTGTAGTTGGTGCGGTGTGTGTGTCACTTTGCCTTGTAATAGGTGCGGTGTGTGTGTCACTTTGTCTTGTAGTTGGTGCAGTGTGTGTGCCACTTTGCCTTGTAATAGGTGCGGTGTGTGTGTCACTTTGCCTTGTAATAGGTGCGGTGTGTGTGTCACTTTGCCTTGTAGTTGGTGCGATGTGTGTGTCACTTTGCCTTGTAATAGGTGCGGTGTGTGTGTCACTTTGCCTTGTAATAGGTGCGGTGTGTGTGTCACTTTGCCTTGTAATAGGTGCGGTGTGTGTGTCACTTTGCCTTGTAGTTGGTGTGGTGTGTGTGTCACTTTGCCTTGTAGTTGGTGCGGTGTGTGTGTCACTTTGCCTTGTAATAGGTGCGGTGTGTGTGTCACTTTGCCTTGTAGTTGGTGCGGTGTGTGTGTCACTTTGCCTTGTAATAGGTGCGGTGTGTGTGTCACTTTGCCTTGTAATAGGTGCGGTGTGTGTGTCACTTTGCCTTGTAGTTGGTGCGGTGTGTGTGTCACTTTGCCTTGTAGTAGATGCGATGTGTGTGTCACTTTGGCTTGTAATAGGTGCGGTGTGTGTGTCACTTTGCCTTGTAGTTGGTGCGGTGTGTGTGTCACTTTGCCTTGTAGTAGATGCGATGTGTGTGTCACTTTGCCTTGTAATAGGTGCGGTGTGTGTGCCACTTTGCCTTGTAGTTGGTGCAGTGTGTGTCACTTTGCCTTGTAGTAGATGCGGTGTGTGTGTCACTTTGCCTTGTAATAGGTGCGGTGTGTGTGTCACTTTGCCTTGTAGTTGGTGTGGTGTGTGTGTCAATTTGCCTTGTAATAGGTGCGGTGTGTGTGTCACTTTGCCTTGTAGTTGGTGCGGTGTGTGTGTCACTTTGCCTTGTAGTTGGTGTGGTGTGTGTGTCACTTTGCCTTGTAGTTGGCGGTGTGTGTGTCACTTTGCCTTGTAGTTGGTGTGGTGTGTGTGTCACTTTGCCTTGTAGTTGGTGCGGTCTGTGTGTCAATTTGTCTTGTAGTTGGTGCGGTGTGTGTGTCACTTTGCCTTGTAGTTGGTGTGGTGTGTGGGTCACTTTGCCTTGTAGTTGGTGTGGTGTGTGTGTCACTTTGCCTTGTAGTTGGTGCGGTGTGTGTGTCACTTTGCCTTGTAGTTGGTGTGGTGTGTGTGTCACTTTGCCTTGTAGTTGGTGCGGTGTGTGTGTCACTTTGCCTTGTAGTTGGTGTGGTGTGTGTGTCACTTTGCCTTGTAGTTGGTGCGGTGTGTGTGTCACTTTGCCTTGTAGTTGGTGTGGTGTGTGTGTCACTTTGCCTTGTAGTTGGTGCGGTGTGTGTGTCAATTTGCCTTGTAGTTGGTGTGGTGTGTGTGTCAATTTGCCTTGTAGTTGGTGCGGTGTGTGTGTCACTTTGCCTTGTAGTTGGTGTGGTGTGTGTGTCACTTTGCCTGGTAGTTGGTGTGGTGTGTGTGTCACTTTGCCTTGTAGTTGGTGCGGTGTGTGTGTCACTTTACCTTGTAGTTGATGCGGTGTGTGTGTCACTTTGCCTTGTAGTTGGTGCGGTCTGTGTGTCACTTTGCCTTGTCATTGGTGTGGTGTGTGTGTCTGTGTGTCACTTTGCCTTGTAGTTGGTGCGGTCTGTGTGTCGCTTTGCCTTGTAGTTGGTGTGGTCTGTGTGTCACTTTGCCTTGTAGTTGGTGCAGTGTGTGCGAAGTTTACCTCTGTTGCCAGTGCAGATTATGTGCTGAATTACCCTGATTAATGATATAACATTTCCGGACAATAGATAGGAAGCATTTTGGGTAAAGTGGGCAAGAAATGCGTGGCAGGATGCCGGGAGGCATTTGTTCAAGAGTACCACGCACTTTAAATGTAAACATTTTCTTAAGAGTTGGTCATGGACTTTGAAAAGATGAAAAGGTACCGATCCGCAGCCACTTCAATTGTTTCTGGTAGTACAATGACAAAAATAGATGACTTGCTGCACCTGAGGAGCTTCCAGGGGAAACCTGTTTACACTGTGAAGGAACATTCCCTCAGGGTGTCCCGGTTTTCACTTTTGAAATTCTGGTTACCCTGTAAGCTGGCGTCCTGTGCCAAGAATGCACTGAGAAAGTCACGTGGTGAGAATGAAGCATATTGTTGAGGTAGTACGAGGTTGAGTTCACAGTACATTTCCAGGCATGCAGAAAGCAATATGCTACAGAATCGCAAGGCAAAATGCCCTAATAGCACCATATAATGTTTTCAGCAAAGGACAAGAGAGGAAGGCAGCAGCAGGAGCTACATTTGCCTGAAGCACACAATGGGTATCATTTTCTGCAGTTAACCAAAAACAAAACAAATATAAACGCAAAGATGTGGCCCACAAACCAAGGAACGAAGGGAACTAGCTCTGAACCAACAAGTGGACTTACCAAATGCCTCAGAAAGAATAGTGTGGATTTAAGTTGTACAGAGGTAAAATAATTACTTAACTCTTGGATATTTTGACATATTGATTGCATGAAAACAAATTTAGCCAATAGATAGATCTGTTGAAATGACATAAAACTGGAATAGTTAACTGTAGATAATCCTGTATATTGCATGATTGTTAGTGATGGATAACACAATTGTAGTCAAAATAACAAAATTAGTTACAACTACTTCTGTCAGTGTGTGCACATTGTCAAAGAATACTTACCGAAACTGAACTTGTCCCACTTGCTTGCAATATTATTGTTTATATAGCACTGCAATAAATGTCTCAGCTTATACAGCCATGTTATTTAAATTCATATGTCTTGATGACATCAATCTGACTAATCCTAACATATATATGATAGTTTCCATAGTCCCTTGAATTCAATTATATTATGGAATATATGTACAGTCACCTAAGTACAAAACCTGGACTTTGCTGAAAAAAGAGACATGTTTTCAAGGTATTCATCTTACATTCAACAGGACAAGTGCAAGAATGCCAAATTTCAAGCAATCAGAACAATTAATACTGCAGGAGAATTGGGGTGCTGATTGGTTGACAAGTCAACTTTGATGGGCCATGGCACAGCCATGGAAGAAACAACAGACTCCCCACACTTCCTGATAATTCAAAAGAGGTGCAAAAGGTGCAACAAAAAAAAAAAGGCTTTTCATAATAGGCAGACTACAGGCCATACTCAACCAGCTCATGCTTGCAAAATGTCTGTTTGAACAATACTGAGTGCACCAATAGCTACACTGACAGTCGAGCTCATAATATGGCTCATTTACATTTGCTCGAAGTGACATTCATTCATAAGAAAGGACCTGTTCTCTGCAAACAAAAGGAATATGTTCATGTCTTCTTAATTTAGGATTTAATCTGGATTTCCTTTTCAAGAAATGGATGGTGTGAGTGGAAATGTCTGAAAACCACATGTATGTTGAGTATTCAGATCAGACAGAGGCTTGATTGACATTCAGTCAACACTGGGCTCAGTCACTGAGCTCTCGCTCAGTGAAATCACTTTTCTGTTTCCGCATGTTGATCTGGAGCTGCCACTCATTTCCTCATCCAGTACCGGGTGAATGTGGATATGCACACCATTGGATTTGGTTAGAGAATGACTGACAGCTTCAGATGAGAAATCAGATATGGAGAGCATGTCTATCACATTGCAAAACACCAGAAAGTCGACAAGTTCTTTGACATGATGAAACTAGAAACCGTGGCACATACACAGTTCTCCTGCACATTGGCTCCATCATGTGGTGAAGTCCACTTGCAGCCTTTATGGTGTCATCTCTTATGGGATCAGCACTGCCATCTATTCTGAGATGAGAATAAACGTGGTCACCTCCAGGAACGCTGCAGCCAAATCTCCACAAGCAGCCCTGTTCATATGCTTTGCAGATGTGGCAACAGATATTCGGTCACAGGGCACCAATTTAAAAGAGATATGTGAGCTGATAAGGTAGTGTTTTTTAAAGGAATCATTCTCCTTTAAATGTTTTCCCTCAAATTAGGGACATTGGAAGCGTGAGACAAGAAAAGACCAAGGTTCAGCTAATTCACCTTCTTCCACCCTGGTCATCACATGATACAATAATGGAATTATTAACTTAGTAATAATCAAGTAGTGTGGTCAAGCCATAAGGCGCAGGACAGCGCCAGGGTCCCAGGTTCGATTCCCGGCTGGGTCACTGTCTGTGCGGAGTCTGCACGTTCTCCCCGTGTCTGCGTGGGTTTCCTCCGGGTGCTCCGGTTTCCTCCCACAGTCCAAAGACGTGCAGGTTAGGTGGATTTGCCATGATAAATTGCCCTTAATGACCAAAAAAGGTTAGGTGGGGTTATTGGTTTACGGGCATAGGGTGGAAGTGAGGGCTTACGTGGGTCGGTGCCGACCTGATGGGCTGAATGCCCTCCTTCTGCACTGTGTGTTCTATGTTCTATGTTGAAAGCTCCAGTGATGGAATCTTTGCAAATAATATGTCCCAAATTACCTCTGACGGATGCCATACTGACCATATGTCACATCTCAAATTACTCACAGGCTTTTTTTTCATGAGTTGTGGGCATCACTGGCAAGGAGTTGTTGCCCGTTCTGAATTGGTCTTGGACTGAGTGCCTTGCTAGGACATTTTAAAGGGCAGCAAAAGGCCAACCATATTGCTTGGGTTCTGGAGTCACCAATAAAGGTTCTTCTTGTTCTCATTTTTCATCCCACCAATCTCCACATTCAAAGGATCATCCTCTACCATTTCCACCAACTCCAACATGGTGCCACCATGAAACACATTGTTCCCACCCCACCCCTCCTTCCCAGACAGCATTCCACAGGGACCACTCGCTTCGCGACATCCTGGTCCTCTCCTTCATCAACCCCAAACCTTTATGCACTTCCCGCAGAATCTGCCCATGTGATCGCAGAAGGTGTACCTCCTGCTCCTTTACCTCCTCCCTCTTCACTGTTTAAGGCTCCAAACATTCCTTTCAGGTTAAGCAGCATTTCACTTGTAATTCCTTCAATTTGGTTGACTGTATTCACTGCTCACAATGTGGTCTCCTCTACATTGGGGAGACTAAACGCAGACCGGGTGACCACTTTGTGGAACATTTTTGCTCTGTCCTTGCCGTCGCTCGCCATTTCAACTCAGCATCTTGCTCTCATGCCCACATCTCCATCCTTGGTCTGCTGCAATGCCACTGTGAAGCTCAACAGAAACTGGAAGAATAACACCTCAATGTCCAATTAGGCATTGAGTTACACAACTTCAGTCTGTAAATTACAACAGGTACTTTCCGGCGGGACCTGGCCACATTTGACTACAGACAATCGTGCAGACAATTGAGGTGGATGCTGCAGTGAAATAAATACTGAGAGTGTGCAATACTGAGGGTGCACAGCACTGCTGGAGGTGTCATCCTTCTGATGCGATGAACATATAACGTGTCTGCCTGCTTGAGCAAATATAAATAACACAAGGCATTATTTTCAGAAAGAACAGAGGAGTTCCTTCTCACTGCAGGGCCAATATTTATGCCACAACTAACAACACCAGCACAGATTAAATGGTGATTATCTGGTCAATATTAATTTTGGCTAAATCTGCCGTGAAACACTGAATTTCCTTTCTGAGTAAATCCATACTGTTGACAAAAGGGACGAATTGTGACAAATGGCATGGGAAGCTTGCATTAAGAGCTTGTAACAATTAATACTGCACCATTGGACTTCATATTACATAATAGGAAGTGTGTGATTCCTTAGCCGCAGTGCAAGAGGATGTGATTATTTTGACCAAATGCCGTCCCCACAACGTGTGAAATCAAGATTAATTTGTCCCTTGCCGGCTTAGATTCATCCATCTGGCTCTTCAACTTTTGATTTTCTTCATATCCTTCAGTGTCAGAAAACAACCTAAACCTTTAAAGGTCGACATTTTGATATTTACATCCTAGCCTTTATCCTCCATTGAATCCATTACTTAATCTGCACTTCCCAACCCCACCACAGCAAGATATCTTAAAGGGCTCCATCTGCAATGATAGAAAGACTTTGGCGTAAATTATATTGAGGCAATTCATTCCATTGCCGAAATGTCATAATGTCAGCATCTTTCTTGTGACTGACATTATCGCATGATACAGGTCTTGGTCTTCTCTATTGGTGATATCAAAGATAGCCTGTCTTTACCATCCTTCTGCAAAGACAAATGACGCCAGCAACATAAGCCTTTCCTCTGGTAAGTATAGTAATGATCCTGTTGACAAGTGATCCAAAAAGCTGAGCACGTTGAGTAGGAACAGCAATGACTGTTTAAAAAATGTATTTCCGAAAAGCTGCCTGGAGAATCATCAGTTAGAAGACAAAATGCATCAAAAAAACATGAATCACACACATGAGGATTGTTTCTACTTCAATGGAATGTTCAAGAATCTGACAGAACAGGGGCGGGATTCTAATCGCCGGGGGGGGGGGTGCGGCGTGAATCCCGCCTCCGCCGGCTGCCGAATTCTCCGGTGCCGGGGATTTGGCGGAGGCGGGAATCGCGCCGCGCCGGTCGCCGGCCGCTGCCAGCGGCCCCCCCCGTGATTTTCAGGCCCGCGATGCCATTTACGGCCGGTCCCGCTGGCGTAAATTACAACAGGTACTTTCCGGCAGGACCTGGCTCCGCGGGGGGCCTCCGGGGTCTTCGGGGGGGCGCGGGTGGATCTGGCCCCGGGAGATGCCCCCAAGATGGCGTGGCCCGTGATCGGATCCCACCGATCCGCGGGCGGGCCTGTGACGTGGGGACACTCTATTTCTCCACGTCGCCCGCTGTCAACCTCCGCGATGACCGATGCGAGATGAACCCCCCTGTGCATGCGCTGGGATGACATCAGCACACGCTGGTGCTCCCGCGTATGCGCCAACTCGCACCAGAAGGCGGCCCTTCGGTGCCAGTTGGTGTGGCGCCAAGCCCCTATTCCCGCCGACCGGCGCGGCGCAAACCACTCCGGTGCCAGCCTAGCTCCTGAAGGTGCGGAGGATTCTGCACCTTCGGGGCGGCCCGACACCGGAGTGGTTCATGCCATTCCTTCGCGCTGGAGTTGCCCGCCCCACCGGAGAATCCTGCCTCTGTATTCAAAAATTTTGCAAAGTAGTTTAATTCATGGTGTGTGTACACATGAGAGAGAGAGTGGAGAAAAAGAGAGTGTGAGTGAGTGAGAGCAAGCTCACACACAGATGTAGGAATACAGCAACCAGAGCCGGCTATTTAGTCCCTTGAGCCTGTGTGCCATTCAATGAGATCATGGTTGATCTGCAATTGAACTCCAAATGACCACTTTTGCTTCCTATCTTTTCATACATTTGATGAACAAACACCTATCGATTTCAGTTTTAAAGTTAATGATTGATCTAGCATTAATTGACATTTGCAAAAGTGAGTTCCAAACTTCTAGCATTGCATGAAGTAGTGTTTCCTAATTCCACTCCTGTAAGGCCTGGGTCTAAGGTTTAGACAATGCCTCCAAGTCCTAAACTCCCCAACTAGCAGAAATTGTGGGCAGGATTCTCCAAAGATTATTATATTATTTGGGATACTGGGTACGATCGACTGGCCACATCCTGCTGGAACTGGGGCGAGACGAGGCTGGTAGATCCCGGGAGAGGCATCCCCCAGTATTACCAATGGCTATTACACCTCACGAGATCTAACGAGATCTCGCCCGGTGCCGCACTCCAGATCCCGCTAACAATGGGCCGGACCCAGTCACACAAGGCTAAGTGAATTTAAGGACCCACGTAGCCCTGCTTTTGCTGGGTCTCGCTGATGAGACCCCAGACGTGCGCCGTCAGTACTGGGCCCCACAAACAGGGACTAGGCGGAATGGTACCTGGCGGAGGGAGGGAGGGGGGGCTGCCAGGCGATCAGAGGCCCACAGGTGTCAGCTTCCAGGCAGGGTAGCACACTGGCAGTACTTGTGCAAGCTTTGCATCTTGGCACTGCACACTAGCAGTGACATCTGGGCAGCCTGGCCTTGCTACAGGTGTCAGCTTCCAGGCAGGGTAGCACACTGGCAGTACTTGTGCAAGCTTTGCATCTTGGCACTGCACACTAGCAGTGACATCTGGGCAGCCTGGCCTTGCTACCCGGGTGCCTGTCTTGACCTGCCAGGGTTCTCAGGTGGCCCAGCCAGACAGACAGGGGCAATGCCAGGATGCCAGGCTGGCAGTGCCAAAGGGCCAGGCTGCAATTTTGCTCTTGATGGGAATTTGGCTCGGGGGTTCCCTGTCCATGTGAGGTAGGCTGTGGGGAGCCCCAAGGATCCCCCAACAGGTGAATTGGGGTGTTGGGGAGTCCAGAGGTTGCACAGGGGGTTTGAAAGATCAGGACGCCATTTTTAAATCTGCCCTCAGTGTAGGACATTACGCTGAGTGTGGCCTCGGGGGAAGGGGAGGGTGGCGTTCAAACCCAGGGCACTAAAACAAAAAGTGCTGATAGATAGTGGGGTCGTTGCCAACACATTTCACCCAGTATGGGATATATTTATAAAAAGTTAGATCGCGCCAAGTGCGTTCTCCCGTCAGGGCTGAATCTCACCTGATATGTGCTCGGGCTGGGAGTGCAAATCAGGAAGCAAGTCCCAATTCTTTGCCATGCAAATTTATGCTTGGTGAGGATGCAAGAGATTTCCTGGGGAATCCCGCTATCGGCTACAATTTTGAGTGGGCGGCCTGATAATGAGGCAGTGTCCCCCACCCGGCAATGCAATTCAGTCACCCCACCGCAACACATTTCAGCCTCCACTGGGTCATCACTCCCCCCACCACAGTACAAGGGTGACCTGACCCTCCCACTACCAACTCTCCACCAGAGACCCCCTAGTTAAAGAGACCGCCACCAGAAGAGGATCCTCTGCCTGGAAGCCTCCCTGTCCAGAAGCTAGAGAGCAGTTCAGACAGAGGCAGTGAAAAGAATCACTGCTTTAAAACTCACCTGTGAAATAGACCTGATGGCACAGGCAGAGGAAGCTGCACCTGTCAATTCCTGGAAAGAGACAAGCAGTCAGATGGGTTTAAACCCCCTCAGATCTTTGATCTGCAAGCCCAGGGCACTAATAAAGAAACTGCTTTCACTAGGCTGTGAATAACAGCTTTCACACATCCAGCTATCTGCATTGTTTCATTCATCTCCCTTCACGCTTGAGTGGGCTTTGAAGTAGTTATCTATGAAACAGAAACCACTGAACTGTCTTTGATGTGGTCCATGGGCTGTCATTCATAGCTAAATGCTTATAAACTTGTGGTTAGTTTCACAGCTGACTACTTCAAAGTCACTCAAGAATGAAGGGTCTGGTAGGGGTATGGTGGGCAGGTATTGCATTGTGGGGGAGAGGGTGACCCCTCGATGGACTTTGGGGGAAAATCCCTTAAAGCGTTACCACCTTGGCCCACCGCGTGGTCCACTGCGTCAGGGCCATGTTTGTCAAGACCTGCACCAATTCGAACCCACATGATACCAGCCCATGGGATCAGAGAATCACACGGGCCCGGTAAATATGGTGCCCAGCCTGTTATGGTGAATATGGGCTCAGGGAACATAGTGCCTGGACACGGAGCACAAACTTCGATCCCGACACCAGAGGGGTACTGGATCAACGGAGCTGATCCTGTTTTCTGCCACTGCTGGATTCTCCACAGGCCACCACGGGTAGCTGAGTTTCCAATGCGTCAGATTATCCAGCCCAGTTTCTCAACGTCTGCCCCAGAATTTTGCCTTAATATCTTGAAATATTCAATCAAATGACTCTTTACCATTATGAATTCAAGGAAATACAAGCCTAGTTTGTTTAACTTGCCCTTGAAGCTTGGACAGCACAGTGGCGCAGTGGTTAGCACTGCTGTCTCATGGTGCTGAGGACCCGGGTTCGATCCTGGCTCCAGGTCACTGCCCCTGTGGAGTTTGCACATTCTCCCCATGTCTGAATGGGTCTCACCCTCACAACCCAAAGATGTGCAGGGTAGGTGGATTGACCACGCTAAAATTGCCCCTTAATTGGGAAATAAAAACTTGTCCTTGGAGCTTAGCCCTGGAGTCCCGGCATTGTTTTAGTAAATCTACTCTGGACTATTGCCCATGGGCATTCAATGGCATGACCATCACTGAATCTCCCACTGGGGGGTTATAATTCACCAGAAACTGAATTGGGCTAGACCTATAATTACTGTGGCTACCAGAGCAGGTCAAAGACTAGAAATCTTGCGGTGAGTAACTTGCCGTCTGACCCCCCAATGCCTGTTCAACATCCACAAGGCACAAGTCAGGAGTGTAATGGAATGCTCTCCGCTTAACTGGATGAGTAAAGCTCCAACAATACATATGAAGCTTGCGCCATCCAGGAAAAAGCAACCGACTTGATTGGCATCACTTCCACAAACATTCACACCCTCCACCACCGACAAACAGTGGCAGTCGTGTTCAACGTCTAAAAGGTGCTCTGCAGGAACTCACTAAGGTTCCTTCAGCAGCACCTTCCAAACCCATGACCACTACCATTTTGAAGGACAAGAGCAGCAAATACCTGGGATCCCACTACCTGGTGGTTCCCCTCCAAGTCACTCGCTATCCTGACTTGGAAATATATCGCCGTTCCTTCACTGTCGCTGGGTCAAAATCCTGGAGTTCAGTTTCTATCAGCACCTCAGGGACTGCAGCGGTTCAAGAAGGCAGCTCCTCACACCTTCCGATGGGCAACTTGGGAAGGACAATAAATGGTGACCTAACCAGTGAGACCAACTTCCAGTAAATGAACTAAAAAATCTCCCTCCATTGCCGATATTTAATTCCTAAGGTGTGGTGCCCACAACTGCTCTCAATACTCCAGGTGTGGTCTAACTTGTATTGCTGTGGCATGACTTCTATCCTTTTTCTCTCCTATTTCTCCTGATGTAACCACCAGCATCCCACTGAACTTTCTGATTATTATCTAGCCTGTTCATGACATTTAATGATCTACATGCCTGGATCCTCAAGTCTCTTTGGACCTCCACTGCTTCTAGCTTTTGCCCTTTGATTTGTTTCAGCTCTAATGCGGAAAACCTCCTATTTGCCTCCATTGAAATCCATTGATCAGTTTTTCCCATTTACTCTCTTTGTAATTTTACGCTTCCAACTACACTGCATACAATGCCATCTATTTTTGTGCCATCAGCAAATTAACATAGGTGGCTTTCTACCCCATTAGCTAAGTCATTAATGAATACAATGAAGAGTTTAGGTCTCAATACTAATCCTTGCGGGACACCACTTGTCACATCATAGCAATAAGAGAACCTTATTGCCATTATCTGTCTTCTGCACTCAGCCAATTTCCCAACCACGTCAAAAATAATTTGCCTTCAATTCCATAAGGTTCAACTGTCGCTAATAGTTTCTGATGAGGGACTTTATCAAATGCTTTCTCAAAGTCTACATAGTAAACATCAATATATGCAAATTACTTTAGTCACCTCTTCAATAAATTCAATCAATTTCTTCAAGCATGACCAATCCATTCCAAATCATCCTGGCTCCCTCTGATAGGCTGAAACTTTTCAAGGTGTTCATTCATTATATCCTTACTGATAAACTCGAGCAACTTCCCAACAACAGGTGGTCACGACGAAAGAAAACTGTGACACAGAGAAAGTTATCTACAAATTCACGAATTAACCATGGACATATTGAACTGTTTGAAGAAGAGCTTTGGAAAAAAATACAAGTAAAAACACGGACCAAAGGTGGATGCCAGCTATCATCTGGTGGCTGTATAGTTTACCAATTCTCTGGAAAGCTTGTAGAAACTGCATCTTTGGAGAGAGAAACAGATCAATAACCTTTCATCTGAAATTCTAATGAAAAGTTATTGATCTGAAATGTTAACCGTTTCTCTCTCCACAGAGGCTGTCTGACCAGCTGAGTATTCCCAGCAACTTCTGTTTTTATTCCTGACAATAGATATTCGGCTAACTGGCCATTTGCATCCTGGTTTCCCTCTCGCACCTTCCCTAAATAGCGGAGTGATATGCGCAATTTTTGAATCTGAAGGGAATGGTTCCAGAATCAAGAGAACTCTGGAAGTTCTCATCTAGTTCCTTCAAAGTCCTGGTATGGAACATACCAGAGTAGCAAAATTGGTTACTTTTAAAACAAGTTTTGTTTTCAGACAAATCAAAGTTATATTTACCACAACCAAAGCCACAGGCTATATGCGTTATCATCTGTGGTGTCTGAATTCTAACACAACACATGCCCTGTCATAAATCTCCTTGGGGTTGAAGTGATTATGTTCTCCCACTGGAGGTAAATTGCAACTGGTTTACGATCCCCCTGGGAGAGCAAACCGGCAAGCAATTCAGTATTCCTTGCCATGCAAATTTATGGATGGCGTGGCATAGGAGGGCTTCCCGGGGGAATCCTGTTATTGGGTTGCCATATTGAGGGGGCAGCCCGATAGTGAGGATCCGCAATGAGCTACCCCCTCCCCGCAAACTGCAAAGCAGTCCTGAACCCCCCCCCCGGGCATAGCAGCTCCCATATTCCCAAGTACGAGGGTGACCCGACCTTCACCCCCCTGCCCCCCAGGGACCAATGTTATAGGGGGACCCCCATACAGAGGCAGTGAGAATAATTACAGCTGTAGCACTTATCTTGAAGTTCCACATGTACATTCCTTGAAGGAGAACAGCTGCATCTGGTTCCCAAGTATCAATTAGTTGCAAGATATTCATAGCTTTCTAGTAGTGGTCTGTGATTGACAGCTTCTACAGACCATCTACAGCTTTGATTCATTCATCTCCCTTCACAGCTCAGTGACCTAAGTGGTGAAACCCCAATGTTTACAAACATTGACCACATTAAAGAGATGATGTGGAGATGCCGGCGTTGGACTGGGGTGAGCACAGTACGAAGTCTTACAACACCAGGTTAAAGTCCAACAGGTTTGTTTCGATGTCACTAGCTTTCGGAGCGCTGCTCCTTCCTCAGGTGAATGAAGAGGTCTGTTCCAGAAACACATATATAGACAAATTCAAAGATGCCAAACAATGCTTGGAATGCGAGCATTAGCAGGTGATTAAATCTTTACAGATCCAGAGATGGGGTAACCCCAGGTTAAAGAGGTGTGAATTGTACCAAGCCAGGACAGTTGGTAGGATTTTGGGGGATGAATGTAATGCGACATGAATCCCAGGTCCCAGTTGAGGCCGCACTCATGTGTGCGGAACTTGGCTATAAGTTTCTGCTCGGCGATTCTGCGTTGTCGCGCGTCCTGAAGGCCGCCTTGGAGAACGCTTACCCGGAGATCAGAGGCTGAATGCCCTTGACTGCTGAAGTGTTCCCCGACTGGAAGGGAACATTCCTGCCTGGTGATTGTTGTGCGATGGCCGTTCATTCGTTGTCGCAGCGTCTGCATGGTCTCGCCAATGTACCACGCTTCGGGACATCCTTTCCTGCAGTGTATGAGGTAGACAACATTGGCCGAGTCGCACGAGTATGTACCGCGTACCTGGTGGGTTGTGTTCTCACGTGTAATAGTGGTATCCATGTCGATGATCTGGCACGTCTTGCAGAGATTGCCATGGCAGGGTTGTGTGGTGTCGTGGTCACTGTTCTGAAGACTGGGTAGTTTGCTGCAAACAATGGTTCGTTTGAGGTTGCGCGGTTGTTTGAAGGCAAGTAGTGGGGGTGTGGGGATGACCTTGGCAAGATGTTCATCGTCATCAATGACGTGTTGAAGGCTGTAAAGAAGATGACGTAGTTTCTCCGCTCCGGGGAAGTACTGGACGACGAAGGGTATTCTGTCGGTTGTGTCCCATGTTTGTCTTCTGAGGAGGTCGGTGCAGTTTTTCGCTGTGGCGTGTTGGAACTGTCGCTCGATGAGTCGAGTGCCATATCCCGTTCGTACGAGGGCATCTTTCAACGTCTGTAGATGTCTGTTACGCTCCTCCTCGTCTGAGCAGATCCTGTGTATACGGAGCGCTTGTCCATAGGGGATGGCTTCTTTAATGTGTTTAGGGTGGAAGCTGGAGAAGTGGAGCATCATGAGGTTATCCGTGGGTTTGTGGTAAAGCGAAGTGCTGAGGTGACCGTCCTTGATGGAGACGAGTGTGTCCAAGAATGCAACTGATTTTGGAGAGTAGTCCATGGTGAGTCTTATGGTTGGATGGAACTTATTAATGTCATCGTGTAGTCGTTTCAGTGATTCTTCGCCGTGGGTCCAAAGGAAAAAAATGTCATCGATGTATCTGGTGTATAACGTCGGTTGAAGGTCCTGTGCGGTGAGTAGGTCCTGTTCAAACTTGTGCATGAAGATGTTGGCGTATTGGGGTGCGAATTTGGTCCCCATGGCTGTTCCGTGCGTCTGGATGAAGAACTTGTTGTCGAAGGTGAAGACGTTGTGATCCAGAATGAAGCGGATGAGTTGCAGAATTGCATCTGGAGATTGGCTCTTCATTGGCCTCTTCATTCACCTGAGGAAGGAGCAGCGCTCCGAAAGCTAGTGACATCGAAACAAACCTGTTGGACTTTAACCTGGTGTTGTAAGACTTTGTACATTAAAGAGAGGTAAGTGCAGTCCAAGCACTAAGTGCATTCCAATCACTCAAGTATGTCCTGAATACTGGAGAGAAGTGGAGTTGTCTGTTGAAGCTTTAGTGTATGTGGATTCATGGCCACAATTTAAGGAAAGAAAACCTGAGCTCAATCATATAATTTAGAGCAATGTAGCACTTATCTGCATTATGTTATCATACTGGCCTGAATACTCCGCCTCACGCTACTTGTAACAGAGTTACCGATGAGGCAGAGAATCCAGCATCGGGAAGAAAACTGGATCATGCTGGACGCCGACCCCATTCCAATGCTCCAGCCCCCGTTGGCATTGGGATCACCAGTGGACCGGGAACCATATTCTTTGGGTCCATGTGATTCTTCGGTTCTCTGGGCAGGAACTCACATGTGCGAGAATCACTACTGGTCTTGACAAGCATGGCCCTGATGTGGTGGACCTTACAGTGAACCATGGGGTAACTCTTTCAGGGAGTTTCCCCCTAAGTCCATCCAAGGGCCATCCTCCCCCACAATGCAAGATTTGCGCACCCCACCCCCACCAGACTCCTCCCCACCGCCTTTCCACCAGAGACCCCCTAAATAAGGAGGCCCCCACAGAGTCCCCCTAAATAAAGAGACCCCCGACTGTTGTCAGTTTCTATCTGACCACTTCAAAATCACTCAACCATGAAGTGAGGTGATTGGAAAGCACTTAATTCTGTTTGAAGTGGTCCAGGAGCTGTCAATCAAAGCTTGATGTTTATAAACATGGTGGCCTTGACATTGATCATTACGAAGTGCTTTGAAAGGTTGGTCATGAAACACATCAACTCCATACACCCAGAATGCCTTGATCCACTGCAATTCGCATACCGCCACAAGCGGTCCTCAGCAGATGCTATCTCCCTGGCCCTACACTCATCCCTGGAGCACCTCGACAACAAGGACTCCTACGTCAGACTCCTATTCATTCACTACAGTTCCGGCTTCAACTCCATAATCCCAGCCAAGCTCATATCAAAGCTCCAAAACTTAGGGCTTGGCGCCTCCCTCTGCAACTGGATCCTTGACTTCCTGACCCACAGGTTTCAATGAGTAAGGATAAACAACAACAACATCTCCTCCATGATGGTCCTCAATACCGGGGCCCTGCAAGGCTGCGTACTTAGCCCCCTGCTAAACTCCCTATACACACACGACTCTGGCAAAATCTGGCACCAACTCCATCTACATGTTTGCTGATGACACGACCGTAGTGGGTCGGATCTCTGAAACACTGATTCAGAGTACAGGAGGGAGATAGAGAACCTAGTGGAGTAGTATAATGACAACAGTCTCTCCCTCAATATCAGCAAAAGTAAAAAGCTGGACATTACTTCAGGAAGCAAAGTATTGTACACAACCCTGTCTGCATCAATGTTGCCAAGGTGGAGATAGTTGACAGCATCAAATTCTTAGGTGTGCACATCACCAACAATCTGTACTGGTCCACCCAGGTCACGCTATGATCAAAAAGCACAACAGCGCCTATACTTCCTCTGGAAACTACAGAAATTTGGCATGTCCACATTGACTCTTACCAATTTTTATAGATACACCACAGAAGGCATCCAATCTGGCTGCATCACATCCTGGTCTGACAACTGCTCGGCCCATGACTGTAAGAAACTACAGAGAGCAGAGCCCAGTCCATCACGTGAACCCGCCTCCCATCCATTGACTCTGCCTACACCTCCTGCAGCCTTGGGAAAACAGGCAGCATAATCAACGACCCTTTCCATCCGGAGTATTCACTCTTCCAACTTCTTCCATCGGACAGGAGATACAAAGGTGTGAGATCACGCACTAACAGATTCAAAAACAGCTTCTTTCCTGCTGTTATCAGACTCCTGAATGACCCTCGTATGCACTGATCTAATCTCTTCAAACATCTCTACTGAGTAGAACTGCACTGCTGTACGCTTCACCCGATGCCTGTGTCTATGTACTTACATTGCGTATTTATGTATGCCGTTTGTTTTTTTTCATGCATGGAATTATCTGTCTGGGCTGTAAGCAGAACAATACTTTTCCCTGCACCTCGGTACACATAACAGTAAAACATATCTAAATGCAACATTGTGGTTAGACCATTTCAGAGTTACCCAACCATGAAGGGAGATGAATGGAACAATGCTGACAGCTGGGTGTGTGTGGAAGCTGTCAATCACAGCCTTGTAAAATCAGTATCAAAGAAAAATTAATGAAAGGTTTGCAGATCAAAGACCAGCTAACTAGTTTTCTCTTTCCAGGAGTTGACAGGTGCTGCTTCCTCTGCCTGAACCAGCAGGTGTATTTTACAGGTGAGTGTTAAAGTGATGATTTTTTTCATTGCTTCTGTCTGAACTGCTCTTTCACTTTCAGACAGGAGTCTCTTTTAGGGAGGCTCCTTGTCAGGGGTTTCTCTTCTGGGGTCTTCCTCACAGGGGTCTCTTTTCTGGAGGTACCTGTGGGGGTCTCTTTATTTAGAGTCTCTCTGTGGGAGAGGGGGGGGGTGGCAAGACCCAGAAGATCCAGGTATGGGGGGCTGAATTGTGATGATGGGGAGGGGGGGTGGGAAGGGAATGGTCTCCCAATCCTCGTCTTGCATAAATTTGTTTGACTAACGATTGAAAATTGCTTCCTGATTTGTGATCCCAGTGTGCGCAAATCAGGTGCAATTCAGCTCCGGTGGGAGAACATAGGGCTCGATTCTCCGAATTAGTGGCTAGGTCCTGGTCCACCCACCCTGGTCCACCCTGGGTCCATGACGTTTTACGTGGGAAAAATCTGTGCCGCCCCAGCACCGAACCTCCGACCGGTGAGGGGCAACTAGCCGCGTCACATAAAACGCCCGGCCTCCACGACAAAAACGGCCGGCGAATTGCCAGGTCTGTGGCCGCGCATGCTCACGGTGCAGACCACAGCAGCCATGCCGTACAACATGGCGCCGGCCGTGCGCGGACCTGACCTGCCAGATAGTATCCCACTGGACAACCCCTCTCAAACCCCCAAACCCCCCCCCCCAGCCCTTGTCGAAGCCTCTCTGGACAGCAGCACGGCTCCCGCCCAACTGTGACAGCGCTGCAGCCGCGTTACCGACCGATCAGACCACACATCAACCATGCGGTCGGGAACTCAGCTCATCAGGGGCGGAGCATTGGCGGAGGGCCTTCAGGTGACGTCCTGAGGCCGTCCCAATGGCGTGCGACGTGCACTGCGCGCCACAATGATGCTGTTTTGGAGGAGGCGAAACATGCACAACCTGCGTAAAACAGGCGTAAACATTTTTACCACCCAATTCGGTCGTAAAAATGGATTCTCCGCCCGATCGCCGATTACAAAATCGCCATCGGGAAACGGAAAATGCCGCCCATAGTCTTCCAAATGGAGGACTTAGCCCACCATTACCGAATGTATAGGGAAAATCAAGTTATTTGAGGGAATCATAGAAACACAGAATTGTTGCAGTGCCCAAGGAGGCCATCCATCCACTTTGTCTGCACTGGCTGTCTGAATGAGTATTTCATCCAGTGCCAGTCTCCTGCCTGCTCCCCATAACCCTGCAGATTGTTTCTTTTCATATAATCATCTAATTCCCTCTTGAATATCTCGATTGAACCTTCCTCCACCACAGTCTCAGGCAGTGCAGACCTGGCTTTAACCACTCGCTGTGTGAAAAAGTTTTATTTTTCATGTGACTTTTGCTTCTTTTGTCAATCACTTTAAATCTGTGCCCACTTGTTCTCGATCCTTTCATGAGTAAGGACAGTTTCTTCCTATCTACATTGTCTAGAACCTTCTTGATTTTGAATAACTCTATCAAATCTCCTGTCCACCTTCTGTTCTCCAAGGCAGAGGGTACAAACCTCTCCAATCTATCTTTGTAGCTGATGTTCCTCGTCCTTGGTGTGACACCCAGAACTGTACACAATACTCAGCTGACCTCTAACTGTCTTATACATTCCAACATAACCTCCTTGCTATATATCCCGATGTATAAATCTGAGGACACAGTATGCTTTATTTACTGCTCTCAATATGTCTGCTGCCTTTATGCACATGGAATACCCAAGTCCCTAGTGCCTGTGCACACTCTTCAGAGTAGTTTCTTTATTTTGTACTTTCTCCTCATGTTCTTCTTGCTAAAATTTATCACCTCACATTTCTCTGCGTTAAACGTCTTCTGCTACCTGTCTGCCCATTTCACCAACTTGTCGATGGCTTTTGAAGTTCTATTTTTGAAGGAATGACCTTGAATAAAGCAGTGTGACGGATGCATCTGAGGACATAAGCAATAAGAGCAGGTCCTTTTCTGCAACTGCTTAACAGGGCAATTTGGATTTAAAGTAAAGATCCCTCTACTTTGCCACAGACTATGCTTTAACACCCAACAGAAATCCACCCCTCCTCCACAAAGGAGACATTTCCATTTTGTACACCAATGATTATTGTAGCTGTACAAAATGTAACTACCAATTTAATGTCAAATTATGGACATTTTTGTACTGTGGACTTGGACTCATTAGAAATTGTGCAGAGGTGGCCCCAAGCTTATTTCACAAGTGGAGAGAAAAGGCGTTCAGCCATTGCCCATCAATCTCCATTGATTTGAATTCAGGAACCATAACTGAAAGAATACTATCTTAAATGACACCACCACTTAGCCCCAACCTACATTTTGTTTAGTTTATCTACAAATGCACTTACTTTTCTTGCAAAAACAAACTGAGAAGCTGCATTTATACAAATCAGGCTTGAATTTCAGTGTTAAACCCAGTGCTCTCAGTACCCTCTTTCTGTTTCGTAATGGTGAGAGATATTCACAGTTTGAACACCTTTTGAAATCAGTTGCTGACCTTAAATGTCTTAGTGAGATGTACGTGGCAAATGCTTTTTTGCTCCGTGGATAGAGAATAAAGCCATGTGACTGATGATGTATTTCATTACGATTCATCTTAGATTGCAACAAAACTGAAAAAAAAAACTTCCCTAAATACTTTTTTCCGTCCCGCCAGCCCCATGTTTGGGGACCGCCCGCCCCCACTGATATTGGGACCCTCTGTTCCGGCAGTCAGCCAATGGGGTTCCCCATTGTGGCCATCCTACACCGTCTGGAGACTCCTGGGCATGGGTGCGCTGCCAGCGAAGCGGAGGATCCTGCCGACGGAGAATCCCGCAGGAGATCTCCAACAAAAGAGTGAGGCACCTGGGGCTGGATTCTCCATTTCTGCGGCTAAGTGCCCAGAATACGTGGTGCTCCACGATGGGGAAATTGGCGTGAATCCCTCACTGATTCGACACCGGTGAGGGGCTAGCACTGCCACCACGTGGAAAACCCTGGATTGTGAGGAGAATGGCTGGAGAATCGCCGGGTCCCAGGCCACGCATGCGCAGGGCTGACAAGCTGCACGTACCCCCATCGGTCATGCCGGGAAACATGGTGCCGGCCGTGCTGGACCACATATCCGCCCACCCCAACCACACAGCCCACCCCCTGGCCACCCCCCACCACTCCGCCCAGCGCTAGCAGAAGCGCCCCAGCCAGCGGCACGGATCCTGGCCGAGTGTGCCGGCGGTGGACACTGTCCGCAGCTGGCATGTCAGGTTCCCGACCGCTGGGAGCACACGTGGCGTGCGCTGTCGGGAACTTGGCCCATCCGAGGCAGACCATCATGGTGGGCCGGTTGATGATGCACCAACGGCGTTGCGAGTATGCGTGGCTCGCGTCCCGATGGTGCCGATTTGGAGGGGACGGGGCATCGCCAACCAGTGTCAAACTGACGCCTGCTCTGATTCCGGCGTTGGAAGCCATTCTCGGCCCGATTGCCGATCCCGATTGCGGCGTCGGGCTAAGGAGATTCTCGCCCCTGGCCTCTCATTAGGGGCTGGGGATGGTTTAGCATAGGGCTAAATTGCTGGCTTTGAAAGCAGACCAAGGCAGGCCAGCAGCACGGTTCAATTCCCGTACCAGCCTCCTCGAACAGGCGCCAGAATGTGGCGACTAGGGGCTTTTCACAGTAACTTCATTTGAAGCCTACTTGTGACAATAAGCGATTTTCATTTCATTTCATTAGGAGGCAGAGAATCCATGACAATTATTTTTGTTTAAAAAATTGTGAATGCTTTGTTTTTTGTGAACAATTTATTTTATTCAAGAATGTGATATGTTCTCAGGCCATGTCTTCATTCACAGGAGTACACGTTCCATATTGCAACACAGAAAAATTCAGAACGATGTCTGACTTGGACAGAAAGGTCAGAGGAGGTTGCACCCAGTTTGTTCAGAGTTGCTGGTATATCCAAGGTGCCCCTTTAACTACTTATTGTATGTATGCCATGCTTATTTAGAGAGCTGTTTGGTTATATTAGCATTTATGCTTACTAAGAATTAAGGAGAAAAATGAAAAATTTGCACATTTTCAACAATTATTAATTAGTGCCAATTTGGAGTCAAGGAGAGAGGGGGGGGGGGGATGTGTTGAACGCAGGATTACGAGAGCCCCTGACTCCACCATTTTGATGCTGGAGAGCTCACAGTATGAATGCTGCTGTTTTAATTGGTCCTTTGAGGACTGCTGCAGCATTTCTGCTCTATCAGTTAAAGGGAATAAATATACATCAAGAGCATATTGCAGTTTTGTAGGTTATTCAAAGTATACCGTAGATTGCCTGACCTGTTTAGATGCTGTGGATCAGCAAAGACAGAAGGAACTGAGTGGCCTCCTCCTGTGCCGGAAACTTCTGTGGTTCTACTAATTTGGTCTGACTGTGAGCAGTGCTATAACACTTGTGGAGCAAACACAAAACTGCATCTCAAATGAAAACCTATTTCCTTTTTTAAAAAAGGTTTCAAATTAATTAATATGGCAGTGCCAGCATGTTGATTTTCTTGGGGGTGTTTAAGGATTAATTTACAACATCAAATATCACTGAGAAATCTATTTTCAAAAAGGAATTTCACAATTAGGTCCTAATAAAAATATCAGGGGCTGGATTCTCCGTCGCCCGATGCTGAAATCGTAATCGGCGATCGGGCAGAGATTGTATTCCGATGCCGAATAGGGGCCGGCGCTGGTTTGATGCCGGTCAGCAATGCTCCGCTCCCTCCACCGGCAATAACGGGATGCGCACCGCACACCGTTTCAATGCCGCTGCCGTGTCATCGGCCAGCCCACACGCAATGCTCCGCCCCCGATGGGCCGCGTTCCCGGCGGCGCGGACCACATGTGGTGCCAGCCATCGGGAACCCGGCGTGCCGGCTGCAGACAGTGTCCAGTGTTGCCACACTCGGCCGGGATCCGTGCCGCTGGCCGGAGAGGCTTCTGCTAGGGCTGGGGGGACTGTTGGGGGGTGGCCAGGAGTCGGCTGTACGGTCACGGTTGATGGGTTAGGGTCGTGCACGGCCGGCGCAAATGTTTTAAGGCGCGACTGGTGCAAGGCATAAGCCCTGCACATGCGTGTCGCGGGACCCAGTCATTCCTCGGCCATTTTGGGCGCGATCCACGGGGGGTTTCACGCACCGCCGGTGCTAGCCCTTCACCGGTACCGGAACCGGTGAGGGATTCACACCGATTTCCCTGTCGTGAATCTCCCGCAGATTCTCCATTCGCGCCGGCTCAGCCTCAGAAACGGAGAATCCGTTAATTCAATTACCATTCAATTAAAGACGACAAAATGAAAATAACTGTCTTGCCAGATGAAACATTAAAGCACAATGTTCAGTGGCAGTGGTGTTTCTCTTAGTCTACCCAACAGCTTTGCTATTATTCACTGCAATATCCCAGTGAAGATTTAGAAAAATAACTGTAATATCCCACATGGAACCTACAGGGTGGGAATGCTCGTCTTCCCCGTGCTCCTTGCGGAGTATGAGCTCCTCCGCTAGGGGCGGGTTTCTCAATTAAACAATGTATAAAACGTCGGCCAGTAAGGCACCGACCAAAAGAGGAACTCGGTAGGGATCTACTGGGTAGTGCACATATCGTTTGGGTAGATGAAACTTAGTTTCTTATTTTACTCGATGTAAAGTAACCTCATGTAATTGGCTTTCACTGGCCAGTTTTCAGAACTGTCTGGCTTTGGAAGAATATCAATTGTTATGGTGTTCTATCTGGTGGCCAAAGGCATGTTCTTTTGAAAGAAGGAGCGATCCAATTAAAAATAGAAACTGTCAGCAGTATTTGAACACTGAACGATGAAAGATGAACCCACCCCACCCAAAAGTCCACTCATAACCTGAGCCATGGAGGAACTGAGTCACATAGGCTAAGAAGGGTTGCAGGTTTGACTTCTGAGCTGAGTTGGCTGATGCACATGAAAAAACAACATAAGCAAACTTTCACAATTTAGCATTAACGCCACATTTTGATACACTTGTATCTATTTCTCAAACTGGCCTTCTTGAGACCAAGAATTTATTTAAATTGTTCCGCTTCTGCTGATTCATGAACCAAAAGACACTCTTGAAAACAATTATTCTTTCAGAGATCGACAAGTTAACAAGAGTGGATAAATGGTGACCCCTGCTGATACTGAGGAACTACAGGTATACTCTATGTTTTGATGAGTTATGTACCAGTCAAGAGATTAGTGATTCACAGGTTTGATGAACCTGCTAGTCAAGTCAAGCAAAGGCTAATTTTTAGAAAGTTAACACTCATTACAGAAGTTAAATAACCACAATTGTTTTTTAAAAACGCAGGGCAGAATGAAGGATAGATGTGGAACCTGCGTGACAAAGCCATGTGCCAACCGTTGCTCAGCTGGCAGCACTATCACCTCTGAGACATAACTTTCGGGTTACCATCCCACTTCAGGTTTGCATGCAAAAATCAAGACTTACTCTCCAGTACAGCACTGGACTCTGCAATTCGAGGTCTTTTGGACGAGATGTAAAACCGAGGTGTGGATGCAAAAGGTGCCCTGGCACTATCTTGAAGATGATTCCCCACAATTAACATCACAAAAACAGATTATCTGGTCATTATCGTATTGTTTATGGAAGTGGTGTGTCTGTGTTTCTGTGTGGTGTCTGTGTCTGTGCGTCTGTGTCTGTGTGTGTGTGCCTGTGTGTGTGTGTGTGTGTGTCTGTTTGTGTCTGTGTGTGTGCCTGTGTGTGTGTGTCTGTCTGTGTGTGTGTGTGTGTGCTTGTGTGTCTGTCTGTGTGTGTGTGTCTGTGTGTCCTGCCTGCTGCGGTTCGCACATTACAACAGTGACTACACTTCAAAAAGGACTCCATTGGCTCCAAAGTACTTTGAGATGCCAGGCATTCATGAAAAATGCTATTTAAATGCAAGTCTTTCTTTTTCTTCAAAGCCAGTGCTGATGACTTGTCTGAAGTCGAGGCTTTGTTCTTCAGATATAAAGCAAAGGTACCTGTCCTAATATCCCGTTATGTGGCTTGATGTCATTTCTTATTTGACAACTCTCACATGAGGTGCCTTGGGACATTTTATTATGTAAAAGACACTATATAACATTATGGTTACAAAACTAGATCTCGTCTGTGTAAAATACAACGATCACACAACACTGAGTGAGTGTTGTGGGACCTTGCTATGTACAAACTGGCTGCTGTGATCACTATTGAAACAACCATAATTGTGGCTAAACATAGCTTTGGGGTGTCCTGAGGCTGATACGCAGTCAGTGCTTATAGCTCAGTTGGCTGGATGGGTAGTTTGTGATGCAGAGCAAGTCCAACAGCACGGGTTCAGTTCCTGTACTGGGTGAGGTCATTCATGAAGACCCCACCTTCTCACCCTTGCCCCTCGCCTGAGGTTTGGTGACCCACAGGTTAAATCACCACATAGCTATGTGTGATGAACGGTTACTGCCTTATCATCATGTAAGGTGATGTCCCGTTTAAGACCGGGCTTGGAACCCTGGGGACTCCACCTCTGGCGCCGCCCATCTGGGAGCCATACATAAAGGCCTACCTCATGGTCTGTGTAACAGTCAGCTCTCGTCTCTAGCTGTAGTATAGTTATTAGTCTAATAAAGCCTTCTTTACAGTTTAATCTCTAAGCGTCATTATTGAGGATACCTCACTATGTTAACATAGCTATGTTTGAAGTAATTTTAATCTACCAAAAGTACTCTGTATTAATCCAACAAAGGTCTAAGGATGCTCTGTTTCTCTGTCGAACAGCAGGATAACTGATTCCGATCAAGATCAGACTATTGTCTGGACCAGAGCCAGCATGTGTTGCCTAGATAGATAAAATAAAAATCATGAATGGTGAAATGTAAACAGAAAAAGTGCTGAAAGGCACTGGGATCTCAAAAAGAAAAAATAGATCAACACCGTCGATACACGTGTCAACCTTAATTGAGTGGTGGTTTCCGGAGTCTGAATCAGGCGATACTGGCTTCAAGCCCCAGTTCAGGACTTGAGCCGATGAACTAATGATTTAGTGCATTTCTGATGATTTAGTGCATTTCTGATGATTTAGTGCATTTCTGATGATTTAGTGCATTTCTGAGTGAGCGTTGTAGGATTGGGGATGCTAGGTTATTTTTCGATGGGTACAGGCACGGGACCAGAGACAGCAGCTTTCACCCCCCCCCCCCCCCCCCCCCCCCAGCGGGTGCCCAGCTGAGGACAAAGCCTGGGCTACTGAATTGAGGGAGCCTCCCAGCGACAGACCAGAGGGCCACAGCTGTGGCCACAGGTCACCCTGTCGAGGGGGTTCCATTTCCAGAATGACTGCCTGTCAGGGGTGGTCACTTTTTCATTTTTAATCTCTGAGAAATTATTCAGTGCCTCTCGCTCCCCTGCTGACATCAACAGCTCCCAACACCGCTGGTGGGGCTGTTGTTCATTCAGTGCTGGAAGTCCTCCTATTGGCCCTTCAACCTCAAGAACCTTTCCTCCATCCGTAACTAGACAGCATTCCCGGAGGCAGTGACCTCCTAAATGGCCACCTCCATAAAACTAGCCCTCTGTGTCCCAGCACCTGCAGTTATGGGTTCCTGCTCCATAGATACTCCTGATTGCTAGATTGGGATGTGGGGAAGAAAGTTCTGCCCACTTTTTGAGGCATTAAACCAAAGTCATGGCTGTAAAAGATTGCATGGCATGATTTGAAAAGGAGCAGGAGAGGCTCCCTGGCCAACATTCAACCAATACCACCAAAAACAGAGGAAGTGCTCCTTGTGGGACCTTGCTATGTACAAACTGGCTGCTGTGATCACTATTGATGGCTAAACATAGCTTTGGGGTGTCCTGAGGCTGATACGCAGTCAGTGCTTATAGCTCAGTTGGCTGGATGGGTAGTTTGTGATGCAGAGCAAGGCCAACAGCACGGGTTCAGTTCCTGTACTGGGTGAGGTCATTCATGAAGACCCCGCCTTCTCACCCTTGCCCCTCGCCTGAGGTTTGGTGACCCACAGGTTAAATCACCACCAGTCAGCTCTCCCCCACAAAGGGGAAAGCTGCCTATGGTCATCTGGGACTATGATGATTTTATATAAATGAAAGCTAATTCCTTCTTCCCAATAAAGAATCGGACCACACCACTAATATGTTTGTCCTCTTACAGAGTTAACCAACTTGTTTTGCATTTTCAAATCTTATTGTGGTCACATTAAGGTCTATTTAGTTCATTTATTAATCACAAAATATTTAAGACGTATGACTCATTATTATTCCTGCTGTGATTCACATTTGAAAAGCATGACTTATACAAAGTTAATAAGATAATTTAGTAATAAATTGCCAATGGTTGCATCTTTCTGTCTCAATGCACACAATAATCAGTCGCAGAGAGATTGTTGCTGCCTGTTATACTTTCAGCACACACTGACATGTATTTTTGATACAATGCAGTGAGTTAGAGTGAAGGAGATATTAATGTCCACTGGTCTGAATCAAAAAGATTGGAAATCCATCAATACTTTAACATCTACTTCAAAAATGGTTTTAGTATTTTCTGTTGGCAATTATCACAGCAGTGCCTGAAAGGTAGGTGGCGTCACGCTCCCCTCCCTGCTTTATCCCTTTGTTGGACCATCTCTAAATTGAATTCACCTACAAGGGTGAAATTCAGTGAAAGTCTGATTAATTTTATCAGTTGAATTTCAGAAAATACGGACTCCATTTTTCAAGCTGCTCTGTCGCACTCTATTCGGTAATCGTGCCGTTCCCCACTGCCCCAAATGTATTGGTGAACCCTGAACACTGACGTGTGTGCTTCCAGACCTCAGTCAGTCTATAGCTGCTATTGAACCAAATTGCTGATGTATTGAACAGTGAAGACTGGATTGCTCTTCAAATCCATCCTCCTCCTTTACGTACAAGGGCATACTCCTTCATTTGCCTCCTTCCCAATATTACCTTGACCATTTGAATTGCTCAGTTGCCCTATATTTGAAAAGTACAGTCATAAATCAGAAAATTGGGGTGTTTATTTTCCTGCCAGCATTTAAAGTGGAAATTCAGTATGCTGTATACCGTGATGGGCTTTCCGTTATCACGACAAAGCAATGACAATGCACTTTGAACTACTTGTGACTCATTCATGATGTGACAATAGATCTTCAATATATTAGAAATATGTCAGCCCTTACAGAACAATGCTACATAAAACAGATTGAGCAAAGTACTCTTGGGTACATAGAGACTATCAGAACCAAGTTCTGGTTCTTTTTAAATCTTGCATGTTTCCTTTTGTACTCCTTACACTGTGACATATATACCGTCTTCTCAGTTAGGTCCAGCTAGTAGCCATCACCATGGAGACAGTCAATACTGCTCTTAACTCAGGTGGCATGCAGTTTTATTTCCCTCAGCTGAAATTGGAAGAAAACGTTCAACCTGGCAGAACCCAGCCTTCCTCGGGGAAACCAGAGTGTGAACATCTGCTGCAAGTGCAACTTAAACTCATGAGTCTGTGTTAAAGAGTTGCTGTTTCTTGCACCTTCAGCTGCTGGGTTGTTTGAATGCGAGTCTCCTTCATCATGCTGTCTTAACCCCTTTACCTGCAGTGATACTGGTGTAAGCACAGTCATGCTGAAAACCCTCACTTATCAATGTGGGCTCCTCCAGCGTGTGCCATTCAATCAAAATATGCAATGGCTTCATAAAATATATGCAATGTTTCACTTACATAAAGCATAGGCATGAATTACAAGTTTGAAAATTCAATTAAAAATATACGCAGCATTAATGGCCCCTGGTGAAGATTCATTTTAAAACAAAGGGAGACACATCTTGAGCACGGTCACTTATAATTCCCACCCCAATAAACCCAACACCCAGACGTAATATGCCAGTCACGGCAAGAACCTGCAGCAGATGTGATTATTCCACTGCCTTACTGATAATCAACAAAACTCAATTTCAGTGGATTTGGTAGGAGTTGATTCTTACTGGACCATTCCAGGAACCAGATGTGATTGAAATTTGCTCAAAAGAGAGACTGTTATGGGTGCGATCAAACCACCTCGTTGCACCCGACTTGGTGATGTGACCAACTTGGTGAGGCCATGAGGCCGTTAAATCTCGCAAGAGGCCTCTCGCAAGATTTGCAATGCCCACTGGGTAAGATCCAGATAAACATTAAGCTCATTTAAATGTGTCTGCAACAGACCATCCTAGCGCCCGGGCGCTAAAGGCCAGACCTGGGAGACCTCACTATGGCGCCGTTTAGCATAAATGTACACAAACGAGGACCAGGCATAATGGCATTGCGCTGTCTCCCAGGCCATTGGGGACCCCTGGGTGGTTAGGGTCAGAGAGGGTGGCACTGTGGCTCTCCGGTGGCACCTGGGCACCTTGGCACTGCTGGCTCACCCTCTGGCACCTCGACACCTTGGCACTACCAGGTATGCACTGCCAGAGTACCCAGGTGGCATTGCTAGGCTGGCAGGCACTGCCAAGGGCCATAACCTGAGGGAGCCATGCCCATGAAATAATGTCCTGTTCCCCCCAAGGGGTCAGGCAAAGGGCAGTCAGCGCTGAGGTGGCGGCGGCTGTGAGCGCCGGGAGTGTTGACCAGGAGGACTGGCCTCCAGTGCAGCAAAAAGGTCAATGACGTCCATTGGGCAGCCCGAGTGAATAGACACCAACGCCTGCCTCCCCGCCCCCCCCGAGAACTTCCCTCCCCCACGCAAGCATCCACCCCCCAACTCTCCATGCGACCCACCAACCCTCCCTCCACTCCCCTCCCATTTCAATCCCCAAACTCTTCCTTCACACACACCCCCTCTCACCACTGTGAACCATGCGTGTAGCTAACGTTGCCATCCATCCCAAGGTAAACCCCAGGGTCCAATGGACACTGAGCGGGAGGAGGGGGAGCAGGGTGCCAACCCCGACCCATCCCATGGAGTGACAACGGTGGCCACCAGCTCCCCTGAGTTCCACCCTTCTGATGAAGCCGCGTCTCACAGCCAGCACAGAGGACAAGGTGGCATGGCTGTGCATGTGCCGCAGACAAGTGAGCCGGGGCCCTCTGGCCTCAGAGCCCCCAGAGGATGCTCTTCAGGGGCATTGAAGGCCAAGGAACGTAGTAAACAGCTGGCTTCCTCCACTCAGCTGTGCATCCTGGGGACACACCTAGACATGGTGGTAGAGCGATGAGGGCAAATCACATCGAGGATCACTGAGGACATCAGGGGATGGTGGGGTAGGTATGGGGTGTGAGGGTGGGGGGTGGGGGAGGGAGCAGCACCATTGGGACAGTGGGGAATTGTAAAACACAATAAACACACTTGTGCACAACCAGTATGATGCCTCTGTCACTTTCTTCCTCAATGCGCGCTCACCTCCGAATCCTTGGCCATTCTCTCCCCCTGCCTGTGGATCTCACCCACCCTCCGACCATGAACCTGTCCCCAGAGCTGTGTCCCATCCCTTGGGTGTTCGGATGTTGGCGGCTATGTGTGAGGTGTTATCTCCTGCAGTGTCCAAGCAGTGTCCAGACATCAAGGTGTGATTGGGAGACTAGGCAATGACTCCCACATGCTACATGGCCCACTTACTCATGGGAATCCACTTGGGTTGTGTGACGTGCTGACTTAACCATGATTGGCAACTCCCTATCAGCAATAGCCTTCAGCCGCATGGCCATTGACCTCGGAAGACGGTGAGGGTTGTGGATGGTCAGTGGGGCAAACGGGCAGGGAGAGGAGTTGTTCCCGGAACGGGTACACATGGTCCAAGGGTTGGCATAATGGTGCCGTGCATGCTTCCCCCCCCCCCCCCCCCCCCCCCGGTTTCCCCCCCTCCCTATCATGGCGGCCCACCCCATTGGAGGTTTTCCTATCCCCAGCCAAGGGACCCACACACCCCATCGAGCACTTGGGCAGGAAGCCCAGTGCATTCTGGCTCCTTGCCTGTGACCAAAGATGGCTACTCATCTCCTCGGCTCCCCACAAGGTTCACGGTTTTCAAAAGGAGGACTAGTTGGCGCCAGCGTGAGCACCTACTGGGGAGGCCGCTGAATGACGGAAGGTCGCTGGATATGGGGTGGCTCTCGGAAATAGGATTTAAATGGTGATAATTGGTTTCTCACCACACTACAGTGAGATTCTGATTTGGGCTAAGGGAGCAGGCCAGTTGCATCGCTGTTTGGTGCCTGGTGCGGTTCTCGTTTTCTGCCTCTCCCGCGATTCTTCAACCTCATTTCGCTCGAACGAGAACTCAACGAGGCCAGAGAATGGTGCCCTATAAGTATGTCTCTCCTTATTCACTGGTGCCCTTTTGCACAAAATATGCAGCAGCTGTTTAATTCTGATTAGCAGCAATCCATTTTTCCAAATCCGGATCCAGACTTTCTATTTCTCCTTGAAGATGTCCAATACATTGGTTTTGGACACCTTCCACAAGAGCCTGTTATAAATGTATTGGGGGGGGGTTAATTTGTTATTTTTCAGTACTGCAACTGAAACGTTATTCCTCCAACATGCAAACATTGGAAACAAAAACGTTACAGTGCTATTAAAGAAGCTAGTGTTTCCTGAAGATGTTTGTCCGAGGGAAATGGGGCTGTATTTTACATGCACCCCCCTCCCCCCCGGAGTGGTTGTTTTCTTGTTCCCCGTTGCAGTCTCAGCAGCATCCACTGATGCGCCCTTGGTACTCCAAAGACGGATCGTACAGTCACAGGTGAGACATGGGTGTTCACTGCTGACCTTGACAAAACTCTCAGTGAGTGATCGAACTCTCTCTGTGGTGAGAACTTTAACTCTCTTGGCATGCAACTGATGGTAGCATTCTTTAATGGAGATTCCCAGCATGGAGTTGCACTGATGTTTGCAAGCTTTCCAAGCAGCCAACCATAGTATTCTCGGATGCTGAAGATGTCCATACCCACATGCAGCAGGACCTGGACGATGTTCGGGCTTGGACTGCAAAATGGCAAGTAACATTCACTTTACACAAGTGATGGGGGATGACCATCTTCAACTGGAGAGAATCAAACCATCTCCTCTTGATATTCAATGGCATTATCATTGCTGAATTCTCCAATACTCTGGGAGCTGGGGGGCTACCATTGACCACAAACTGAACTGGTCTAGTCTTACAAATATTGTGGTTGCAAGAATGCTGCAGTGAGTAACTCATTTCCCCAAAGCCTGTCCACCATCTACAAGGCACAAGTCTGAAGTGTGATGGGATATCCACTTGCCTGGATGAGTCCAGCTCTAAGAACAATTCAGCAGATTGAGACCATACCGGATAAAGCAGCCTGTGTGCTCGGCACCCCCTCCACCACCGATGTAAATGGCAGCAGTGTGCACTACAAGATGCACTGCAGCATCTCACCAAGCTTCCTTCACCAGGACCTTCCAAACCCGTGACTTCTATCCTCAGGAAGGACAGCTGACACAAGGGAAGACCACTGTCTGCACATCTCCTCCAAGTCACACACCATCCTGACCTGGAAACATATTGATGTTCCCTCACTTTCACTGGGTCAAAATCCTGGATCTCACTTCCTAACAGCACTATGGGTGTATCTACACCAGATGGACAGCAGCGGTTCAAGAAAGCAGATCGTCACCTTCTCAAGGGCAATTAGGGGTGCTGGCTTTGTCAGCAATGTTTCCATAATATGAATGATTTCTTAAAAAAATCACTGAAAATTTTCTTTCAGATAGCCAACCCAGTAAATGAGAACTATTAAAATCAAATCACTTCTTAAACTTTTTCAGATAGCAAAATAACAATATGGAGAGATGTATGGGGTCAAGGTAGAGTTGGTGCATCTTGAAAACTTAAAAAATATATATTTACGAGTTTTAGAAATCTGCTGACTACTCAGAATGGAATCATTTAATAATACTCAACAAACATAACTCCACATGTCACCTGCATGCGGAGCACTGTATCCAAAATGGGCCTTTTGGTCCTTCACCGTCCTCAAACTGGAAAATAAATTGTTCACCAAATTGATTTTGATGAAGACTGTGCATCAATTAACATCACTGAAATTGGAGGTTTGCACACCTGCTCCCAATAGCAAGGCACGTGCAGATGTGCAGTGTCATTGGTTAAATTAAATAGGTTACAAGCAATGCTTTAGCCAGCATCAGCTCCATAATGCATATACAATACAGGTTTGTGCCTGAATGTTAAACCTATAGTCCCATATTTAAGATTAAGATCATGCGGTGGCAGAGATCCCAAATAGTTCCTAGGATGGGGGAGCTGAAAGGGAGCAAAGTAAATACAATCGCTTGAAATATTGCTGGGCAGCCACAGAGAAGCATTTTTAGCTCCACATTTAAATAAGTGAAAACAAGTTCACTCAAAGGGCGCGATTCAACTAATTGGGAATAAAGTTCCATAATGAGCGTGCTTATCCACGTGTTTCCCGGCACTCACAGTGCCGAGTAACACATGGCTAGACAATGCGACTCGCATTGTATAAGGGGCCTGAATGGGGAATACGTTGCCGAGGCCGTACATAGCTTTATTTTGTACACTGGGAGCTCCACCCGCCAGAACTCCCCAGTGCAGCGAGAGTTCAGGACGCCATTTTTTAATGGTGTCCTGATCTCTGATACCCACAAAGCAACCCCCAACCCTCCTAGCCCGAATGCACAATGGGAGGGTGGCATTGCCAGGGTGCCCAGGTAGCAGCAGGGTACCACCCTGCCCAAAGGGCATGCAGTTGGAGGTCTCCGATCCCCTGGGAGACCCCCAAAAGTACCGTTCCACCTGATCCCGGTTTGTGGAGATCAGTGCTGAACAGCACTTGCCTGACGTCTTCAAGGGATGAATCCCAAAGCCTCAAGTACCTCAGGAATCTTCACAATGGGTGGGATTTACATTGCAACGTCTCAAGAGATCGTGTTAAACCTTGCGAGGTATTGTGAGCTGGATAGATCCTGGGAGCGGATCTCCCCGCCTTTATCAGCCATTTGCACTGCTGCTTTTTGGGTGCAGCGTGGCCATTGGATCATGCCCAATGTGTCTCCAGTGGCCTCCAACAGTTCCTGGACTAAGCACTGCACTTTTGCCTGTTGTAGAGCTTGAAAAGCCTTCTTGTAGTCCATCTTTCAATTAGCTGTTGAACAATTTGAGATCAAGGTCTTTAAACCAGCATTAGGTCCCTCCTTAGACCCTCATTGTGCAAAGGGTTTAGTGATGATTGAAGATATTGGTCGGAATTCTCCAGTTGTTGCGATTCAATTTTCCTGCCGGCAGCGCACCCCTGCCAGCGGGTTTAGCAGTGGTGTGGGGTGGGTACAATGGGAAATCCCATTGACAACTGGCGATAGGTTAAATCCCATCATCAGCAAACATGGTGCAGCCGAGAAACATGCGGCTTGAGGACCAGAGAATTCCGCCCTTGTTGTTGGACTCTTGAACCTCACTCGAGCCAATCTGGTATTAAGCACATTTCAGGGGCAAAATTCTCCGGTATCGGAGCGGTGTCTGCCGACCAGTGCCAAAAACGGAGCAAATCAGTCGGGCATCGCGCCGTCCCAAAGGTGCGGAATCCTCCGCATCTTGGGGGGCCGAGCCCTAACCTTGAGGGGCTAGGCCCGCGCCGGACTGATTTCCGCCCCGCCAGCTGGCGGACAAGGCCTTTGGTGCCCCGCCAGTTGGCGCGGAAATGACATTGCCGGGCGGCGCATGCGCAGGAGCGTTAGCGACCGCTCACGGCATCCCCGCGCATGCGCAGTGGAGGGCGTCTCTTCCGCCTCCGCCATGGTGGAGACCGTGGCGAAGGCGGAAGGAAAAGAGTGCCCCCACGGCACAGGCCCGCCCGTGGATCGGTGGGCCCCGATCGCGGGCCAGGCCACCGTGGGGGCAGCCCCCGGGGCCAGATCGCCCCGCGCCCCCCCCAGGACCACGGAGCCCGCCAACGCCGCCTTGTCCCGCCGGTAAGCGAGGTGGTTTAATCCACGCCGGCGGGACAGGCATTCTAGCAGCGGGACTTCGGCCCATTCAGGCCGGAGAATCGCGAGGGGGGGGGCCCGCCAACCGGCGCGGCGCGCTTCCCGCCCCCGCCGAATCTCCGGGGCCGGAGAATTCGGCAACTGGCAGGGGCGGGATTCACGCCAGCCCCTAACGATTCTCCAACCCGGCGGAGGGTCGGAGAATCTCGCCCCTGGTGTCCTTGGGATATAGGAGTAAACCATGCAAAATATTTGTTGCCCCATTGTACCCCTAAAATACAGCCAACCAAATATCCAGGGCTGGATTCTCCGAGCTTCCGCGGCGAAATCGCGGTGGAGGATGGGTCCCCATTGACAGAGGCCCACCCCTGCGATTCTCCGCGCACAACTGGTCAAGTTCCCGACTAACCATGTATCATCCGTTGGGAACCGCGAGTGGCGGCCGCGGACTCGGTCCGCGGTCGCCCTGGTGGGGGCGAGGCATCGATCAGCGGGGTTGGGGGGGGGGGGCTCATGGGCGGCAGGAGGGGGAATTGGGCGGGTAATATGGAGCGCCGCGGGACCATTGTTGGGACCTTATTTCCTGGTCCAGTTCCGCCATGTCGCACGGGGCGGCCGCGGCAGACCACCGCCGTGCGCATGCGCGGGCTCCCAACCAGAACTGCTGCGCCCCGTATCCGCAACTAAAGCTGCGAGAAACACCTTCTTAAGAAAAGTCCAGAGTGAAACGCCAGCATTTTGATTCTGGCATGGGGACATAGCCCCATTTTTGGAGAATGCCGCCGCTAATTTCTTCCCCATTATGTGTAAAATCAGACAGACATGCAGCATTCTGAATCTTTTTGAATTTTGAATCTATTATCGCTATATTCAAATCATAACACAAATGGAAGTATAGAAAAGGGATGACCTTGACACAGTGTCAATTTACAGTTTCATTCACAGGAAAAAAATTGATTAGTTTTTCCATATGCCCAACTTTTATTTTCTGTTCTTCAAACGTGATTCAAGGATTCACTATTATTATGACAAGGTCTTGCAGTCTGCATTGCTAATCAAGTGGAATTTCTGTGCCTTTGGTATTCTTGACATGTCATAAATCATATTTTGTGTTGTTGCTGGTATTACGTTAGTACTTGTGCTGTTTTCCAGGGAATGGGTTGGGGTGGGGGGGGGGGGGGGGGTGAACGGAAGGAGATAACAAATATATCATGGGAAGTGAAAAGTGAAAAGAAATGTTGGTGGCATAAAAAAGAAACTTACATTGTTTTGAGCATGTACAATTGACTGAATGCAGTTGAAGTAAGGCAAACGTTTAAGGCCACAGGCAGGCTTGTTGCAGTTTAGATCTGCCCTTCTGCCTGTTGTGCACTGTACCCATGGAAAGTGGTACCCCATCACATCAGAGTAGTCGGTACTGAAGGATGCAGAAAGATATTCCTCCCAGGGCAGGAGCTGGTGGCCTTCATTCTTTCAAGAACACAGACAGGTTCAGTAGTCACGTAAAATGGCATAGTCACTCCAACGCATGGAATTCATCACCCGTCACAATTATACCCAGCTTTGTGCACACCTCACACATGTACAAACATTACTTTCCCACTTTGGATGTCTATCTCCTTCTATATTTCTGCATAACAACAGCAACTGTATTGCAAGAGTAATTCATTGGTTTACGTGTACTAAAGGATGAAGGAAATGGTGAGGTGCTAGACAAATGCAAGTTCTTCCTTTCCTGTAAGACTGCTTTTGTGTTATCTTGTCAGACTGTTGGAAGCATAATGTTATGCCATGTCATGTTACATTATGTGTCATGTTATGTCAGGTACCCAGTTTTCACAAGCTCAATGTTTTGATCGACAAGGAGCTAAGCTCAATATCAGAGTGCTCCCAAATTGCAAAAAATGTTTTATTGTGCTCAGTTAAGAATTTAGGTGTCATTATCCTTGGAAACAATGCAACCCGGCTGTCTTAGCATCCCAAAAGAGCCTACTTTAATTTGGGTTTCACACAATAGGATCACGCTAATGCAAAGTTGGCGGAGAGTATTACTCATAAGATGTTGACCGTACATCTCTCCCCAAACCGACAGGCTTGTTACGTTTGTGATTAAAAGCTGTTTTGCGTCATCTACTGGGCTTTTCTTTGGCAAAACATCGACAGCTGTCTCCTAACAAGGATGTAATCGGCTGATTCAATTTTTGTCTCTCTCCTTCATTCCTGGCTTACCCAGAAGAAATGAGGTAGGCGTTGCCAATAGCAATGCTTGCTATCGGGAAGATAAAAGCAACCATTTAAAAAAAAAAATTAACTCATGCATTGACATGCAAGATGGAGTCATGGGCAAAATTCTCCCCCAACGGCGGGATGTCCGCCGACTGGCGCCAAAGCCGGCGCCAATCAGACGGGCATCGCACCGGCCCAAAGGTGCGGAAGGCTCCGCATCTTTGGCAGCCTAGCCCCAACATTGAGGGGCTAGGCCGACGCCAGAGGGATTTCCGCCCCGCCAGCTGGCGGAAATGGCGTTTGTTTCCCCGCCAGCTGGCGCGGAAATGCGGCGCATGCGCGGGAGCGTCAGCGGCCGCTGTCAGTTTCCCAGCGCATGCGCGGGAGCGTCAGCGGCCGCTGTCAGTTTCCCACGCATGCGCAGTGGGGAGAGTCTCTTCCGCCTCCGCCATGGTGGAGGCCGTGGCGGAGGCGGAAGGGAAAGAGTGCCCCCACGGCACAGGCCCGCCCGCGGATCGGTGGGCCCCGATCGCGGGCCAGGCCACCGTGGGGGCACCCCCCGGGGTCAGATCGCCCCGCGCCCCCCCCCCCCCCAGGGCCCCGGAGCCCGCCCACGCCACCTGGTCCCGCTGGTAAATACCAGGTTTGATTTACGTCGGCGGGACAGGCAATTCCTGGGCGGGACTTCGGCCCATCCGGGCCGGAGAATCCAGCGGGGGGTCCCGCCAACCGGCGCGGCCGGATTCCCGCCCCCGCCCAATCTCCGGGAGCAGAGACTTCGGCGGGGGCGGGGGCGGGATTCACGGCGGCCAACGGCCATTCTCCGACCCGGCGGGGGGTCGGAGAATGACGCCCCATATCACCATGCTGAATGATGCACAAAAGACACACATTACCATGGCAACAACAGCAATTTAGACCAGAATTCACTGAAAGCATCTTCTTTTGAAAGAAACATTTTTGCTGGTAATTACAGATCCTAGGTGAACTATCATTCAACTTGTTAACAAAATAAGTCAAGTTGTTCAATAACGGGAAGGGCACTGCAATACTGTTAGGCTCGTAACACTTCAACAGGGATTTGCACCTCCCTTAAAAGAAGTATTAAGCATTTTTGACTGAAGTGAGTGCAGGTTTGAGGAAAGCATACGGCTGGAATGGTCCAGCCATTCACTGGCGCTGGGGTTCTCTGGTCCTACCAGTAACGCACCCCCGTCCGTGGGTTTTCCGGCAACATTGGGTGGCTTCAATGGGGAATTCCATTGAGAGCAGCAGGAATAGAGAATTCCGCCACCAGCGAATGGCGCACTGCTTCTTGCTGGCGAGAAACACAGGGCTGTGGGGCGAGAGAATCCAGCCCAAGTTTGACAAATCAATATTAACATGGGAGCTTTAATGAAATAAATGTCGACATTTCATAATTGTGGATGTGACCAGTAATGCGACAGTCTCACTGCTATTTCAATAAAATGAACAAATAACTTTGCAACCCGATGAGAGGAAATTTAGTTGGAAAACATGGAGAACTTGAAAGTGTGCCGACATTGAATTTCACCATGAGAGGTATCAGCACACACTATTTCTGAAGCTTGGCCAGAATTTTGCAGAGCTTGAGCTGGTGAGCATCTAACCAAAACACATCGGGCATGTGTCCTAATGTCATGGCGCCACTGCATGATAGCACGCGCAAGGGTCAGAAGCACGCCCACCAATAATTGAAAGGGCAATTAAGTCCCTTAAGCATTCAATTGGCCCCAATTATATGTGGCCTGTGCAATTTTACGCATGGTGCATGGAGCAATCGGCCAGGGGCACTCATGTTATTTCACCATTACTGATCCAGGGTGGGGAAAAATCTCTGAAATGAAATAAAATAACATGTTTGAGGGTTGCGGGATTATGCGTTATGCTGCCAGTTGCTTGATTCTGTATGACGGAGAGAGTGTGCAGCATTTATTTGGTGCAAATACCATTGGAACAATACTGCAGCTCCGTGAGGCAGCTGTCAGTCTTCAGGCAGCTCCATGGAAACACCTGCCAGCACCGTCACCTCTCTCGGTTAATGCGCGTTTCATGTTTGCTGGCCTTAATTGGCCAGCCAGCGTGGAATTGCGAGACAGAGCCACCCCTCAAGGCCGAGAGCACATACTGCTCCCACTTCCAGGCCTCCGAGTGCACATGCTCAGCGGGCGAAACATTCAGGCCCATGTTTATCTTTCAGTTTGGCATCCTCTGGGATTTGTGACAGGGAGTGAGGTAGATGGGTTGGCATGCCGGGAAGCAAAGTTAGCACAGCTCCCTGACACAATCCCGCCACTGGGGATGTTTTGCCAAATTTTGATTCACCAATTGAAGGTCATTTTTCCAGGCTGCTGGCATTTTGCCATGATTCATATGTGGGCCATCAGCTGCAAGGAGGTGGCAGAGGCGAGGGGCATCGGACTCAGAGGCACCCTCCCCTCAAGAGGAGTCTGCAGGAAAGGCAATGCCCACAGTCCATAATTGGATGCATTCCAAGGGGTTCTCCCCTTCAGTCAGCGAGCCCTATCGCCCTCAGCTGCCTCAGTTTTAAAAATTAACTTCATGTAGTGGTGGCCTCGTGTTCTCCCGCCAGCCTCAGCAGCCCTCTCCCCGTGATTGAGCTGCTGAGAGTCCAGAGGTTTCTGGACCTCTGAGTGGGACAATTACAGGCTGTGAAGATTGTCGATTTGGTCCCACTGATCATTGGCTATAGTCTGATTATCATGGAACCAAAAAGCTTGAAAAGGTGTTGAAAACATGGGAGCAGAGAGGGAAAAATTAAATCAGGAAAAGGCAACGGTGCATCGCCCTCCCTGAAAGAAGTATTTGTTACCATATTCAGGTGGCACTATCGTTAACACTGCTGCTTCACAGCGCCAGGGACCCGGGTTCGATTCCAGCCTTGGGCGACTGTCTGTGCGGTTTGCATGTTCTCTCCGTGTCTGCGTGGGTTTCCTCCGGGTGCTCTAGTTTCCTCCCACAGTCCAAAGATGTGCAGGTTAGGTGGATTGGCCATGATCAATGTGTGAGGTTATGGGGATAGGGCAGGGGAGCGGGCCTGACGTGAGTGCTATTTTGGAGAGTCGGTGCAGACTCAAGGCCGAATTGCTTCTTTCTGCACTGTAGGGATTTGTTTTCATGGGTTTTTTTCTGGAATGGAAATAACAGATAAACGAACAAAAGTTTCAATTGGGTCATGAAAAGTCTATCAAATGAAATATCTCAAAATGGAATGCTAAATTAGGGCCATTGAGTAATCAATGCTGCTGCAATTGGGGAATTAACTACAGCAATTTGCAGAGCAGAATATTAAAAATCTGACAGTGGTGGAGTGCCCATCAGTATCTTGGAGAAATATTTTCTCTGAATTCTTTTCCTAAAACAAACAGTTTGCAGAGATGGCAGGATACTGAGAGGTATGGAGAAGTGAGGAACCTTAAAGTGAATGTCCACAGATCCCTGAAGGTTGCCAAGATGGTTAACAAAGCATATGGAATATTTTCCTTTCGTAACTGAGGCATAGAAATGAAATGAAAATGAATGTAAGAGCAGGAAGGTTATTGTTCGGCCAGATCCCGGGAACGGGGTCTCCGGTTTACATCAGCCATGTTGCGGGCGCGCTGCTTTTCGTGCGCAGCTTGACCTTTCAAACCCGCCCAGCATGTATTTGCAGCTACGAGGAAAGATTGGATAAGCTGGGGCATGGAACAGAGGTGGCTGAGGGGGGATCTGATTGAAATGTGCAAAATTGTGAGGGGCCTGGATAGAATGGATGGGAAGGGCCTTTTACTCTTGCAGAGAAATCAGTGACTAAGCGGACTAGATTTAAAGTGATTGGTAGAAGGATTAGAGGGAAGATGAGGACAAAATATTTTCACCAGATGGCATAGGGGTCTACCACTGGCTGTCTTGAAGTGTGGTAAGAGGTAGAACCTCCTCTAATTTAGTCTGGATGTGTACCTGAAGTCCAAAAGTTGCTGTAGGAATATAGACCAAATGCTGGAAAGTAGGATGAGGCTGCGTGGCTGGCTCGTTTTTCAGCTGGGGCAGACATGATGGGCCATGTGTCCTGCGCCATAAACTTCCTCTGATTGTATTGCCAAAAGAAACCCACAGAAAAATGTGCAGTCGGATAAACCTTACCACAGCAGGAAACGAGTGGATCAGAACCTCTGGGAATGGTCATCGCAATCAGACTGCTACTTCACTTAATTTTTTTCTACATTAGTCGGTTACTGCACATTTTTTTCCGCACCTTCCGACTCGTGCCTGGTGAGTAATGTGCAGAGCAGCAGTTCCTGCGGCTCTTCAGTGCAGGGCACCAGTGTCGGAGGAAGGGAAGTGACAGCCCATATTTAGTGCACTAGCTGCCAAAATGCGGGTAAATTTAAAGTTCCAAGCCATTTTGAGAAGCCAGGGAGATGGTACATGTCAGGTAAGAGGGTAAGATGGGCAAGGGGATGGGACGGTGGGGTGGGGGCGGGTGGTCATTGATGGGGGGTGGGTGGTGATGATCAGTGGTAGGGCTGGTCAGTCGTGGACAGTGGAGGTGTGGTCAGATGATCTTGGGGGCGGTACGACGCATCAAGCGGTCTGGTGATCAATAGGGGAGTGAATCGATGGTCAGGGGATGGTAGGATTTGTCGGCGGATCTGGTGGTCAGTGGATAGGGATTGAGAGGCAGTCAGGAGGGGGGGGGGATCTAGTCAGGTGTCAGGAGGATAGACAGGAGGGCGCTGAAGGGTGGTAGGAAGTGCAGGGATTACTGGGGGGGCAGTATTTGGGGATTCAGGAGGATGATTTGGGCAGTCAATGGGTTGGAGGGCAGACGGGAGAGTGGGTGGTGCAGTTGGGGAGGTTCCGTGGGAGTTCTGTGCAGTTGGAGGGGCTATTAATTCTTCTAACTTTTCCTGGGTAACGATAACGCTAAGGGAGTTGGAACCATCCAAAGTGTCCAACTTAAATCGGAGTATTGGGTGGTTCCCAGTGCAGGGTGGCTGCCCATGGCAAGTTCAAAGTTTCTGGTCAATTCCCATGCAGTCCTTGCATGGGGACTTCCAGAGGGTCCTACAGCGCACCGTCTGGGATACCTCCCAAGTACCATCGTCCTCCACTCCCTAGCTTCCTCCACCCCCTCCAGAGATCGGAAGTTGCGGGCGACTGTGTTTACCGTGGATAATACGTGGGCTGCAGTTTCAGAAGTGTTGAAGCCCACCCCACATCCAGTTAGTCGGCGCCCATCACATTTCCACATTTCCACTGCCTGAATGCTGAACAAAATATAAGGCGTTGGTTCACTTTGAAAGAAGCAAAAGAAGGCTTTAGAAATCACACTGACATGCCTGCAGCTTGGGAAGTCACTTAATGCTTTTATGGGGATTTGAGACTTGCATTAATGGATGACAGTTATATTTCAGCTTTCGTTGTGACACGACGCAATATCAAATAAAATGTGACCTTAGCAACAGCTCTCTGAGCATTCGTTGTGTGACTTGATTAAATAATGTTTGAGATAAAATGGCACATCTGCACCTTAATGTTCTCCGCATCGACTGCATAATAGTTTTGTTTTCTGAAGAGAAATAAAAACCTTTTTCAAAGCCAGCTGGGCGGCAGGATTAATGCCCAAGGATGGCTAGGTTGGAAGGCGGCAGCACGGTGGCGAAGTGGTTAGCACTGCTGCCTCACGGTGCCGAGGTCCCAGATTTGAACACAGCTCTGGGTCACTGTCCGTGTGGAGTTTGCACATTCTCCCCGTGTTTACGTGGGTTTCACCCTCACAACCCAAAGATGTGCAGGGTAGGTGGATTGGCCATGCTAAGTTGCCCCTTAATTAGAAAAAATGAATTCGGTACTCTAAATTTTTTTTTTTAAAATGGCTGGAAGTCTAGAAAACAGTAAAATTCACTGGTTTTAATGGGGTGGAGTGTGTTGTGGGGTGGGGCGGACAAGGACAAACAGACATTTTAACTGATTCCTGCTCCCACGACCTTGGCCTGCTGCAACATTCCAGTGAAGCCCAGCGCAAACTGGAGGAACAGCACTTCATCTTCCCATCAGGCACTTTGCTGTCTTTTGGACTTAACATTGAGTTCAACAACTTCGGACTGTGAACTCTCAGGAGCAGATTTAGCTCAGTGGGCTAGACAGCTGGTTTGTAATGCAGAACAAGGTCAGCAGCGTGGGTTCAATTCCTGTGCCAGCTTACCCGAACATGTGCCGGAATGTGGCGACTGGAGGCTTTTCACAGTAATTTCATTGCAGTGTTAATGTATGCCTACTTGTGACAATAAAGATTATTTTTATTAAATTTTGTCTGATTACATTCCTATGAAGTAGCTTGGGATATTTTACTCTGTTAGAGGCATATAAAGATAAACTGTGCACTCCTTTAAATGTTGGATTTTTAACACTGTTTTATAAATATATGACGCAAAAATGTAATAATAGGCAGAATTCGCACATGCCGCCGTCGTCAAGGTTAATGGAGGGTGGGGGGTGGTGGTTGGGTGGGGGGGGGGGGGGCAGGGCAGCGGGGAGAGAATTCAAGAGGGTCCCAAAAATCAGTTTCATGTTGCCATGAATTTACTGCAGAACCTTCTGATGGTGCTCACCGTGGCATTTTTGGTATCCTGCCAGATGCTGTCATGAAGCCAATTTGCATATTGCGAACGGACGCAAATGAAGGCCTAATGAGAATCTTCCCTCCGCCAATCCACAATTCTCCATTGCACCAATGGGAAAACACGACAGTCCAAAGTATATCAGGGCCAATGTGTTGCGCAGGAATCAGGACTTAAGTGAAGAAAGCCTGCGGCTGCCTTCAGAGTTCGGATGGAGGCTCCCAGTGGCCCTGGACCATGGAATACCCAGCAGTGGATGGGCATCTATCGGGTGGATCTTCCAGCTTCATTGTCTTTGCAGACGTCCATCTTCCAGCCTCAGAATGTTTCTGGAGGTCCATCTTCCTTCTCCAGCAGGTCCAACTCCTTTCCTCAATGTTGGGTCAGTGATGTCTGTTGTCTTTTCAATATGGCACCTGGGCAAGATGGCCTGACGCATGCCATCTGAACCCACCCCACCACAGAAGATGTTGCAGCTCCCGGATGCATAACTAATTGCAGCGGGTATGGAAGGTGATTTCCCATTGGCCGCTGCAGTGGGAAACACTCTTCAACCTCCACCGAATCAAGGGACTTAGTCTTAGATGGGATAATTCAACCCAGTGATTTTAATAATGTTATTGGCACTGCAAAAGTGTTTGGATTTGCGAGCTAAATGTTTTGATTGTGATGCACAGGTCGCCCAAATGACAGAGAAGCCAGTTCTTGAGGTCCATTACCCAAGTAAAAGCAGCAAGAATTATGAATTAAACAATGATTCCCAAGGCTCGGCTATAAATACTTAAAGATTGACCTTGATTTGGGGGAGAACTAGGGATTCACCCAAAAGGAAACCACGGTATCTGTTTCTGTGAAAGACACAGCTTATATGAATCATACGTGGCTTGCCGCCTCTTGTCACTTTCCCAAACAGTGAGAATAAATGAGAAGCGACATTAACAGAGTTTTATTTTTATCACAATTATGTCACTCTGCATGACTAGCTGCCAGCTCAGTGTGTTTTTAGCCTGATATGAGAAGCACATAAAAGAGACCCAAGGAAAGAAGATGTCACTGAGAAAGGATGGGAGAAAGGAATGGATTCAAAGAGGAATTGATGAGTGGAAGACAGATACGGAAAACGACAGGGCAGATGAGACACAAGGAAAAGGACGGGGGGAGCAGAGATAAAGAGCATCAAAGAGACAAAGAATGACCAACTAAGCATGAATTAGAGGCAAACGTGATGAGGGACTGAGATTATGATGAATGATAGATGAAATTCATTCATGCAAATGCAAACAGAGCCACAGACATGAACAGACAGGAACTAATGCTTATTCGCAGAGAAAAAGACGCAGGCCACCTACAATCAATTGAAACATTTTTTGCTTTAATTTTTATGCATCGAAATGGCTCAGAGCATAAAAAAGGTGCTTGTTCCTTGAGTTACAAATGGAGCTTTATCCATCCTTCTTTCAAATCATCCGGCAAGGATGATCAATCACAACAATTTTGAACAGCGAATTGCAGAATTGTTAAAAGTTAGTCCATGTTTATCTTATAAAAATAAAAGCCACCAGTTTGAATGCCCACACAAAACAAACTTGTCCTTTGTGCGATGAAACACCTACTGAGTGTTTCTATTTGTGAAAAATGCCATTAATAAATCTGCAAGTGCTAGCGAGGTGGTATGGGCCATAGGATGATTTAATATTGATCATACGTCGTTCGACAATTTTCAGTACCAAAGGCATCTTGAACTGGAAATTGCACATCATGCATTTCAGAACTTCAATTGCCCTTCTTGGAGTGTTAGCCAGGTGCGGAGAATGAGGAAGGAAGAAATTCACCAATAGAGTTTCACTATCACAATGAGCAAAATAAATGCATTATTTCCTCACCTTTTGCATCAGTATTCATCACATTATTTACTTCACTGTATCATGAAATTATATCAGCCTTCTTTTAATTTTAACTTTCTCACCCATTCCCCCACTGCTACCTCCAAGGCATTGATTTTTGATTGGTTGCAATTCAAAGCACTGGCAATCATCCAGTACCTTGCCATAAAACATGAAATAAATCGTAAACTGTTTAAATCAAAGTTTAACTTCTGTTTATTTAAAAATGAACTTTGCTGGACAAAAAAAAGGCTGCTATGGATCACATGATTTCCAACAGTAGTTACAGGACAAAGCTCTACCCTCGCTCATGTGAAATCTCACACCTATTATTGTGGGGACCCAGTACAATCAACAAAACAAGGGAGCAATTTATGGTCTGTCTCCCCAGCCTGGGCTTATAACAAAGAAAGAGCGGGTCAAAATGTTTTAGAACTGTGGAAGCTCTAATAACCTCCAATGATCTCCTGAAGTGAACATGGATTATGACCAGAGACAGAAAAAACTGAATGTTAACCAGGGGCGTCATTCTCCGACCCCCCGCTGGGTCGGAGAATCACCGGGGGCTGCCGTGAATCACGCCCCTGCCGGTTGCCGAATTCTCCGGCACCGGAGATTCGGCGGGGGCGGGAATCGCGCCGCGCCAGTTGGCGGGCCCCCCCCCGCTCGATTCTCCGGCCCGGATGGGCCGAAGTCCCGCCGATAAATTGCCTGTCCCGCCGGCGTAAATTAAAGCACCTATTTACCGGCGGGACAAGGCGGCGTGGGCGGGCTCCGGGGTCCTGGGGGGGTGCGTGGGGTGATCTCACCCCGGGGGGTGCCCCCACGGTGGCCTGGCCCGCGATCGGGGCCCACCGATCCGCGGGCGGGCCTGTGCCGTGGGGGCACTCTTTCCCTTCCGCTTCCGCCATGGTCTCCACCATGGCGGAGGCGGAAGAGACTCCCTCCACTGCACATGCGCGGGAAACTGTCAGCGGCCGCTGGCGCTCCTGCGCATGCGCCGCCCGATATGTCATTTCCGCACCAGCTGGCGGGGCAACAAAGGCCATTTCTGCCAGCTGGCGGGGCGGAAATTCCTCCGGCGTCGGCCTAGCCCCTCAATGTTGGGGCTCGGCCCCCAAAGATGCGGAGCATTCCGCACCTTTGGGGCGGCACCATGCCCGTCTGTTTGGCGCCGTTTTGGGCGCCAGTCGGCGGACATCGCTCCGTTTTGGGAGAATTTCGCCCCTGAAACTGACTCACAGATGGAAAACACCACAAGACCTAAGTTCTTTGGCATTTGGAAAGTTTTAATGGTACAGTCCTAGACCCCTAGGGCAGTCTGCTGTTAAACATCCAGCCAGTCAATACCAAAGCAGGACTCCAGGTTGACAACAGAACCTGCCTCAAGTCTAAATCTCTATGAAGCCTGGTTCTCTGGAACATTCTTGCCATTGCCTGCAGAATACGCCAAATCTTTGGATACCAACCTCGCCTTGCTGTGTCATCACTAACTTTGAAGGAGTTGGGGCAGCAGGGTGGCGCAGTGGGTTAGCCCTGCTGCCTCATGGTGCCGAGGTCCCAGGTTCGATCCCGGCTCTGGGTCACTGTCTGTGGTGGAGTTTGCACATTCTCCCCGTGTTTGCATGGGTTTCGCCCCCACAACCCAAACATGTGCAGTCTAGGTGGATTGGCCACACTACATTGCCCCTTAATTGGAATAAATGAATTGGGAACTCTAAATTTATAAAAAAAAGAAAACAAAAACTTTGAAGGAGTTCAACATTTCTTGTCAGCTGATCCCACCTGAACTTTACACTTATATGATGGAATGCTCAGTGGACTCTGACATTCATGAGAATTAATATTCCTACCTTTGTTTTAATTTGTTTGAAGATAGTGCAAGTTGTTAGACTCTTCTTTCCATCACTTTCTTTTGTCCTTGTGTGTGTATGTAGTTTCAATGACCATCTCCTGGGTTTGAATGTATGAATAAACAATACTTAAAACCTCAAGAGAGTTTGCCGCGTAGATGAGGTTCAGAGAAGGATTATTATACGAACACCAGCAATGGGCATGTTGTCTTATGTGGAAAGGTTGGAAAGGTTAAGCTCGAATCCAGTTCAGTTTAGAACAGTAAGAGGTGACTTGATCGTAACCTTCAAGGTCCAGAGGGTTTTTGATAGGGTGGGTGTGGAGAAGATGTTTTCTTTCATCGGAGAATCTAGAACCAAGGGTCACTGTTTAAAAGTAAGGCGTTGTTCATTTAAGACAGAGAAGAGGAAAAATGTGCTCTTTCAGAGGGCTGTGAGTCTCTGGGACTCTTCTTTAAAAGGCAGTGGAAGCAGAGTCTTTTAATATTTTTAAGGCATATATAGGTAGATTATTGATCAACAAGGGGGCAAAAGGTTATCGGGGTAGGCAGAATGTGGGATTGAAGTTACAATCAGATCAGCCGTGATCTTTTGGAATGACAGAGCAGGCTTCAGGGGTCAAGTAGATTACTCCTACTCCTAATTTGTATGTTCATATGTACATATGTTAGTATGGGTCATTTTAAAATTGATTTGATTTGATTTATTGTCATGTGTAGGTACAGTGAAAAGTATTGTTCTGCGTACAGAATTGACTTCCAAACAGAGAGTTTGTGGAGCCAGGCCACAGCCTATTGCAAAAAGTAAAACACCTCTGCTTACAGACAAATCTCCAGAAAAATACAGGAGTTCAGTTTGTCTTTCTCTCTGGCTGTAACAACCTGCACAACCATTCTTCATATGTGATCTGAGAGAGCAATTGATGATGCTATAAATGACCAGAGTGAACATTAAAATAAAGCCCAATGTATGTTTATTCATACATTCAAACCCGGAGGATGGTCATTGCAGCTACATACATACACAAGCACAAAAGAAGAGTAAAGAAAGAAGAGTTTAACAACTAGGAATATCTTTGAACAAATTAAAGCAAAGGTATAAGTATTAATTAATATGAATGTTAGAGTCCAGAATGTCAGAGTACTCTGAGTGTTCCGTCACTTAAGCATAAAATTCAAAAACAGCAATCAAGTGAGGAAATACCTTCAAGGAACTCAGAAACCCTGAGGGTAATTGCTAAATATTGGCGAAAAAGGGCTGGATTTTTCCATGGACTCCATAACCTCAACACTGGGACCAAAAGGGACCCAAGACATGAGCCCGGGTCTGCTGGAGGTGAAACTGGTAACCCAATTTCCGACACATTTACTGTCCTATTAAGGACAGAAGGTGTCCTCCTGGTGCAGATTACTCAATCAGAGGGCCGGTAGCTGTGCAACATCAGGAGCCCCACTGTGAGAGGTGGACACTGCTGAGGCAGGCTGGGCACAATGAGGTCACCACCTCAACATGGAAGCTCCCTCATAGCCAACAAAATATATGGCTGCACTGAAAACTTCCAAAGCTGGCAGGGCCATTGGGGTGGAGGAAAAACACTTCTAGCAAGTCACTAATGAGGCTGCCATCCCTGCGAACAAGGCTTGGAGCCTTCAGCTTCAATGTCCCATGGCCTGTTGACAGAATCCCTACAGTGCAGAAGGAGGCCATTCGGCACATTGAGTCTGCACTGACCCTTCACAAGAGCACTATACCCATGTTCACTCCCTTGTCCAACCCCGCCCCCCCCAAAAAAAAACCTGCAGATCCTTGGACACTAATGGGCCATTTATCATGACCAATCCACTTAACCTATACATCTTTGGACTGTGAGAGGAAACCAGTGTACTGGAGAAAGCCCATGCAGACAAAGAATGAATGTACAAACTCCACACAGGCTGTCAACCAAGGCTAGAATTGAACCCGGATCCCTGGCGCTGTGAGGCAGCAGTGCTAACCACTGTGCCGTGGTGCTGGTTAAGATAGCAGGCTGCCTTGATTGAGCCGATGGCCTCAAGTTACAGTCGGCGTCATGAATATGTAGGATTGACTGCCGAAGGATACTACCCAGGCCAAAAGTCTGGAACCATTTACATAAGAACCAGACAGATCTTTATGTGTGTGGGGAGTCGAAAGGTATTAGCATTTCATAGAATATACAGCACAGAATCATAAGCCATTCAGCCCAAATAGCCTGTGCTGGTGTTCAGAACCCACACCTGCCTCCTCCCATTCCATCCGCCATTTCTCAGCTGTTCTGTAAAATATTCTACTCCCTTTCCCTTTGTGCACTCATTCAGTTTTGAATGATCTCAGCTATTTGCCTCAATTACTTCCTATGGTGCTGAAATACACATTTTAACCAGTTTTGGAAATAACTGCAGAATCCATCCCAGATTCCTGTGCTGTCCCAATTAGCCTAACCTCGGTTGTTGGCAAGATTCTAGAATCCATCGTTAAGGATGAGATTTCTAAATTCTTGGAAGCGTAGGGTCGGATTAGGACAAGTCAGCATGGATTTAGTAAGGGGAGGTCGTGCCTGACAAACCTGTTAGAGTTCTTTGAAGAGATAACAAATAGGTTAGACCAAGGAGAGCCAATGGATGTTATCTATCTTGACTTCCAAAAGGCCTTTGATAAGGTGTCTCACGGGAGACTGCTGAGTAAAATAAGGGCCCATGGTATTCGAGGCAAGGCACTAACATGGATCGACGATTGGCTGTCAGGTAGAAGGCAGAGAGTTGGGATAAAAGGTTCTTTTTCGGAATGGCAGCCGGTGACGAGTGGTGTCCCGCAGGGTTTCGTGTTGGAGCCACAGCTGTTCCCTTTATATATTAACGATCTAGATGACGGGACTGGGGGCATTCTGGCTAAGTTTGCCGATGATAAAAAGATAGGTGGAGGGGCAGGTAGTATTGAGGAGGTGGGGAGGCTGCAGAAAGATTTAGACAGTTTAGGAGAGTGGTCCAAGAAATGGCTGATGAAATTCAACGTGGGCAAGTGCGAGGTCTTGCACTTTGGAAAAAAGAATAGAGGCATGGACTATTTTCTAAACGGTGACAAAATTCATAATGCTGAAGTGCAAAGGGACTTGGGAGTCCTAATCCAAGATTCTCTAAAGGTAAACTTGCAGGTTGAGTCGGTAATTAAGAAAGCAAATGCAATGTTGTCATTTATCTCAAGAGGCTTGGAATAGAAAAGCAGGGATGTACTTCTGAAGCTTTATAAAGCACTAGTTAGGCCCCATTTAGAATACTGTGAGCAATTTTGGGCCCCACACCTCAGGAAGGACGTAATGGCACTGGAGCGGGTCCAGCGGAGATTCACATGGATGATCCCAGGAATGGTAGGCCTAACATACGATGAATGTCTGAGGACCCTGGGATTATATTCATTGGAGTTTAGGACGTTGAGGGGAGATCTAATAGAAACTTACAAGATAATGAATAGCTTAGATAGGGTGGATGTAGGGAGGTTGTTTCCATTAGCAGGGGAGTCTAGGACCCGGGGGCACAGCCTTAGAATAAAAGGGAGTCACTTTAGAACAGAGATGAGGAGAAATTTCTTCAGCCAGAGAGTGGTGGGTCTATGGAATTCATTACCACAGAGGGCGGTGGAGGCCGGGACGTTGAGTGTCTTTAAGACAGAAGTTGATAAATTCTTGATTTCTTGAGGAATTAAGGGCTATGGAGAGAGAGCGGGTAAATGGAGTTGAAATCAGCCATGATTGAATGGTGGAGTGGACTCGATGGGCCGAATGGCCTTACTTCCGCTCCTATGTCTTATGGTCTTATGGTCTTATGTACCATTGCCCTAGATGGGACCAGTGTGCTCAGAACAAATAAGAGATCATAGATGAACTGCTCCTGCTCTGGGTTATTCTGTGCTGTCACAACAAGTACATTCAACCATTCCTGAAATAAGTTTGCAAGACGTTAGTTCCATCCAATTATAACCACAACTCTCTTCCAAGAAAACATAATGCCATCCAAAGACTCTTTGAGTTCAAATTTTGAAGTTGCAATTGAGGCAGTAGCTGCTGCATCTTTTAACGAAGACCTGCATAAATGTGTGAAATCGTGGAAAATATAGGAAGAAAATTGGCTACGGGATTTGTTTGGAATTATTTTAACAAAAATCCAGCACAAATCAATGGACTGAATTGCTTCCTTTTATTCCTTAAATTTGATCATTTTCGCCTCATAATAGCATAATGGCTTAAAATCCGTTTCCACATGCCCATCAACCTCTGTATATACCTCAACTGTCTCATAACTTCTTTGAAATAACTCATGTCTTTTTATGTTAAGCTTAATAGAGGGAAGAAAAATCTCTCTATTTATCTCTGTCCACCTATTCAACCTACTAATTGTCCAGAGAATTAAACAGGGAAATGGAAACAACTATTGCTGTTTAGCTCAAAGTTTGATCTGCTGAATCTTCTCATACAAACAACATGGGTTACTGAGATGCGATGGTACATTTTGTCATTGGGCTCATTTTAAGTGATTTTACCTGTTGGTTGATACGTAAAGTGCTGTGAAGTAACTGTCTGCTTTTTGAATTGGGTCTGTATTGTTGTTTATAATCAATCATACTTTTTCAGATATGTGGGACATTTCAAGACATTGTAGGTAATGTACCAAGGATGTACCAAGAAAGTCTGATAACCACTCACATTTATATTGTGTTTTTAATGGAGAAAACAAACCTTGGTATGAGAGCAAGAGGAGGCAGCCAAAAACTTATTTTAAAGGATAAGTTATAAAAATAGGTTTAAAAGTAGATTGGACAGGTGGAGGGCTCAGGGAATAAATTCCAGAGACTGAGACTGAGGAAGCTGAAGGTTCTGCCACCTAACCTGTACATCTTTGGACTGTGGGAGGATCCCGGAGTACCCAGAGGAAACCCACGTAGAAACGGGAGAATGTGCAAATTATACACAGACAGTCACCCAAGGCTGAAATTGAACCCAGGTTCCTGGTGCTGTGAGGCAGCAGTGCTAACCCAGAAACGGAATATTTAATAATTTTGTTGAAGTATTATTCAGAGTTTAACAATAATTTGCTGTCAATTTTCTGTAATGTGCTCAGCATCTTCGAGGATTTTGTTTAGATGCAGTTACAATTTATGAAGAAAATGAAAGATATTTTAAATTACTTGGTGTATATAGTAAGGTGCTGAAACAGACAAGCATTGGCTAACTTCTTGAAGGATTTACTAAGCACTGACGATGCTCCATAGCACTGCAAGCAAGCAGACAGAACACCTATATTTTTTTAAATGGTAATGATATTGACATAAACATACCAAAAGCATCACATTTCTCTTCTCCCAAATGCAAAGATCATAAACTTTCATCAAATATAAATACAAATGCACAGCCTTATCCCTGAGGAAAGATTAAAACAAACATAAGCTTGGCAATCAAGTCAGAAGGAACCTCATCAAAGCACATTGAATATTAAATGTGTTAGAAAAACAAAGGTAGTTTTAAGGGATTTATATTTGTATTGTTAAACATTATAAATGACGCACAGTTTTAAGTGTGTTTGATCTTTTTGTACCTGGAAGGATAAAACCTATAGTGAGATCCATGTTGCTACAGCAGGCAATAAATAAGGCAAACGGCATGTTGGCCTTCATAGCAAGAGGATTTGAGCATAGGAATAGGGATGTTTTTCTGCAATTGTATCGGGCATTGGTGAAGCCATGTCTGGAGTACTGTGGGCAGTTTTGGTATCTGAGGAAGGATGTTCTTGCTATGGAGGGAGTGCAGCAAAGGTTTACCAGGCTGATTCCTGGGATGGCAGGACTATCTTATGAGGAGCGACTAAGTCGATTAGGGTTATATTCATTGGAGTTTAGAAGAATGAGAGGAAATCTCATAGGAACTTATAAAATTCTAACAAGATTAGACAGGGTAGATTCATAAAGAAGGATGGTGGGGGTGTCCAGAACTAGGGGTCATAATTTGAGGACAAAAGGGTAAACCTTTTAGGACTGATGTGGGGGGAAATTTCTTCAACTAGAGAGTGGTGAATCTGTGGAATTCACTACCACAGAAAGTAGTTGAGACCAAAACGTGTAATTTCAAGAAGGAATTAGATGTAGCTGTGGGGCTCAAGTGATCAAGAGAAATGGGAAGGAGGCAGGATCACAGCAATCACAGCTCTTCACTTCTGTGAGACTTACACCCAAAAGTGTATTGAAATTGATGATCAACCAAGATCATAATGAATGGTGGAGCAGGCTCGAAGGTTCAAATGGCCTCCTACGGTTTCCATTTTCTATGCATGTTTCTACGTATTCTGAACAAAAGGTGGTTGTATGTGTGCAAGTTGGTTAAGTTCCAATTGTGTCTCTATTGTGCTTAGAGAGGGATACGATGAAAGGAATAAATAAACAAGCAGTAATTGCTTAGCAACTGGGGCCTTGAAAGGTAGAGAAACTTATAAGTTTTACTTTTAGCTGAATTTGTGGGCAGTAGGAGACAGGACACTGAGGAGAGAATCTCTCTAAACTCTGCTGCGCCACAAGAAGCTGGACAGGACAAGTTGCAAAGATGCAAGCTTCCGAAGAAACAAGATACAATCCAGATAACCAAGGAACTGGGACAGAAAGAACGTTTGAGATACCTGAAGTTAAGAGAACAGAGACCAAGTTATTATTCAGAATAAATCAAGGAAGAGTAAACAAAGTGTCCTGTGTTAAAGAGACAATTGCAGTAACTAGATTTAAAGTGGAACATCAAACTTCATAAATAGATGAAACATTTTATGCAATTTTAATGCAGGCTGATGATCAAGAGACAAAGCAACTGTGAACAGTTTACACAGCAGTCAAGGCAAGGAAATCCTAAAGGGGTTGGTGTAAAATCCTGGACAGGATTTCCTGTTAAAAGTAGAGCTGAAGCTTTCATTTAAAGTGTCATTTGGAAAACCTGGTCTGGATTCTATAATGCAAACTGCTAAGGGGAAGCAGTATTACAGGAGAAGATTTTAAAGTGCTTTTGGGAGTGGAGCTTGGAGACTCTCATGTGATCATCATCTGGCGTGTGTCGCAGGAGAAATCCACAGACTCTAGCTTGGTTTCAGTGTAGATTATGTGTATTTGTCCATCGTCAGTTTGTGTGCTTAAAAGGGACTTTGTTTTAATGAGGCCAGCATAGATTAAGATGTACTTTGTAATCCGTGTTAATCCTAAAACTTGTGTATAATTGTCCAGCTAAGGGAGTAGTGTATAATAATCCAACTTATCATGTTTAATAAATGTATTTTTCTTAGCGTTAAAACTAATTAGTGGCCATGTGACTCTGTTCCTCCATGCCTCATATAAAAAAATAAACGTTTCAGTCTTTTGAGCTAGGGTTCCATTCTGGGATCTCCTTGTCCAGTTATAACATCAATTGGGACCATAACAAATAGAACACAGACCAAACATACTCAGAGAGAAGCATCGAAAATAGGAGCAGGAGTAGGCCATTCAGCCCTTCGAGCCTGCTCCACCATTCAATCTGATCACAGCTGATCCTCTTTCTCAATGTTATAATACCGCACTCTCCCAATACCCTTTAAAACCAAGATTGTTAGCTCAAAATGAACAAGGACAGTAGGGCCAGAGAATGGCAAATCCAAATTATTGAAAATATATTTTTTTCTATTTATGATGAAATAAATAATAAATTGCCAAATAAATTTAGAACGGATATCAGCAAGACTTATTTATTCACGGAGCGATGGATATTTGAAATAATCCATCAAATTCAATAATGAAAGCAAAAATAATGTACTGTGTTACTGTTGTGTTCTGAGCCCGATCCACAGGGAATCTGAGAGAGGGGCCGGGGGGTGATCAACTGCACAACGAAAGAGAATAAAAAGTGCTTCGATTTCTACAAAAGCAGAAACCTTTTGAGGTTAATATTTATGGTTATTGAAACTTCTTTTTCTTCCTCCTGCATTATAAGCCATTCCATGTGTTCCCATGTCTTGTGCAGACATTGCGCACAGCTTTCACTGAAATTCCCTGACAAAGATTTAGCTGAAAGGTAGAATATGACGTATGTTTCAGTATGACCTAGGTCTACTATCTCCTGAGTGCATGTGTCACAAATCATCAGCTGTTGCTACAGAGGAGCAGATGAGTTATGACATTCTTGATATTGCCAGTTTTAGTGAGGGCAGCATAGTTAGGTGGCTAAGGATTCAGTGTTAAAGAGACAATTGTACTAACTAGTAGTACCATGCTTAACACCAGCTCACACGAAAGGAACGTGGTGACTGATTCGAGTGCCAATAATGGGATGGAGGATAGGCAATACATAGCCTGACTGCTGGGATCGTCTTCCTCATCTGAGTATAAAATGCCACAAGCTAAAAAAAATACAAAATATTTCAATCTGCTTGGGGTCTTTTGCTCAAAATCAATGCCCAGGAGAAAATAGAGATATTCTTATTCACCCTTATCACTTGCTCCAGTGCAACTGAGAAACAGTGTGCGCTCCATTCTGTCATAAGCTTGCATTGGTTGCAATCTTTTTGGGGACTATTGATATGTTGGACTACCTTCAGTTTAGCTCTAGTTAATTATCATTTATCTGCCATAATTAAAAGGATGGCTCTGGGCTCGTGCCTATAACCACCAGTCCTGGGCGTAGGACAAAATTAACACTGTACTGGTGTCTGGCTCAGTATGTTTAGTTAATATTTTAGCTTGATGAACATTTGTCAATTGTCTATTCTGGGGCAGCACGGTAGGACAGTGGTTAGCACTGTTGCCTCACAGAACCCAGGTTTGATTCCGGCTGTGGTCACTGTCTGTGTGGAGTCTGTACGTTCTCCTTGTGCCTGCGTGGGTTTACTCTGGGTGCTTCTGTTTATCCCACAAGTCCCGAAAGATGTGTTGCTAGGTGAATTGGACATTCTGAATTCGCCCTCAGTGTACCTGAACAGACGCCGGAGTGTGGTGACGAGGGGATTTTCACAGTAACTTCATTGCAGTGTTAATGTAAGCCTACTTGTGACAATAATAAAGATTATTAAAGATTATTGTTATTATTATTCTGACAATAAGTAATCGACCTGAATTCTTGAGCAGAATCCTGTGCTCTCGCTGGTGACCAGCTTGGTCAACTTAGGCGAGATGGCAGCATATCTGAGCCCAGCTGCCTTCCCAGCAACATCCAAAATAAGTTCGGGGTGGGAAGGCCCACGGTTGACAATACCATCCCTTCAGTGGTCAATTAATAAAAACTTAAAGATCTCATCTCGCCGCCTCTGGGTTTGGCCCAGCTAAGGGCAGCACGGTAGCATTGTGGATAGCACAATTGCTTCGCAGCTCCAGGGTCCCAGGTTCGATTCCGGCTTGGGTCACTGTCTGTGCGGAGTCTGCACATCCTCCCCGTGTGTGCGTGGGTTTCCTCCGGGTGCTCCGGTTTCCTCCCACAGTCCAAAGATGTGTAGGTTAGGTGGATTAGCCATGATAAATTGCCCTTAGTGTCCAAAATTGTCCTTAGTGGTGGGTGAGGTTACTTGGTTATGGGGATAGGGTGGAGGTGTTGACCTTGGATAGGGTGCTCTTTCCAAGAGCCGGTGCAAACTCGATGGGCCGAATGGCCTCCTTCTGCACTGTAAAGTCTATGATAAGTGAGCTGCAGCCGTGCATGTAGCCTGTCACCTGGGGGGAGTTTCTCAATCAGATGCACTCAGTGGCTGATCGAGGGACAGGACATCAAGAACGTGGTGCTGGCTGAGAGACACCCCTCTAACCATTCTTCTAAATCCCATGACCCCTACCCCATGAAACCCCCAATCCCACTTTACTTGTCTATGTCCTGGGTCACTCTGCAGTCCCTGGACTCCAGGGGTTGTCCTTCAAACATCAGCTACAGCCTCCTCAATGGCGCTGCTGAGTGCAACAACTGCTGGTGTTTTGGCTTGTGCCTACCCGAAGTGAGGCTGCAGGGGATCTCTCGCCGACTCTCCACCGTTTCACTGCCCACATGTGCTCCCTGGCTTACTGAGTATTTCCACCATACTTGGTCCTAATTTCAGATTTTCAACACCTGCGGTATTTTATTTTTGGTTTTGGAATTTTCTTGCAGTGGTTAATCTGAGGTTTGTAAATTTAAAAAAAACTTTTATTTCTATATTTCCTCTTCCGAGGAATCATATTGGACTTGATACGTTAACTCTGCTCCTCTCTCCACAGGTGCTGCCAGACTGGCCATCAATCTGACCCGAATAACCCCCACCGAATAACCCCCACCACCACCAGCCCTGACGAGCCCTTAACCTGACAACCAAACCTAACTACTTGCTAAGTCACCTAGTCACTACCATCCTACCCACCTCCCACATCTACCACCCTTCCCAGGTGCCAGCCTCCCCACATGCCAGCCTACCCACCTGTCACCTTACACATGTACCCACCCTACCCAGCAGCCGTCCTACCTGCTCATCTCACCGATCTACCCACTGACACACTCATCCATTTATTCACCCATTTACTCATAAAATTGTTCACTAAAACCCTTAACCACTTCCTAGAATATGGAAGCTGTTGCCATAAAAAGGGGGCATGACCCATATGTGGATTCTCTTTGCTGCTCTCTGCGAGAATTCCTGCACTGAGGTAGTTCCGTAGGAACCACCATTGGAGGTTGGAGCCTTCTCAAAGTATCCAGATAAATAGGTAGTTTTCTGTCCGATCTGAGTCAGACACAGGGGTTCTGACTCTGATCGGAAGTTTGGGGCCAATGTATTGAATGAGAACAGGATCAGAAGACAGAAAAAAAAAGCCATCCTCTTAGCTTTGGAATGGATGAATACTCTCATTGTCTTCTCCAAACAGGTCATAACCTGCTGAAGAAATTACACATGTAGAGCTGAATGTAAAAGCAATGGCGGTGGCCATTTTCAGCGGTTGGAGATTAAGCGTGGAACAAGGCTGCCACAGACATATCCAGAAGTCTCCAATGGAATTCACAATCCAGAATCGCAGAATAGTGACAGCACCGAAGGGAGCAATTTGTCTAGTCATTTCTCTCCAAAGAAGAAAGCACCTAGTGCCACCCCACTGCCTTCTCCCTATAGCCCGGCATACTCCTTCTTTTCTGATAATAATCCAATTCCCTCTTAAATGCATTGATTGGACCTGCCCCCACCACAATAGCAATCAGACAGTCAACTACCGGCCATTAGGGCTTCTGAAATGGCTGCATCCTTTGTGGACTTTTCTGACCCCTTATCAGTCCTTAAGGATGGAGGGTTCAATCCCCTCCAAGACCTGACAACAAATCGGAGGACTGGCAGCTCTTCAGTTCCAGTAGTGCTGCCGGGTGCAGTGAGTACCGTTGGGATGCAGCAAGCCTGCAGTAACCAGTCTGGAGGAGGCCATGGAGTCAAAGTGTGTTTGTGAGATAACGAGGGCTAGTCACACAGGTCCTGGGACGTTGGTTGGTCGGGTGGAGGGGGAGGGGAGGGGAGGGGGGTGCTGCTTTTGGGGACGTTGGATGTGAGGGCATGGTGGTTGTTTCAGGAAAGTTGTCTTTATCGTCAGGACGGCCCACTATGATTACTGCATAATCAGGATTGCTCCCCCCCCCAGTGAGCCCTTCGGGAGGCTGTCAGATTTTTACTGGTTTGCCCCTAACCCCCCTTGGCGGGCAAACCTGCTAACCCCCCACACCGCTGTTGAAGGGCTGAGGCCCTTAGGTGGCACATAGTTGGCCCCTTAATGAATCCAGCACTCTCCTGAGGGGTAATTAAACTCAACCCCAAAGTATGTCGCTAAAAGCCGGAAGGCCCTGTTGGGAATCTACCTGGCTCGCAATGCCTCATGAGATCTAAAGCTATATCGCGAACCTTTCCGATGCAAATCCCCCCCATTATGGGATTACCTTCTGGAAAATGTGCATATTAGAGCAAGACAGTTGGTCTCACTTTAATGTGCAGATTCCCAATGTACCTGAGGCATTTGGATCCAGCCCTTCGCATCGGAGACCTCGGGCAAACACCGTTTGGTACCCGTCTCCACAAACGGAGACCAGATGGAATGGCACTCTTGGGAGTGTCCCAAGGGATCGGAGGCCCCCAGCTGCATGCCTGGCTTTTATCGGCCACGCTGTGGTGCGGCAAGCTGCCTTTCAGGAGTACTGTGGAATTTGGATCATGCCCTCTGACTCGGAGTCCTGTTCACTGCAGCTGTTTGCACTGCTGGGACTGGATTGGCCAGCAGCTCTTTAAGAGCAGGATCTCCTCTTCGTGAGGGGCAAAGTCCCATCTGTCATGATATGCAAACATGCAATCAATGAACACTCAGAATAGGACACAACCAATGGCAGTCAGGACACTCAGATGTGGCATCATCACAAGGGGGCATGACATAAACACTATAAAAGGGATGAGGCACTCACACCTTGCCTCTTTCCACAGACAGACATCTAGAGAGTGAGCCAGGGTTGATCAGCTACGTCACACCCCAGCACATGGCTAAGAGCAAGCTGGTACAGTTAGACTGAGTTACTACAGTTAGATTAGCAGAGAGTTGAACTCATTTGAGAACTGTGTTAATAGTTCAATAAACACATTGAACTCATTTCAGAGTCTGGAGCATCCTTTAGTTAAGACTGCATCAAGTAGCAGCCTGTGTTAAACGAAGCAGCATAACACAACATACCAAGAGTGCCTGTTCAATCTATTTAGTTCAACTCAGCAAGATCCGTGACAACCTGCTACTGAATACAGGCACAATGGACAAGATTCAGGCTCCTCATCAGCTCAGGACCACCGGCAATCTTAGTGCCAACTGGCGATCATTCAAGCAGAAATTTCAACTATACGTGGATGTGGTGAACCACTGTAATAGGAGATGTAAGGTAGGCCCTGCACTACAGGTTCGCCGGTAGCTCCTGCCGGCTGGCTCCGCCCACGGAGAACTGTATAAACATGCATGACCTCCAGTGCCCTGCCATTTCGCCAGCTGCAGCAGAACGCCACACATCTGACTGTAATAAAACCACAGTTGTACCCAACTTTAGTCTTTATGCAATTGATCGTGCATCAATTTATTACAGTCAGATTTTCCACAGAATGGATATCCAAATTAAGCCCGATCGCCTGCAGCTGGATCCGCACTCGCCCGACGCCAGGAAAGACTTTGCTCACAGGCTAGCATGTTCTGAAGCCTACACCAACGCGGCGGACCCCGCGCCAACAAAGGCTCAGAAGATAAACGTCCTGTACTCCAGACTGAGCTCCAGCGTGTTCCCGTTGATCCAAGACGCCACGAATGACACAAAAGCAATGGAACTCCTTAAGGAACACTACGCGCAGAAGGCGAACACACTCTTCGCCAGGCATGTACCCCCGCTCGCAACTATCTGGTGAGTCCATCGAAGACTTCTGGCCGGCCCTAATTCCACTCATCCGGGACTGTGACTGTCAGGCAGTTATGGCCGCCGCACACGCGAATCACCTCATGCGCGATGCCTTTGTGACGTCATGACGTGTGCGAACTGCGGCACTGCCCATTTAAAAAAAAACTGCCCTCCAAGAGGCAAACGCTGTTTAAACTGTGGGAAACCAAACCACTATGCAGCCCTGTGCAGATCTGCACCACCAGTCAGGAGCCAGTGCTCCCAATTCCGACAGCGACGCATCAGAAGTGTGCAACACCGAATGTATGACTCTGATCCAGGCAGTGCGACGGATCCAGATGATAAATACCTGGACAACATTTACCGAGTTGGCATTATTAAAAAGTGTGAATACGCCACACCGGACACATCGTGAGTCCAATCAATCCTGGCCGTGGATTCCGAGGGCGAATGGCATGCAGTGATGAAGGTCAACTACTGCCCCATCCAGTTCAAACTGGACACAGGTGCCTCCGCCAACCTGATTTTGCAGGTGGACTTCAAGAGAATCAAGAACCCTCCACAATCCTTCTAGCTGCCTGCACACTCCTGGACTACAATGGAAACGCAATCAAGGCACTGGGGTCCTGCCATCTGCAGGTGTCCAGCCGACACACACAAGCAAGCTTACGCTTCGAGATTGTTAAACCAGAAGCAGGGTTGTGACGCACATGCCACCGATCTGGACATGCTATCCCCGGCAGACACGGTCAGGATCAAGATACCGGATGGAGGGTGGTCTGCTCCGGCTGTCGTTGTTCGACAGGCCACGCCCAGATCCTATGTCATACGTATGGCTGACGGCTCCATTGTGCGAAGGAATCGAAGGGCACTGCGAAATGTTGCTTGCCACAACCACTTTCCCCTCCATTTCCACATGTCGAATTGCCACCTCCAGACACCTCGAACCATGAGGCCACCAGTTGTGCCTCCCACTTGCCTGTCAAGACACCGTCATCCCCTCCACCACCTCTCCGGCGGTCGACGAGGTACAGACGCAAGCCTCAGAGACTGGACTTATGAGCATTTGTTTCGTTTGTTCTGTTCTATATTCCTCAGTAAGTCACATTAGACAGACACATTCACATGTATATACATCTAAAAAAAAACACAAAAAAAAGGGGAGATGTCATGATATGCAAACATGCAACCAATGAACACTCAGAATAGGACACAACCAATGGGCAGTCAGGACACTCAGAGGTGGCATCACTACAAGGGGGCATGACATAAACACTATAAAAGGGATAAGGCACTCACACCCTGCCTCTTTCCACAGACAGACATCTAGAGAGTTAGACAGGGTTGATCAGCAGCATCACACCCCAGCACGTGGCTTAGAGCAAGCTGGTACAGTTAGACTGAGTTACTACAGTTAGATTAGCAGAGAGTCGAACTCATTTGAGAACTGCGTTAATAGTTCAATCAACACGTTGAACACATTTCAGAGTCTGGAGCATCCTTTAGTTAAGACTGCATCAAGTAGCAACCTGTGTTATCCGAAGCAGCACAACACAACACCACCCGCACCTTGTTAAGGCTGTCCCAGCGTATTATCAGTGCGGGAAACCCCTTTTTCAAGTCAACAAGCTGCCGACCAACTTTACTACTGGTGGGTGAACAATATGTCCACTTGTAAAATCCACCCCCTGATCTGTGTGCTTCCACCATGAGCTAAAATAATTGTGTCAGGGAGACATACTTTGGGGTAGAATTTAATTACCCCTCAGGAGATGCAAGGATAAAGGGCTGTAGAATTGGACAGAAGATGAAAGGTTGGAGTGGATGGAATGTCGATTGCCTTCCTGACTCCTGCCAATTTAGTCCAGGATGAGGAAGGTTGAGGATGGCATTCCATCTGGGAGCCAATTGAAGACATTAAGGAGCCAATTAAGTGCACTGCTGGTGCCACCTGGGCATCCTGGCAGTGTCAGCCTGGCACCTTGGCAAGTTGTCATTAATTGACCCCAACTGAGGCAAGAGCAGATGGTCCGGCCTCGGTCTCGCCTATCCGACCATAACATTGCAGAGAGGTCAGGATGACCCAGTTTCTTTATATTAGCGTCAGTCATTGATTCCGGTTTCAAAATTATTGCAGAGGTTATTTTTTTTAAATCTCACTGAGCTTTTAATTGCTGCAGCATTATTACTGGTATTCTCCAAGGAGAATGTCTTGTGACTCAGGTCCCCCTCCCTTGTCCTCCATCATCTCTGGCTGAGCTTGTCAGATTTCACAGAGGATTACATCTGTCAACAAACAGGAATGAATGGACTGACCACCCCTGGATCCCACCAACATTTGAAAACCTCTGTCAAGCTCCACTTGTGACAGACACTTACTAACATCGAAAAGCAGGCTGATAGATCCTGACTAAATGGATTAATTGCAGTCTGTGGTTCCTGTCATGCATTGATTTAATGTAAGAAATCATTATATTATAATCTGCAATCTAAGCAACATAGCCTAACCTCCTAATTAGGATGAAAAGCTCTGCAAATTGCAGCGACCAGAAGTCAGGATAAGTCAATATTTTTAATAAGGATTAATTAAAAACTCTACAAGGTCATATGGAAAGCTATGCTGCCATGTATATTGATTAACAGTTGATATAACATCTCATAAGGAGCTCATTACAGGAACATCAATCTGACATCGCCCGTCTCTTATTATTGATCAATTCTGAAACGGAGTGAAGGAAAACAACAAATGCTGACATCCCCCAATTTCAGAAATTGTGCATCATTGAACTATTCACACATCTGTTGGCCTCGCGCACCACACACCACAAGTTCACAGTCTTACTTTAACGGGAGTCCTCTTAAGTAAGTTGGTGCAGATCACACCAGAAGCGCATCTTATCACATTCCACAATCGATAGGGGTGCCTGCGTGAAAATGTCAGATCTAGTCCAATGCCTTTTCTTGTTAGCTTGGATCTTGTATGTCTCTCCCATGCGGACCATGAATTGGATTTGATTTGAATCTGAATTGTTTTTTGGAGCAAGAAGGTGGATTGAGGCTTGCCCTGCCCACTCTGATCACCGGCTTTGTCACTTTGAGGAAGGAATGAAATAAAGTGGCACAGTGGTTAGTACTGTTGCTTCACAGTGCCAGGGTCCCGAGTTTGATTCCCACTTGAGTCACTGTCTGTGCGGAGTCTGCAAGTTCTCCCTGTGTCTGCGTGGGTTTCCTCCGGGTGCTCCGGTTTCCTCCCATAAATTCCGAAAGACGTGGGGCGAAATTCTCCCCCAACGGCGCGATGTCCGCCGACTGGTGCCAAAGACGACGCCAATCAGACGGGCATCACGCCGGCCCAAAGGTGCGGAATGCTCCGCATCTTTGGCGGCCTAGCCCCAACATTGAGGGGCTAGGCCGACACCGGACGGACTTCCGCCCCGCCAGCTGGCAGAAATGGCGTTTGTTGCCCCTCCAGCTGGCGCGGAAATGCGGCGCATGCGCGGGAGCGTCAGCGGCCGCTGACAGTTTCCCGCGCATGCGCAGTGGGGAGAGTCTCTTCCTCCTCCGCCATGGTGGAGGCCGTGGCGGAAGGGAAAGAGTGCCCCCACGGCACAGGCCCGCCCGCAGATCGGTGGGCCCCGATCGCGGGCCAGGCCACCGTGGGGGCACCCCCCGGGGTCAGATCGCCCCACGCCCCCCCCAGGACCCCGGAGCCAGCCCACGCCGCCTGGTCCCGCCGGTAAATACCAGGTTTGATTTACGCCGGCGGGACAGGCAATTTCTGGGCGGGACTTCGGCCCATCCGGGCCGGAGAATTGAACGGGGGGTCCCGCCAACCGGCGCGGCCCGATTCCCGCCCCTGTCCAATCTCCGGTACCGGAGACTTCGGCGGGGGCGGGATTCACGGCGGCCAACGGCCATTCTCCGACCCGTGAATTGGACATTCTGAATTCTCCCTCTGTGTACCCAAACAGGCGCCGGAATGTGGTGACTCGGGGCTTTTCACAGTAACTTCATTGCAATGTTAATGTAAGCCTACTTGTGGCACTAATAAAGATTATTATTATTTTTTTTAAATTAAAAATTGAAGACTGATGATAAAAGATGATGGGCTCACTTCATTTTTTCCTTGTTGTTCCACGCAACACGAAGCAATTTGCACCTAACTGCAAGTGGATGAAATACAGGAGAAGGCCAGGTGATGTAGTGCATCCAGAAATTAGTTTGAAATATTTTGAAATAGTCGCACAAATTTGTTTTCCCTTTCCATTTCTCTCCCCCTGCTCTCCCCACCACCAACACACAATGAGTTATCAAGGTGAGCAGGGTGACTAGGGAAGGATAAAAATAATTCCCAAGAGGCAGGCATCACCACACACAGCAGAACCTGGCTTCAAGGACACTCACAATTGATAACCATAAAATATGGTCACTTCACCATCGTCCCTAGTATTTTACATCACAGAAATATACAAGAGGCACTCTAAAATGACAGACACTTGCAAATTTATTGACTATGGACAGCCTTCAAAGAACAAAGAACAAAGAAAAGTACAGCACAGGAACTGGCCCTTCGGCCCTCCAAGCCTGTGCCGACCATGCTGCCCGTCTAAACTCTTCACTACCTTCTCCACCTGTAACAAGCCCTGTTTACTTTGTGTTACATCTTAAACCAGGAGTCCAGTAAACATTTTCAGAAGCAATGTCAACGGGGCCTAATTACAAAAGGCGGATTTCAATTATTTGCATGAATAGAAAATCAATTGTACTTTTTAATTGCTGATTTTATGAACACAAAACCGCTTAAGAAGAGATTTGTTTGCCAGACTATACTGGGTTAAAATTCATTAACTGATGATGATCGATGTAAAACCTGGCTAAACCTACATGCCGTACAATGACCATTTGGAAAATACAAAACCCTGCAAAATACTTCAGATGATGCCAATTCCCTACGTTTCACTGTACCTTATCACTACTTATCAAGTGTGGTATCAGCTCAGTCCTGGTCGCAGGGTGGATGAGTGTCTACCCTTTCATTGGAGGACTGCATGGCATGGACGAAGAGGAGGCACATTGGGAGGTGCAGGCTCAAATTACTGGGGTTGCGAATGAATATAAATCTTAGAATGGAGAGCAACACGTTCTGATAGACAATTCATCACAGCTCCAGTGATTGTTGCCTGCAGTTATGGCATTATGTTATAGTTAGAAAATTAGCTGCTTTTTCCATTTACATTTTTATTGGTTTTACAAGTAAATAGCAAGTGATCTAATCATCCCATTCTGAATCTCACACAACCCCCGAACATAGTCATGCACAAACCAATGAAATGCCATGTGTGGAATAAACTAGCTGAGTTAGAATATTAGAGGCGTGAGACTGAATAAATATTTTGTAGGTTTACGTCTTGGTTTTTTAAGGATAATAGTGACTGTATAAATAAATTGTCTTCATGGTATTAATTAAACAAACACTAGTTTACAATAGGGCTTTTGATCTGAAGGTGTTGTTTGAAATACACTTTCAATAGAATTAACATGCTAAGAAATGTTTGAATTGCTAATCTCCTGATCTGACTATCCCCCCCCCCCCCCCCCCACCGGATTTTAAAACTGTAGAGCTCCAACCCGCTCCAATTCTTTGCTTCCTCCTCCAGTCTCCATGCTTTCAAAACCAAAACTTGATATCAGCAGGTCGATCTTTCATCATCCCATCTAACCAAGCAGAATATGAACGGTTTTGTTGGGGTGAATAGGAAAAAAAGGGGGCATTCTGTCTAGCCAGGGAGGCTGTGATGTGGGGGTCACCAATTCGTAATTGTCACTGAGAGACTGAGTAATGAAATATGGGAAAGTTTCTTTATGTAAAAGGTTGTAAAGCATGAAATGCTTTGCCACAGGGAGTGTTTGAGGCAGAGACCATTGCACCTTCAAAGGAAAATTGAATCAATTTATGAAGATCGGTTGATCATTGAATCAATCATAGAATCATAGAATACCTAGTGTGCAGAAGGAGGCCATTTGGCCCATTGAGTCTGCACCAGCCCTCTGCAAGAGCACCCTACCCCAGGCCCAATTCCCCGCCCTATCCCCATAACCCCACCTAACCTTTGGTCACTAAGGAGCTATTTAGCATGGCCAATCCACCGAACCTGCACATCTTTGGACTGTGGGAGGAGACCGAAGCACCCGGAGGAAATGCGTGCAGACCTCGGGAGAATGTGCAGGCTTCACATGGACAGTCACCCAAGGTCAGAATTGAACCTGGGTCCCTGGCTCTGTGAGGCAGCAGTGCTGAGCTATGGGTGAGAGCACGGACATGGGATTAGTTTTGGATTTTTCTCACTCAGATATTCTGAGCCAAATGGCCTCATCCTGTGGTTAAATGTTTCAGTGCTCCTTGGCCCTCTTTTCAATCCTTGCAGCGTCCTGTGTTCAGTGTCATCACATCTCTCAATGCTAACGGAGTTCTGAACAAGTAGGATTTAACCTTAGCTGACAACAAAAGGCACACTCATTTTATCAATCTTACACTATCTAAGTATTCATAATCTCATACATCACCAAAATTACATTGAAGGAGAGCATGATAACTTCATCTTTGGAAGCAATTATTTTATCAGATTTCCGCTTTGTTTGTTGCAGTGTAGTATCATACTTTTCAGAATAACTTGGGGCGGTTAGCTAAGTATGCTGCTTGTAATCTCCTGCTCCCTGTTGCATGTTTTGCACAGTGGGGTGTGTGGAGCCACTAACCCATCGCTGAGTTTGTTTAATCATAAATAAATCGAATAGGTCCAGCGAGGTGTTGAGGAGAAATATGATGGCCACCTAGAGTGTGGTCAGAATGTGAAAGTGTTTGCCACGAGGTGTCATTGGGCTGAGGTACAATTGAATTGTAATTGAGATGCATTCAAGGGGATGTTAGATGAACACATGAGTGACTAATGAATAGAAGGTAATGCAAAAAGAATTGAATGATGGTGGGAGGAATCTTGTGTGGAGCATAAACACCGACACAAACAAGTTTGGATGAATAGCTTCTTTCTGTGCTGTTCATGTAATTAATAATAATAATCGCTTATTGTCACAAGTAGGCTTCAATGAAGTTACTGTGAAAAGCCCCTAGTCGCCACATTCCGGCGCCTGTTCGGGGAGGCTGGTATGGGAATTGAACCCGTGCTGCTGGCATTGTTCTGCTTTACAAGCCAACTGTTTAGCCCACTGTGCTAAACCAGCCTGGACACGCTCAACAGGCACAATATAAAAGCTAACACCTGTACATCTATCTCATTAATATTGCATGAAAGGTGTACATCGCATACACCGAAATCATGCAATGTTTGCACAGGAGATGTTTATCCAGCTGCTGTACCTGCTGGAGTAACTGAAGAAATGAACACTGATCCTTCCCTCAGCTGCACAGAGCTTGTCATACTCTCAGACATAAGTTCTTCTGGAATAGCGGGTGTAAAGTGCATGACGCATCTGCGCAGGAGGAGACAGTATCCATTTCACACTCCATTTCATGCAGGCGTTGACATGGATGTCGACTGTAACATTCCAGGTTTTACCCAGTGCACACAGGAACTGACAGCAACTGCATTGTACCAGACATTATCTGGTGGAACAGGCTATAGAGTTCTTTGGAAGGATTAGCTAGATGAGTCCCAAAAAAGCCTTCCTCAGAGTGCTTCACTTTGTGTACTACTGATGCAGTAGTTGACACCGACACCACTCATATGACACTACACTTTGCCGAACATGCACATTCATCCTAGCCCTAAAGATCAGACTAAACATGATTGTTGACACTGAGACAGATACCAACCAAACTGTGTCAGGCATTACCTGTTGTGTGTTGTGGATACAGGGGTTGCGGGCACACAGTATCACACATCATCTCTTTTATGTATGAAGGCTGCTTTTACACCGTACTAAATGTTATCATCTGTGCATAATAAAGGCAAACCGTGGCTCTGTACTGTGCACAATGAAGGCAAACCGCGGCACTATACATTCAGTTGCTTGCGATAATGTAATAGGCATGATCCACCATCTATTGTAGAGGAAGGTGCCATCATGCCAAATCAATTGCATAAATAATAATAATCTGTCCAAAAGTGCATTTAGAAAGCAAGATGTAAATGTAACTTCGAAAAGAATTTTAAAATGCTTACATTACCACATCGACTACCCTTCAAACTGTTTCAATGAGTGTGAAGCAGTTTGGGGCACTCATATATTTTGAAAAGCACCATGCAACTACAAATCCACTTTCTTTCTTTTGCATGAGCAAATTAAAGCTTCTGCAGAAATTATTTAATTTTATCATTTTTTTTGGCGAGCCCCACAAAGGAGGAAAAAAAGTGCCTTAAACCCGAGGGAAGAGAGAATATGCAAAAATAGTTGAAATTATTGATGCACGCTTTCATAAATGGTACGAGACCGATCATTTGACAGGCTGTGATAAAAGAGGCAAGTTTCACGTACGGGCCCATGAGAAGAGAGGACAGAATATCTCACTGCTTTTGGCACATTCAGCAGAGAATGCTGAGCTCAAAATTCTGCAGTCACAAAAATATCACTGCAATCCTCAAAGGGGTTATTGAGACTTGTGAAGACAAAGTTCAGCACAAGTTAATGCTGTCGCTAGCGAACTCAAGACAGACATGTGTTCATTAATACAGCCGCAGGTCTTCACCCATCAGCCTTTCAGTGATTTTCTTCACCCCAGTATCACAAACTATCTTCACCTCAGTATCACAAACTATCAGTGAATTCAGCAGGTTTGGAACATACTTGAAGCAATGTGTAATAGAAATGGCAGATTCAGTCAACCAGGACTCAATGAATTTCTTGTACATAAACATTTCTTCAAATAAAATGTTGGAAGATCAGAAACAGAGCTGTCAGCATTGGAGAATCAAACACCTCTCTCCCATTGCTGTTTTAATTCTGTGCCTTTATTAGGCTCCCCTTTGTTAGGTACACCAAGGGTTTAGATTCAGAGTAAATCTGTTCAGATTTTGTTCGATGAACCTATATGTATAAAAACAAAATTCAGGTGCTGTAAAACCAAAGCAAAACAAGAAAGTGCTGGAAATAATCAGCAGGTTTGGCAGCCTCTGTGAAGAGAGAATTAGAATTGTTTCAGGTCTGTGACCTTTAATCAGAACTCAATTATTTTTAGTGAAAATTTACACTCAAATTATTGGCATCGCTGCACTATGACATTCAGTGGCAGGAACAGAAAGAGCTAAGGAGGAATATGAGTTTGAAGGTTTATTTTCATCTTAGAACATACTGAGTTGACCTAATAATGTCCACAAAAGGTGTTGTTTATAGATCGCTCACCATCTGAGAGGTGAAGAAACATGGTGTACCATGAACCAACATTCAGGGCGGAATTTTCCCCCAAAATGACTAAGTGTCATTTTGGGCATGAAAATCGGTGCAAATTGTGCTGGCTGTTCCAGCGCAGTTCCGGCAACAACTTTTTTGCAAAGTGAACCAGTTAGTCCCAATCACTGGCAGTTAGTTACTTTATATTACGGCAAGTTCTTTCCTCCTTCCAGTATTGAGCAAACTCTCTTTTGGAAGCAACTATTGAATCTATTTCTACCACACTATCAGGAATTGAATTTCAAGTCCTAACCACTCACCGAGTTTTTAAAAATCCACATGCAGCGGCCTCCGGTGTCAAGCGCCTCAAACCTGTGCCCGTGGATTATTGATCTTTCAGCCATTGGGAACAGTTCTCTTTATTAAAGCAGTTGATTAATTGGTGTAGTTTGATGGTGTCGAGTGAGGATTGATTGTTGGTCAGGACCCCAAAAGAACTTGCTTGTCATTTATACGTTGCTATGGCATTCCTCTACATTCTCCTGAGCAGGTAGCCAGTGCTATAATTTAACATTTCGTGCAAAGAACAACATCACTTACAAAGAAACAATCCCTTGGTGCTTCACCTGTGTCAGCCTAGTTTATGGGCCCCTGCAGTGAGGCTTGAAACAGTTAACAGAAAATAAAAATCCTATCTGCAGTTACTGTTGAATCATGCGATTTATTAACTTACTTCAAAAAAGATATGCTGTAAAACTGTCAGAATGAAAATAGAATACACTGCATAAATATATGGAATACATATACTTATGTGATCTACATCACAAGTGGAATATAAACTAGATCCCAAAGGACTTTATAGTGCATCCTTTTTAAGCTGTGCATTAAAATTATGTTTTGTTTCTAAAGACATTAAGGAAAGTTCATGAGGTAAAAGCAATGGATTTGAAGTTGAACTTGGTGCATCACAGATTGCACACAAGAAGACATTATGGAGTGCTAATTTAGCTATCGCTATCCAATATGGTTTAAGAACACTACACCTTAAACATAGCCTTCATACAGATTTTCGAAGGGAACAAACATCCCATAAATAAGATAATGGTGTGATGATGAGACCATCTGAAAATAGAATGAAAATGAAAATCGCTTATTGTCACACCAAATGAAGTTACTGTGAAAAGCCCCTAGTCGCCACATTCCGGCGCCTGTTCGGGCAGGCTGGTATGGGAATTGAACCGTGCTGCTGGCCTGCCTTGGTCTGCTTTCAAAGCCAGCGATTTAAATCTTCGTTAAGTACAAAAAATATTCCATGGCAATCATTTGTTATCTTCACTTAAAGCAGAAATTATAGTACCTGCTCCCAACTTGAGCACAAAACTTGAAAATAAAATGTTACCGAGCTGCTACAATATGTACTTATTTTCCAACGGGCCGAGTGGAAAATGTATTTTACTCTCCTGTTCCCAGCAGATTAGTTGCCCGCCTTTGGGGTTGTAAAGAACAAGAGTTCGGGAAGGAGATCCATCCTGTTGGAAACAGTGATACCAGAGAACTTTATGATCTGAAAGGCTTTGCCTGCTGAGGGGGATGGAGGCTGATGAAGGCAAGAGGACACCTTATCAGAAACAGCAGACCATAAATAATGGACTTGTGTGACAAATTAACAGATGACAGCAATAAGTCATCGCTAAATATGCAAGCATCATCATCAGCCTGTTTTTGTTTCTGATTTCCTTTGTATTATTCTAGTCTTGCTGGCATGTAAGATGCGTTGTAACACAAGAAGCTTATGCTACATATATATTTTAAAATCATTTTTCTATTGACAATGATTCATTTATTAAAAATGTTACTTTGCAATTTACATGGTTTCGGTTTCGGAGACCCAATAATGATCGAATATGCATACTTGGAATTTTGGTTGAGGCACAAGAACATTTGAAATAGGAACGGGAGTCGGTCATGTGGTCCCTCGAACCTCAAACCTGTTCTGCCATTTGAAAATATCATGGTTGATCTGTTCTTCATTGTCCCGCCAGCTCACTATAACCCCTGACTGCAGAATCTGTCTATTTAGCATTGAATATACTCAATGACTCTGCCTCTTCAGCTCTCTGGGATAGATAATTGCAAAGACTCATGACCCTGAGAGAGAGGAAATTCCTCCTCAACTTCCCTAATTCTGAACCCGAGGTTTAGATTTCACCATGAGGGGCAATCTCAGCTTTCAGGCTGTCAACAGCCCCCCCCCAAGAGTCTTACATGTTTGAACAAAATCACCTCTCATTCTTCTAAGTTCCAATGAGTATATGGTCAACCTGTTCAATGCTTCCTCATAAGACAATCCCTTCATCCCAACATTCATCTGAGTGAACCTTATCTCAACTGCCTCCAATGCAAATATATCCCTCCTTAAATAAGGAAACCAAAAATGTAAGCAATACTCCCTGCATGGTCTTACCAACATCTTGTACAATTATATCAAGAATTTCCTGCTTTTATACCCCACCCCCCTTGCAATAAATATTCTATTTGCTTTCCTAATTATTTGCTGTACCTGCATATTTTTTGTTTTATGTACGAGGACACTCAGACCACCTGCATTATTCTGTAGCCTACCCGGATCCTTAGGGAACTCTGGGAGATTACAACCAATGCATCCTCCATACCTGCATCCACTATCTCTGCAGCCACTTTTTTTCAGACCCTAGAATGCAGGCCATAAGGTCCAGGGGACATATGGTTGGTACCATTAATTTATCAAATGGTCCCCTGATTTTCTACTATAATTGGAATCATTTTGGAATGCTCCAGGGTCCCAGGTTCGATTCCCGCTTGGGTCACTGTCTGTGTGGAGTCTGTACGTTCTCCCTGTGTCCGCGTGGGTTTCTTCCGGGTGCTCCGGTTTCCTCCCACAAATCCCGAAAGATGTGCTGTTAGGTAATCTGGACATTCTAAATTCTCCTTCCTGTGTACCCAAATAGGCGCCAGAATGTGACATTACGGTCTTTTCACAGTAACCTCATTGCTGTGTTAATGTAAGCCTACTTGTGACAATAAAGATTATTCTATTATCTGCCACAAGACAGATGCAAAATATTTGCTCTAATTCTCTGCCATTTCTTTGTTTCCCAATGTTAATTCCCTAGATCATCCTACACGGGACCAAGATGTACTCTCTATTATTTCCTAGCTTCGCAATGCTCATACCACGGTCTGCTCCTACATGGGACCAATATTTACTCTTGCTACTACATTCAGATGCAACAAGAAAAGTAATTTCTCTGCCATTTCTTCAACTTAACTATAAATCCAATGGTTTGGCTTTTTAAAAAGGGATCTCTTCAGATTTTGAGATGGGAAGGTACAGAATTCTCAAACTGATGCCATCATTTATTTACTTCACTGACTTTTACTATGCTATTAAAAAATCAATTGTTACACTGTAGAACCTTTGGGCTCGATTCAATCAAATGGGGACAAAGTCCCATAGCGAGCGAGTTTAGCTGAATGTTTCCTGGCACTCACAGTGCCGAGAAACACATGACTATTCAACGAGACTTACATTGTATAATGGGCCTCATTGGGGAATGCGTGGCTGAGGCCGCACATCACCCCGTTTTGAACAGTGGGGAGCTCCGCCCACCAGAACTCCCCAATTTAGCGAGAGGCCAAGATGCCATTTATAAGTGGCGCACTGCTCTTCGAGGTCCCTGAAGTGACACCCAACCCCCCCCCCCCCCCCTCCAGCCAGAACGCACAATGGGAGGGTCCCTGGCACCCCCTGCAGCCCCCAGCACACATGCAGGGCACCCCCAGCCAAATCACCTGGGAACCCTGGCAGTGCCAACCTGGCACCATGGAAGTGCCCATGCTAGCTGGCATTGCCACCTGGGCATCTTGGCAGTGCCAGGTTTGCACCCAACTGGCACTACCAGGGTGCCAGTCTGGCACTGCCAGGGTTCCCAGGTGGTACCAGCAGTGCCAGGACACTACCCTGTCCAATGGCAAGCAGCTGGGGGCTTCCGATCCTGTGGGTGACCCCCACAAGTTCCGTCAGCGCTCGCCAAAGGTCTCTGAGGTGAAGGGGATGAATCCCAAAGCCTCAGGTACCTCGGGAATCTGCACATTGGATTGAGACTTACTCGAATATCCAGATTTGTCAAAAAGTGATCTCGCCCACAATGGGCGAGATTTACATCGCAACATCTCGTGAGATCACATTAGATCCAGTAAGGCCTTGGGAGCTGGGTAGAACCTGAGAGCGGGATCTCCTGGCTGTTATCGGCCATGCTGCGCTACGGTGAGCTGCTTTTCCAGCACAATGTGGCCATCGGATCGTGCCCATAGGGGACTGCGTCCAGTCCTTTTCTTCTGGTCTAATAAAGGACAATGGACAGGCAGCAATCTAATCCATCGCAATCGGTTTTCCTCCAACTCAGGTGGTGTCCTGCTCTTGAAGACTCTCCTCTATCGAGGAGGCAGTGGCGTAGTGGTATTGTCACTGGTCTCGTCATCCAGAGACCCAGGGTAATGTTCTGGGGACCAGGGTTCGAATCCCACCAGGGTAGTTGGTGGAATTTGAATTCAGTTTAAAAAATCTGGAATTAAGAGTCTCATGATGACCATTGTCAATTGTTGTAAAAATCCACCTGGTTCACTAATGTCTTTAAGGGAAGGAAATCTGCCATCCTTACCTGGTCTGGCCTACATGTGACACCAGGCTCACAGCAACGTGGTTGACTCTTAAATGCCCACATCCCATGGACAAATAAAGGAAAAAAATACATATATACTTCACCACATCTTCTTTGACTAGGCCCGACTTCTTCTTCCATCTGTGTGCGTCCATTCCGCTGCCACCAGAAGGAGAAATATGCCTCAATCATCCTTCCATCGCAATATCCCACAGGTACCTCTGAGCAATGCTCTGTGGCGCTTCTTTGTTGGTGATTTGATACCCAGATTCTTATATAGGCAGCGCTTGTGAAAACGTCCAACTTTGGTGTTCTCTTCCAAGCCTCAATGGTATTGATTGCATTTTCTACTACTTTGGACATGTCGAGTTGGAGCTTCATGGTTGTGTTAATGGTGTTGGATGCCCAAACTGTGTGGAGCCACAGGAGAACTCATGCTGCTTTGCTGATTCTTGAGATGACGTCGATCTCTACATCATCCTTCCTGGAGATGTTGCTACCTAGGTAGGGTAAGTGGTTGACGCCATTGCTGTTCTGTAACTCGATGGTGATGGGAGAGCCCTGGCAAGCCATAATTGTCTTGGTTTTCTTGCAGATGCTGCGTAGGCCAACCTTGGTGCTGCTACTGACAAATCTGGTGGTCAAGACTTGGAGGGTCAAAAATCTTAGGCCAGAACCATCTGCGAAATGCAGGCCCGGAAAACAATGTTCACACGAGTTTTCTTCCAACACCTTTGGGAAGCATCTACCAGAATCACTGAAAGTCACACAGGAAACAGCCAAATGAGATTCAAACAAAGTTGCAGCTCACAGCGACAGGGAGGCGGAACAAGGATGCAGACGCCAAGCTGCAAAACTGTGCATAATCCTATCTAGCTCCACTTAGACACAACCTAATAGCCTTCACTATTCACTGTGACGATTTACGGGCTCACCATGCCATAGTCACTCAATTTTAAAGCAGTATAATAAGAGCAGCACTAGAGAAAGTAAATGACTAAAAACACAAATCCTCGTCCAACGTTGATTCACTACATCATTCATAAGATCATGAATAACACATGAATTTTGTCTGACTCTCTTCCTGAGTACGTAAAGGTGACCAAAAATCCTAAATAAAATATCGCCATTGCGTCAACGGGCTGTGCCACCTAGTGGTAAGGCGTAGGTTTGCAGATCATTATTCCCAAATTGGGTAAATTACCAATGGCAGTGCCTTCTGGGAAAGAAGGGTTGTCAGGGAAGAGAAAGCAATACCTAAGCATTTTTTCTGCACCAAGGGAGCGAGTTGCTGGAACTCCAGCCACTCTAGGGCTGTTGTAATGCACTTTGTATCAATGAATTATACAGCAGGGCTGATAAAAGCATGTTGCCTATCTGGCCTCTCAGTCAGGGAATACATAATGTTGAACTGCAAGGATAAATCTATACCCAGGATTAGTGTCGTAAGCGTAGACAAAATAAGCATTACCTTAAATTAATTAACAAACTAATCAGGAGCAAAACAAAGAGGAAAAATTATCTTTCCAAATCCTGTAAGGGCGAATGGGCCCATTGGGATAAATAAAGGAATATCAACCAGAACTTATCCGATGAGTGTTTGTAGGAGTTAAAAGGAAAGGGGTGGACAGATGAGGGAATTTCAGAGCTTAGAGCCTCAGCAGCAGAAGACATGACTATCAATTTTGAAGCAATTAAAATCAGGGGTGTGCACAAGACCCGAATTAGGAGAGGGCTGATGGTTTGACAGGTTATAGAACCAAATGAGGTCACAGAGATAGGGAAAGGCAAGGCCATGGAGGAATTTGTAAGTCAGCAAGCATGACTGGTGATAGATGAACAGGACGTGTTGTGAGTTCAGATACAGGCAACATTTCAAACGATTTAAGCTTATGGAGTGTTTTGGGTGGTAGTGCACTGTAATAGTCAAGGCAGGAGGTAACAAAGGTATAGATGAGGAATTCAGCAGCAGATGAAGGTTTCAGCAGCAAATGAAATGGGAGCAAGAATAAGGCAAGAAGACACTTCATGAACAAGGGTTGGATTTTTAGAGTCGGGATCCAGATGGAAAGACCCACCACTGTTTCTGACAGATCCCATTTTTGGGAGGGGGAGGGGGCATGAATCACACAAGTGGGAAATCCAAATTCAGCAGGGCCATTTGAACTTGCTGATTCAATTTTCACTGTTTCAAGGGTCCGAACCTGCAGTGTGGGAGTCATGAATTGGTAGATTAGATGTAAATTCTGTTGCAGTGTGGTATGTGCTGTTTTAATGTCAAGATTGGCCGGATTTATCCGACCCTTGGGATTCTCTTTTCCTGCCGGCAGCGCACCCCTGCCAGGGGTTTCCTGGCAGCGTGGGGTGGCTTCAATGGGAAATCCCATTGGCAAACGGTGGGAATAGGGAATCCTACCACCAGCAAATGGCACATCATTGAGAAACACGTGGCTAAGGGCCTGGAGATTCAAATCCATTAAGTTTGTTAAAAATATCACCTATTTAAACTTGAAAAGTAAAGATTAACTGGCAAAGTTAATAAAGTGAAAAGAAAACTGATGGACTGCTTTGATTAACAGGACATCTGTTGTAGATGCGAGAAAGAACATGACCATCTCTTCCACAGTTTCAACAGAGCTCTTTGTTGACATTTCCCAATGGTTGTGATTACAGCTGAGATCATTATGAATGTTTGGCTGAGTTTCAAAAGCTACAACACATTTATTTCAGCAGGGTATCCTGAGTTCACAGTTTGATTGAGAGTTTAACGAGACTTTTGAAGATCAGCTGACTTTGATGTGGGTACTGAATAGAGGTGTGTTTGTTTTTATAACACTGAAAAACTGAAGGGCTTAAGTGGGCTTCAAAAATGTGAGTTATTTTCGCCATCAATTGTGCTGAGTTAGAGCCGAATTAGATTGTTAGAAGTTTTGTTTTTTCATCTCCACATGGCTCCTGATGTCTTCCCAAGGTGAATAGAGGGTGAGGGGCTATGGGAGGTGGCAGGAGTTTCAGAAGGACCACGAGACGTATGAGGGGTCATGGGGATGTTTGTGTTTGGTGTTTAAGGGGGAGTGAGGGGTGAAGACTAGAGGGCCGAACAGCTTCCAAAATAACAGGTGCTGTAACTCAGAGTACTGAGGCAGACCTTCTAAACAGCCTCTCTAGGCACTGGCTTACTGCTGTGGATGCTTACAGTCTGCTTCTATAATTGCTAGGCCTGCCCCTATCCCATGCCTTCCTCCGCAGACCAAAGGTTGGGTATATGTGTCCGTTAAAACAAAGGTGGATCTGCCCAGTTTGGAAAATTCCCAGCTAGATTTACCTACCCTGGCATTGAATATACAACCCTCAGAGTTTAAACAGAGCAGAAAAGCAGAAACACAAACAAGGTAGAGAAAGCCGTAAAATCGGAAAATGTGCTCTAATATCTCGTGAGATAGAATATAAAACACAGACATCATGTTAATCTTGTGCAAGACCAAGAGCAACGGTTCGCTATTAATTATTTAAAATGTATTGTTTCACGGGGTGGGTGTCACTGTGTTGGCCAGTATTTATTTCCCATCACTAATTGTACTTGAAAAGACACTGGCGAGCCCTTTCTTGAACCGCTGCAGTCCATGTGGTGTAGGTACACCCACAATGTTAGGAAAGGAGTTCCAGAATTTTGACCCAGCCACAGTGAAGGAATTGCGATAATGTTCCAAGTGAGGATGGCATGTGGCTTGGAGGGGAACTTGGGGGTGGTGTGACCATGCATCTGCTGCCCTTGATCTTTGGCGTGCTAGAGGTCACGGGTTTGGAAGGTGCTGTCGAAGGAGCCTTGGTGAGTTGCTACAGTGCATTTTGTAGATGGTACAAACTTCTGCGAATGTACATTGGTAGTGGAGGAAGGGAATAGAACAAAAGAACAAAAAACAGTAAAGCACAGGAACAGGCCCTTCGACCCTGCAAGCCTGCGCCGATCACATATCCTATCTAGACCAACCACATGTATCTTTCTATACCTCGCCTAACCATCTGCCTATCCAGATAAGTCTTAAAGAGTTGAGCTTCTTGAGTGCTGTTGGAGCTGCACCATCCAGGCAAATGGAGAATATTTCATCACACTCTTGATGAGTTAGGATGGTCGACAGGCTTTGGGGAGTCAGGAGGGAGTTACTCACCACTGAATTTCTAGAATGTTGACCTGCTCTGTAGCCACAGTAATTGTATGGCTAGTCCAGTTCAATTTCTGGTTAATGGTCCCCATGGTGTTGATAATGGGGGAATTTAACACTGGTGATGTCTCTGAATGTCAAGGGAGGTGGTTAGGTTCTCCCTTGTTGGAGATGGCTATCGTTTGGCACTTGTGTGGTGTGAATGTTACTTGCTACTTACCAGCCTAAGCCTGAATGTTCCTTATTCTCGAATGATAGTATTTAGGGTCATGTCAACAAACAACTATTGAAATACCCAGAACAGGGGCGTCATTCTCCGACCCCCCAGGGGGTCGGAGAATGGCCGTTGGCCGCCGCGAATTCCGCCCCTGTCGGTTGCCGAAGCCTCCGGAACCGGATATTCGGCGGGGGCGGGAATCGCGGCGCGCCGGTTGGCGGACCACCCCCCGCGATTCTCCGGCCCGGATGGGCCGAAGTCCCGCCGATAAATTGCCTGTCCCGCCGGCGTGGATTAAACCACCTTTTGAATGACGGGACAAGGCGGCGTGGGCAGGCTCCGGGGTCCTGGGGGGGCGCGGGGCAATCTGGCCCCGGGGGGTGCCCCCACGGTGGCCTGGCCCGCGATCGGGGCCCACCGATCCGCGGGCGGGCCTGTGCCGTGGGGGCACTCTCTCCCTTCCGCCTCCACCGCGGTCTCCACCATGGCGGAGGCGGAAGAGACTCCCTCCACTGCGCATGTGTGGGAAACTGTCAGCGGCCGCTGACGCTCCCGCGCATGCGCCGCCTCGAGATGACATTTCCGCGCCAGCTGGCGGGGCAACAAAGGCCGTTTCCGCCAGCTAGCGGGGTGGAAATTCCTCCGGCATCGGCCTAGCCCCTCAATGTTGGGGCTCGGCCCCCAAAGATGCGGAGCATTCCGCACCTTTGGGGCGGCGCGATGCCCGTCTGATTGGCGCCGTTTTGGGCGCCAGTCGGCGGACATCGCGCCATTTCGGGAGAATTTCGCCCCAGATATTTTTCAATTCACAGAAAAAGGCAGTCAGTTATTTTTTCAATTTTTAAAGGGCAGGATATTTAACCAACTTAACAGACTGACAGCTCAATAAACCAGAACCATTTACCACAAGTATAATGTCTACTCTGAAAATTCATAACACACACTGCTCCTACAAAAATGGTATCTGTTGGAACTTAGCATTGAATTCAAATGGCCCTGCTGAGTTCAGTTTTCCCTCATGCGGGAATCACACTCTACCGCCTTTCCACTTCAATCAGAAATAGGATCCGTCAGAAATGAGGGTAGAGCTTCCAGATCTGGATGCTGCCTACCTTGGTGTCTCCACGACGACACAAAAATACAGGCTATTTTCCCACTATAATTAGTTTGCTGTTTGAGGGTACTTGTTATGTGCAAATTGGCTGTCGCATTTTCCACATTACAGAAGTGTCAACACTTCAAATGTACTTCATTGGCTGTAAAGTGCTTTCGGATGTTGTGAAAGGTGTTGCTTAAATGTAAGTACTTCTCTCTTCATAGGGTGGCTTACAAATCTGGATTTTTTTTCTGTCCAGTAACAGAAAACAGCAAAAGAGAGAACCTTATTTTTCATTTTATAGGTTAGTGTTACTTGCTTAGTAAATCTACCTGCTTAAAATCTATAGCAGGCCATGCTAATCAATCAGAATCTGTCTTTGGTGAATGTTGATTATCAAGTCACCCTTGTAATGGGTATAGCTCATTGATGGCGCAAGTGCCAAACATTTATATCACATTAAGATAGTTAAAAACCTCTCAATCAATGCTCATCCAGTATTTGAAGCTCATTTTTCTCGGCTGTCCTTTTCATTAGTCAGTCCCTTGACATTTAAAACTCCCTCCCCTGAGGCAAGGGTTACATATGCTTCATTTTCGACACACAAAACGGCAGACTGACATAGGATCAATGAGGCAGTAAGTGCTCACTGCACACATATTCAGAGCAGCATTAGGGAAAGTATTAAACAGGTTAATGATGATCACTCCAAAATACTGTTTCAAATCCAGTACCTCACCCAACAGAATTGCTCCTCTCTTCAAACTAAGTGTGCAGAACTTTTGAAAGACCATTTTACATGGGCAGATAAATCTAATGGACTGCTGTTAATTGCTCTGTTTAAATGCTTGTGGAGGGCAGAAGTTTCCTTTGCCATCTATTACATCATGGGGAAACCGCTCTCAATTGATAAACATTTCCATGAATGCTTACTTCAGGTAAGAATCTTGCAGCAGTGTTACGGAGTAATGGGGCAGGATTTTCCGTTGCCCAACGCCGAAATCGGGAACAGTGACTGGGCGGAGAATAGCCCCCGATGGCGAAATCGCGGCAGGTGCCGGTTTGCCGCTGAATAGCGATGCTCTGTCCCCTCCAAATCGACGTCATTGCGAAGCGCGTAATTGCGACTGCGTTCATATCTCATTATCGGGCCCACCCGCGATGCTCCACCTCTGATGGGCCGATTTCCCGACGACATGGGCCATGTGCGGTCTCAACAGTCATGTGCCTGGCGTGGTGGCTGCGGAGAGAGAGCGGCTGTACAGACAGTGTCCAGCATCGCCATACTTCACCGCCAGTCGTGCCGCTGGCCGGAGGGGGGGGGGGGGCTTCTGATAGGGCTGGAGGGAGTAGTGGGGGATGGCTGGGAGGTGGGCTGTGGGGTCGGGGTGGACTGGTATGCGGTCCAGCACAACCAGCGCCATCTTTTCAGGGACGATCGGTACGTGTGTGGGGATGTAAGTGTACTCACGGCTGTAGCTTGTCAGCCCTGCACATATCCAGCATGGACCGGGTGATTCTCCCATCATTTCCCCCGTGCTCCATGGGTGTTTCACGCGCCACCGGTGCTAGCCCCTCACCGGTAGTGGAATCGCTGCGGATGTGGCGACGAATTTTCCCTCGTGGAACTCCACGGATCCTCCACTGGCGTCAACTCTTAGCCGCAGGAACTGAGAGTCCAACCCAAGGTGTTTTAGCTCCACTCCCAACATCTTTGTTGGGAGTCTCTTTTTCTCTTATGCCAGTGAACTCAATTGCGACCCTGTTTTTCATGGTTGAGACAAGTGTCAGAAGTCAGGAATTTTCCCGACCCCACCATCCTCTGTCTGTCCTGGAGGAGCCCGCCCTCACTACTTTTGTGTTGGGGAGGCGGGTCTGGGCTGGAGAGGGGCCAACTGCCTCCGGAGGCAGGTTCTAGGCAGAAACAGACACAGGTATGGAGGATGGTAGACGCTGATGTGGTCCGGTTATCATAGAATTTACAGTGGAGAAGGAGGCCATTCGGCCCATCGAGTCCACACCGGCTCTTGGAAAGAGAACCCTACCCAAGGTCAACACCTCCACCACCCTATCCTCATAACCCAGCAACCCCACCCAACACTAAGGGCAATTTTGGACACTAAGGGCAATTTATCATGGTCAATCCACCTAACCTGCACATCTTTGGACTGTGGGAGGAAACCGGAGCACCCGCAGGAAACCCACGCACACACGGGGAGGATGTGCAGACTCCGCACGGACAGCGACCCAAGCTGGAATCGAACCTGGGACCCTGGAGCTGTGAAGCAATTGTGCTATCCACAATGCTACCGTGCTGCCCCTAAGGCCTGTCTCCGTGGATGAGAGCATTGGTGGCTCAAAACAATTTAAAAAGCAATGCAGATCAGTTATATGGTCCCCTCTCCCTTTTCCCTTGAACTCCCATATGCACTCTCACTGTTCCATAAACCCTTCATCCCCATACCCTTCAACCTTCATACTCACCCTCCCACCGGCCCTCATGCACTCACCCAAGAGTTTACTTTTGGCCCTGGAATAACAGATGTTGCAACCCCTTCAAACACCCATGGAACTGTGAAAATAGAAAGAATATTACAGCGTAAGCAATTGGAAAAAAAAGCACTGCCCCATTCAAAGACCTTCCAACTCTGACTATGGGTAACACAGATTGATTGAATATATTTTTCATTCTCATGTAAAGAAGCACTTTGAAATTCCCAGTAATGTGGTGGATAGTCAGCATGGTTTTCAGACGGAAAGATCTACCAAAACACATCATTTGCAGGCTGTCAAATAACCTACCTTCAAACTTCACAAGAGATAAAACTCTACACATGACAATACTAGAGGTCTCAAAGTCTTTAATAAAGCTCCTCGCGAAACGTTCTTGTCCAAACTTCTGACTACGGAATCTGGGAGACATTATTGAATTGGATCTGGCACTTCCTTAACAATGGAAGACAAAGTGCTGTGTGATGAGGACGTCTTCTCTGCAGTGCCCCATGGAATTGTTGGGATCTTTACGCTTCTTGGCATACATAATCGATCTTCCCAACAAATTAAAAAAACAGAGCGCAAATATTTGCAAATGGCTACTGATCTATACCTCAGGGAAAACTCAAGATCATATCAATTCGCTGTAAGAAGATATTCTGGAATTACAAAAATGGCAGGACAAATGGAAGGTGACAATCAATGCAAAAATGTGTAATGTGCAAGTTGGGAGAGCTGTCTCACAGACTAGTCAAGCAACAGCTTGACATACTCACAGAATCAAACCTTACAGCCAATGTATCAGACATCACTGTCAACATTCCTGGGTATGTCCTGTCTCACCAGCAGGACAGACTCAGCAGAGGTGGTGGCAGAGTGGTAGGAAGTCAGGAGGGAGTTGCCCTTGGAGTCCTCAACATTGAGTCTGGAACCATGAAGTCTCATGGATTCAGGTTAAACATGGGCAAAGAAACCTCCTGCTGATTACCACGTACCGACCACCATCAGTTGATGAATCAGTACTCCTCCATGTTGAACATCATTTGGAGGAAGTGTCATAATATACACCAGTATATCATGGTGCAGACACACACTGATGGACATGCAGTGGGGCCAATCAACATACACAACACTGCAGCCAATCACCAGTGAGAGCACACGCACTATAAAGACAGGGGACATCAGAGTTCCCGCTCATTCGAGTAGCAGCTAGCTAGGAGCACAGAGCTCACAGCCTGAAACACAGACATTCACCATGTGCTGAGTGCGTCAACTGGTTAGGACAAGGCAAAGGTCTTTAGTTAAAGCTAGTATCGTATTTACCCACAGTTCAAGTAAGTTTAAATAGTTAACCTTTTAATAAAATAGTGTTGCACTACTTCAAGTGTTGGTGACCTGTGTGTGATCCAGAACACTCAACACATCAGGAAGCTCTGAGGGCGGCAAGGGCACAGAATATGCTCTGGGTGGGGGGCTTCAGTGTCCATCACTAAGAGTGGCTCGGTAGTACCACCACACACCGAGCTAGACTGGGACTGCAGCAGGTGGTGAGGGAAAAACATCTCATTCTCACAAACCTGCCTGCTGAAGATGTATCTACCCACGACAGTATCGGTAGAAGTCACCACTGCACAGTCCTTGTGGAGACAAAGTCTCGTCTTCACACTGAAGATACCCTCCAACGTCTGTGTGGCATTACCACTGTGCTAAATGAGATAGACTTCAAACAGATTCTAGCAACTCAAGTCTGGGCATCCACGAGGTTCTGTGGGCCAACAGCAGCAGCAGAATTGTAGTCAAGCACAATCTGCAAACTCATGGCCCAGCATCTCACCCACTCTACCACCAGGCCAGGGGAACAACCCTGGTTCAATGAAGAGTGCAGGAGAGTATGCCAGGAGCAACATCAGGCATACCGTAAAACGAGGTGTCAACTTGGTGAAGCTGCAACACAGGGCTACTTGTGTGTCAAACAGCATAAGCAGCAAGTAATAGACAGAGCTAAGCGATTCCAGAACATACACATCTGATCTAAGCTCTGTAGTCTTGCCACATCCTGTTGTGAATGGTGGTGTACAATTAAGTAACTCACTGGAGGAGGAGGCTCCACAATATCCCCATCCTCAATGATGGAGGAGCTCAGCACATATGTGCGAAAGACAAGACTGAGGCATTTGCAACAATCTTCAGCCAGAAGTGCTGAGTGGATGATCTATCTCGGTCTCCTCCAAAGGTCCCTAACATCACAGATGTCAGTCTTCAGCCAATACGATTCACTCCAAGTTTTAGCAAGAAACGGCCAAAGGCACTGCATACTGCAATATTCCGGCAGTAGTACTGAAGACTTGTGCTCTAGAACTAGCCGCACCCCTAGCCAAGCTGTTCCAGTATAGCGCCAACACTGGCATCTACTCGGCAGTATGGAAAATTGCCCAGGTACATCCTAGACACGAAAAGCAGGACAAATCCAATCCACCCAATTACCCCCCGATCAGTCCACTCTCCATCATCAGCAAAGTGATGGGAGGAGTCATCAACAGTGCTACCAAGTGCCACTTACTCAGCAATAACCTGCTCACGGATGCTCAGTTTGGGTTCCGCCAAGGTCACTCTGCTCCTGATCTCATTACAGCTTTGATTCGTACATGGACAGAAGAACTGAATGTCAGAGGTAAGGTGAAAGTGACTGCCCTTGACACCAAGGCAGCATTTGGTAGAGTATGGCATCAAGGAGCCCTAGCTAAATTTGGAGTCAATTGGAATCAGGGGGGAAACTCTCTGCTGGTCGGAGTCATAGCTGACACAAAGGAAGATTGTTGTGTTGTTTGGGGGTCAATCATCTCAGCTCCACGACATCACTGCGGGGGTTCCTCATGGTAGTGTCCTACGCCCAACCATATTCAGCTGCTCCATCAATGACCTCCCTTCCATCATAAGGTCAGAAGTGGGGATGTTTTCAGATGACTGCACAATGTTCAGCACTATTCGTGACTTTTCAGATAATGAAGTAGTCTATGTCCAAATGCAGCAAGATCTGGACACTATCTAGGCTTGGGCTGACAAGTGGCAAGTTAATTTGCACCACTCAAGTGCTAGGCAATGACCATCTCCTACAAGAGAGGATCGAACCGTCGCCCTTTGACATTGAATGGCATTACTATCACTGAATCCCTCATTGATCACAAACTGAACTGGACTAGCAATATTAATACCATGGCTACCAGGGCAGGTCAAAGGCTAGGAATCCTACGGTGAGTAACTCACTTCCTGATCCTCCCCAAAGCCTGTCCACCATCTGGAAGGCACAAGTCAGGAGTGTAATGGAATACTCTCCAATTGCCTGGATGAGTGCAGCTCCAACAACACTCAAGAAGCTTAACACCATCCAGGACAAAGCAACCCACTTGATTTCTCCCCCTTCCACAAACATTAGAACCCTCCACCATCGCCGAACAGTGGCAGCCGTGTGCACCATCTACAAGATGCACTGCAGTAACTCGCCAAGGTTCCTTAGATAGCACCTTCCAAACACACAGCCACTACCATTTTAAAGGACAAGAGCAGCAGATACCTGGGAATCCCACCACCTGGAGGTTCCCCTCCAAGTCACTCACCACCGCGACTTGGAAATATATCGCCGTTCCTTCACTGTCACTGGGGCAAACCCCCTCCCGAACAGCACAGTGGGTGTACCTACACCTCAGGGACTGCAGCAGTTCAATAAGGCAACTCACCACCACCTTCTGAAGGGCAACTAGGGATGGAAAATAAATGCTGGCCGAACCAGCGACACCCACATCTCGTAAATTAATTTAATAAAACAAGAAAAAGGATCCAGGGTGCCCATCCCACCATCTTTCTACCAACCCCAAGCTCACCCCCATAGTATGAGGGTTGCTAATCTTTGAAATCAGCAGCCAACTGCCATATTTAACCAATAATAATGGTTCAATTAGACTTGTTATCAAGCCAATTGAAGTTGACAATACACTGCCCACTGCATAAAACAGTTGGCAGGGGCTGTCGGGCACGAGTGGGCAGTCCGTTTTTTAAAATAAATTCATCAAGGAGTGGGAAGGAAGTGGCAGGGGTGGGGGTGTGGGGGGGTTCTGAAATGTTTCTGGGTTTAGCACTCTGTCTTCATAACCCCAGATGAATCAATGTGTGCCAAGTGCCACCAAGAACTTGACAACTACTGAAACAACATAAAGGTAAAGTACATAAGGGTAAAGTCGCCATAGTCCCAGATGACCACAGGCTGTTTTCCCCTTTGAGGGGAAAAGCTGACTGGTGGTGAATTAACCTGAGGATCACCATGCCGCAGGCAAGGGACAAGGTTGAGAAGGCGGGGCCTTCATGAATAACCTCAGCTAGCATGGGAATTGAACCCACGCTGCTGGCCTCGCTCTGCATCACAAACCAGCTGTCCAGCCAACTGAGTTAAGCTGAGCTAAACTAAAAAAAAATATTTGTTTGATTTTCACCATCCTTGGGGAAAAGAAAACCTCAATCCATTCATACAATCATAGAATCACAGAATGTACAATTCAGAAGGAGGTCATTCGGGCCATCGAGTCTGCACTGGCCCTTGAAAAGAGCACCCACTTAAGCCCATACTTCCAACCTATCCTCGTAACCCAGTAACCCCACCTAACCTTTTTGTTTGGGCACTAACGGCAATTTAGCATCGCCAATCTACCGAACCTGCACATCTTTGGTCTGTAGGAGGAAACCGGAGCACCCAGAGGAGTCCAGCTATTTTGACCAGCTTTTCATCTTGATACAAAGCTCTCCATTTATATGTACTGTTCTTTGTTGGTTGTTCATTTCGAAAAACAGTCAAGCATCCTGACATCCACTTTTAATAGGCTGGTAGGTATGGATCTGCCAGGCCTTGCTGAGACTACAAAGTACTGCCTCAATATTGATTCCTGGAGATACTAAGTATCTCGTTATGTTGCTGTAAGAATTAAAAATAAATGCCACAGAATGTTTAACAGACCGACATGTGGCAGTAATTTTGACAAGGTTCTCACTATCTCCCATCAAATCTTTGGTGGAAAAGTGGCAGACTCCTAGAGAAACAGCATAAAAATTTGTCTGCACTCATTCAATAGTGTCTCCCCCAAATGGCACGGTAACACAGTGTTAGCACTGTTGCTCAACAGCGCCAGGGACCCAGGTTCGATTCCGGCTTGGGTCACTGTCTGCGGCGTCTGCGTGTTCTCCTTGCGTCTGCGTGTGTTTCCTCCGGGTGTTCCGGTTTCCTCCCACAAGTCCCGAAAGACGTGCTGTTAAGTAATTTGGACATTCTGAATTCTCCCTCCGTGTACCTGAACAGGTGACTAGGGGCTTTTCACAGTAACTTCATTGCAGCGTTAATGTAAGCCTACTTGTGGCAATAAAGGTTATTATTATATTTCCAGTGAGACCCCAGCAAAGATTCTGCTGGTGCCCTGTGTCACAATGTCCTTGGTGAAAGCAGAGATTATACTCCAGTTAGTGCCATATGCAGGAAGTAATAGGTGTACAACGACAATCCTGGAAGAGTCGGCAGAGAGCTTCGCAACAATTTTTTCCTTTTATTCACACAATACCCCCCCCAGTCGTAGTGGTCACTGGAGTTGAAATTATTAAGTGCAGTATCTGTCATGTTAACTTGTGAAATTCCTGAAACTGCATATTTCAGCTAAGATGTGCCAGCTTGGTTCAAATAAATGAATTTGCATCTTTGTCAACAGTGAAGGAGTTTTCTATGAACTATCATATTTCAGGATTCTTTTCCCATTTGGGATTTTTGGTTTTTATTTATTAAGGTGTTGCTATGAAATTAAACTCAATCCATAAATAGTAAATTCTTAGCAAGACAACCTATCTATGACATTGATTAGATCCATTAGCTAGACAGCGAATAACAAGTTTACAGGGCCTGTATACTGACAATATCGTATCAATTTGAGATAATTGGAATGGCTATTAGCGATAGACTACAAAATTCTCACAACATTGAATCGAGGTAAACCTAGTGCAAACCTGAGCTCTAGTTGTCTGTTAAAATTCATGTGATGTGACAGAGCTTTGAAGAGATAACCAATAGTTCAAAACAAAGACCAAAGTCCTTAATATTTCCACAAATAATAAGAATTGATTTTTTGAGAATTGCTGAAAAAAGTGACATGCTGTTGAAGCTTTTCACCTTGCACTCATCAAGACATATGCAAGAATAAGGGAGCAACAATTTAGACTGCATGCTGCCTTGATATCAAGCCCAGCTACTTTTAACTCATCTCTGATAATCAGTTCTTATGCCCATGTGTGGATCAAGGCTGTCATGAGGTCTAGAGTTGGAACGTTTGGTGAAGCTAGCTTCCCATGTTCAGTGTTTATGCACTTTGGGTTAGTAACAGATCAGTATACTCATACAAATCTGAATAAAAATGCCTACATGTATTCTCACCACTGTTTTTCAGTCTCAGTTACTGAATGTGTGGTGGATAGGAACCAGGAAAGGGCCAGGACACGGGAAGAGAAGAGCTCAGGATCAAAGAATACAAAATACACATTGCATGTTACCAGTCGCTGCTTCAAGATATATATATATTGAAAAATAATTGTCATAATATACACACATGCACATCATGAGGTAAAAACTGCGCATGTGCTAAGACGCACGGAGCGTTACGACGTCAATGTCATGACATGCTCGAACTGCGGCACCGCCCACTTAAAGCGGACATGCCCTGCAAGAGGCAGGCGATGTTTAAATTGTGGGAAGCCTGGCCATTATGCAGCCTTGTGCAGGACTGCACCTCCGATCGTGGGCCAGCGATCCCAGTTCCAATGCAAACGAGCTCGAAATGTGCAGCAAGAGCTGCTGGATTCTGAACCTCGTAACACCACGGACCCAGAGGACGACTGCCTGGAGTCCCCATATCGTGAAGCAACTGCTCTGCAAGGCTGCGGACTCAGTTTCTGACTTTAACCTTACGCTCCTGGCATACAGGGCACCCCCTCTGTCCACCAGTATGTCTCCGGCACAACTCCTTATGAATTGTGACCTGCGGACGACTGTTCCGGCCATTCATTTACCTGACCTGGATCACCTCCCAGTGCTGCAAAAGGTGCAGCAACTCAGAAACCGGTAAAAGCTGACATACGATGCTCATTCTACTGATTTGCCCGTGCTCTCTCCGGAAGATGCTGTTCGCATCAAGTTGCCTGGTGGAGGCTGGTCAGCCCCAGCTGTTCTTCGACAGGCTGCTTCCAGGTCGTTCGTGGTTCACATGGCTGATGGATCCATTGTCAGGCGCAACAGAAGGGCACTACGCAAACTTGCCTGCCCACCACCGGATCTCACGTTCCCAGCTGTCGTTATTTCTTTTCCGGACTCCTCGCTCCACGAGGCACCAATCTGACTGCAATCCCACCTGTCAAGGCGCCGTCGTGCCCACCTCCACCTCTCAGGCGATCAACAAGGATCCAACGCCAGCCCCAGAGCTTTGACTTATAAATATTTCCTTTGTACATATTGTTCTGTATCTGCATGCTAGACACCTTACATGTACATATGCATTCCCTCGTCATTTGCTGTAAATAGTTATATCGGTAAATATGTCATATGTGCTCTAAGTAACCGTCAATTTTTTTTAAAAAGCGGGATGTCATAATATGCACCCATGCACATCATGAGGGAAAAACAGGCAGTGACAGACACCCAGGTTAGCCAATCAACATACAGGACAGAACCCAACCAATCACCAGACAGAAAACCAGAGGTGAACTATAAAACACACGAGGCATCAGCACTCTGCCTCTTTCCACTGGTGACAACTGTAGTAACAGTCAGGGTGTATTTATCAGTCAGCACCTTCTACACGTGGATCAGAGCTAGCCTAGTCTAGTAAGTTAGAGTTAGTACATTTAGAGTAGTAGAGTGTCAACCCTCAGCCAGCTGTGTGCATTGTTACAGAAGTTCAATAAATCGTATTGAACCAACGCCTACTTTTGGTGTATGCTTTACCGTCCATCTGCATCCTGTTGCAGTCCGTGTTACCCCAGGGTGAATAACACGACAATAATCACTTTCTTTGAATGATTGGTAAGTAAAGCTGCTTTCTGGTGACCTATTCACAGGAAAATTATAATTATGATCTAGTGTAGCTGACCCACTTTATGCTTGCTCTCAGCTGCATCATTAAGCCTTACATTCAGCAGACCTACCTGTACACAAATTCATGATAAAATACCATCTCCATGCTGTATGAATGCATTGCAAATGTTCAAGAGGAGTCAGGAGCCTGACAAATTATTTGAACCGTTGGCATGCGATATACAAATCACCCAACAACAGCACCTCAGAGAAATCAAGTTACACTAAACTGCACCTTTTGGAGTTTCGGCCTACAAGCAATATAAAAATACCATAACCTAATAATAGAGGCAAGACTGAACAAGATAACTCTTCTTTCAGTATTGATCCCACACCACAATAGCAATGGGAGAAAAACCTTCTTCGGACCCTGCATCTTACAAAATAACAGCAGTCCCCATCTGAAAATAATTTCAAATACCCAAGTCATGAGCAGATATGCGCGACTGGCCTCAGTTGAAACCAAATTGTTGATTCTAATCAGATTGTGCTTTTACAGGTTAGATTACCCTTTGTTATTTTACACCAACCTGCTGTTACATCTTCTCCATTGTGACATGTTTGAGGTCATCTTTCTGCCTATGATGAACATCTTGGTCAGGGTAAATGTGCAGATTCTTGTCTGAAGTCACTGTTTGTGGGAACCTCATTTGACTATGGGAAATAAGCTTGTCCCCCTTCCATTGGCAATATAATCCCAGTTCTGGCAGGAAACAGCCCAAGTACATGCTGACAGAAACCAGTGGAGGAAATTGCTGTCTGGTGGGGGAGGTGTAGTATTCTCAAGTCACCAGCCCTCAGAATGTAACAGAGTACTGAGGCCTGCACAGAAGAGAATGTAATTCCGTGAACAATAAAACATGATGACTGCTTACTTGATAAATAAGACATCACAAATCATCAAGTAATTATTCTCTCATGTTGCAAGCTCCTTCAATCAATAGCCAGGTTTGTTTAGGTTTGGTATCTGTGTTCTCAGACATCCTGGTGTTTACCTCAACTGGTGTGAGTTTCCCTATCCACTAACCATTTAAGCAGCATACAGACTATCAGGGATTTGCGATGAATTGCAACAGTCAATACTGTTTTATTAGTCTAATCCACAAATCCATGCAACCTTCGAACCGCTGAAGTACTTTAGTCTGACTCCAGTACACTGGAAGGAGCGATGTCTGTGTTCTAACTCACAGAAGCTGGCAAGGTACATGGTATCTTGCTCTTGGTAAATAGTGTTAAATAAACTCCCTTCAGGCCATGCGAATGTGAACTCAATTTAGGCTTCCATTGGGTATATTGCAATGAATGCACCATTTTCACTTCCCAATAAAGAAAAGTATGTGCAGTCAATTATCTGAACAGCAACTGGAGGCAGACATCGTTTTGGAGATCGGCGATTAGTGGTGGCAATGCCCATTCGTCTATTTTCCACTTCCAATTCTCAGCCCTCCTGCTTTGAGGATGATGACGTAGGAGTCATGAGACATCAAAGCTGAACCCACCATCAGCACTCTGGGATGGCCACGTCCCGATTACAAAATAGACACCCGCAAAGAATGCAGGGAAAATTGGACAATGCTAAGAAACAAGCAGGTGCAAGCTCTGTCTGTTGATTAGAACCTTAAACACTCAGACAGGACAGAAACTACCAAACGATCTACATACTAATGAGTCATCTCCAGGGACAAAAGGGAAACATTTAGATACACAATGTTAGGACAGACTCCCTGGCGCCAGAAGAAGCTAAGGCAAAGCAGACTGACAGTCACCAGGACACGCCCAGCGATCAGGGAACCACCCCTCTATTGGAGGAAAATCGATACAACTGATTGAGAAAGACCCAATTAGTTGAGGCCAAGTTCAAGGCCCGCCCAAAAGCGCGAAGCCCTTTTCAGTATAAGAGGTATCACCCAAGGGAGAATCTTCCTCCTTTGGCTTTGGCTCTCACTGAAGAGAGAGACCTGCCTAGCAGCTGCATCAGACCAAGTAAGTCCCAAGTCAACGCATGCTACGAGATAGACGCTCCTAGTTGCTACCCTGTAAACAGCTCAACTCAGCAGCCTCAGAACCGGGCAACGGCCATTGTTTCTCTGACTGAGTGCATGCCCAAAGCTAAGTATAGGCTTTAGTAATAGTGGTAGTTTAGTTTGTAGAGTTTATGCATGAGTAGATTTGACTGTGTGTAAATAAATGACCATTGCTTTTGAACTTACTAACTGATGTATCGAGTCATTGATCAGTATTCGGTTCTGAACCTTGTGGCGGTGTCGAAAGATACCTGCCGACTCTTGAGCAAACGTGATTAAATAGAGCCAAATTAAGAACCAACCAAAAGAGAACAACAGCTCGTCTCACACTACGGGGGGGTATAACCGATCAACCAGCCGTGTATTTTTCGGCGGCTGAGGCGGCCCGCCAGCAGGATTTTCTGATCCCGCGTTGTCAATGGGAGTTCCCGTTTTAATCACCCCTCGTCACCAGGAAACCAGAGGCAGAGGTGCCCCGTCAGTGGGATCGGAATATCCCGCTGCCGTGGACAGCAGGTAAATTCCGCCCTGCGTCTGTCGGTAATGATCTTGGCACATTTGTCAAATCAAAGTTGCTGGTCAAGAGTTTCTGTTTTGGTGCAATTATCATTCCGCATGCAACCGTTTCTGCTCAAACATATTCGTATATCGCCAAATGTAAAATGTTCTGTAAAAGAATGCAATCAGGCAGCGATTTATTAAAAATTCATTTATGGGATGTGGGCATGGCTGGTTCGGCCAGCATTCATTGTCCATCCCTAGTTGCCCTTCAGAAGGTGGTGGTGAGCTGCCTTCTCGAACTGCTGCAGTTCCTGAGGCGAAGGTACACCCACTGTGCTGTTAGGGAGGGAGTTCCAGGATATTGACCCACTAAAAGTGAAAGAACGGCGATACATTTCTAAATCAGGATGGTGAGTGACTTGGAGGGGAATCTCCAGGTGGTGGTGTCCCCATGTATCTGCTACTCTTGTCCTAGGGTAGTCATTGTGGGTTTGGAAACTGCTGCCTTAGGAACCTTAGTGAGTTCCTGCAGTGCATCTTGTAGATGGTACACATGACTGGCACTTTTTGTCGGTGGTGGAGGGATTGAATGTTTGTGGAAGGGGTAGTAGCCAAGCGGGCTGCTTTGCCCTGCATGGTGTCAAGCTTCCTGAGTGTTGTTGGAGCTGCATTCCTCCAGGCAAGTGGAGAGTATTCCATTACACTGCTGACTTGTAGATGGTGGACAGACTTTGGGGGGTCAGGAGTTGAGTTACTTGCCACAGGGTTCAGAGTCTTTGGTCTGCTCTGGTTGTCACACTACCCAGAATGTTGATAGTGGGAGATTCAGTGATGGTAACACCATTGGATATCAAGAGGCAATGGTCAGAGCCTATCTTGTTAGTGATGCCTGGCACTTGCTACTTGTCAGCCCAAGCCGTCAAGCCTGAATGTTGTCAGAGTCTTGCTGCACATGGAGATAGACTGTTCATTATCTGTGGAGTTGTGAATAGTGCTGAACATTGTTGGGCCAAGGACATGTCCTGGAGCTGAGATGATTGACCTCCAACCACCATCTTCCTTTGCGGCAGGTACGACTCCAACCAGTGGAGAGTTTCACCCCAATTCCCACTGACCGCAGTTTAGCTGGGGTGCATTGATGTCATACTTGGTCCAATGCTGCATTGATGTCAGGGGTAGTCACTCTCACCTCACCTCGGGTATTCAGTTCTTTTGTCCATGTTTAAACCAAGGTTGTAATGAGGTCAGGAGCTGAGTGACCCTGGCAGAACTCAAACTGAGGCTCCGTGAACAGGTTATTGATGAGTAAGTGACACTTGGTAACACTGTAGATGACCTCTTTCATCACTTTGCTGATGAATGAGAGTAGACTGATAGGACTGTAATTGTCTGGGTTGGATTGTCCTAATTCTTGTGTACAGGACATACTTGGACAATTTTCCACATTGCCGGGTAGATGCCAGTGTTGTAGCTGTACTGAAACAGCTCGGCAAGGAGTGCGGCAAGTTCTGGAGGACAATTCTTCAGTACTATTACCAGAATATTGTCAGGGCCCGTAGCCTTTGCAATATCCCGTGCGTTGAGCTGTTTCTTGATATCACATGGAGTGAATCAAATTGACTGTAGACTGACATCTGTAATGCTGGGTGCCTCTGGAGGAGGCTGGGATTTAGAGTGTAACTATTTTTAAAGAAATTATATTTAAGAGCAGCAATCTGCACCAGTTTAATAGTACAATGGAAAAAGGGTTTACGACAAAAAGAAAGCATTCTTAATCCACCACCTTAGAGTAACCTGATATCAAATAAATGAAGATGCTCATATTGGTGCAGAACAGTCATTTTCTTTATGAATTAAAAATAAAGCTTTTAAACAGCTCTTGTGCCTAAAGAAAACCAGTTTAATATTAAGAGCCTTTTTGAAGACCAACCAATGTCACAATTAGCAGAATTTCACTGTGGTAATTAACCTGATCTGTGGTGTGACCAGATTTGAGAACATGATGTGGTTGGCTGGTGTTGGGCAAATTGTGTTGGATAAAGCAGCACAGCAGAACAGAAGCTCCGTGCGGGCCACCGTAAAATTGTTGCTTTTGTTAATCCAGGAGCAATGATCTTGAATTGTTTTCCCCTCCCCATTTTGTGTTTGTGCTGATATGGTTTAGAGTTCGCTTTTAAGCAGTGTTTAATCAAATAAAACAAAACTCCAAAGCTCATCTGCTGCTGCAGTTTGCACTTGTCGGCTTCAGACTTAAGTCCTGGTCAACCTTGCACCATTTACAAAATCAAGCTCACCTAAAACTCTGTTGTTTATATCCTAACTCGTATCAGGTTCTGCTCACACTTAAACCCTGCTGACTCACAGTGGATTCTAATCCAGCATTGCCTCAATTAAAAAAATTCTCATCCTTGTTTACAAATCCCTCAATGCCTTTATTCCCGCCGTATCTCTCTGTAGCCTCCTCCAGCCAAACAGTAAACCCTCTCCTAACTATTTCTCTATGCTCCTCAGATTCTGGCCTCTTGCATATCCCAATTTTGACTGTTGAAGCCCTAAGCTCTGAAATTCCCTCTCTAAAGCTCTCCAGCTCACTCCTGCACTTTCCTCTTCAGACATTCCCTAAAATACTTCCTTTGACCAACTTTTTGCTAACCGTATCAATATTTTATTTGACAAGCGCTCCTATTGAAGAACCTTTAAAGGCATTATATAAATGCAGGGTGTTGCTGTTGATGTAAAGACCATAAGATATAGTAGCAAAATTAGGCCATTCGGCTCACCGAGTCTGCTCTGCTATTTAATCATGGCTGATATGTTCTTCATCCCCATTCTCCTGCCTTTCCCCCATGGGCGGCACGGTAGCACAGTGGTTAGCATTGTATTTTTAAAATCAATTTAGAGTACCCAATTATTTTTTTTCCAATTAAGGGCAATTTAGTATGGCCAATCCACCTACCCTGCACATCTTTGGGTTGTGGGGGTGAAACCCATGCAGACATGGGGAGAATGTGCAAACTCCACATGGACAGTGACCCAGGGCCGGGATTCGAACCCGGGTCCTCAGCGCCGCAGTCCCAGTGCTGTCCACTGCGCCACATGCCGCCCTGTTAGCATTGTTGCTTCACAGCGCCAGTGTTTGATTCCCGGCTTGGGTCATTGTCGGTGTGGAGTCTTCACGATCTCCCCGTGTCTGCGTGGGTTTCCTCCGGGTGCTCGAGTTTCCTTCCACAAGTCCCGAAAGATGTGCTGTTAGATAATTTGGACATTTTGAATTCTCCCTCTGTATACGCGAACAGGCGCCGGAATGTGGCGACTAGAGGCTTTTCACAATAACTTCATTGCAGTGCTAATGTAAGCCTACTTGTGACGTTAAAGATTATTAAATTATTAACCCCTTATTTCTGATGTTCTTTCTTGGAACATAAGAATATATGAACTCGGAGCAGAATAGGCAATTTAGCCTCTTGAGCCTGCTCCACCATTCAATATGATTGTAGCACAATCAATCACTCACGAGGCGAGAAGAGAAGAAGTCAATCAATGGCTTTATTACGCAGACTTGTTCCCCAGCAGCTCGGTTACAGAATGCGGCTGCTGGGAGAACCCGGGTTCTTATACTCCGCCTTACTGGGTGGAGCCAGCAGGCGGCAGATCCAATCAGGACCCAGTGTCTGTCCACCAATAGCCTCTCAGCATCACTGGGTACCGTACTACCCCTAATACATACCACCACAATGATCATGGCTGATCTCAACATGGGTTCATCTTCATCGTCCTGCCCATTCTCCATAACCCTTCAACACATTACTGGTTAAAATTCTGTCGAGCTCCTCCTTAAATGTACTCACTGTTCAAGCATCCACTGCACTCTGGGGTAGCGATTTCCACAGATTCATGACCCTTTGGGAGAAATAGTTTCTCCTCATCTCGAATTTAAATTTGCCACCCCTTATCCTGAGACTATGACCTCACGTTCTAGAATGCCCCATAATAGGAAACTTCCGCTCCACGTCTTTATCTATACCTTTTATCATTTTGTGTACCTCAATTTGATCTCTCCTCATTCTTCTAAACTCGAGAGAGGAAAGGCATAAACTGCTCAATCTTTCTTCATACGACAACCCCATACCTCTGGAATCAATCTATTAAACCTCCTTTGAACTGCCTTCAATGCTGATGATATTGCGTTCTTTCTGCCCTCAGTCTGGTCTCAGTCAAACCCTGAGTCGGTATTGATTTATTTTATTTCAACTGCGCATTAAGTTTTACTCCTAACTTGGCCTAACTACTCATCATGCCTTTCTGTTCATTTCCTCAATGCCACCACATCTTTCCTCAAATAAGGGGACCATAACTGCGCACAATGCTCTAGGTGTGACCACAACGCCTTGTACAGTTGCAACAATACTTCCTTACCTTTCTGCTCTATTCCTTACCCTATAAATGCCTACATTCCATTCACTTTCTTTATTACCTGTTGTACCTGTATGCTAATTTTCTGTGACTCATGCAGGAGGACACCCAGATCCCTCTGCGTCGGAGCATCCCAAAGTCTCTCCCCATTAAGATAATAAGTTGTCTTTCCATTTTTCTGATCACAATGGATGACCTCACATTTATCCATGTTAAACTCCATCTGTCACATTTTGTCCCACTCACCTAACCTATCTATATCCATTTGTAAGGTTCTTTTTCCTCACTGCAACATACTGTCCTACCTATTTTAGTATAATCACCAAATTTGGCTATAGAACCTCCTATTCCTGCATTCAAGTCGTTGATACAGATTGTAAATAGTTGAGGCCCAACAGTGGCACTCCACTCGTTACATCTTGCCATTCAAATAAGACCCATTTATCCTGATCTCTGTCTTCTGTATGTTAGCCAATCTTCTATCCAAGCTAATAAATTACCCCTAACCCCATGTGATCTAATCTTGTATATTAACCTTCTGGGTGGAACCTTATCAAACACCTTCCAGAAGTCCAGATAGACTACTTCTACTGGATCCCCATTATTCACTTGGTTTGTTACATCTTCGAAGAGCTCGAGCAAATTAGTCAAACATTATTTACCCTTCATAAAACCAATCTGACTCTGATGGATTGCATTTTGATTTTCTAAATGAACTGATATTACTTCCTTAATAATGGATTCTAAGAATTTCCCAACAACAGATGTTAAACTAACTGGTCTGTAATTTCCTACATTCTGCCTCCCTCCCTTTTTGAATAAGGTTTTTCCAATCCACTGGAACCTTTCCCATGTCCAGGGAATTTGGGAATTTATGAACAATGCATGCACTATCTCCCCTGCCACTTTCTTTAACACCCTAGGATGTAGGCCATCAGGCCCTGGGGACTTGTCTGCCTTCAATCCCAATAGTTTCGTTTCGTACTATTTTCTTATTGATGCTGATTGTTCTACATGCCACCCATTCCTATAGAAATGGTGCCAGTGTTGCGCAAATCACGCCATGCCACCCTGACCCCCGCAAGCGATTCTCCCACCCCCCAGAAACCAGCGGCGCGCGATTCACAGCGGGCCGCTCGGAGAACCGGCGAGCGGTAATTCTCCGGCCGGATGGGCCGAGCGGCCGCTGCAATACGAAAGGTTCCCGTCGGCGCTGTCCACCCCTGGTTGCTGCCGGCGGGAACTCTGCGGGAAAGCTGGGGGAGGGCGGCCTGTGGGGGAGGGGGGCTCCTTCACCGGGGTGGCCTCCGATGGGGTCTGGCCCGCGATTGGGGCCGGCCTCTCCCCTCCCGGGCCTACCTCCTTCCGCGCACGGCCCCAGAACACCGGCTCCATGTTGGTGAGGGGCCGGCATGCGTAAGACATTCCCCACGCATGCGCAGGATGGTGCGGCCCAACTGCGCATGCGCAGGATTGGGCTACCCCAACTGCGCATGCGTGGTTTGGCGCGGCGCCCATTTGGCGCTGCGTAAGGACGCTGGAGCGGCGTGAACCGCTTCAGCGCTGTGCTGGCCCCCTGTGGGGGCCAGAATAGGTCGTGTCCGGGCCCTGTTTGCGCCATCGTGAAACACAATGGCGCTCACGACGGCGCAAACACTTGGCCTCAATATCGGAGAATCGCCCCCACCATCTTTCTTCCTCTCTGGAATATATTTTAGTTGTGAGGAATTGAGTATCACCTTAAACAACTGCCACTGCTCATCAGCTGTCCTTTTTTTTGGCCTTCCTGCTCACTGTACGCGGGCCAAATTTGCCTTTGTGCCTATGTAATTACCTTTGTTTAATTCCACGACGTTAGTGTGGACTCAACTTTCTCGTCCCCGAACTGAATTTTGAATTCTATCACGCTCTGGTCATATTCCCCGGAATATCCTTAACAGTGAGGTCATCAATTAATCCCTCCTCATTACACAATACCAAATCCAGAGTGGTCTGCTCCCTGTTGGTTCCACAACATATTGTTCCCAGAAACAATCTCTAATACATTCAATGAACTCTCCCTTGAGGCTACCCTTGCCAATTTGATTAATCCAGTCTGCGCATTTTGTGCATATTAAAATCACCCATAATTATTGCCGTACCTTTCGTACAAGCCCTCTAGATCTCAATCATGAAAGCGTACATCCAGAAATGTGAGTACCCTTTATGCAGTTGCCAAGTCTATCTACAATGCTCGAATAATGAATAACCAGGAAGCTTTGCCCGATTGTTCAATATTAGCTGCTCTATTATTACCAACTTATAGGAAACACAAATGAGGGAACCTATGTGAGATACAGCATGCTGGAGTATGATGATAAGCCACAAGAACCATATGATAGTAGGGAGTGAATAATTACTATTTACTCTGTGTGCACTAGAAGTAAACACTCAGCATTTACGGAGTGCAATTCCATTTGGAGGTTTGGTAAATTATTCATTCATATTCCATCCACAGTACAATGTTGGTTGTGGTGCACGATCCAATGAGGTCTATGCTGAATTTGAGAACAGCAATCTGATTTCTCTGAGTGCTTCAGTCAGTTTAACAGTCACAAGTCCGGCAAAGAGCATGCTGAATTATGCACTACTGCTATTAGTGAAAGAGGAATTTAAAATTCATTTTCAGAACCCAACAGGACACAGCCCCTTTAAGCTTGGCGAGCTCACAGAATTCTGCGTTTAGGAAGTCAAATGGCATCCACAAGGTTACTGGGTCTTTTATCAGGATGAATGGGTGCATGGCACTTTGTCAGAATCCATATAATCTATCTGCAAATGGCCAATTCGTGTTCAGTTTTTCTTCCCTTTTGACAGTTTATGTCAGTGTCACAGAACAGTCGGGTGCAGGCTCTGGCCTATTCCAAGAGCTTCTTATCTTTCCATAAATTCTGCATTATCTAAACTCAACACTGAGTTGGACAATTTCAGACTGGAAACTCTTCCCCCCCCCACCCCACCACCACAACCATTTTGTTTCCTTTTTATTTGCATGTCTTGGTTTTTCTCTTACCTTCAATCTGCACCACACGTGCTCCAGGCACACCTTTTGTTTATTTTCTTGCCCTATCACTATTTAAAGAGTCCATCCTGCTTATTTCCTTTCTTCCAATTTTATTTTACTTCATTATCTTTGGCCCGTGGACACATAAGCAGGATGTGCCTTTAAGCAGAGGATTCAAGCTGAAGCAGCCTGCTTGTCAGGACATTGTGTTCCTCGGCTTTCTATTTTGGAGAGGAGAAAATAGGTCATCAAACCATTTTTCCCCCAAATTTAGAGTACCCAATTCATTTTTTCCAATTAAGGGACAATTTAGCGTGGTCAATTCACCTACCCTGCACATCATTTGGGTTGTGGGGGCGAAACCCACGCAAACACGGGGAGAATGTGCAAACTCCACACGGACAGTGACCCACAGCCGGGATAGAACCTGGGACCTCGGCGTTATGAGGCAGCAATGCTAACCACGTGCTGCCCTCAGCGCCGAATCTTAAGAAGCAGCTTTGGAGGAAGTTGGTTCGATTGGTTGACTGGCAACCTTTGGGTTGACCAGGGACAGTGTTCTGCCTGATAGCAGTCAGTGATTTGTTCCTGCGTGATGCTTTCAGAGAGAGCTTGGCAGGAGTGACTAGACCTTGGAAATGAAAGGGACAGTCTCTCTCTCTCTCTTCGTTGCCAAAGTAAAGAACAGACTCTCTCTCTTCGTTGCCAAAGTAAAGAACTGCCATCAGACTCTATAATGGACTAATAGCCCGTGACACATGATAGGTTGGGAACCTCATTAGCATTGCACTTACATGTCATCATCAAGCCTCTGTATCCTCTCCCCCATGTAGAGATTTCCACTTTCTCCTGCATAACATCACATTGAAGGCGTTTACAACAGGTATTGACAAATGGAGACATAGTGAACAGAACCCGCCGGGTGCGCACGGATAAGTACAGGCCCTGGGTGGAAAAGGCCATGAATGGGAAGCACCCTGGCACTAGCCCCAAGCGGCTTCTGTTGGGGAGGTTTGGTGTGGGGGGGGTTCCCGGGGGAGGGGTCCGGTGTCTGTGGGATGGTTCCTTTTTTAAAAAACAAATCATATCTTTTTAAAAACGGCATCCCGATTGGTCAGGAACCGAGGTTGCATTCAGAGCCCGCCCCGCTAGCATGACCTTGTGGGACCTGCCCCTTCCATTTTTATTCTTGAAGTGTTCAAAAATACAACTGATGGGCCGCCCGCCGCTTTTCCCATCAGACGTAACACCTGGAAGAAAAAACGAAAAATTCTTCCCTCGGCCTGTGGTAACAGAGCAGTGTTGTGGCAAGTACATTCCAATTTGGGTTTGAACTCATTTTCCATGCTCTACAGGCACATAAATATTCCTGTCAGCTGTAGAATTGAATTGTAAAACAAAGAGGCTTGATTTAGTGTAATTGATTATTTCACTATATGGATACATGCAAGTGTTAGCAATCAATGAAACAGCTGTACATCTGTTGCATAAAGAAGGCTATACAGCCGGATTGTTTTGATTATGCCAGCTTTCGAGAATCTAAAATAGGTTAGTTCAGAGTAGATTATTAAGTCACAACAATTTGTTTTTGCATAGCGTCTTTAAAATAGTAAAATGTCCCAAAGGCACCTCACAGGAATATTATGAAATTAAATATGACATGGAGCCACATAATCGGATATTAGAGCAGATGTTGAAAGCTTGGTCAAAGAGGTACGTTCTGATGACCATCTTAAAAGAGAGGTAGAGAGTCAGGGAGGTTTAGGGAGAACATTACACAGCTTTGGGCCTTGCAGTTGAAGGCATGACCAGCAATGGTGGAACATTTAAAATCAGGGGCCAACAGGCCAGAATTAGCAGAACTTGGGGCCGGGATTCTCCGAGCCTCCGAGTCGAAATGCGAGGAATGGGGCCTCAGACCCGCGATCGGGTCCGATGCCGGAATGCGAACCTCCGCCGACTGGAGAATCGCCGCCAGTCACGCGCGGTCGATGCGGCGCTGGTCAAGGGCCATTGAAAGAGGCCCCCGCGGCGATTCTGCGCAGTCGGCCGGCCGAGTTCCCGCCGGCGTGGTTCATGTATGGTTCCACCCGGCAGGAGCTCGGCGTTGCGGCTGCGGTGGCCGTCCTGATGGGGGGGGGGGGGGCAGGGGAATCAGTCTCCGGGGAGGCCTCCATGACAGCCAGGCTTGCGATCGGGGGCCACCGATCGGCGGGAGCGTGCGATCTGGGGGGGTCTACCTTTTTCTGCGCCGGCCAGCTGTGTGGGTTCACCATGTCGCATGCCACCCGCGCGGAAGCGACCGCCGCGCGCATGAGTGGGCCCGCGGCCTGCAGTGCAGGGCCGCGTATGGCAGCTGGAGCAGCGTGGAGCACTCTGGCGCCGTGCTGGCCCCCTGTAGGCCACAGAATCGCTGGGCCAAGAGGCCATTTATGCCGGCATGAAACTCTCCGGTGTTTACGCTGGAGTCAACACTTAGCCGCCATTTTGAAGAATCCTGGCCCAGATATTTCGGGGGATTGCCTGACATGGAGGCGATGACAGAGATTGGGACGCGTGGCATCCTGGAGTAGTTTGAAAGGCTTAGAATTTCAAATTTGAAGCATTGATTGTAGTACATTGTGAGGTTGTTCTCTCTGCTGTCCTCTTTGTTGGTGAGGTGTAAGTAAAGTTAGTTCAATACAGGTCGCCTGCAGTTCGGCATGGGCAAGTACAACAGGGAACCAGTGTTGATCAATGAGCACAGATGGGGAGAAGGCTGGAGAATGGGAATGAGAAAAATATCAGCCATGATTGAATGGCGGAGCAGACTCGATGGGCAGAGTGGCCTAATTCCGCTTCTGTGTCTTAAGGTCTTATGGTCGAAGGTGATAGAGGAACAGACCTTTGTGTGAGTTTGGATATGGGCAGCGGTGTTTCAGGTGATCTAATGGAGGGTAGAATATGGGAGGATGGCCAGAAGCGTGTTGGCATATTCAAGCCGAATGTAACACTTTGTTACACCATTGTTAATTAAGTGAAGGATCGAAATAACATGTCCCTGCCAATGTTTCAACTTTTTTTGTTGTTATGCATAGACAATTATTGTATTATTCATTTGTAGGATGTGGATATTGCTGGCTGGGCCAGCATCTATTGCCCACCCCTAATTGCCCTTGAGCTGAGTGGTTTGCCAGGCCATTCGGAGGGCATTTAAGAATCAAGAATTATGGCTTCACTTGTAGGCCAGATCAGGCACATTTCATTCCATAAAGGACATTAGTGAACCAGATGGGCTTTTACAACAATTGACAATGGAAGGGCACAATAAGGTCAACGTGTGTCCAATCTACATGGGAACTCCCAGCTTGCTGCACAGCTTAGAGGGAACATTGGCCCCCTTCCAAATACAATGGGTGGGATTCTCTGGCCTCCCAGCCACATGTTTCTTGGCGACAGGAGGCGGCATGCTGTTCACTGATGGTGGGATTCTCTGCTCCAACTGCTGTCAATGGGAATTCCCAATGAAGCTACCCCATGCTGCTGGGAAACCTGAGAGGAAAATCCCACCAATGTGAATGGTCAGAGAATTCCGGCCATTGACCGGGATTCTTGAGGCTCCTTGCTAGCTGGTGACCTATTGCAAGTCTTCCGGCCCGCCCTGCTGGCCATAATGGGATTCCCGCCCCGTGCTGGCAAAAACATGCAAAGTTCTCATCAGCGTTCAAATGAATGCTATTATCAGGTTGGAAGCCCAATTCAAGTGCTGCCTGTGTTGCTCGCACACCCCATAGAATTAGAATTAGAATTCTTACAGTGCAAAAGGAGGCCATTCGGCCCATCGAATTTGCAACAACCCTCTGAAAGAGCACCCTACTTAGGCACACTCGTCCGCCCTATCACCGTAACCCCATAACCCAACCTAACCTGCACATGTTTGCAGCACTAAAGGGTCATTTGGCATGGCCAATCCATCTGACCTGCATATCTTTGGACTGTGGGGGAAAACCGGAGCACCCGGAGGAAACCCACACAGACACGGGGAGAAAGGCAAACTCCATACAGACAGTCATGGAATTGAAACTGGGACCCTGGAGCTGTGAGGCAGCAGTGCTAACCACTGTGCCACCATGCCGCCCCGACGGGAGTCACATGAGTGTGATTTGATGGAAGTATTTAAAAACGAGTTCATGTTGGTCTGCTGTCCGAAGGGTGGCAATAGGGTGAGTACACTCCCTACAATCAACTCCAGGGTGCCAAGAGTATCCTTCACGGGAGGTGGGGGTCAGGTGGGGCTGGTACAGGGCTTTCAAGGCTCGGGTCTTGGGATAAGGGTCATTAGGCTGCTCTTCCCATCGGCAGCATTTAAACCCTTCAAACAGTCAGTAATTTATTACGCCTAATAATCAGACGTTCATTGGTTTGTGTGAATTAACCTCTTCCCTTAAGCAAGTGTCACAATCATTGAAAACCGGTCAAGCTGGTAAATACTATGCAATAACATGGCAGAGCATTTCAAATTTATTTGAGGAGACACATCACTGTCAAATTGGCACCCGTACCAACAACCTGCACTATCACTGTCAGTGTTTCCACATTGACAACAACGACCTTGCAACCTTGTAAATCACCGATGCTTTGCCCAAGCTGATAGGCCATGGCAAATGAGAGCCATTCGGTTCATGCTGGTGCCAAATCTAAAAGGTCCCTGTCATTCGTTTTGGACTGGTAGTCGAACGCTTAGAGTTTCAAGCCATGGATGAGTCAGAATCTTACATAATACAAATAATCACTCAACTGAAATAGAATTTATTTTTAAGCAATCCAAGGATATAATTCAATTGTCGATGACTGTGTTTGATTACCCAACAGTCGTACCATTATAATGCAAAATAGTATAAACATGGAATTGTTTAAAACTGGTCATCCAAAATGAAAATTAAAGTGTGCTACTGTTGTTCTCTCAACCTTAAGTGCCAAGATCATAACCATTTCCTTACCTTTTCATCCATATCATACCACCATCAGAACGTTCAGTATACAATGCATGGAGGTAAGAACATCGGATTCCACATTTTAACTAAATAGTACACTGTAAATTCCATGAACTAACATGAATGTTTTAAGAAACAGCTCAGGGGTTTGGCTTGCTCTCATAAACTGCTCAAGCTCGAGCTTGTGATATATTGCATCTTCAGAGGTGTCACACTGAAGGCTTGCATTAGATTGATGTCGGCTCTCGATTACCATTATGTATTGACCAGCTTTGGAGAGTTGGAAGGCAGTATGACTTGGTAAGTCAGCTGGCACATAGATCAGGGGTTACTGCCTTATATTGATCAATATATTTAGAGCAAAATAAGGAGTATTCAGCTGTATACAATGAAACAGCATTTAGTTCAAGATCAAGTTTGTTAACTGCACGTATACAATCAATCAAAATGTTTAAGGACTGGCACTGAAGACCATTCTTATCTACAGCAAAAGCGCTTACAGCCTTGTTATACTTACACATTAAACTCACTGTACCTCAAACTGGGTCATCTATTTTAGACTGCCACCAACAATGACAAATCCACCAGCTGCAGGAGAGTTTGTGACATGCTTGCCCGCCCTCCTGTCCCAACTGAGGGAAGATGGATGGATGCAAGCAGGCCTGACAGAAGAGAGGGATAAAGATAGGGGAAAATCGAATGCTCTGAAAAAAATTTAAATCAGGCATCGAAACACAGAGAGAACTGTGTTGCAAAGCTGCTGCAGTAAAATGTGGAATAATCATGGATTAGACGGAGCAGCTTAGAGAAAGGGGGGAATTAAATTAAATTGCATGTAAACTGTCCTCGGAGATCAATCTGATAAGTGGAGACTGTCGCCTCCGGTTCCCTTATTTTTAAATTGCATTGATGCGGAGGGGTGCAAGCCTCTATGGGATATCCATTTTATGGAGTGAATGGTTCATTAAATGTAAGATCACTGTGCAAAGATGATTACATGAGATGCTGTTAAGATTCCAGCACAAAAATACACAAAAAGAAACTCCAGGATATAATGGTAGGAAACTGTCAACATAGAATAAACCAACATTCCACATTAAGAGCACTGTAATTCCCCTAAGAACAAAGATGGTTCCAATCGGGAGATTATCAGGCATACAAAAATAATAACTTTAAATTTACTGATTGAGTGCTGCACTATGTGTTTCAGAACAGTAGTTAAACCGAGGATTCACCTGTCCCCTGAGGTGGATGCAAAACATTCCATGACACTGTTTGAAGAAGAGCACAGGAGCACTGACCAACATTTAGTCCTCAAACAGTACCTAAAATAGATGGCCTGGTCATTTATTTTGAGCAACGTATGGGAACTTATTGCTGCAAAACTTTTGGGAATATCCATGTATGTGAAATTAATATGTAGATGACCAGACGATTGAAAAAAACAACTTTCTTACAGTGTAATATTTCTCAAACTAGTGGAAAGTATCATGAAACCTCAATTTGTGTTTGATGCGAATTGTGCTTAAAATTCCGCAACCTTTTGCACTAGTTTGGGCCATTTTGGACAAATTGCACTGAGAAAAGCTCCACAACCAAGCCATCATTGAATATATGTTTTTGATTTAGTCAGAAACTAACGCCTGTATGCCATTATAACAAGCAAGCTGTTCTGCATATTTTTGAAAGTGATTTTCAAGTTGTAAATTAAATTGGTACATAGCTACCTAAATTTGGCAAGGAATACTTTTTAATTAAAACAATTTTGAAAGAAAGTTACTTTTGAAATCGCTGCCTGAGTGCCCAGATCCAGGAAAGACTTTGCCACTTGTTATATACAAGTGTGTTTTATTGGAAACCCGAGGAAAAAGGAATACTTTTCAAACGTTGCACAATCTAGGGTGAAATTCATGCCCAGATCATTGATTGTGGCATAGGGAGTGACTAGGCTACTGAATAGTGGTTTACATCTATGCAACCAGAAATTACTATTGGCTGGTGAATGCTTAATGTGTGCTCTTCCCTTCCTTTTGCGGGAGCATTCCTCTTCCCTTGTTTCGATATAGACCATGTAAAATAAAATGATCATTGCCTACATTAAATTACGGAACCGAGTGCTGCTACTGTCATGTGAGAGTACCCTTTAAGAAATGGGTGTTTAAGAAATGTACCTTTAAGAAATGGAGCTGCTGATGTTACTGGAGTGATGTCAGAGTGCGGGTGGTGCTGAGCTCCACTTCGGCTTTTTCATTTCAGTTTGAGAAGATCTTGGGTGTGTCTGTGTTCTTTCAGCGAGCTGCACTGCTGTTGATCTCTGCCATGCAAAGACTATCTATGGATCATTTGGCAAACTCAGAATTGTAAAAAGGTCTCAGTATTAAATGTAACCCTAATGTGTTCCGGTTTGAAGGTTTGTTATGTCTTTTGGATGATAAAAGGACAGCATACAGTTTACTTAGTGTTTTATTCTTTGGGGGGTGTATTTGATTTACTGGTTGCTAAGATGTTCACTGTTTGTTTTAGAAAGGTTAACTTGAGTTCATAGAATAAACATTGTTTTGTTTTTAAAAACCGCTGGTCCATTTTCTGCCGTACCACACCTGTAGAGTAAGCCGTATGCTCCCCATACCACAATCTATTAAAAGTTGTGGGTCAGGTGAACTCCATGATACACTTTGGGATTCTCTAAACCCTGGCTCATAACAATTGGGGGCTCGAGGGGGATAAAAGTCTATCTATTGGATTGGCTTAGTGAACTTAAAGACAGTGAGCGGTGAGCATACTGTGATTGCTTTTCACGTGTGGTATTTTAGTTTAAGTGGGGTGTGTGTTGTGGACAATGCCTCTTTCAGAGGCTCAGAAGTTTTTGGGGGTGGAGACGGTCACACGCAGTACCTTACGGACAGAGACTAAAAGCAGATTGTTAGATTTGGCAAAAACATTGCAGTTAACATTACCTGACAAAATGTGAAAAGATGAGGTAATTATGGCGGTGGTTAAGCATTTAAAGTTGCCTGAGATACAGTTTGATTAATTGGAAATGGCAAAAATTCAGTTGCAAATTAAACAAATGGAACATGAGAAAGAATTAAAGCAGCTTGAATACGAAAGAGAGAGAGGGGGAAAAGAAAAGGAGAGAGAAGAAAGGAGAAAAGAAAGAATAGTCCTAGCAGAACAAAAAGAATGAGAGAGGGAGATACAGATCAGGGAAAAAGATAAAGAGAGAGAGTTTGAACTTCAAAAAATAGCCATGAAACATGACAGTCAGTTAAAATTGGCAGATGTAAAGGGAAAAGGACAGTTGGGTGATAGTGGTGAAATGAAATGAAATGAAAATCCCTTATTGTCACAAGTTGGCTTCAAATGAAGTTGCTGTGAAAAGCCCCTAGTCGCCCTATTCCGGCGCCTGTTCAGGGAGGCTGGTACAGGAATTGAACCGTGCTGCTGGCCTGCCTTGGTCTGCTTTCAAAGCCAGCGATTTAGCCCTGTGTTAAAACAGCCCCAGTGCTTGGTGGGGATCTATTTAAATATGCCCAAACATTGCCAAGGTTTGACGAAAAGGAGGTGGAAGCCTTTTTTATTTCATTTGAGAAGGTAGATAAACAAATGAAATGGCCACAGGACATGTGGGTATTACTGATTCAAACAAAGCTGCTAGGTAGAGCTAGTGAAGTGTTTGCATCACTACCGGAGGAGGTATCTGGGACGTATGAGGAGGTGAGAAAATCCATCTTGGGTGCATATGAACTAATGCCTGAAGCCTACAGACAAAGGTTTAGAAATTTAAGGAAAGGATTTGGTCAAACATACATGGAGTTTGAAAGGCTCAAACAGAGTAATTTTGATATGTGGATAAGGGCTTTGAAAATAAACCAAACGTATGAAGCTCTCAGAGAAATTATACTTTTGGAGGAGTTTAAAAATTGAATTCTTGATGTGAGAACTCATGTGGAAGAGCAGAGGGTTAAAACTGTGAGGTTAGCAGCAGAAATAGCAGATGATTATGAATTAGTTCATAAATCAAAGCTTGGTTTCCGACATCAGTTTCAGCCTGTGAGATATAGAAACTGGGGACATAAGAAATACTCAAGAGGTAAAGGTAAAGGTGATCTGATGGGAGATAATAAGGAGACTGTAACTCAGATTAAAAAAGAGATCCAGGAGGGTGAAAAGAAATGAAAAGTTTCAAATGTTTTCACTGTAATAAACTAGGCCATGTAAAGTCACAGTGTTGGTGGTTGAAGAAAAGCACTGGGAAGGCTGATGTGGTAAAACAGGATAAGACAGTGGGGTTTGTTAAAGTCGTAAAGGAAAGCCCAAATGAAGCAAAGGAAGTGCAAAAGATTGTACAGCCTGATCAAGAGGTGATTGATAAGAAGGTGCCAGATCTCTTTAAAGAATTTACTTGTGTGGGTAAAGGTTACTCATGTGTATCAGGAGGAGTAGGTAAGGAAGTCACAATTTTAAGAGATATGGGAGCTAGTAAATCTTTAATGGTAAGAGATGAGGAGTTACGTAGGTTGGAAAGAATGTTGCCAGAAAAGGTGGTAATATGTGGAATTCAGGATGAGCGGAGTAGCGTTCCATTATATAAGGTAAGGTTGGAAAGTCCAGTGAAGAGTGGTGAAGTGGTGAAGTGGTCGTCGGACTAATAGAGAAACTATCTTGGCCAGGAATACAGTTTATCTTGGGTAATGATATAGCTGGATCGCAAGTAGGAGTAATGCCTACTGTGGTTGATAAGCCAGTGGAAAATCAGACAATTGAAGTGTTGAAGGATGAATATCCTGGGATTTTTCCGGATTGTGTAGTAACAAGGTCGCAAAGTCACAGGTTAAGACAAGAGGCGAAATCAAAGAGTGAAGATGAAGTGGAAGTGCAATTATCAGAAATGATTTTTGATCAGATGGTTGAAACAGAACAAGAACAGGTGGAGGATGAGGCGGATATTTTTAGTTCAGGAAAATTGGCGGAGTTACAACAGAAAGATATAGAAATAAAACGGATGTATCAGAAAGTATACACGGAAGAGGAAACTGAGTGTATTCCAGAGTGTTATTACCGTAAAAGTGATGTCTTGATGAGAAAATGGAGACCTTTACATATGCAGGCGGATGAAAAGTGGGCAGAAGTTCATCAAGTAGTTTTGCCGGTAGGGTATAGAAAGGAGGTGTTGCGAGTTGCACATGAGGTACCAGTGGGAGGTTATTTGGGGATAAGGAAAACTCAAGCTAAAAACCAAAGGCATTTTTATTGGCCTGGACTACATAAAGATGTAGTTACATTTGTCAATCATGTCACACATGTCAAGTGATAGGGAAACCTCAAGCAGTGATAAAACCAGGACCCTCAATACCCATTCCAGCATTTGAGGAACCTTTTACAAGGGTCTTAATTGATTGCGTAGGACCGCTTCCTAAAACAATAAGTGGGAAACAATATCTTTTGACTATAATGGATGTGTTTACTAGGTTTCCAGAGGCCATTCCAGTACGTAATATTACAGCTAAAAAGATTGTGGAGGAATTACTTAAATTCTTTACTAGATATGGACTACCCACAGAAATACAATCGGATCAAGGATCAAATTTTACCTCAAGGTTATTCAAAGAAGTAATGGATAGCTTGGGAATAAAACAATTTAAATCAACTACGTACCATCCAGAATCGCAGGGAACGCTAGAAAGGTGACATCAGAGAATAAAGACAATGTTGAGAGCTTATTGTCAAGATTATCCAAAGGATTGTGATAAAGGAATTCCATTCGTACTGTTTTCAATTAGGGATGCTCCTAATGAGTCAACCAAATTTGTTCCTTTTGAACTAAGTTTTGGTCATGAGATAAGAGGACCACTTAAATTGATTAAGGAAAATTTGGTGAGTGAGAAATCGGAAATTACATTATTGGATTACGTGTCAAATTTTAGGGAATGATTAAATAGAGCAGGTGAATTGGCTAGACAACATTTGAAAGTTGCACAAAATGTGATGAAATGGGTCGCGGAGAAGAAATCCGAAGTTCGTAGTTTTGCCGGTGGAGATAAAGTTTTAGTGTTGTTACCTGTGGTAGGTGAGCTTTTAAAAGCTAGGTTTTGTGGACCGTATCAGATTGAAAGGAAATTAAGTGAGATGAATTATGTGGTAAAAGCACCAGATAGAAGGAAGACTCACCGAGTGTGTCATGTGAATATGCTTAAAAGGTACTTTGAAAGGAAAGGAGAGAAAAAGGAGGAGGTTTTAATGATTGTACTCAAAGTGACAAACCAAATCCAGATGACTGTGAATTTGACATACCTCAAATTAAATTGGAAAATGAGGATGTTCTTAAAAATTGGGATAAATTGTTGAGTTATCTTCGAGAGGAAAAGCGAACTGACCTGAAAGAGTTATTGATATCACATGGGCAAGTTTGCAGAGATAAATTGGGAAGTACTAAAATGGCTATACATGATGTAGATGTGGGAAATGCTCTTCCGATCAAACAACATCCATACAGACATAACCCGTTAGAATTGGCACAGGTTAACAAAGAGATTGAAAGTATGCTTAAAAATGGCATAATTGAAGTGGGTTGCAGCCAATGGAGCTCACCCATAGTGATGGTGCCTAAACCAGATGGTACCCAACTGTTGTGTGTGGACTATAGAAAGGTTAATGCAGTTACAAGAACGGACTCTTATCCTGTCCCACGTTTGGAGGATTGCATTGAGAAAGTGGGTCAATCAGCTTTTATTTCCAAATTGGATTTACTTACAGGTTACTGGCAGGTACCTTTATCCGAAAGGGCGAAGGAGATTTCAGCGTTTGTGACTCCAGATGGTACATACCAGTTCAAGGCTATGCCATTTGGCATGAAAAACACCCCAGCCACATTCCAACGGTTAACGAACAAAGTTCTTTCAGGATTACCCAATTGTGCGGTATACATCGACGATCTGATAATTTTCAGCCCAACATGGACAGAACATTTAAAACATCTGATGGAGTTATTCGATCGACTTCAGGAGGTGGATTTGGTGATAAACCTAGCCAAAAGTGAATTTGGAAAAGCCCAAGTCACTTTCCTTGAGGAGTTTTTGATACCCTCAAGACAAAGGGAAATCATGCAATTTCTTGGCATGAGTGCATTTGATCGAACATTTGTGCAAAAGCTTTGCAGTGTGATTGTTCCACTGATGGACTTGCTTAAGAAAGGTCGAAAATTTCAATGGACAGCGGACTTTCAACAGGCATTTAACTGCTTGAAAACTGTGATAACCAATGCTTCTGTGTTGGAGAATTGCAAGGGACTCTATGATCAGATTGAACCAAATTATCTGACTTTAAAGAGAAATGCCGAGGCATAGAGAAATGGATGGATCGTGCAGAGACCTTCTTGTTCAAAGCGACAGTCAATTGAGCCGAATTTCAATTGGAGGAAGAAGAAAAAATGGACTATATTATTGCACCTGTTTGCGTGTGTTGTTTTTTGAAACGAAAAGTATATTTACTGCGTGCATTTCTTAAAGGATGGTGAAAAATGAAACCATCTTGAAGTTGATGGGTTTTTTTTTCTTGGGGGGAGGTGGCACGTGACAGTACCCTTTAAGAAATGGGTGTTTAAGAAATGTACCTTTAAGAAATGGAGTTGTTGATGTTACTGGAGTGATGTCAGAGTGTGGGTGGAGGTGAGCTCCATTTCGGCTTTTTCGTTTCAGTTTGAGAAGAGCTTGAGTGTGTCTGTGTTCTTTCAGTGAGCTTCATTGCTGTTGATCTCTGCCACGCAAAGACTATCTATGGATCATTTGGCAAACTCAGAATTGTAAAAAGGTCTCAGTATTAAATGTAACCCTAATGTGTTCCTGTTTGAAGGTTTGTTAAGTCTTTTGGATGATAAAAGGACAGCATACATGTTACTTAGTGTTTTATTCTTTGGGGGGTGTATTTGATTTTCTGGTTGCTAAGATGTTCACTGTTTGTTTTAGAAAGATTAACTTGAATTCATAGAATAAACATTGTTTTGTTTTTCAAAACCACTGGTCCATTTTCTGCTGTACCATACCTGTAAGTAAGCTGTGTGCTCCCCATACCACAATCTATTAAATGTTATGGGTCAGGTGAACTCCATGATACACTTTGGGATTCTCTAAACCCTGGCCCATAACACTACCATGCATAGGATTACAGAGTCTGTACAGAACAAAGTTCACCAAAGTGTGGTTTACCAAGGCTATATATAAATTGACCATTAATTTGCTACTTTTATTTTGTATTCCTGGAGAAATTACCACTATTGCTTGGCTTACATTAATTACAGCCTGAGCAATTTGTGTTCTACATTTTGTGATTTACTGTATATTTTTTCATAGATCTCTTTGCCACTCTATGCCATTTAGTTTCATACATTCCAAGCCTCACCCTCAATCAAAACAGCTAACACTTCAGTATCATTAAGACAGAGATCGATAGGTTCTTGATTAATAAGGGGGTCAGGGATTATGGGGAGAAGGCAGGAGAATGGGGATGAGAAAAACATCAGCCATGATTGAGTGGCAGAACAGACTCGATGGGCCGAGTGGCCGAATTCTGCGTCTGTGTCTTATGGTCTTATCTTTGACTTTTGTTTGAAATTGATCCAGCCAACTTATTATCATCTGCAAATTTCAATATCGCACTTCTGAATCATCTTTTACGTATTCGGCAAACAACAATGGTCCTGGTTCAGATACCAGTGAAACGCCTCTTCCCATTTACTGCCAGTCTAAGAAACCTCCTTGAATTTCAACAACTATTGATATTCAATAACACCTTTAACATAAGAAAACGCCCCTCGGTGCTTAATAGGAGAATTATGAAACAATATATGTCACTGAGCCACATAGGGAGATACAAGGTGTGGAATTTTAGCCCTCCCATTTGGCAAGTTTGGGGATCGCAGGTCGTAAGGGGACATGGGAAGCATGTGGGAAAGTGAGTTCAAATCCAATGATCACCCATTACCATATGGAATGGTGGAGCAGGCTTGACAGACTGTTTGGTCCACTCCCATTTCCTATGTTCTGGTGTAAGTGGAAATATGTGTACTTGAGGTGAGTGTGAGGTTGGAAGGAAACTCAACTTGGGGGTGACCCCAAGGTTGCGAACTAACTGGCTTAATCTCAGACAGTTGCCAGGGAGAGGGATGGCATTCTATCCTCTCTGTTCTGTGTTGTAGGCAACTTTCAATCTATTGTACTGCCTACCCTTGACTCCACACTCCCTGATCTGAGTTGTAAGTCCCTTATGTGGCACCTTCTGAAAGTCTATGCAAATCCCATTACTCAAGTCTTTTCTTATTCTTATGTCGTTAAACGATAAATCAAACTTGTCAAACATGGCCTTTCTTCAAGAAATCCATGCAGATTATTTTTTAATTGTTTTCCGTCTCTAGCTATTTCTGGGCTGCAAATCTCCAGCCGTTCGCTGGCGGTGGTATTCTCTGGTCCCGCCAGCAGTGCACCCCTGCCCGCGAGATTCTGGCTGTGTGGGGTGACTTCATTGGGAATTCCCATTAACTGTGGCAGAAGCAGACAATCCTGCCACTAGCGAATGGCGCAACGCCTCTCGCCGCCAAGAAACATGTGGCTGGGAGGTCAGATAATCCTGCCCCTGATCTTTTAGCAAAAGTGTTTAGCATTGATCCTATCTCTGATGTGAAATTGTTAAGCTAACTCTTCTACAGTTCACGGGGTTAATTCTATCACCTTTCTGAAGATTGGAATTATATTTGTTGTTCACCATTTCTCTGACAGTGTTCATTTTTCCATTGAATTTTTATATATAGATGTTGAGGCACGGTAACACAGTGGTTAGCACTGCTGCTTCACAGCACCAGGGTACCTGGTTCAATTCCCACTTGAGACATTGTCTGTGCGGAGTCTGAATATTCTGCACGTGTCTGCGTGGGTTTCCTCCAGGTGGTCTGGTTTCCTCCCACAAGTCCCAAAAGACGTGCTGTTAGGTGAATTGGACATTCTCCCTCAGTGTATCCGAACAGGCGCCCGAGTGTGGCGACTAGGAGATTTTCACAGTAACTTCATTGCAGTGTTAATGTAAGCCTACTTGTGACACTAATAAAGATTATTATCATCAATGCGTCTGCTATTTCCTCCTCAGTTTCCAACTGTATCCACAAGTACAATCCATCTGGATCTGGTCCTTCCTTCAAGATAAGCCAGTATGTCTTGCATCTCCTTGCTTTCTATTTTACATTTTCTAATCACCCTCTTCTTGAACTATTGCCTTTTTGCCTGTCATTTCCATGAACATTGAGGCAAAGTACCTCTTCAGTATCACTGCAATTTCACGGCCATCTCCTATGAGTTAATTTTGTTCATCCCTCAGTGGTCTTTTCCTTATCTTAATTCCTCTTTTATAGCTTTGTGGCAACAGTGACTAAACTATTTAGTTTTACATTCTTCAATATTTTCATTTTATATTTCCTCTTTGCTTTCCTTATAGCCTTGTATAGCCTCAGCTCATCGTATTCCCATTTCTCATCCTTTCCTTTATTGTTTGTGTACTTTGCGCAGCACCTTTTCTTTTTCTATTCAATTTTATCCTTACCTCTTTATTTATCGATGGTATCTCATCCTTGTCTGGTGGGTTTTATTTTTTTTCAATGAATATATTTCTCCTGAAAGTTATCGATTTTATCTAGGTGGTTTCCTATTAACCAAAGCCAGAATGGTTTCATAGTGTTTCGCAATGCTGCACTCATGTCCTTACTGCATCACCGGTGCTGTGTACAAGTCCCAGGAAGACTGCTTCCACATTGGGATAAGCATCTCTGTGCAGTGCTATAAAAATTAGAATCTAATGTTCCTTATTATTAAGGCTGTCAGTTTTAACAATAATGGTTGTAAACCCTAAAACTCCTATTAAAAGGTTGTCAGTTGCAATACATTTTACCTCTGATAGAATGTTCTTCATAATAACATTGTCTCTTAAGTATCCACTCTTAAGGCTCTCAGTTACAGCATTTCTTCATTACACAAATGTTTTTCAGTGAAGGATGCATCACAAAGAGGTGATGCATTGGTGAGATAGTCGAACAGCAAAGTAGGTGAATGTTAAATGGAAGGGAATTATCGTTGCTAAATGAATGTGCCACAGTGAGGGAGGTGCAGCACGGGTGGAATCGCGATGGAAGTTTTCTGCCACTTTCTCAGAAAAATATTTTGGCTTCTTAAAGAATAATTACAATAAATATTATGTTTCCCCCTCTGTGTAACGGACCTCTGAGAAATGTTAGTCTCGTCCTTCTCCCAGCACTCGGAGAAGCTAACTCCTTACTTGCCATAGATGAATTACATGGGGTCACAGACACATCCAGCAGCTGATTTTCAATCTTTTTCACATTGTTTAGGGATACATCTCTAACCAGAGTTCGACTATCACTTGACAAATAAAAAAAAAGGGAAGCAATTATAAGCTTAAATACCAAGGATGGTGAAAGTCTGTCTGCTGCAGATTTAGATTTTGGCTCAGAATTTATAGGAACAATACGATCTGTGACATATGTTGTATGCTGCACCGTTTCACACCCCTTTCTTCCCATTATTCTAAAATTTCTGAGAAAAGTAATGTGAATATTCGTGGTGAAAATACCAGGAATTGGGGAGGGACGCAGGCATCATAGCCAATAGCAAAACCTATCATTTAGGCAGATCACTATTAGAGTATAGAACATACAGTGCAGAAGGAGGCCATTCGGCCCATCGAGTCTGCACCGACCCACTTAAGCCCTCACTTCCACCCTATCCACGTAACCCAATAACCCCTCCTAACCTTTTTGGTCACTATGGGCAATTTATCATGGTCAATCCACCTAACCTTGGCAAGACCCGAGTCACAGGATTCTAAGTTGCAAGTCTTTTCCACAATACTGAACCTGATCACATGCAGAAAATAGTTTGAGCGATGGAGACAGAGCAACATTCGACGTTACAGATCTTTTTTGTACTTATTATTTCGCTGGCAATGTTCGCAATTCAAGGCATTTAAATAGTTCCAATGTTGAAAAATTGAACCTCATTTTACCCATGTGGCAGCACAAAATGTAGGCTCAAAAATACATTTTTTATCAATCTCTCACACCCAAAGGACACCTGAAATACCTCTCATACATTTTAGTTTAGGCAATGTTCCAACAATACTGTCAGCTATCTTAAACTGGCATTAGATCCCTTGCATGAGGAGTCTAACAACTGCGAGGACCCCTATCCATAATTAGTCAGAACTTTCCCATTGCAGTTTCTTCAATCCCTTCAAGAGATTAACTGCTGTTCCATAAAAGGAATAGCTGGAGGTTGCCGCCATCAAAGGTGAGTTTTTTTTTTCTTTTTGCATTAGTTTAACGGAGAACAAATGCTTGTCCTGGCTCCACAGGATGACTGCAGGCTGCTGACGTTCTGTGCTCACCTACCTCCCAGCCTCCCAGCTAAAGACCATTTTCAGCATCACAGTTGGATCAATTTAGTTCAGATAAAACTGATGAGCTGCCTCAGGAGATGTGACAAGTGCCTGCAGTTCAGCAAAATTATTCAGATGAGGCCAGCGGTCCAATTTTGGGGCGGCCTTGTGCCCACAGCTTCTGGTGCAGACCACAAATGTGTTGTCCATTAGGGGGCCCCAAAAATAAGCCAAACTGATTTGTCAGCTCACTCTCCTTCATCAATGGCCAGTGCAGGCACTTTGGTACTCTACACTGTTGCACGCAAAACACATTAAACCAACGAACAATGACGAAGAAGATGCATTTTGGCCAAGAACTAAAGATTTCAAGAAAGAGCATTGCATTCATTTATTTAAACACTTATTTTTCTTTCTAAGTGGCCGCAATGAGAAAAACTGGTGCAAATTACCTGGCATTTGCGATTGCTACATACTCAACTAGAGGGGGAAACGATCCTGGTCAATTTCACAGAGTTACAGCAGAGATATTAAGCAATGCATATGTGCTGGAAAACTTCAACAACAAATAAATTATGACCAAACTCAGGTTATGTTATGGTCTGTTGGTTTGCTATGGTGTAAAATCTAAAGTGAGGCTGAGCTGTATTTTTCTGATAGTGCAAGTCTCCAGGTGTTCTGGTTCAAGTACAATAAAAACAGAAAATGCTGGAAAAACTCAGGAGGTCTGGCAGCATCTGTGGAGAGAGAAACAATTATTTTGAGTCCGTATGACTCTTCTTCAGAGTTAAAGAGAGGGAGAGTAATGTGATGGCTTTTATATTTTTTAAGAGGGCGTGGAGCAGGTGGAGCAAAATAGAAGTTCAGGGATAGGTGGGAGCAGGAGGAATTGGACAAAGATGCTTTGTGTACAAGACAAAGGACTTGTTAATGCTAATGTTAATGACCAAAGTAGGTGCTGATTTTGGCATAAAGACAAGCTAGAAAAATGTGTTAATAGCAAGATAAAGCTCTCTGAAAGCAAAATTTAAGAATGGGGGATGCGTTAATTAGGATAAAAACATTGGAGTAAACAAGGTGGTCAAGACGGAGGAGGGATTTTACAGTCTGAAGTTGTTGAACTCAGTAGCCCAATGTTGAGTCAAGACGGTTGTACGGTGCTTAATTGTAAGATGAGTTGCTGTGCCTCCAGTTTGTGTTGGGCTTCACTGGAACATTGCAGCAGGCAAAGGATGGACATGTGGCCATGAGAGCAAGATGGTGATCTGAAATGGAAAGCAACAAGAAGGTGGAGGTCATGCCTGCGGACTGAAGAAGAGTCATAGGGACTTGAAACTTTCACTCTGTTTTGCTCCTCACCGATGCTGCCAGACTTGCTGAGTATATCTAGCATTTTCTGTTTTTATTTCAGATTTCCAGCATCCGCAGTATTTTGCTTTCATTATAAACAAAGAACAAAGAAATGTACAGCACAGGAACAGGCCCTTCGGCCCTCCAAGCCCGTGCCGACCATACTGCCCGACTAAACTACAATCTTCTACACTTCCTGGGTCCGTATCCTTCTATTCCCATCCTATTCATATATTTGTCAAGATGCCCCATAAATGTCCCTATCGTCCCTGCTTCCACTACCTCCTCCGGTAGTGAGTTCCAGGCACCCACTACCCTCTGCGTAAAAAACTTGCCTCGTACATCTACTCTAAACTTTGCCCCTCTCACCTTAAACCTATGCCCCCTAGTAATTGACCCCTCTACCCTGGGGAAAAGCCTCTGACTATCCACTCTGTCTATGCCCCTCATAATTTTGTATACCTCTATCAGGTCGCCCCTCAACCTCCTTCGTTCCAGTGAGAACAAACCGAGTTTATTCAATCGCTCCTCATAGCTTATGCCCTCCATACCAGGCAACATTCTGGTAAATCTCTTCTGCACCCTCTCTAAAGCCTCCACATCCTTCTGGTAGTGTGGCGACCAGAATTGAACACTATACTCCAAGTGTGGCCTAACTAAGGTTCTATACAGCTGCAACATGACTTGCCAATTCTTATACTCAATGCCCCGGCCAATGAAGGCAAGCATGCCGTATGCCTTCTTGACTACCTTCTCCACCTGTGTAGCCCCTTTCAGTGATCTGTGGACCTGTACTCCTAGATCTCTTTGACTATAGCTCTGCTTCACGTACTTAAGGGTAATTAGGGGTGGTCAGCAATAATGGTCTTGCCAGTGATGCTCACATTGCAAAACAAAAAACAAAATCAGAGTAGCTGATCCAGGTTAATAGCATGCATAAGAAAGAAATGCTGGTAGTTATTAATTGGTTAAATGTATACACTGCAATGGCATTTTACAAATGCCTCGATTTTACATGAATAAAAATGATGAGGTTATTGGTGCTCAGAATAATTATGGAGAAATCAGACAACGATGTCTGGCATGCACATATGCTCAGTTAGGGATTCTCCGACCCCCCGCCGGGTTGGAGAATCGCCGGGGGCTGCCGTGAATCCCGCCCCCGCCGGTTGCCGAAGTCTCCGGCACCGGATATTCGGCGGGGGCGGGAATCGGGCCGCGCCAGTTGGCGGGCCTCCCCGCTGGATTCTCCGGCCCGGATGGGCCGAAGTCCCGTCGATAAATTGCCTGTCCCGCCGGCGTGGATTAAACCACCTTTTGAACGGCGGGACAAGGCAGCGTGGGCGGGCTCCGGGGTCCTGGGGGGGGGGGGCGCGGGGCGATCTGACCCCGGGGGGTGCCCCCACGGTGGCCTGGCCCGCGATCGGGGCCCACCGATCTGCGGGCGGTCCTGTGCCGTGGGGGCACTCTTTCCCTTCCGCCTCCGCCACGGTCTCCACCATGGCGGAGGCGGAAGAGACTCCCTCCACTGCGCATGCGTGGGAAACTGTCAGCGGCCGCTGACACTCCCACGCATGCGCCGCCCGGGGATGTCATTTCCGCGCCAGCTGGCTGGGCAACAAAGGCCGTTTCCGCCAGCTGGCGGGGCGGAAATTCCTCCGGCGTCGGCCTAGCCCCTCAATGTTGGGGCTCGGCCCCCAAAGATGCGCAGCATTCCGCACCTTTGGGGCGGCGCGATGCCCGTCTGATTGGCGCCATTTTGGGCGCCAGTCGGCGGACATCCCGCCGTTTCGGGAGAATTTCACCCCAGGATGTTGTTTTCTGAGATGCCCAGCCCTTCCAGAAATTCACTATACTGGTACCTCACTCTGAGAGACTTAGCAATAAATACATGCAATGGTGTGAAATTGCACTATTTATCCTTTAGTTATCCGCTGAACAGACCGAATAGTTTTCACGCTTGTGCTTTCAGATGTAGTTAGAATGGTGAGTCTTAATTTTTGTCAAAGAACCTCTCTAGCACTGAAAATGTAGTTTTGCTAACGTGGAATCTCAGTCCTTGATTATTTTTAGAGTTTGATTAAAAATATTCAATATTTTGGGCGTGATTCTGCAGATCTGTTAGCCACTGCTGCAAATCCTGTAATGGCCACACAATATTGTGAGAGACTAAAAATGGGATTTGCGTGGCGAGATTTTGAAACACGATGTTCCTGAACCCGCAACAGTTATGCGATCAGGTTCACACACATACACATCAACCTGACTTCTCCCTTTCTGTCTGTCTTTCTCTCTTTGTCTGTCTCTCATCCTTCGCAGCTTTCTGAGAGATCTAGGAATGGAGCCAGTGGAGCTGTTAATTCTGCTCATCACTGCCCTGGATGAGCACAGGCCCCAGCAGCAACGAGCAGCACCACTGAGGGAACACCCAGGGCCAGGGGGCCAGGGGACTGCAGGGCAGGCTCAGGGGACGAATGCAGCACAAGCCGACCAGGAGCTCCCAATTGAAGAAGGATCCGGGCGTCCTTCATGGAGCTGTTGGACAAGATGTGCTGCAGGAGACTCCGCCTCAACAGGGAGATGGTGCAGCACCTGTGCAACATTCTAGCCAACTTGGCACCACGTGGAGGAGAATGGCACCTATTCCCTGTGACCGTGAAGGTCATGGCAGCTCTAAACTTCTACATCACGGGATCGTTCCCAGGCTCAACAGCTGACCTGTGTGGTATCTCATAGCTATCTGCCCGCAAATGCAGCTGTGATGTCATGGATGTTCTCAATGTCAGGGTATCAGACTACATCACTTTCAAACTGGACCAGGCCCATCAGGGCAAGAGGGGTGTGGGTTTCAGGACAATAGTTTGAATTCCACAGGTGCAGGGGGCCATCTAAGGAACTCATGTGCCTTTACACACCCCGTGACATCAGGGAATCCCCATGATTAACAGGAAGGCGTTCCACTCCCTGAAAGTCCAGATGGTCTATGGACCACCAGACGAGGATCATGCACATGTGTGCACATTTTCGAGGAGGGTGCACAGTAGCTTAATTCTTGGGCAGTCTCAATGTCCCTAGAATATTCAAGAGTCACAATAATCTGTAGAAATAGTTTTGTTGGGGATAAAGGATACATATTGATGTCAAAGAACAAAGAAATGTACAGCACAGGAACAGGCCCTTCGGCCCTCCAAGCCCGTGCCGACCATACTGCCCGACTAAACTACAATCTTCTACACTGTCTACACTGTCATGGCTGATAAAGCCAGTGTGGAGGTCTGAGACCGATGCAGAGGTCCGGTTTAACGAGATTCATAGTGCCACCTGGTCTGTGAATGTGCGGTGCAACAAGCTGCTGGAGAAACGCTTCCGCTGCCTCGACAAGTCTGGTGGGGCCCTGCAGTACAGTCCCCAGAGGGTCTCCCACATTGTCGTGGTCTGAAGCGCCCTTCATAACTTGGTGCAGCAATGGTGCAGCATTCTTGAAGATGACCAGGGGGAGCAGAACATTTCCTCTGATGAGGAGGAAGTCCAGGAGAGAGTGGAGGGAGAGGGTGAAGAGGAACTGGAAGATGGAGGCCAGATGGGGGTGAGGGTTCATATGGGCAGGAGGACGCGGGATACCCTGATCGCTTCCTGCTTCGCACGATAACACTAACATGTTGTCCAACAGCTCTACAACCCCACCGCCCCCCCCCCCCACCCCGCAGAAGAGCCTTGTGACCTCTCTGCGACCAAGGGAGGAGGTACTTTTGTCCATCCAGGACAAATTAGCCCACTTGATTGCTGCTCCTTTCCACAAACCTTCAATCCCTCCACCGCCGAGGAACAGTGGCAGCCATGTGAACCATCTGCAAGATGCACTACAGGAACTAGTAAAGGTGTACGGCATGTTAGCCCAGTGGTTAGCACTGTTGCCTCACGGCACCTGGGACCCAGGTTCAATTCCAGCCTTGGGTGAATGTCTATGTGGAGTTTGCACTTTCTCCCCATGACTGTGTGGGTTTTCTCCGGGTGCTCCCATAGTCCAAATATGTGCAGGTTAGGTGGTTTGGCCATGATAAATTGCCTCTTAGTATACAAAGCTGTGAAGTTTAGGTGGGGCCATGGGGTTCGGGCGGGGAGTGGGCCTAGGTAAGGTGCTCTTTCTGGAAGGCTTGGTGCAGACTTGATGGGCCGAATGGCCTCCTTCTGCACTGCAGGAATTCTACTTTATTATTCCTTAGGCAGCACTTTCCAAACCCACAACTACTACCATCTGGAAGGACAAGAGCAGCAGATACGTAGGAACTCCACCACTTGGAGGTTTCCCTCCAAATCACTCACCATCCCAACTTGGAACGATGGGCACAATTCTCCGAAACGGAAACTAAGTGTTTTGCGCTGTCATGAACACCGTCGTGTTTCACAACGGCGAGAAATGGGCGCGGGGACTACCGATTCTGACCCCCATAGGGGGCCAACACGGCGCTGGAGCGGTTCACGCCGCTCCAGCCACCCTTCCCAGCGCCAAATGGGTGCCGCGCCAACCTGCGCATGCGCAGTTGGGCCACGCCAGCCCGCGCATGCGCGGGGAACTTCTTCAGCGTGCCGGCCCCGACACAACATGGCGTGGGGGTCCAGAGGCCGGCCGGGCAACAAAGTAGGCCCGGTGGGGGGAGAGGCCGGCCCGCCGAATGGTGGGCCCCGATTGCGGGCCAGACCCCATAGGAGGCCCCTCCCGGTGAAGGAGCGCTTTCCCCCGCCCCACAGGCTGCCCCCCGACCCTACGCGCGGAGTTCCCGCCTGCTGCGAGCAGGGGTGAACGGTGCCGGCGGGACTCTGCCGTTTCCGCGCAGCCGCTCGGCCCATCCAGGCTGGAGAATCGGCGGCCCGGCCGCGGACAGCGGCCCACGACCGGCGCCGCACCAAACGCGGCGGCGCTATTGGCGCCGATTCTCCGCACCTTGGAGAATCGGCCACCGGCGTCGGGGCGGCGTGGCACGGTTGCGGCGATTCTCTGGCCCGGCGCGGGGCTGGGAGAATCGCGCCCTGTATTGCCGTTCCTTCATTGTCGCTGGGTCAAAACTGCAGCAGTTCAAGAAGGCAACTCACTACCACCTTCTGAAGAGCAACCAGGGATGGGCAATAAATGCTGGCCTAACTAGCAATGCCCACATCCTGTAAATTATTTATTTTTTAAAGACTTCAGGCTGTTGGGTGTGGGGAGTCCTTGTGACTGCTTCGTCTGTCAATGTAGGAGAGTGATGATGACTTGCATTCAGGAACGTTCCTCAGCTTTTGCTTACGTCTGACTCCTGTTTGTCTGATGCCGGCCCAGTGCAAGTGAGGACAGCTCTTTATTCCTTTGTCCTCCAGCACAAGAGGGAGATTAGGGACGAGGGTATAGCGTTCGCTGATTAATATCCAAATACTTCAAGGATGTACGATCTCGGCTTGAGTGGGTCTAACATTGAGGACCATTAAGAAAAGCTGTGTCCCGATGGGGTGAAAAACAATCCCAGATGGACAAGGGTCAAAGAGGGTGAAGCATTAAGATTGTACGGTTGTAGCTGTTCATAGTTCAGCTAGGGGACCAGGAGAGGGGGATTGGCGAGCTCCCACTAAAAAGGGCGGAGAGGAGCTTCAGGTATTTGGGGGTCCAGGTGGCCAGGAGCTGGGGGGGCCCTGCATAGGCTTAACTTTACAAGGCTGGTGGAGCAAATGGAGGAGGAGTTCAAGAGGCGGGACGCGTTGCCGCTGTCCCTGGCGGGTAGGGTGCAGTCAATCAAAATGACGGTGCTCCCAAGGTTTTTGTTCCTGTTCCAGTGCCTCCCCGTGTTTATCCCGAAGGATTTTTTCAGGCGAGTTAACAGGAGTATAATGGGGTTTGTGTGGGCGCGAGGGACTCTGAGGGTGAGGAGGGTGTTCCTGGAGCGGAGTAGAGATAGGGGGGCTGGCGCTGCCCAACCTCTGTGGGTACTACTGGGCCGCCGATGCGACAATGGTGCGCAAGTGGGTGATGGGGGGGGAGGGGGCTGCATGGAAGAGGCTGGAGACGGCGTCCTGTGTGGGTACGAGTCTGGGGACGCTGGCAACGGCGCCGCTGCCGCTCCCTCCAAGGAGGTATACCACGAGCCCAGTGGTGGTGGCGGTCCTCAAAGTTTGGGGGCAGTGGAGGCGGCATAGGGGGGAAGTTAGGGCCTCGGCATGGACCTCATTATGGGGGAACCACCGGTTCGCCCCAGGAAGAACAGGTGGAGGGTTTTCGGGGTGGCACAGAGCAGGGATACGAAAGTTGGGGGACCTGTTTGTGGACGGGAAGTTCGTGAGCTTGGGTGAGCTGGAGGTGAAGTATGGGCTCCCCCCGGGGAACACCTTCAGGTACTTACAGGTAAGGGCGTTTGCCAGACGGCAGGTGGTGGAATTCCCACGGCTACTGCCACACACAGTACAGGACAGGGTGCTCTCGGGTGGGTGGGTGGGAGTGGGGAAGATCTCGGAAACTTACCAGGTGATGCAGGAGGAGGAGGAGGCCTCGGTGGTGGAGTTGAAAGGTAAGTGGGAGGAGGAGTTTGGAGAGGAGATCGAAGAGGGGACGTGGGCCTAGGATGCCCTAGGGAGGGTGAACTCTTCCTCTTCGTGCACGAGGCTCAGCCTCATACAGTTTAAGGTGCTGCACAGGGCACACATGACCGGGACAAGGATGAGCAGGTTCTTTGGGGGTGAGGACAGGTGTGTTAGGTGCTCAGGGAGCCCAGCAAATCACACCCATATGTTCTGGGCATGCCCAGCGCTGGAGGAATTTTGGAAGGGCGTAGCGAGGACGGTGTCGAGGGTGGTAGGATCCAGGGTCAAACCGGGCTGGGGGCTCGCAATGTTTGGGGTGGCAGAGGAGCCGGGAGTGCAGGAGGCGAAAGAGGCTGGAATTCTGGCCTTTGCGTCCCTGGTAGCCCGGCGAAGGATTCTCCTTCAGTGGAAAGATACGAGGCCCCCAAGCGTGGAATCCTGTATCAGCGATATGGCAGGGTTCATTAAATTGGAGAGGGTGAAATTCGCCTTGAGAGGGTCGGTACAAGGGTTCTTTAGGCGGTGGCAACCGTTCTTAGACTTCCTGGCAGACCGATAGACATTGGTCAATGGCAGCAGCAGCTCGGAGGGTGGGGGGGGGGGGGGGGGCGGGTTTACTTTATTTTTGTTTATGTTATTTACACTGGAAGGGTCTGAGGGGGTGTATACACCTGTTGTCTTAAGTCGGGGTGTTAATGTTAATTTATTATTTAGGTACGGGGGGAGGGGTTTGGGGGGTTGCTTTTTTAGATTGTGTTTTGTACTTAACCCTGTTGGGTTCTTTTTTCTTTCTCATTTTGTTATTGATATTTTATGAAAACCTTTAATAAAAATTATTTTTTAAAAAAAATAGATTGTACGGTTGTGAAGAACAAGAGGTTTTAATAAGGTGACAAATGGAAGCCAGTGAGAGCTCCGCATCGCCTCTTTTTGGGAAAACCCATCCTTTTAAATGTCTCTGAGGCACCTGACTGAGCAGTGACGGTGTTCCCAGGATCGAGAACCTGGAGTTCAAGGGCTGCATTCTCCGGTAGCCGACGTCGAAATTGCGTTCGACGAACAGCCGGAGAATCCGAGTTCCTGACCAAATCGGGGGCGGCCACGTATCGCCGGCCTCAGGAAATTGCCTGAGGCCCGCCCCCCGATGCTCCGCCCCCCGAACGGCCGAGTACCCAATGGCGTGGGTCTCTCATGGGCTCACCCGTTGGGAACTCGGCAAGGCGGCTGCGGACTCAGTCCAGTGCTGCCACAGTCAAGGAAGGGCCGATTCGTGGGCATGGGGGGAACATTATTCGGGATGTGTGAGCTGGCCAAAGTGGGGGACAATTTCGCGGGCAGGGTCTGCAAGCAGCCGCCGCCATGTTGCACAGAGCGGCCGCTGCAGCCCGCCGCCATGCGCATGCACGGCCACAGACCCGGCAATTCTCCGGGCCGTATCGGCAGCTAGAGCCGGGTGCTCTACGCTGCCGTCCTGCTAGCCTCAAGCAAAACGGGCAATCACCTTGAGGGGCTAGGCCCGAGCCGGACTGATTTCCGCCCCGCCAGCTGGCACGAAACTGACTTTGCCGGGCGGCGCATGCGCGGGAGCGTCAGCGGCTGCTCACGGCATCCCCGCACATGCGCAGTGGAGGGGTCTCTTCCGCCTCCACCATGGTGGAGACCATGGCGAAGGCGGAAGGAAAAGAGTGCCCCCACGGCACAGGCCTGCCCGCGGATCGGTGGGCCCCGATCGTGGGCCAGGCCACCATGGGGGCACTCCCCGGGGCCAGATCGCCCTGCGCCCCCCCCAGGACCCCGGAGCCCGCCCGCGCCGCCGTGTCCCGCCATCCCAAAGGTGGTTCAATCCACGCCGGCTGGCGTGGGTTGACAGCGGCGGGACTTCGGCCCATCGCGGACCGGAGAATCGCCGGGGGATTCCCGCCGACCGGCGCGGCGCGATTCCCGCCCCCGCAGAATCTCCGGTGACGGAGAATTCGCGACACGCCGGGGGCGGGATTCACGCCGGCCCCCGGCGATTCTCCGACCCGGTGGGGGGGTCGGAGAATCGCGCCCAAGATGTCTCACTGGCCGAGAGCTCCCAGCTAATCAGAGGCCGGCAGCTGTCATTGCAGGCAGCGCCCCTGGAGAGGTAGTGGCTGCTGCCGGTAACACACCAACCTGAGGCCTAGGGTAGCTGAGGGACCCAGGCCACATGTGAGTGGTGGCAGGAGGAGCATTGTGGGGTGAGGGTCTCAAGGGAGTAAGGGCAGGGCTTGGCTCTCAGCCTGGTCCCCTCAATCAAGCATTGAATGCCATTGAATAAGGTACAACCCCCTCCCCATACACCTTTAGCCCACATGCAACATACGTTGTAGAGATGCATGATTTATTGCCTTATTCACACATGTCACTGGTCCCCTGGAGAACGACCAGCACTGAGAACGACCTCAAGTAGCCCCAAGTTGCCACTCAAAACCTCATGAAAAGTCTTTGCGCACCTGCAAACAGAATGAACAGGGGGTGCCGTTCCATCCCTGCTGACTGCAAAATCGTGGCCATTATTTTATAACCACCTCAGTAAAAGGTGCTTGGGCAATTTCACCTCAGATACATGATAGCCTTGGTTAAGAGGCTCAGTGGGACTTCATTCAAAATGATCAAACAACAAATGGAAACAACTTCAATTAAAAACAACAAAAAATACTCTCCTGTGAATATAAAAACTGTTAATTGCTGATTTTCACTCTCTGACTTCATTAAAATCACTGACTTAGCACTGTTCTTGCAATCTCGGCTCCATTCTGACTTAATTTATCAGAGTTTTACACTTAATCTATTCTTGATCTGTATCAGAATCGTGCCTGCCAGCATTCCACTATTTCAATACTACAGTTTTGTATTATTTTGTTGTGTAGAACATTAATACAACATTAAACGCATTGTCAGACTTCAAGATAGATTTTAAAGCCAGCAATTTCCAATGATTGTTTAGAACTTATAGCATTATTGAGAATTAATCTTGACAAGGCATACGGTCTCTTTCCTTGATTAGTGGAATATTCGGTGTGTTGGAAAAGGCCAGCTATCATAGGGATAACTTCAGACTTTAAAGTAAAGCAAAAAGTGCAGAGGATACCGGAAGTCTGCAGAAGGATTTGGATCGGTTAGGTGAATGGGCTAGGGTCTGGCAGATGGAATTCAATGTTGCCAAGTGTGAGGCTGTCCGTTTTGGGAGGAATAACAGCAGAATGGATTATTATTTAAACGGTAAGATGTTAAAACATGCTGCTGTGCAGAGGGACCTGGGTGTGCTGGTGCACGAGTCGCAAAAAGTTGGTGTGCAGGTGCAGCAGGTGATTAAGAAGGCTAATTGAGTTTTGTCTTTCATTGCTAGAGGGATGGAGTTCAAGACTAGTGAGGTTATGCTGCAATTGTATAGGGTGTTGGTGAGGCCGCATCTGGAGTATTGTGTTCAGTTTTGGTCTCCTTACCTGAGAAAGGACATATTGGCACTGGAGAGAGTGCAGAGGAGATTCACTAGGTTGATCCCAGAGTTGAGGGGATTAGATTATGACAAGAGGTTGAGTAGACTGGGACTGTACTCATTGGAGTTTAGAAGGATGTGGGGGGATCTTATTGAGACATATAAAATTATGAAGGGAATAGATAGGATAGATGCGGGCAGGTTGTTTCCACTGGTCGGGGAAAGCAGAACTAGGGGGCATAGCCTCAAAATAAGGGGAGGTAGATTTAGGACGGAGTGTAGGGGGAACTTCTTCACCCAAAGGGTTGTGAATCTCTGGAATTCCTTGCCCAGTGAAGCAGTTGAGGCTCCTTCTTTAAACGTTTTTAAGAAAAAGACAGATGCCCTTCTAAAGAATAAAGGGATTCGGGGATATGGTGTACGGGCCGGAGAGTGGAGCTGAGTCCACAAAGATCAGCCATGATCTCATTAAATGGCGGAGCAGGCTCGAGGGGCCAGATGGCCTACTCCTGTTCCTAGTTCTTATGTTCTTATGTTCTTAAATGTACCAAAGAGCCATTATTCCGGCAATATAAAATCTTTCAGTGTTTTCAGGTGTAGTAACAGACTGTTAGGAGCTCTGGCACTCGGGAAAAGTGGAAAAACATGGATGGTACAAACAGTTTTTCAAAATTGTATGTGGGCATCACTGACTGCGCCAGCCTTGAACTGAAGGGCTTGCTCAGCCTTTTCAGAAGCAACCACATTACTGTGGGTCTGATGTCACACCAGGTAGGCCAGACCAGGTAAGGATGGGAGATTTCCTTCCCAAAAGGGCATGAGATCTTTTTTATACAACAATCATTTTATGGTCATCATTGGACCTTTTAATTTCAGACTTTTATTGGATTCAAATTTCAACATCTGCCACGGTGGGATTTGAATCCAGGACCCAAGAGCATTACACCTGGTTTCTGGATTATTAACCCAATGAGAATACCGCTACACCTCTGCCACCCCACCTTAAAGTGGAACTCCACTGCAGACAAGTACCAGTCATTTCCAAGTTTTACTGTTTCTTCCTCCTCGTATCATCACTCTGACAGTTTGGTCCTGGTTCAAAGTGGGGTTCCACTTTTAAAAAATGAATTTGAAGTACCTGACGCACTATCAATTACGACGAGACAAGAGTAGAGTGTAATCGAGGCATTATTAAGCAGAGTTGTGTATCCTCCTGCAGCTACTGCCGAAATGGCTGCAGCTCAGTGAGCACACACATTTATACTCCGCCTACTGGGTGGAGCCAGCAGGCAGGATCCTACCCCCATACCTGTAGTACAGGAGCCTTACCATATTGCATCTCGTATGTGAGAAATACAACAGTGGTGACTACCACAGTACCCAAATCATTTTTTTTCCAATTAAGGGGCAATTTAGCGTGGCCAATCCACCTAGCCTGCACACCTGTGGGTTGTGTAAACTCCACACAGACAGGGCGGGATTTTCCACTCCCACGCCGAAGTGGCCGCGCCGACGTGAACGCCGTCGAGGTTCACGACGGCGCGGAACGGCCCCGTTCCCGACCGATTCAGGCCCTGACAATGGGCCAGTATCGGGGCCGCGTCATCTACACGCGCCAGGCCTTGTCGCCTTCATAAAAGCGGCGCCGCATAGATGACGCGGCCGGCGCTGCATAACGGGCATCATCCGCGCATGCGCTACGTGCCTGGCTCGTTACCAAAAACTAAGTCCAGGATCACTCCCCCTGTTGTAGGCCCTTCTACGCACTGGCTTAAAAAGTTCTTCTGGACACATTTTAAGAATTCCGCTCCTTCTAAACTTTTCACACTGTGAATACCTCAGCTAGTATTGGGAATGGTGAAATCCACACTTTCACTCGTCATAGAGTTGTACAGCACAGAAAAGGCCCTTCGGCCCATCAAGGCTGCACCAACAATAAGTACATCTAATCTCGCTCTAATCGCACTTACCAGTACTTATCCCATATCCTTGAATGTGATGGTGTTTTAAGTGCTCAGCCAAGGTTGTGAGGTTTTCAGCCTCCACGACCTTCCCAGGATTCTTTTTTTCTCAAATCCCCTCGGAATCCCCTGCCCCTCACCCTAAAACTATGCCACCTTGTGAGTGACCCCTCAACCAAGAGGAACAGATGCTTCCTATTACCCCTGTTCAAACCTTTATAATCTTACAAACCTCAATCGTACCCCCTCAGCCTTCTCTGCTATAAAGAAAACAATAAAAGCCTATCCAGTCTCTCATTGTAGCTCAGGTGCTCCATCCCAGGCAAAATCCTGGTGAATCTACTCTCTACTCCCTCCTGTGAAATCTATAGTGTGGTGACCAGAACTGCACACAGTGCTCTAGCTGCGGCCTAACCAACATTCTGTACAGTTCCAGCATAACCTCCTTGCTCTATGCCACGACTGGTAAAGGCAAGTGTCCCATATGCTTTCTTAATTACTTATTCACTTGCTCTGCTGCCTTCAGGGATCTGTGAACAAGTACCCCAAGATCCATCTGTTCCTCTGCGCTTCCCGAGTGTCCTGCCATTCATTCCATACTCCCTTATCCTGTTTCTTCTTCCAAAGTGCATCACCTCGCACTTGTCAGGTTTAAATACCATATGCCACTGCTCTGCCCATCTGACCAACCCACCTAAATCTTCCTGTAACCTACAACCCTCTTAGAATCTATAGAATCCTTACAGTGCAGAAGGAGGCCATTCGGCTGATCAAGTCTGCACCGGCCCTTGGAAAGGGCACCCCACTTAAGCCCATGCTTCCACCCTATCCCTAATCCAACCTAACCTTTTTGGACACTAAGGGACAATTTTAGCATATCCAAACCACCTAACCTGCACACCTTTGGACTGTGGGATGAAAGCAGAGCACCGGAGGAAACCCACGCAGACACGGGGAGAAATTGCAAACTCTGCGCAGTCACCCGAGGCTGGAATAGAACCCGGGTCCCTAGAGCTGTGAGGCAACAGTGCTAACCAATGTGCCACTATGCTGCCCTCTTCTTCACTGATTTTAAAATATATTTTTTATTGAAAACTTTTCATTATTAGCTGTGTGAACAATATAATATAAAAAAACTACTTCAAGTTACAATGTAAAAAGAACATAATCGTCAATCAAGAACACACCCAATCTAAACCCCAACATTAAATTGAAACTATCTTAACAACTGATGGTGGCTAACTCTTTGAAAAAGAAAATCAATGGCTGCCACCTTATGTAGAACCCTTCTACCGACCCCCTAATGGTGTACTTGACCTTCTCAAATGTAGGAATTTCATGAGGTCACCCAACCAGGCCAAAGCACTGGACAGAGTAAGAGACCTCCACCCAAACAGAACTTGCCTCCAGGCTATTAACGAGGTAAAGGCAAGGACATCCACCTTCAACCCCATCTTTAGCACCAGCGAGTTTGATACCCCGAACATGGCCATCAGCAGACATGGCTTCAGTTCAAAATTAAGTATCTCTTCTTCATTGTTAACTACCCTACCAACCTTGGTTTCGTCTGCAAACTTACTTATCATTCCCCCCACGTTCTGTTCTATATCATTTATATAAATATGACAAACAAGAAGGGAGCCAGCACTGACCCCTGTGGTACACCGCTGGACACCGGCCTCGTTACTCAAACAGCCTTCCACCACCACCTTTCGTATTCCATTACTCAGCAAGTTTCGGATCCATCTCCACAGGGTTTCTTGAATTCCACGTGCTTTAACCTTTTCAATCAGTTTATGATGTGGGACCTGGTCAAAGGCTTTTCTAAAATCCATATAAACTACATTAACTGCACTTCCTTCATCTACACACTCGGTCACTTTATCAAAAAATTCTATCAAATTTGTTGGACATGACTTTCCTCTGACAAAGCCATGCTGACAATCCCGAATCAACCCATGCCTTTCCAAGTGGAAATTAATTCTCTCCATCAGAATTTTCTCCCAAAGTTTCCTCACCACTGACATGAACTTACCGGTCTATCATTTCCTGGTTTATCTCTACCACCCTTCTTGAAAAGTGGAAGAACATTTGTTGTTCTCCAGTCCTCTGGCACTTCCCACGTGGCCAGAGAAGAATTACAAACTTGCGTCAGAGCCCCTGAAATTTCTTGCCTCACCTCCCCCAACAGCCTAGGATGCATTTCATCCAGGCCTGAGGATTTGTCTATTTTTAAGCCCGTCAAAGTCTCCAATACCTTCTCACTTCGTAAGTCGAACGATTCAAGTTCCTCACAGTCCCATTTACTGAATTCTGGACCTATGTCCTTCTCCTGAGTGAAGACCGATAAGAAGTATTCATTTTGTCCTATCGCTTCACACACAGATTGCCCTATTCATCTCTATTGGGAGCTACTCTTTCCCTGGTTAACCTCTTCCCCTTAATACATTTATAGAATATCCTAGGTTTCTCCCTAATCTTATTCGCAAGTCCTTTTTCAGGCCCACTTTTTGCTCTTCTAATTGCTTTCTTATGTTCCCTCTTGCATTTCCTATATTTCTTGAGGGCCGCAGTTGAATTTCTCCCTTTGGACTTCTTAAAAGCCTTTCTCTTCTACCAGTATCAGATTGTTTTAAATTCCACACATATGACTTCATTTGACGAGCCTTCTAAGATGCCATCCCTCCTTACTGCTGTAATTGATTGCCTGATCAAAATTGCAACACCCCCTCCTCTTTTACCTCCTTCCCTGTCTCACCTGAAGATCCTATATCCTCTGGAATATTGAGCTGCCAATCCAGCCCTTCTCTCAACCATGTCTCAATGACAGCAATGACACCATTCCCCCATGTTTTAATTTGTGCCCTCAACTCATCTGCCTTGTCCATCAGACTGCTTGAATTAAAACAAATACCATCCAATCTTGTCAAACTCCTGTGTGACTTAACTGGCCTATAACCTCTATGCCTTCCTGACTCATTTGGTGTCTCTTTTCATTTTGGCTGTGCATTTCCCCCTCCTATACTGCTTGATTTGCCGAGTGCTCTTTAAAAATCAGATGAACCTCCACATTAGGTAACTTTCTGCCTTGTCACTTCCTAACGTTGGATGGCAATGAGGATATCAGGAGTAAGGATGATGGTCTGGGGGCCCCAGAAGTGACGGCAGACTTTGAATTTATCTTTCCATATTTGGTTAGAACATTCAAATTAGAGGTTACAGACAGGGAAATATTGTGCGGAACAGTCGGCTACCGACTCGATCGTCGCTGAAGCGGTGATGGGGTGGGGTTATGGGTGGGGGTGGGGGAAGGCGGGTGGAAGGATAATGCTGTCGGGGCACAGGTTCTAATTTTAAAGGAGACCAACTTTGAAAGATCACTGCCTGAACCAACAATTTGCATCTATAAAGTGCCTTTAATATAACAAAAACAATGTTCCAAAGGCACTTTACAGTAACTTTATCAGACAATGTTTGACACCCAGCTGCAGAAGGACGCATTAGTATATACCACTCTGTGTTTCTCTCTCCACAGATGCTGCCTGACCTGCTGAGTGTTTCCAACATTTTATGTTGTGATTTCAAAGCTTTAATAGGTTTCTTGGTGAGTGCAATCAATCGCAAAGCAGGAAACCTTTTAAAAAGTATATATATTTTTTCTCTTTAGCATCAATTTCCTTCCTCCTGCCTGCCTGAAGCAAGCAAGCACACTGTCTGAGGGGGTAATACCAATATGCAAATAAAGCTAATGCAGAAATTCTACCAGAAATATTGACCGAGGTAGCTGCATTGAAACATTCACCTCACCAGCACTGATTGTTTTGTAAGATTCAACCAGGAGTGTCCTGGCTCATCAAAACATGCCGGGAATATGAAGGCACTGCAGTCAACATTCTGGTTCATGGTTGTTCTGGAAATGGAATCTGTTTCAGAGGTGTAACATCAACACCGACATCGCAGCTACCCTTTAAAACCAGGGGCAGGTATAAATGCACAGTATTCTCACTGGTTTCAATAAAATGTGAAGTATTCAGCATAGCTGTTTGCATGTGGCTAGTTGGGTCACTTCTCTGTGAATGGGTAGACATTTTCCCTAAGTATTTACAATCACAAGAAAGGCATGAATACACCCACCGATTGTGCCTGATAACTGAATATTTGTGGTCATATATTTGGATAAGCGCTTCAATTTGACCAGGGAAATATGTTTGATAGGTCGCAAGTTGTGATCTTCTGATGGGATGTATCGGCACAGAAAAGGCATGAAAATGCTATTGCATTGCCAATCTGATCCACCACGACAAAATACTTCATAATAAAAACAAATATTATAATTCTTGCCATAACAGGTAAAGTCGCCATAGTCCCAGGTGACCACAGACTGCTTTCCCCTTTGAAGGGAAGAGCTAACTGGTGATGATTTAACCTGAGGATCACCACACCTCAGACAAGGGGCAAGGTTGAGAAGGCGGGGCCTTCATGAATAACCTTGTTACCAATAATTATGAATAATGCTTGTCATACAATGTCATGAAATTATGGGTGACATTCCCCTTAAATCCTCTATAGGCCGCATCATTTCAAATCCATAATTTCTTTCCCCATAGCTTGAGGGCGGTGGAGGGGACCAGGGAGCTTTTGCAAAAAAATTGAAAATATTTTTCTCATGAAAATGGGGCAATTAAAATATATACAGAATCTACAGACTCCCTACAGTGCAGAGGAGGCCATTCGGACTATCGCACTTGCACCGGCCCTCCGAAAGAGCATCCTACCTAGGCCCAATGCCCTGCCGTACACGTAACCCCACATGGCCTACATATCGGTGGACACTAAGGGACAATTTACCATGGCCAATCCACCTACCCTGCACATCTTTGGACTGTGGAGGGAACCGGAGCACCTGGAAGAAACCCGCGGAGACACGGGGAGAAAGTGCAAACTCCACACAGACAGTCACCTGAGGCCGGAATTGAACTAGGGTGCTGTGAGGCAACAGTGCTAACCCCTGTGCCTCCGTTAAATTTAGCTGTCAGTCATTTCTCAGCGGGTAGCATTCTTGCCCCAGAGTCAGATGGCTCCAGGTCCCACTCCAGAGACCTGAGCACATTATCTAGGTTGATGTTACATTGACAGCACAATATGTCGGATGAGACATTAAACTGAGGCCCCATCTATTCTGTTCGGTGGATGTGAAGTATCCCATGGCACCATTTGTCAAAGAGCATGGAAGCACCTCCCCCTACCCCCACTTGGTCAATCTTCACCCACTAACCAACATCACCAGAACTCATTATTTGGCCATTAACACATTGCTATTTGTAGGAGCTTGCTAGGTGAAAATTAGCTGCAGCTTTTTCTATAACAGTGACTACACCTCAAATATATTTAATTGGCTGCAAAGCCCTTTGAGATGTCCTTTGGTTTCGAAAAGTACAGTTGAAATCCAAGGTTTTTTTTCATTTCAAAATAAATCTTTCTATTTAAGTGCATTGCTGCTGTTGTATTTTATTTTGGCCCTGAATGGTCACCTGAATGTCATGGACATGATTACAATAACCTCTGAGTATTGCATTCAGTATTTACCTGAGCTGAGAGAATCAATGTATGTTTTGTTGCTGAAGGAGAACTGGAGGCTCACTCCAAGCATTACATGTGGTTGATAAACAGTATGTTCAGTTAGAGTAATATGCTGTCAACACACAGAATGAACCACCATTGAATATGCAATTAATATTTCCATAAATTGACAGAATATTTGATTATGCAAAGCAATGTGTCACTCAGTACAAACATATAAGTTGCACACGTCTGACTGGAAATGGTAGATTTCCATGTATTTTTAATTAAAGGTCGAGCACTCAGCCCCACGACCAAGGCTGAAAAGAATAAAAGCGACAAGGTAAATTAAGATTAGCGATTCGATGACATCAAGCTCATGTTTTAAAAGCTTGAAGATTGCAGAAACCAGGGACAGCAGAATGAATCTAGCACTTAAGAAGTCCTGGGCTAAAAGTTTTTTGGTTTTTTGGGGAAACTTAGGGTACCCAATTCATTTTTTAATTTTCCAATTAAGGGGCAATTTAGCGTGGCCAATCCACCTAGCCTGCACATCTTTGGGTTGTGGGGGTGAAACCCACGCAAACAAGGGAGAATGTGCAAATTCCGCACGGACAGTGACCCAGAGCCGGGATTGAACCTGGGATCTCGGCGCCATGAGACAGCAGTGCTAACCACTGCACCACTGTGCTGCCCCATCCTGGGCAAAAATAAATAAGAGCTGAATACCACGCAAGCAGTCTTCATTTCAACATACTGTCGCAAAAGAAGCAGAGAGCGAACCATAAAATGTACTGTGGATTTGTGAGAAAAGTGGACACCATAAGAATAACTTTAGTGGGAGCCACATATGATGGTAAACTCTTCAGAACGACATGGTGCAAGATCCTATCGAAAGCCGTGGAGATATTCACAATAACAGTAGATGATCACTAAAGCATTCAAGACAAAGGGGATAAGAGAGAGAACAAGATCATCTGTGGATCATGCTGGAAATCATCAATTCAGTGCAATTTAATTTAAACCAAAATTTGAATAATGTCAACTTTGGTAACAAAGGGCTGATGGAAAATCAATGGACAGCAGTTTGAAGGGTAACAGAGGTCACCTTTCTTAGATGGGAAAGCACAAATACATTTCCAAGAAGGAAAGATGGATTAAAAGTAAGATGGCAGAAGGCAGGGGTTACTTTAGGGCACACATCTTGAGGATGATGGAAAGGATATCGTCACGATCAGTGACCTTACATTTGTAGGATTTTGGTTTACCCAGTAGAGAGTGCATAGTTTCTTCCTACATGGACACTTTCCAATTGTGGAAGTTTGGTGCAGCTTGGCTGAGTCTGAAGTATGTGCAAACATATTGCTGCAGTTTGCACAGGCACGACCTTACAATTTAACAGTACTAACACTGATGAGCTTTTTGCTGCTAATGTCATTAATAACAAACTACTCATTGAAGCATTGACCTGCCGAGTTATCTGAGGAAAAACTGCAGCCCCCAGCAGCAGCTCCATTCCTCCAGGAGGCTATTTCTAAACCTAGCCAGTCCCCGTTGACAGTGTACACTGAACTTTCCATTAACTTTCCATTAACTTCAGTCATGGAATGTAAGATGGACAACTGATTCGATGCAGTTGATTTTTCAACAGTACCCTTAACTATTGTGACCCTGTTTGATTCACATATTGGGTTCCGGTATGGGACAGTGGAACATACAAGGAACCTTGCACCCTGCAGGCCTCACCACTCCCCACCACCCCCCCTAAAAAAGACCACACCTACTACAGACAAGAACAGTCACTAATTTGTCAACCCATGTACATGAAAATATATGGTAAAAAATCCTGTAAAATTCCAACTATACCCATGGATTGCTTCTTCCTAATAACCAATAAAAATAAATAGATGTGTTGTTTCCATCCCTAAATAGCCCAGTGACTCCATGTAGCTCCTAAGTGATCCTCCCTGCCAATACTGTCACTGTGAGAGAAAGGGTGGATCTTGAGCAAATGTGCAGAAGGATGTATAACTCCCTCCCCACAGTTGCACATTTCAACATGGTTCTCCAAAGCATCTTTTGTGTCCCTTCCCAAATCAGGTGACAGGGTCTCACCTTCCCTGCATTAGGCCAGTCTCTGCAGACTTACATTCCTTTGGACTCCATTCATCCAGTGGGAGATGTAAATGACTTCCTTGATGGGCAATGATCGTGTTGTTCTGTGAAAACATTGTGCAACTGCAAAATCAAGGGTGGTTCCAAAATAATTACCTTCAGGTCATATTGATGGCTAGCCTATGTGCTTTATTATTGATTTGATAACTTGATGAGACGTTTTCTTCAACGGAAAGCAGTCAAGCAGAACTCCGCTATCAATCTAAAATCACCATCTGCATTACTCAGCCCTGACCAGTCGCATTCCGAGGATGACTTTTCCATCCCCCTTACAGGACTAGAGCCACTATGCTTCATGGAGTATTTGGTCAGCCGTGTCTAACAACATTCAATCCCTTTTTGTAATCTCTTCTCTTACCAGATATTTATTCAGTTTCTTTTCAAAGGAGTCAGTCAGTGGTGTGTCATCTGGACCAACCAGGAAAATTGGAATAATTCACTGATGAGTGACACCCCATGGGTCCTGTCGGCCTCCAATTCAATATCTGCACCGATGCACTGGCCATGTAAAAAGGTGACAATTGGTTCTTGTCTGGTAAAGTATGTGATTAGCGTATAGTTGTGGTGACAACTCCTGTACTCACACTGCAATTAGGGTAGACTGTGTGACTGCCTTAACAGAAAGCTGATATGTTGGTGTAGGGACAAGCTGCATTGAAGATGGAGGAACCAGGATCCAATGTAACAATAAGAGGAGGCACTTTACAAATGTGCATACCTCTTGCATGATAGATGTACAGGATAATGAACATTTGCTTGATGTAACAGCACAAAAACAGCATTCAAAATACAATTCAAAAAAATGGTTCATTACTCAGCGATGAGGGATATGCTCGAAGACTACTTACGTAGTTACAAGGAATCCATACATATCACACGTTTTAGCTTTATTATTTATTTATTTTAAATGATTTGGGTATTTTGTGTTTAGATGTCAATGAGTGGTGAAAGAAACCTTTCCCATTTTCTGCATCCAATCTCTTTCTACTTGAAGAAAGAAATCGAATGCATTTTTGAAGAACTTCATCACGTCATCCTGAAAAAAGAGGGTGCTTCACATTCAATGAGTTTTTAACGTGGACTCATTGACGGGGACCAACTTGCACCAAAACTGTAGCACAATATAGTCATGGAGGTTGATGATGTCAGCAAAATGCATGAGTCACATTGGTGTGTGAGTCTTGTTTGATGATGATGAGATTGAGACTGAGGCGCGAGACTAAGACTGGTACAGAATCCCCATGCTACCTGCACTGTTTATTCAAGGCTTGCCAATTAGACAGGCAGGAAATAGGGCAACAGTGATACTATTTAAATGCAGCCTTTACCTCGGAGAGGGGAGATGCACTTCGGCTAGTTTCAGTCATAATTCCCATTCATTGCTGTAAATTGAAGATGCCAGTTTGGAGCAGTTCTTCAATGGGGACCCCATTTGCAGACACTACTCTGGCATTCGTAACGGAGGACCTAACAGAAAACTGTGTGTACCTTCATCATATAGACTGAAGTGGTTCAAGAAGATAGCTCACCACTACCTTCTCAGAGGCTTTTAGGGATGGGCAATAAATGGCTATTGCCAGCTTTGCCCACATCCCAGGAATGAATAGAAAAATGACCAGGAGGAGAAAGCTGGTCTTTCCAGCAGAGAGGAGAAAAGTACCAAGGCAAATAGCTGAGCAAACATCTTCAGAAATGGCAGCTGAACTAGGGTAATGTGAAGAGCAATGAGCCCATGACTTGATTAAAATTCCACGAGAAATTCAATGATCTGATCAGAGCCTAAGAGATGACCCCAAGCCACATCTCTCTGACTGTGCTTACTTCTGATCCACCTGTAACTCAGCACAAACAAGGCTTCCTTCCCTCGCTTTCCATTACTGTCTGTCAACCACATCAGCACACTTCACTGAACCTGCTTCTGCTACTACTGAAGCGTTCGGCATCTGCTAATGCCTTTGCAATTATTTTCATAATTTCCCCAAACCTGAAGCATCTTTCAAGCATCATCTGTACTATTTTACACTGACACTCTCATCTTCATAAACTATCATCAGACCCTACCCTGACACTTCATTTCTTCTTGCAAACAGCAGACGAGGATAGGAGAAGGCCCACAAATGATAATTCCATGCCTACCGAATGGGAATGCTGCACTAGAACCCATGAGCAAAGGATACATAAAGAGCATAACTGGTGAGGGTGCGAGGATGTGCTCTCCAGGTAGTTTGGACATCATAACAAGGTGATAGGATGACCCAGAATCATAGAATCATGAAATTTACAGTGCAGAAGGAGGCCATTCTGCCCATCGAATCTGCACCGGCTCTTGGAAAGAGCACCCTACCCAAGCTCACACCTCCACCCTATCCCCATAACACAGTATCCCCACCCAACACTAAGGGCAATTTTGGACACTGAGGGCAATTTTGGACACTAAGGGCAATTTAGCACAGCCAATCCACCTAACCTGTACATCTTTGGACTGTGGGAGGAAACCGGACCACCCGGAGGAAACACACGCACACACGGAGAGAACGTGCAGACTCTGCACAGACAGTGACCCAAGCCGGGAATCGAACCTGGGATCCTGGAGCTGTGAAGCAATTGTGCTAACCACTATGCTACAGTGCTGCCCAAAGGATGAGCTCATATTCCATCCCTGCTGCAGAGGGAGTAGATACTGAATTCAGAGGAAAAAACTGATGAAAGTATGGCTGTGTACCACCATTCTCGCAGTGCATTAAACTAGTAGTCAGAAAACATTCGTTGGACAACAGGAAGGAAGCGAATGGCAACGTGCGTGTGGTATTGCAAAGGACAAAGAAACAAAACAGTCAAGTACGCAGCATGTGAGCACACTACAGCAAGGTTTTCAGCTATGAAATTTTTCAACGGAAACTCAAACTGCTGCTGTCTTCGCTCTGAGTTTGAATATCTTCTTCAGCTTGCCAAGCATGAAGGAAAGCATGGATTTGGATTACCATAGCATGCACCCTGTGGTCACACAGAGCAGTGGAAAGGCTGAGGCATAGTTCCACGCAAGAGGCAATGGTGCCATGTGAGGGTTACCTGTCTTTACCCAGCATGTGAGCATGCATGCGTAGGAATGTAGGAACTGAAACAGACCATTCAGCCCCTCAAGCCTGTCCTGCCATTAATTTGGTTATGGCTGATTTGCACCTCAACTCCATCTATCCTCTGATGCACTATCAATTACGACGAGACAAGAGTAGAATGTAATCAAGGCTTTATTACACAGAGATGTGTGGCCTCCTTCAGCAGCTGACGAAATGGCTGCTGGATGGAGCCAGTAGGCAGGGATCTACCCCTGTACCTGTAGTACAGGGACCTTACCGTAATACCAATATATACAATACAATACAACAGTGGTGACTACCACATTCACCCCCTGTTAAAAATGAGTCCAGCAGGGGTGGCGGAAAACTATATACATACAGATTGGTTTTAAAATTACAGAGAAGGTTACAAATTGAGATGACCGGGCGCCTTGATCTGTCGTCGAGAGCGCCGCAGTGCTGGTGGCGACTCAGGCGTCGGCTTGGTCTTCCGTGACTCCGGGAGTGTGTCGAAATCCTCTTCATCCCCGGGTGGAAGCAAGGGGAGGATGGATTGTCCTGGAGCGGGGGCTGCGGTAGGGTGCGCTGGGGGAAGGGAGGGTGGTGCCGGGGCAGAGGGGGTGGGGGGGGGACCCAGCTGGTGCCAGATCCCTGAGGGAGACTGTGTCTTGGCGGCCGTCGGGATACGCTACGTAGGCGCATTGCGGGTTTGCGTGGAGTAGCTGTATCCTCTCAACCAACGGGTCCGCCTTGTGGAGCTGCACGTGCTTGCAGAGGAGAATGGGTCCTGGAGCTGCCAGCCACGTTGGGAGTGAAACCCCGGAGGTGGACTTCCTGGGGAAGGCAAAGAGGCGTTCATGGGGGTTTCGTTAGTCGCGGTGCACAGGAGCGACCGAATGGAGTGAAGTGCCTCGGGGAGGACATCCTGCAACCGGGAGGCCGGGAGATTTCTGGACCGTAGTGCCAGCTGGACGGCCCTCCAGACTGTCCCATTCTCCCGCTCCACCTGCCCGTTTCCCCTGGGGTTGTAGCTGGTCGTCCTGCTCGAGGCACTGCCCCTGTTGAGCAGGTACTGGCGTAGCTCATCGCTCATAAATGAGGATCCCCTGTCGCTGTGGGTGTAGGCGGGAAAGCCGAACAGAGCGAAGATGGTGTTGAGGGCTTTGATGACGGTGGCAGACGTCATATTGGGGCATGGGACGGCGAAGGGGAATCGGGAGTTCTCATCGGCCACATTAAGAAAGTACGTGTTGCAGTCGGTGGAGGGCAGGGGCCCTTTGAAGTCCACGCTGAGACGTTCAAAGGGACGGGAGGCCTTCACGAGGCACGCACGGTCTGACGGATAGAAGTGCAGTTTACACTCCGTGCAGACCTGGCAGTCTCTGGTGATAATCCTAACTTCCTCGATTGGGTAGGGCAGATTGCGGGCCTTAATGAAGTGGTAAAAGCGAGTGACTCCTGGGTGACAGAGATCGTCGTGCAGGGTCCGGAGTCGGTCCACTTGTGCACTGGCACATGTATCTCGGGACAGGGCATCGGGGGGGGGGGGGGGGGGGGGGGGGGGGCTCGTTGAGTTTACCGGGGCAATGCAAAATCTCGTAATTGTAGGTGGAGATCTCGATCCTCCACCTCAAGGTTTTATCATTTTTGATCTTACCCCGCAGTGTGTTGTTAAACATGAAGGCAACTGACCGTTGGTCAGTGAGGAGAGTGAATCGCCTGCCGGCCAAGTAATGCCTCCAATGTCGCACAGCTTCAACGATCACTTGGGCCTCCTTTTCGATGGAGGAGTGCCGAATTTTGGTGGCATGGGTGATGCGGGAAAAGAATGCCATGGGTCTGCCTGCCTGGTTGCGGGTGGCGGCCAGAGCGACGTCTGATGCATTGCTCTCGGCTTGGAAAGGGAGCGTCTCGTCGACCATGTGCATCTCGGCCTTGGCGATGTCGGCCTTGGTAGGGCTGAAGGTCTGGTGAGCCTCGGGTGTCAGGGGGAAACCGGTAGAGTGGATGAGTGGGCAAGGCAGCGCAGAGGTTGGGGAAGGCATAGAGCCGGAAGCCGCTGAACTCTATGCCCTGGATGGTGAGGGTGGCGATGCAGTACCCCCGGATCGCCACGGAATGGGATCCGGAGGCCAGGGAGATTCTTTGGTTAGTGGGGTGTACCATGAGGGAGCAGCGCCTTACCGTATCAGGGTGGATGAAGATCTCAGTGCTCCCGGAGTCCACAAGGCAGGATATCTCATGCCCGTCGACCTTTACCGTTGTCGAAGCGGTCGCGAGGTTGTGCAGTCGAGACTGAATGATCGTGACAGAGGCGAGACGCGGCTGGTCGGCGGCGGTTGCAGGCGAACAGCAGCCTGATGAGACGGGCAGGGTCCTGACGCGGGTAAGATGGCGCCGCCCACAGGCTGCACGTGTCCTGGGGCAGGCAAGATGGCGGTGCAAATTGGTTGTGAGGCAAGCAAGATGGCGGCACCCACGGGCTGCACGTGTTGTGAGTGGAGCAAGATGGCAGCGCCAATGGGCCACACGTGGTCTGAGGAGAGGAAGATGGCGGCGCTCACTGGCCGTACGTGGGGGGTGCCGGGAAATAGCGGCAATTGAGCGGGCCTGGCACACTGCAGCGCTGCCGGGGGTGTTTTGTCTGTCTACAGAAGTAGCACTTGGGTCCCCTGGGATTAGTTGGCTGCCACGCGGCGTAGGCGTGGGTTTGGCTGAGGGTGGTCGCTGATGGGGTCCACGATGGGGTGGCCGCTGGCGGGGTCCACGATGCACAGTGGGGGGTGGGCCGTGCGGTCGAGGGCATAAGCCTGCACGTTGCGTGAGGCAACCATGAGCGAGTGCGCTAGTTTCTTGGTCGCCGCGAAGTCAAGTGTGGCCCCTTCTAAGAGGTGCTGGCGGATGTAGTCAGACCCTATGCCCGTAACGAACTCGTCTCTCATTAGCAGGTTTGAATGTTCAGTGGCCGAAACGGCCTTGCAGTCACAGTCTGTCACCAGGGCGAGCAGGGCACGCCAGAAATCTTCCACAGGCTCACCGGGAAGTTGGTGCCACGTGGACAGGGGGTGCCTGCCATAGATCTTGTTGGTCTGCTGAGCGTAATTCTCCTTCAGTAGCGCCATGGCCTCTGCATAGGTAGGCGCGTCCTGGACGAGTGGAAAAACGTTGGAGCTCAGCCGCGTGTACAGAATCTGGAGCTTCTGTGGTTCTGAAATTGGGTCTGGCACAGACCCGATGTATGCTTCAAAGCAGGCTAGCCAATGTTCGAAGTCCTTTTTGATGTTGTTTGCTTGAGGATGCAGGTGCAGGCGATCCGGCTTGATGCGGAGATACATCTCTGAAAAATCTCTGTGTAATAAATTGATGCACTCAACTCCATCTATCCTCTGATGCACTATCAATTACGACGAGAAGAAAGTAGAATGTAATCAAGGCTTTATTACACAGAGATTGTGGCCTCCTACAGCAGCTGACGAAATGGCTGCTGTTTGGAGAGCACACACATTTATACTCCACCTACTGGGCGGAGCCAGTAGGCAGGGATCTACCCCCATACCTGTAGTACAGGGGCCTTACCGTAATACCCATATATACAATATAATACAACAGTGGTGACTACCACATCCTCCAGCAATAATGCCAAGGTAACCAGCTAGACAGGACTGTTCAGGCCACAGTGCCAATGCTGTAATCAACAATTGGGCTCTCTAAGACAGAAAGTATTACAGCACACAAGTACTCTCAGTGAATTACCAGCAGGTATCACTTCCTTTGTAGTTATCAGGAGGCTAGCATGTTCCAGGAACACCCACCTCGGCAAAGGTGCGGTTCAGAAAAATGCAAATTGTTTGCAAAAGGATGACCTTTAGTTTTGGCCGAGGTGAAAGACCAGTTAATATGTTCCAGGTGCTGTTTTCTTGTTCAGCAATACCAGAATGATTTGATTTGATTTGATTTATTGTTACATGTACCGAAGTACAGTGAAAAATATTTTTCTGCGGCCGAGGAACGTACACAGTACGTACATAGTAGACAAAAAATAATCAACAGAGAACATTGACAAATGGTACATCGACAAACAGTGATTGGTTGCAGTGCGGAACAAGGGGCCAAACAAAGCAAATACATGAGCAAGAGCAGCATAGGGCGTCGTGAATAGTGTTCTTACAGGGAACAGATCAGTCCGAGGGGGAGTCGTTGAGGAGTCTTGTAGCTGTGGGGAAGAAGCTGTTCCTATGTCTCGGTGTTCGAGTCTTCAGACTTCTGTACCTTCTGCCTGATGGAAGGATCTGGAAGAAGGCAATGCCTGGGTGGAAGGGGTCTCTGATAATGCTGTCTGCCTTCCTGAGGCAGCGGGAGGTGTATGCAGAATCAATGTGGGGGTGACAAGTTTGTGTGATGCGTCGGGCTGAGTTCACCACACTCTGCAGTTTCTTGCGATCTTGGATCGAGCAGTTGCCTTACCAGAATGCACTGCTTTTCATCAAATAACGTCATTTAAAAAAAAACATTGATTTGAACTGGAACTGGCCGATGATATCCAAAACACAGCAGTGAAACAACTCAGGGGATGTTTTTGTAGGTTTAGTGACCACAGAAGAGTCCGAGCCGAGTGGATAAAGTGAAAATAGTTTTATTGGGAAGTAATAATGTGTGCAATACTCTTCAGATCCCAGCCGTGTTTGCGCTGGGCCGGACCAGGAAGCATATACTTGCATGGCGAACACCATTTCTGTACTGAATGACACGGTGGATGTGCTGTTAGAGGCTGCTGAATGGCTTGACCCCGTCGGAAATTCCTGATGCCTAGGTCTCCATATCGGAATCCGTATCAATGATCTTTCGCATTCAGTATCCTCTCCCCCATGGGGTAATGCTCTTGAATCTGGAGGATTCAGAGCAGGCTGGTCAGTAATTGGCTTCTCCCAAGGATCTCTGTGCACTGCTGGGCTCCTGTTCCTGATGTGATCGACGTGTTTTTTAATGAGGCGACCCTGTGCCTGAACTTGGTACGATGCTGGCCCTGTCTGGCGAAGGACTGTTCCTGGGATTCATTGGGCGGAGTCTGCGAACTTCGTAATGTAGACCAAATCACCCGGTACAAAGTCTCATCCACTTGTGTCCAACTGGGTGACACCCTTGCTGCTCTTGGCTGCAGTGTACATTCCCAACAATATCTGGGAACGCGAGATTGAGACAGGTCCAGAGTCACCAGACCATTAATAACTCTGGTGGTACTTCCGCGGTCACGGCATGTGGCGTGGACTGGTCACAGAGCAGGAATCTGGCCAGCCAAGTGTCCAGCGATCCGGCAGTTTGCTTTTTCGGACCCTGCTTAAATGTTTGCACCACCCTTTCCTCCAGTACCATTCGAAGCCGGGTAATACGGGGCCATACGGATGTGCCGTTCTCCGTTTGCCTTCATAAAACCTGTAAATTCCTCTTATCAGTGACCAGCACCTCTGGGATACTGTTTGTGCTGAATGAGAGCCATAAATTTTCAATAGTCGCCTTTGAGGTAGTCGATCTGTGGACTTCAAGCCATTTCGAGTGGGCGTCCACTATAATCTAGAACATAAATCCAGGAAAGAACCGGCAAAGTCTGCATGTAGCCGCACCCAAGGGTGAAGGAATGTGTCAGACAGAAGTATCTGCTGCTCCTGACAAACCATGCATTGTTGGGCCTCCCCTTCAATTTCTGCGTCCAGGCCCGGCCGCCAGACGTAGCGGGCAACTTCATTTCGACACCCTTGTGTGTCTATGTTATGCAAGTCCCACAAATTGGAGTCCTGGCCCTTGTTTGCGATGACGATGCACATCCCCCACAGCAGGATGCTGTCTTCAACACTGAATTGAGATATTTTGGTCGGAAATGCCCATAACTCATTGGGTAACCTCCAATGCTGGCCACCGTAAAGCACTATGTGGTGGATTTTGGACAGTATAAGATCCATTTGGCTCCACTTCTGCATCTGGGATGCAGTGATTGACAGTGTGTACCTAAAATATAGCATGGCTACTACCTCATCAGACCTAGGAGGAGATGGAAAGTGCATCGGCCAGGGCAGTCTGCTTAATGCATCTGCGCTAGCGATTTGGGTACCTGGCCGATGCTCGAATGAATTTGCATATGCCGGCAGTAAAAAGATCCTTCCCTGTATTCTAGCGGAGGCTATGGGTGGGATTGCTTTATCCTCTTTAAAAAGTCCCAATAGCAGCTTGTGGTCTGTAAGGATCGTGAACCGACGACCAAACACACACTCGTGAATTTTCTTTTTACGGCAAATACGATGGCCAACCCCTCTTATTCAATCTGCGCATAGTTGTGCTCTGCTACAGCCAATGCCGTGAGGTAAACGCGACTGGCCTCTCTCCGCCATCGCCCATGTGATTGGACAAAACGGCACCAATGCCTTATGACGAGGCATCATTTGTGACTATGAGCAGTTTAGCGGGGTCGTAATGTGTGATCAAGCCTGATGAGGTCAACTGCTTTTTGACTTTAGCAAACACCCTCACTTTCACAGGGTGCAGTCCCTCCCTGTCTACCCAGCAGCCGAGATAAACCTACCTCATTTACGTGGAACACACATTTTTCTCTTTTCAGCGAATGCCCTCTCTGAGAAGCGGCGGTGAATCTCGTTTAAGCTGCTCAGGCATTCCTGTTCTGATGCCCCAGTGACTAAGCCATCATCGAGATAAACTGCCACACGTGAGAATCCTTGCAATATCCTCCATGACCCACTGGAAAATTACACAAGCTGACAATACTCCAAAGGGAAGCCTGGTATAATCATGGAGGCCCCTGTGTGTATTGATAATGACATATTTCCATGATGCGGGGTCCAGTTCGAGCTGTAGGTATGCATGGCTCATGTCGAGTTTAAGCACGGGAACCACAGGTGTCGCCCAATCAGAAAACCGTACTGGCCTGTGATTTTCCAACCCTACACTCCATTAGGATGATATGGTCGCACCAAAAGTCATCAGAACTTTTGGCTAGGCTTCCAAATCTCCCATGGTGGATCCCGCTACAGTGGTGTTGGAGAATCCCAACCATTGTGACAATACTTGTGACTATTTTGAATAAAATTGAAATATTTCATGTGAATTACAACTAAACTATTGTCAATCTCTTGCTCGAGGCAAGAACTGTGTTGAGAATGGGCAAAGTCCATTTACCTGGCATCTTTAGTACCAGCTGAAAGAGGACTGGCGTTAGGCTGAATTGGACCCTGATTCCGTTGTGTATAAATTGCTCATGGTAGCAAGACACAGAAATCTGACAGGCCTCCATTATTTGGAGAGATTACCGAAGCTGTGGTTGTTCAAAGAGTGTAGAAGGTTGAGTAAAGATTAAACAGAGGTGTTCAAAATTTTGAAGTGTCTTCTTGGAATAGGTGGGGAGAAATTGTTTCCACTGGCAGATGTGTCAATAATCAGAGATCATGGGCTGGATTCTCTGCACCCCAACGCCAAAATTGCATTCGGCGACATGGCGGAGAATCCAGTTTCCCGCACACAATCGGGACTGGCGCCGGTTCAGCGGTTCTCCGCCCCCCGAAAAGCGGCGTACTCGGGAAGTACGCCACACTGCCTTAGGCCATTGCCTGAGGCCCTCCCTGCTATTCTTCATCCCCGACCAGCCAACTTCCTGACGGCGTGGACCACTCATGGTCCCACTGTCCGTGATACCCGCGTAGCGGCTGCAGACTCAGTCATGGGCCACCACAGTCGGGGGAGGACCGATCTAAGGGTAGGGGGGTCTTATTCGGGACTGGGTGCTATGTGTGCGGATGGTCATGGTCGGGGGAGCGGCCGATCGGGGGCACACTATTTTGGCGGTCCAGGTCTGCGGTCTCTGGTTTGCCATGGAGCACGGCGCAGGCGCTGGAGGCCACCGGCGTGCGCATGCGCGGCCTCTGACCCAGAAGTGCGGGAGGCCGTATCGGCAGCTCGAGCTGCGAGCTCCACAACAGCTGCCTGCTAGCCCCCTGCAAGGCCTTTTGTGGCCTTTTGACGGAGAATTCGGCCCCATAGATTTAAGATGATTGGAAAAAAAAGGGGAAGATAAGGAGATTGTGTATTTTTGCTCAGCAATGATGTTGAATGGACTGCCTGAAAAAGTGGTGGGAGCAGTTTTTTAGGAGGAGTCAGTAGTTTAATGATAACACCACTGGATGAGTAATCCTCTGAGCACAGGGTTCAAATCTCACCATGGCATCTGGTGAAGTTTTAATTAATAGTCTGAAGTTGAAAAACTCGGCAAATAGTGAACATGAAACCATTGTTGTAAATGTCCTTTCGGGACTAATACTCTTCAGGGAAGGTAAACTGCCATCCTTATCTGACCTGGCCTCAATGTACCTCTGGACTCTGTGATTGACTCTTAACTGCCTTCTAAAATGGCTATGCTGGGTGACAACTCTCCGCTGGTTGGAGTCATACCTGGCATAAAGGAAAATGGTTGTGGTGTTTGGAGGTCAATCACCTCAACTCCAGGACATCATTCCAGGGGTTTCTCAGGGTAGTGTCCTCGGCCCAACTATCTTCAGCTGCTTCATCAATGACCTTCCTTCCATCATAAGGTCAGAAGTGGGGATGTTCACAGTTGACTGCACAATGTTCAGCACCATTCACGACTCCTCAGATACTGAAGCATGTCCAAATGCAACAAGACCTGGACAATATCTAGGCTTGGCTCTGAAATGTGGCAAGTAACATTCGTGCCACACAAGTGCCAGAGAGTATCTAACCCCTTGACATTCAATGGCATTACTATTGCTGAATCCCCCAATTTCAATATCCTGGGGGTTACCATTGACCAGGAACTGATCTGGTTTGGCCATATAAATACTGTAGCTACTAGAACAGGTCAGAGGCTAGGAATTCTGCAGTGAGTAGCTTGCCTCCTGACCTTCTATCTCACCAACACCCCAGCCTCCAAAGGCTGTCCACCAACCACAAGGCACAAGTCAGGGATATAATGAAATACTCTCCAATTACCTGGATGACTGTAGCTCCAACAACACCCACGCTCAGCACCATCCAGGACAAACCAGCCCGCTTGATTTCTCCCCCTTCCACAAACATTCAATCCCCCCACCACCAAAGAACAGTGGCAGCCATGTGTACCATCTACTAGGTTTCCTGAGACAGCACCTTCCAAACCCACAACCACTACTATCCAGAAGGACAAGGGCAGTAGATACCTGGGAACATCACCATCCCAATTTGGATATATACCACCATTCCTTCAGTGTCTCTGGGCAGCATCCTGGAATTTCCTCCCCAGCAGCACTGTGGGTGTACCTACACCTCAGGGACTGCATCGGTTCAAGAAGGTAGCGCACCACCACTTTCTGAAGGGCAACTAGGGATGGGCAATAAATGCTGGATTAGCCAGCGGCACCCACATTCTGTAAATTAATTTTTTTAAACTATGAACAGGAACTTGGGTATAGATTTGGAAAAGGGGGAGAAAACTGTTTCTTTTAAATTGCATTTACTCTTTTTGAATTTTTAGAAATATATATAAAGAACAGCAGACTGGGACTAATTGGATTGATTTTAATGAACTGGGACATACACAATTGACCAAATAGCCTCTGTATGATTCCAATGATTCTGGATTTGATAATAGTCAATGCTTAATTAGTTGGTCTGAATTGAGCTGTCAGTGGAGCACTACAATTGTATTTGCTCTCCATGGCCTTATGAAGAGGAAAATCAAATGTCGGCCTTGGTTTCTGCTCCAGTTTTACCTATCACAGAATAAAACATAAGATCCATTATACATTCATCAGGCCAGTTCAATTCATTGCCTTGAAGTGAAAAACCACTGGAAGAGGGACTGGCAAATAGGAAGATTTAAAAAAAATATGGTTGATCTGATTGTTTTAAGTTTATTTCTGCCTTTTCTTTAAAACAATTTCCCTTTCAGCATGGGTGTGGCTGACATCATTGAGGAAGTTGAAAGTTGGAAGTTACTGTGGCAGGTACTGTGAGGGGGCACATCAGTAAACAGTCATTAAGCCTTCGGTGTCACACATCGCGCGCACACACACACAGACACACACATATTCATGCATTACAATCTTAAAATGGCATAATTAAGCTTTGTTCTACTGTCAGTCTCTGTAATTGCTCCCAGACAGTACCCAAATGGTGTTAGTTGCTCTAACTTTTAAATAAATATTATGCACCTTAAAATCAACAGAAGTAAACAAATCATGCTAACTTTTGGCATTTAACAAGATGTCATTGTTCTTGAAATGTGCTCTGCCAACCTTTGTTTACTTGGCAATATGCAGTACGTGACATTCTCCAGGGGTAATGTGCATCAAAGAACATGGCTGCAAAACAAAATTAAAATAATTCATCTGGAATTTGGAAAGGATCATAAAGTAAATTCGTGTGCTGCCGTGCAATTTGTCTTGATGGCTACACGATACCTCTCAGGTAGAGTCTTAGGAGGATAAGTAAAAACATTGGGAAAGCAGCAGGTCACTCAGTCCCTCACGTCTATTCTGCCAGTCAATTAGATCATAGTTGATTTACTTCTAATTCCATTTACCCTACTAGGCTCTCTGTCTCCTAATTCCCTTACCTCCCAAAAATCTGTCGCCGTTTTAAAATTTTCAATTGCTTCAGCCTGAGCAGCTTTTTGGGAGAATTTCATGTTTACACCAACCTTTGTGTAAACAAGTGCTGATTCATATCACCCCTGAAGGTCTAGCACTTTCAGGGCAACCCCCTATTTTGGTACATCTCATCAGAGGAAGTGGTTTCCCTCAGTTTCCATGTCAAAATGATTTAATAATCTTCAACCCCTCAAGGAGATTATTCCTTAATCTTCTATATTCTGTTGCTAATTGTAAATATACTTTCTTGAAAACAGGCTTTGGGATTCAGGTAAATCAAGAAAGGCTATTTTCTCAGTTGGCGAGTCAGTGCTGGAGAATTGTAATTAAGAGACTGTGGAGGGAGATTCAGATCTTTACGCAGAAGATTGTTGGAGCATTGAATGTTTTGCCAAAGATGAATAGCAGACACAATTGCACGTTTTAAGGGATAAGTGAACAAATATTCAAAGCAATGGAAGAAAGAAGGCTATGGTGAGGGGGCACTGGAAGCCATTTTGAATTGTCACACGAAACAAGATAGGCCAAATGGTCTCCTTTGTTGAAAACATCAATGTATACAACTGAATGTTCATTTTTAGGTTAAAATGTTAGTCACAAGAGAGAGGCAGGGCTTGCCAAATGATTCTGGTTCAACATTGCTGCACATTACATCATTAGAGTATTGGACACCAAAGGCTCACAAGCAATTGAATCACTCAGAGCTATAGAGCGAGAAAATTGGTTAGTAGCTGACAATAACAAGGCTCAAGTCTGCGTGGCATGTTTGCTGCTTTCAAGAATTCCCATAATACAGGCAGTAGTAAATATCAAGGAATTAGCTTACCCTTTCCAGGGCCCAGGCATGTTATTGTGTGTAACTGATGTGTTAAACCTTGACCTACTGCATGGTTCAATAGCTCAATGATCTGTTAGCTACAAGAATGTGGAGATTAAGGAGGTTGGGGTCCAATTAGTTTTCACCCAGATATTTTATCAGGATAAGGTTCAGTGATGCAAAACATATCTGACGTTCTTACAAAAGCAGATCGCGATCAAATTTCATGAAATATACATTAGATTTACAGTGCTATTTAACATTCCTGCAGTTGATGCAGAATGTTCTATTTACAAAATTAACCTTGTTCTGGCTCAAGTATTTTGATGTTAGACACCTTATTAGTTTACAGGGAAATGTGAGTGGGATACATTCTAGGAATGATAAGTACTGGCTCAGAGAAAAATCCTTTTCTTAGTTAGGTATTTAAATTGCTACCATTTGCTTGGCTCCTTTAGTAGAGTGCTCTATCCATCCATTTTGATCGCACCATCAAGCCCCACTCTGTATAACGTGAATTTTAACTAAAATGTCAGAAAATGATTGACAAAAGCAGTGCCATTCGAATGTACGATATTGAGTGTTTATTTTTTTTAAAACAGGTTCCTAAGGAAAATTTTAAAGTTCATAGTCACTGGGGTATTCTACAAAGCAGTTACTTCTATCTGTAAAAATTGTGCACATTTGTATACATCAATCTCACATACAAAGCACATCAATTTGATTTCAGAAAACAACTGAATTTCACCTTTCAGAGTTTGTCAGAAGCCTTCATTGCCAAGCCTATCATAAAATTGGCAAATTATTAGAAATGTTAAAAATGAGAATGTTCCATTATAATGCACATCCGTGTTGTACAGGAGAGTAATTGTCAGATTGGAACCAAAATGAGGGGGAATTCATTCAAAATTGAAAGGAGAATGAGGCAATATGTTCGGGGAGAGTAGCCATATTGATTATATATGATGCTGCCTCTGAAGAGAGTGGAAAAGAGTAGCCAGTTGCCAGTTCTGAAGTTAATATTTACCTTGGGATCGTTAAACCTAGCAGTAGAGGTTGATCTCCAATGGTACATATTGACATGCCTTTATCTACATATAACACAGCTCACACACAATGTTGTAAATGAGTAATGTGTCTGTGAGTGGCACTACCATATTGTAACACAGATACAACTGAAAACATTTAGTGTGGCATGTTATAGGCATGAATCTATTAAAACTGGGTATCAGCAAGTAGAGTTGACTATACCATTAATGTCAAGCATCTGGACTTTTCAGTAAATATAACTCCCACTTTAGCGACCTCCACAGATAACTATCTGTCCAAAAAACCTATTTACCGAGCCAAAAATATCATTATTCTGTGCAGCAGTCTTTACTTTAAAACTAATTTTGAACACAGTTGAAAAAGCATGTAATATCAAGTCATAGTACAGATCTAACTGTTGGTAAGGGAGCTCTTAAGTATGCATCATATCAGTTATGGTTTGCAAAGATACTGTGATACTGAGTCAAAAAGTGAATGACATGGGGTGCATCACGAAATGTCATAATGAGCAATAAAATAAATCAAAGAGTGGTTTGGATGCATCAGAAAGCATCATGATTCACATCAGATTATATCATGGTGAGAGTTCTGAAATGTCTTGTGTAGTATTCTACAATCATAGAATAGAATAGAAGGAATCTCTTCCATCCATTGTGACTGCATAGGCTCTTTTGTACAGCAATCCAGTAAGTCCCATTTCCCTGCTCGTTCCCCATATCACTGCATATTTTTTCTTCTTCAAGTGTTTATCCAATTCCATTTTGAAAGCTACTCTGGAATCTATTTCTTCCACCCCGTCCGTCAAAATCCAAACCATTCACTGTGTCAGAAGATGGTTTCCTCCGGTCACATCTGCTCTCTTGCCAATTGCCTTCAATCAGTGCCTTTTGGCCAGTGACCCTTCAGCCACTTGAAACAGTTTCTGTTCACGTATTCCATCTAAACCCTTAATTTTCTTTCAGCATGTCTATCAAATCACCTCACCATTCTCTAGCATAATGAGAATAACCCCAGCATCTCTGGCCTTGAAATGCAGCTGTAATCGCTCACACCTGGAACCATTTTCGTAAATCTCTTCTAAATCCTTTGTCTAAACCTTGTTTTAAATAAATTTAGAGTACCCAATTCATTTTTTCCAATTAAGGGGCAATTCTTAGCGTGGCCAATCCACCTACCCTGCACATCTTTGGGTTGTGGGGGCGAAACCTGTCATGATATTTAGATCAGCATATCATGGTGCAATCAAATACACACTGATGGACATGCAGTAGGACCAACCAACACACACACAACATCGCAGCCAATCACCAGTGAGAGCACACGCACTATAAAAACAGGGGACAATACAGTTCCCGCTCATTCCAGCAGCAGCCAGCTCAGAGCACAGAGCTCAGAGCCTGCCACTCAGACATTCACCATGTGCTGAGTGCCTCACCCAGATAGTAATAGGACAGGGTCCACAGATTAGCTGGTAATGCACGTACCCAAGTTAGCAGTGTGCTGTTCTAATTAAGTAGTTAATAAAATTGAGTTACACCATCTCCAGCCGTGTTGGATCGTTTGTACATCAGAACACCCAATACGACATGATACCAGAAGTGGACGCAAGCCAGCGCCTGTGGGACCTACCTGCAACATTTCAGCAATCTGCCGTCCTGCACCATGGAGACCATCAACCCGCCGCCGCCGCTCCAAATCGCTGGCAATCTCGGGGTCAATTGGAAACTGTTCAAGTAGCGCCTCCAACTCTTCCTCGAGGCTACAGACAGGGAGAATGCATTGGACACCAGGAAGATTGTCCTTCTTCTCTCCACGGCGGGGCAACACACCATCCACATCGTTAACTCCCTTTCATTTACGGACGGCGAGGACAAAACCAAATACAAGACGGTGCTCCTGAAGTTCGACGAACACTTCAGCGTTGAAGTAAACGAGAGCTTCGAGAGGTACCTGTTCCAGCAGCACCTGCAGGGTAAGGACAAACCTTTCCAGTCTTACTTAACACACCTCCGCATCCTTGCGCAGTCCTGCGGCTATGGGACCAGCTCTGACTCCATGATACGCGACCAGATAGTATTCGGAGTCATGTCGGACACCTTGCGCCAGCAGCTCCTTCGGGTCAAGCAACTCACCCTGGCGACTGCCGTTGAGACCTGCGTCCTGCATGAGAACGCCACCAGCCGGTACTCACACATCCAGGCGACCAAAACGGCATGGCACGGGCCCTACGAGGCGGAGCGGGTCCAGACGATCGAGTACCTCCCGAGCTGCAGCATTGAGGAGGCCAGCCATTTTGCGCGCTTTCCGAGGACTCCCGCACTTGTACGCGCCAAAAGAGGGGACGCTGATGCAGAGGAACGCGATGCGCAGGCGCGCACTATGCAAGACCGCACCGCGCATGCACGGTGGCGCAAAAAACGCACTGACGTCACGACATGCGGCAACTGTGGCCCCGCCCATTTAAAGCGGCAATGTCCTGCCAAAGCGCGACAATGCCTACGCTGTGGCAGGTTGGGCCACTACGCTGCCTGCTGTCGAGCAGCTCACCCTGCCAACTCGTACCCGTTTAGCCAGCCTCGCAGAAACGTTCGGGCAATTCAACCCACGTTCACCGAGTCCGATCCCGATGTCACACAGACCAATGACACTGAGGACAGGGAGCCCTTCCGCGTTGCTGTCATCAACAAGAACAAGCTGTCCCCGAGTCGAATGCACCAGCCGCTGTCAGTGCACAACATTGATCCGGACGACGAGTGGTGTGCCACCCTGACGGTCAACCGATCCCAGATCAGATTCCGCCTGGACACTGGTGCCTCCGCCAATCTCCTCTCATGGTCAGCATTCCAGACCCTGAAGGTTAAACCACCTATTCTGCCATCCAACTGTCAACTCGTTGACTATAATGACAACGTCATCCCCGCCACGGGGTCATGCCAGCTCGAAGTGACACACAGCTCACGTAAAGCAACACTACCATTCAAAATCGTGGGCTCCTCAAAGGACTCTCTGCTAAGCGCACAGGCGTGCACAATCTTCCACCTCATTCGGCATGTACACTCTCTCTCCAGAAGGCATGTCCGATTTCCCAGATGCAGACTTTAGGGCACAGCTCAACTCAATCCTCACGCACAACCAGGATGTTTTCGAGGGCATGGGCACACTGCCCTACACGTACAAAATGCGTCTGAAACAGAATGCCACCCCGGTAGTTCACGCACCTCGCAACGTCCCAGCACCCCTCAAGGACCGCCTCAAGCAGCAGCTGCAGGATCTTCAGGACCAAGAAGTGCTTTGCCGGGTAACGGAGCAGACTCCATGGGTCAGCTGCATGGTGTGCGTCAAGAAGCCTTCCGGCGAGCTTCGGATCTGTATAGACCTGAAAGACTAAAATCACAACATAATGAGGGAACACTACCCCATACCCAAACGTGAGGAGATCACGTGCGAGATGGCTCGGGCAAAAATATTCACCAAGCTTGATGCCTCAAAGGGCTTCTGGCAGATTCAATTGGATCAGTCCAGCAGGAAGCTGTGTACTTTCAACACTCCATTTGGCAGATACTGCTACAATAGGATGCCATTTGGCATCATCTCGGCCTCTGAGGTTTTCCATCGCTTCATGGAACAGATGATGGAGGGCATCGAAGGGGTGCGCGTCTATGTAGGCGACATCATTATTTGGTCCACCACACCGCAGGAGCACATCAGTCACCTCCAGCGCGTCTTTAAACGGATCCGGGACCAGGGCCTGCGTCTTAACCAAGCCAAATGCTCTTTTGGACAAACCGAGCTGACGTTCCTGGGGGACCACATCTCCCAGTTGGGGGTGCGGCCGGATGCCGACAAGGTGCCAGCCATCACGGCCATGCAGAAGCCCACAGACAAGTAGGTGGTGCTACGCTTTCTCAGAATGGTCAACTTCCTGGGGAAGTTCATCCCTAACCTTGCTTCCCACACCACAGCTCTCCGGCACCTTGTCAGGAAGACAACTGAATTCCAGTGGCTTCCCACCCACCAGCGTGAATGGGAGGGGCTCAAGGTCAAGCTCACCACTGCCCCGGTACTGGCGTTTTTCGATCCTGCAAGGGGGACGAAAATCTCGACTGACGCCAGCCAGTCCGGCATTGGGGCCGTCCTCCTGCAACGGGATGACGCCTCATCATGGGCCCCAGTCGCCTATGCGTCACGGGCCATGACTCCCGCAGAGCAGCGCTATTCGCAGATTGAAAAGGAGTGCCTAGGCCTGCTGACTGGCGTTGAAAAGTTCCACGACTATGTGTATGGCCTTCCCCAGTTCACCATGGAGACTGACCATCGCCCGTTGGTTGGCATCATTCAAAAGGACCTCAATGATATGACCCCTCGCCTCCAGCGCATTCTGCTCAAACTCCGGAGGTACAACTTTCAACATGTCTACACCCTGGGTAAGGACCTCATCATAGCAGACGCTCTGTCCAGGGCAGTCAACACACCACCTGACCCTGAGGGGTTCGTTTGCCAAGTCGACGCACATGTAGCCTTCACTTCTACCAATCTGCCGGCCACTGATGCACGCCTGGCCCACATTTAACGTGAGACTGCGGCCGACCCCCTTCTGCAACGTGTGATGCGCCACATGACGGACGGGTGGCTCAAGGGACAATGCCCACAGTTTTACAACATTCGGGACGACTTGGCAGTCGTTGATGGTGTCCTCCTGAAGCTCGACCGCATCGTGATCCCACACAGCATGCACCGGCTTGTTTTAAAACAACTGCACGAAGGCCATCTCGGCGTTGAGAAGTGCCGGCGGAGGGCCCGAGAGGCTGTACACTGGCCGGGAATAAGTGAGGACATTGCTAACACTGTGCTCAATTGCCCCACCTGTCAGCGGTTTCAGCCGGCACAACCCCGTGGGACCCTTCAGCCCCATGAGTTGGTCACGTCCCCCTGGTCGAAGGTGGGCGTGGACCTGTCCCATGCGCTCGGCAGGGACGACATCATCATCATTGACTACTTTTTCAGCTATCCTGAGGTCATACGCCTGCACGACACCACGTCATCGGCTGTCATCCGGGCCAGCAACGAGACCTTTGCTCGCCACGGCATTCCGCTCACCATGATGTCAGACTGTGGTGGTATGTATTTGGGGTAATATGGTACACCATGAATGCCGAGGAGCTATTGGACGACAGATGCTGGGTCCCGATTGGATCTGCCACCTACTGGGCTCCACCCGGATAGGCGGGGTATAAGAACCCGGTTTACGCCCCGCAGCTGCATTCTGTGACTGAGCTGCTGGGGAACAAGTCTGAACAAGTCTGCTCAATAAAGCCTCGATTGAAGTTCTCTACGTCTCGCCTCGTGTGTGATCGATGGTGCTACACAGACAATAGCCTTGCTTTGCGAGTCAGGAATGGTCTTCCTTCGCCAGCTCATACAACTTCACACACGTGACGTCCAGTCCTCTGCATCCTCAGTCGAATGGCAAAGCAGAAAAGGGCGTCCATATCGTTAAAAGGCTCCTCTGCAAGGCTGCTGATGCAGAATCTGACTTCTGCCTCGCCTTGCTGGCCTATTGCTCGGCCCCACTGTCCACGGGCCTATCGCCGGCCCAGCTGCTTATGGGTCTCACCCTCAGGACCACTGTGCCATCCATTCACGTCCCAGACCTCGACCATGCTCTGGTACTTCGGCGGATGCAGCAACAGCGTGAGCAACAAAAGGCGACACATGATGCTCGGGCGACTGATCTTCCTGCCCTGGCGCCTGGAGATAATGTCCGGATACACCTTCCGGAGGGCAGCTGGTCGACAACTGCTGAGGTTCTCCGACAGATAGCTCCCCACTCGTTCCTGGTTCGTCTGCCTGATGGCTCTATTCGCCGCCGCAATCGTGATCCCGCACCCGTGCCACGCCCTCCTGTTGTCCATGCAATGGACTTTGCTGACCTTCCAGACACCCTGCATCCTCCTCACTCGACCGTGGCCCAGCCCGTTCCTCAGCCGGTGGATCCTGACCCACCCTTGAGGCGGTCAACCCGAAATCGTCGCCCACCTGAGAGACTTAATTTATGAACCTTTTCATATTGGACTCACTGACTTGTTCTGACATACTGTTTCAGACTTTTCGCCATACTGTTTAAGATTTTGACTTTTTGCCATACTGTTGAAGATTTTGTTATTGTTTGTTAATGACATTGATTTCGTTCTTGGTGTAACATAGTTAGTTTCTGCACCTGGCACCTTCCTGTGTATATAGTATAGCCACATGTACATATTGTTGTCAATATTGCGCACATATGATTAGAAGCTCTCACCACACTTCTTTCTTTATTATCATGTAGGCACATATTCTTTGTGAAAAGGGGGGAATGTCATGATATTTAGATCAGCATATCATGGTGCAATCACCCACACACTGATGGACATGCAGTAGGACCAACCAACACACACACAACATTGCAGCCAATCACCAGTGAGAGCACACGCACTATAAAAACAGGGGACACTACAGTTCCCGCTCATTCCAGCAGCAGCAGCTCAGAGCACCGAGCTCAGAGCCTGCCACTCAGACATTCACCATGTGCTGAGTGCCTCACCCAGATAGTAATAGGACAGGGTCCACAGATTAGCTGGTAATGCACGTACCCAAGTTAGCAGTGTGCTGTTATAATCAAGTAGTTAATAAAATTGAGTTACACCATCTCCAGCCGTGTTGGATCGTTTGTACACCAGAACACCCAACACGACAAAACCCACGTAAACAGTCAGAATGTAAAACTCCACACGGACAATGTCCCAGAGCCAGTGTCGAACCTGGGACCTTGGAGCCTTGAGTCAACCGTGCTAACCACTGCGCCACAGTGCTGCCCATCCTTTCCCTATACCTTAATGTCCTTCCGAAGGTATGGTGCCCAGAATTGTGCAAAATACTCCAGGGGGATCAAACTCATAATGGTGTACGTTTAGCACAACTTCCTGACCATTGTACTCTATTTTCATGACTAAACCAAACTGAGGCTGGAAAAGGAATGTCTGCCAAACGGCTGGCAGGAGGTCCCACCTCGGTTTCTGGCTCCAGTCACTTCCACAAGGACAGTGGAAGGAGCAGACCCCGGAGCACACCTGCTCCCAACAGGGAGGCAATTGACAGCTTTATGTTCTGACTGAGTTTGCCAGGGTAAAGTTTTGTACTTCCCTGGAGATAGAGGCTGCAGGGAGGCATGAGCCATGGATAGCAGGTGGATAGAGTTTAAAAGGTAATTGAAATGGTTTTGCCTCCTTTACAGATCATCATGAAATGCTATAGCATGAGATGTGTCTATGTTCAAATAAGGTTAGTTATGATAGCACTGTAATCAGACGATGCAACTGCTAATTAAACAATGTTGTCTGAATTCTCACTCCCGAGACCAACCTGGGGAAAAAATTTCGATTTTCTATCTGTGTGATAGGGGGGAAGGGTGTGTGTGTGTGTGTGGGGGGGGGGGGGAGGTGGGGGGATGAGGGGGATGGGGGGGGAATGGGAGGAACTGAGAGTTGTGGCAGACCACACTGGAAAGAGCCCCCAGGCTGCTGGTTGTGGAGGCAGAGGGCCTGCCTCGGTGCTCCGGCCCTTTGTCCAAGATATCAAAAAAATTGATAAAACAGAAATCACTCCTCCAGCTCACAATCCTCCTCATCCCCCTCACACACTCCCAACCATGCCAGCCCATGCCACCCAGCCATCCCTCATACCCCCATGTTACTCTCTGTCCCTCTATCTACCTTCCATGGCCCCGAATATCCTATATGCCAGCCTATGCTATTCCAACCACTCCCCATGGCCCCAACCACTGCCTTCCATGTCACGCAAGTCCTTCTACCAATGCCTATGGCCCTTTACAGCACCTATACCAACATATACCCCCCGCTACATACACCATTGCCCTTTATAGCCCCTCTATCACCTTAGTCCCATCTCATCCCAACCCATGTCCCTCACCCACTACTCTTTTCCCTTGCACCTGTCATGCCAAATTACCCAACATCCACCATGATTACACCTCATGGTCCATGCTGATATTAAATAAAGATTTGAACTGTCAATTGATAAATTCACTATTTTTAAAAAATACACTTTCATTGATAAAAATCCGTTCATCACATTTAACTTGAATAGAAATTAGGAGCAGGTGTCGGCCATTTGGTCCTTCGAGCATACTCCGCCATTTACTATGATCATGGCTGATCATGCAACTCAGTAATCTGTTCCCGCTTTCCTCCCATATCCTTTGATCCCTTTAACCCCTTCTGGAAACCATTCAAAATGTTTTGACCTCAACTGCTATATTTGCGATTGAATTCCACAGGCTCACCACTCTCGATGTGAAGAGTTTCTCCTCACCTCAGTCCGAAATGGTTTACCTTACATCCTTGGACTGTGACCCCTGGTTGTGGACTCCCCCGCCAACATGAACATGCTTTCTGCATCTACCCTGTCTAGACCAGTTGGAAATTTATAGGTGTTTAATAATAATATTAACAATCTTTATTATTGTCACAAGTAGGCATACATTAACACTGCAATGAAGTTACTGTGAAAAGACCCTAGTCGCCACACTCCGGCATCTGTTCGGGTACACAGAGAGAGAATTTAGAATGTCCAATTCACCTAACCTGGACATCTTTGGACTGTGGGAGGAAACCGGAGCACCCGGAGGAAATCCACGCACAAACGGGGAGAAGGTGCAAACTCCGCACAGACAGTGACCCAAGCCGGGAATCGAACTTGGGACCCTGGCGCTGTGAAGCAACAGTGCTAACCTAGATCCCCCTTCATTCTTCTAAACGCCAGCAATATAATCCTAATCGACTCAATCTTTCATACGCCAGTCCTACCAATGCTTATTAATCAAGAAGGCCAAGATATAATTTGCCTTCTTTATGGCCTGCTGCCTGCATGCTTACTTTCAATGACTGGTGTACGAGGACACCCAAGTCTTGTTGCACATTCCCCTCTCTCAAATTATAGCCATTCAGATAATAATCTGCCTTCCTGCTTTTGCTACCAAAGTGGGTAACCTCACATTTATCCACATTAAACCGCATCTGCCATGCATTTGCCCACTTGCTCAACTTGTCCAAATCACACTAAAGCATCTCTGCGTCCTCCTCACAGCCTACCCTCCCAACCAGCTCGGGCCTGGGCCCTTGGAAGATTCATCTAGCCAGCAGTCAGTACTGAGGCAGGATGCCAGCTTACATCAACCTTCCCACCCTGCTGCCAACTGAAACCTTTAAGTAGCCAATTAAAGACCATTTAAGGGCTTCAGCCTGCTGCTGCTGGAATTAATCTAGACGTCCATAGGCCTGTGGCAATGCAATGAGTGCGACAGCTGCTAACCTGTCGGCATCTTGAATCTTGTTACCTCAGAGGGAGAAGTGGGGGGTGGGGGGTGGTGGTGGTGGGTGGGTATGTGGGGGGGGGGGGGGGGGGGGGGGAATCACTTGCGTTTGTGCTTGGTCGCACCATGATCCTAGGACTCCAATGTTTGTCCTTCCCAGTGCCGCAGCTGCGTGCAAGAGCTGCAGGCCTCTGATTGGCGAGACCTCTGCCGACGGGGTCTTCATTCCAGGGGAGGACCCATCGCTGACTTTCTCATTCCCGATTGGCTTTCAGCCTCATAGGCCTTCTGGAAAAGAGGCAGCGCGGGTCTCTCACCCGCTCTCCAGCCAACCAGTGAGACCCCCAACCCCTCCACAAAATTCTGTCAAGTGCTATACACACTTTCTAAATATGAATATTATTTTCTCACATCATCATTACATATTGCCATTAATGTTCCTCCTCTTCTGTCAAGGCCTGTGGTGAACGTATTGCTGCAACAATTCACCACTGTATTGTATTGTATTATGTTGATACCCATGTGGGCTCCACCTGTGGCTCCGCCCCCTCGGGAGTGGTATATAGAGCTGCAGCCTGTAGGCGGCATCAGTACAAAGCAGTCGCAGGCAGGTACAGATCTAGCTTATTAAAACCACTGTTCACTTCTACACATCGTCTCGTGTGAATTGATGGTCGCATCAATTTAATAAGCTAAGATATCGCAATGGAAGTCGCCCTCAAACCTGATCGACTGGAACACGACCCACAGGCAGCTGAAGGAAAAGGAATCTTTTCACACTGGCTCCGCTGCTTTGAGGCCTACCTCGCCGCCTCCTCCTTGCCCGCCGTCACTGAGGCACAGAAGCTGAGTCTCCTCCACGCCCGGGTGAGCCACAGAATCTCTGTACTAATCGAAGACGTGACCACATACACAGACGCGGTCGCAATCCTGAAAAGACATTACGTGAGGCCGGTGAACGAAGTGTTCGCACGGCATCTCCTCACCACACGTCGTCAATGCCCCGGGGAATCACTGGAGGAATATCTACGCGACCTGAGGGTACTCGCTCAAAACTGCAACTACAAGGACGTCACGGCCTCGCAGCACATGGAATTCTCCATCCGGGACACCTATGTGGCTGGAGTCCGGTCCAACTATGTCAGACAGCGCCTGCTCGAAAAGGGCGCCCTTGACCTAGAAGAGATGGTAAAACTATCCACCTCATTAGAGGTAGCCTTCCAGAACCTAAATGCTTTCTCCTCCGACCACGCGACTTCCTCGTGGGCGGCGGAGGCCCGACCATCACCCGACCCAAGGGTGTCCCAGGCCTGTGCCGCGTGGCTGCCCTCCCAACCCGGGGGCTGCCTTGCTATTTCTGCGGTCAGAACCAGCACCCCAGGCAGCTTTGCCCAGCTCGGAACCCGACCTGCAGCGACTGCAGCAAGAAAGGACATTTTGCCAAAGTCTGCTTGGCCCAACCCAAAGTTCCAAAATCGCAGGCCCGACTCACAGACTCACAGGCCCGCAGACCCCGCAGCGTGGCAGCCGGTAACTCCCCCTTCTGACGCGTCATCCGCCTCGTGCTATCCATGGGGGCCGCCATTTTTAACCCTACCCGACACGTGAGACTCATGGGGACCTCCATCTTGGCCGCCATTGTCAACACCGCCCGACACGTGCGACCGATGGGGTCGCCATCTTGGGACCACCCCGCTACCACCGACCACGCCGGCTACCCGCAGCTTGGCGCTGTCACTCTCGACCAGTCACGGCCCAAGCACCTCAAGAACTCCATGATGACCATCCGGGTCAATGGGCATGAAACGCCCTGTCTGTTTGACTCCGGTAGCACGGAGAGCTTCATCCATCCGGACACGGTAAGGCGCTGTTCCCTCCAGATTTCCCCCACCATCCCAAACAATCTCCCTCACTTCCGGATCACATTCAGTGCAGATCCGGGGGTACTGTCTCGCGAACCTCACGATACAGGCGCCGAGCACGGCGATTTTAAACTCTATGTCCTTCCCCATCTCTGCGCTCCTCTCGTGTTAGGACTGGATTTCCAGTGCTACCTCAGAAGCCTGACCCTGAAGTTCGGCGGACCTCAACCCCTCTCACCGTATGTAGCCTCGCGACCCTTAAGGCCGCCCCTCCCCCGCTCTTCACGAACCTCACCTCTGACTGTAAACCCGTCACCACCAGGAGCAGGCGGTACAGTGCCCAGGACAGGACTTTTATCAAGTAGGAGGTTCAGCGGCTCTTGAGGGAGGGGATCATCGAGGCCAGTAATAGCCCCTGGAGAGCCCAAGTGGAGGTCGTCAGGACCGGGAAAAAGAACCGAATGGTTGTAGACTAAAGCCGGACCATAAATCGTTACACGCAACTCGATGCGTACCCCCTTCCCCGCATAGCGGACATGGTTAATCAGATTGCACACTACCAGGTTTTCTCCACAGTAGATCTGAAGTCCGCATACCACCAGCTTCCGATCCGCCCGGAAGACCACCACTACACTGCCTTTGAGGCAGACGGCCGCCTCTTCCACTTCCTCAGGGTCCACTTCGGCGTCACCAATGGGGTCTCAGTTTTCCAAAGAACGATGGACCGAATGGTTAACCAGTAGAGGCTGCGGGCCACGTTCCCGTACTTGGATAACATCACCACCTGCGGCCATGATCAGCAGGACAACGAAGCTAACCATCAGAAGTTCCTCCAAACCGCCCAAGCCCTCAATCTCACCTACAACAAGGAGAAATGCGTTTTCCGCACAACCCGACTAGCCATCCTCGGCTATGTTGTGGAAAACGGAGTCCTAGGGCCCGACCCCAACCGCATGCGCCCCCTCCTGCAACTTCCCCTTCCCCACTGCCCCAAGGCCCTGAAAAGATATCTGGGGTTCTTCTCAGATTATGCCCAGTGGGTCCCCAACTATGTGGACAAAGCCCGCCTTATCAAAGCCACCATCTTTCCCCTGACGACTGAGGCCCGCCTGGCCTTCAGCCACATCAAGGCAGACATTACCAAGGCCACGATGCACGCGGTGGATGAGTCCGTCCCCTTCCAGGTGGAGAGCGACGCGTCGGATGTCGCCCTGGCTGCTACCCTTAACCAGGCAGGCAAGCCCATGGCCTTCTTTTCCCGTACCCTCAACGCCTCCGAGATTGTCACCAACCAACGGTCGGTAGCCTTTATTTTCAACAACACACAGCGGGGCAAGATCAAGAATGATAACATCTTGAGGTGGAGAATCAAACTCTCCACCTATAATTACGATATTGTATATCGTCCTGGGAAGCTCAATGAGCCCCCAGATGCCCTGTCCCGCGGCACATGCGCCAGCGCGCAAGGTGACCAACTTCGGGCCATCCACAATGACCTCTGTCACCCGGGGGTCACCCGGCTTCTCCACTTCATCAAGGCCCGCAACCTGCCCTACTCCACCGGGGAGATCAGGGCCATGACCAAGGACTGCCAAGTCTGCGCGGAATGCAAGCCGCACTTCTATCGGCCAGACAAGGCCCACATGGTTAAGGCATCCCGCCCCTTTGAGCGCCTCTGCGTCGATTTCAAAGGGCCCCTCCCCTCCACTGACAGCAACTTGTATTTTCTCAACGTTGTTGACGAGCACTCCCATTTCCCCTTTGCCATCCCATGCCCCGACATGACCGCGGCCACTGTCATTAAGGCCCTGCACAGCATCTTCACCCTGTTCGGTTTCCCCACTTACACCCACAGTGACCGGGACTCCTCGTTTATGAGCGATGAGCTGCGTCAGTATCTGCTCGGTAAGGGCATTGCCTCGAGCAGGACTACCAGCTACAACCCCCGGGGAAACAGACAGGTGGAGAAGGAGAACATGACGGTATGGAAGGCCGTCCTTCTGGCCCTATGGTCTAGAAGTCTCCCAGTTTCCCGCTGGCAGGAGGTCCTCCCCGACACGCTCCACTCCATTCGGTCGCTCCTCTGCACAGCCACGAACGAGACCCCTCACGACCGTCTATTTGTCTTCCCCAGAAAATCCACCTATGGGGTCTTGCTTCCGTCCTGGCTGACAACACCAGGGCCTGTCCCCCTCCAGAAGCACGTGAGGAGCCATAAGTCCGACCCACTGGTCGAGAAGGTCCAGCTCCTACATGCCAACCCTCAGTATGCCTACGTGGCGCACAGCGACGGCCGTCAAGATACAGTCTCTCTCCGGGATCTGGCACCCGCCGGTTCCCCAGCGACCATCACCTATGCCCCTCCACTATACCGAACACTGCCCCCACCCCTACACGGCCTACACCCCCCCCTCCCCCATCGCCGACCCACCGTGATGAAGCTCCAGACGACACGCTCCCGGAGTCAACGAGCCCAACACCCGTGCCCGCAGCGAAGCCGGAACTGAGGCGATCACAGAGAATGATCAAGGAGCTGGACAGACTCGATCTGTGAGCCCACTTCACCCCCGCTGGACTTCAATTTTTTGTGAATGTGGTGAACATATTGCTGCTACAATTCACCACTGTGTTGTATTGTATTATGTTGATGCCCTTGTTGGCGCCGCCCCCTTGGGGTGGTATATAGATCTGCGGCCTGTAGGCGGCACTCAGTACAGAGCAGTCGCAGGCAGGGACAGACCTAGCTTATTAAAATCACTGTTCACTTCTACTAATCGTCTCATGTGAATTGACGGTCGCATCAAGGCCTACACCCTCACATCTCCTAGCCCTACATATGACTGTCCACTCACATGGGCAGCCAACCTACTGCTGGATTCCTTCCAATGCAAGCAGACATATACAAAAATAGGACATGAAAAGATTTCCTGTTCCATCAGACCACTCCCAGAACCATTTGCTGACGCTGCTGCACAACATTTCTCTCACCCATCCTGCCGCAGGCCAATCCTCAGCCCTTCAGTCTCCAAGGAGAGGCAAAACAGATTTAGCCACTTTCGGGTAAACCTCAGGAACTTGTTTAAGTCCTTCGTGAATTTTGCAGTAGATCCACAATCACTGCAGGTGCTGGCTGACAACTTGCTCCTTAGGTCAATGATTCAAGTCCCCTAGTGATCCTAAACCTATCCATTTCAAAACAAACATAATCCAAATTTAATCATTTCATCATTCTAAAAACATCAAACAAATCTCCTGGAGGTTTGTGCATTCTGCAGTAAAAATACACAGGTCTCTCTGTGGTAACAAAATGCCTTTAAATTCGATATCAGTCTCGTGGTCTGCCTACATATGCCAAGGTATATTTTCATATTAATTACCACTAGGCAACCAAAACTGGACATGGTATTCTAAATAAGGCCTATCTGAGGCCTAGAATAAAGACAGTCTCGTTTATCTCCTTCTATATTCTATTATCCTGGCAATATATGCCAACACTCTATTTGCTTTTGCAATAGCCTTGAGACACTGGTAATGGACTTGCAAAGATTCAAGATTCGTGCACTAAAACACCGACATCTGTCTCCTGCTCAGTAGCCTTGAGCATGCAACCCTACATGGTATACACATGCTTGCCCACGTTGATAACATTACATTTATCTGTATTAAACGACAGGTACCAGATGCAGGCCAAATGTCTACCTCCCCTTTCACCACATCCCCCACCTCCCCTAACCCTCACCACCACCCCCTCCACCAACCCCAACACCCCCCCACCCCCCACCCCCAATTATATCTTTATATCTAAACATGCCTCTCATCTCAGATCCTTCTTTTTTCTTATCTTAGGTTTATACGTGAGTTTCCTCTGAGTGCTCTGGTTTCCACCCACAGTCCAAAGATGTAGTTTAGGTGGAGTGGCCATGCTAAATTGCCTGTTAGTATCCAAAGATGTGCAGGCTAGGTGGGTTATGGGGTTACGGGGATAGTGTGGGGGAGTGGATCTGTGGTCCGCATAGAGGAAAATGTTGGAAACTGCTGAGAGAGATGATGAAAATACAAATGTATGGCCCCAATTCAGAAACACGACTTTAATAATTGCTTAGCATCCCTACAGTGCAGAAGGAGGCCGTTCTGCCCATCAAGTCTGCATTAACCCTCTGAAAGGACACCCTACCTGAGATCAGGCCCCAACCCTATCCCTGTTAGCCCGTAACCCCACCTAACCTTTTGGAGGAATTTAGCATGGCCAATCCACCCAACCTGCATGTCTTTGGACTGTGGGAGGTAACTGGAGCCCCTGCTGGAAACCCACGGAGACAGAGGGAGAAAGTGCAAACTCCATGTAGACAGTCACCCAAGGCCGGAATTGAACCCGGGTCCTTGGCGCTGTGAGGTAGCAGTGCTAACCTCTGTGCCATTGTGCCGCTCGATTCTGTCTACAAATTCACATTTAGTTTCTGAAGGAATCCTTTTGCTTAGTTGTCTATTGTGTGGCAGCTTGTCAAAAGCTTCTTGAAAATCAGGATCTCCAATGTTGATCAGGCTTTGGGGAACCATCAGCCTCAAAAAATAAACTGAACCAGGTTGCTGCAGGGCAACCACCCTCAAACCTTCTCTTAACAGGGCAGCACGGTGGTGCAGTGGGTTAGCCCTGCAGCCTCATGGTGCCGAGGTCCCAGGTTCGATCCCGGCCCTGGGTCACTGTCCGTCTGGAGTTTGCACATTCATAGAACATAGAACATTACAGCGCAGTACAGGCCAGTTTCACCCCCACAACCCAAAAATGTGCGGGCTAGGCGGATTGGCCATGCTAAATTGCCCCTTAATTGGAAAAAATTAATTGGGTACACTAAATGTTTGTTTTTTTTTAAATAAAAAAGCAATTTTCTCTTAACTACAGAGAGGTAATTGACTTTTTCTTCTATCTGGTCAAGATATTTGTGAGTCAGTGTGGCTCAGTTTGGAAGTTTAGTGCATGACCTAACATTGCAACTCCATAGCCGAGTATGAAATTACGCTGATAGATTGAGCAATTGTCTTTCCCAAAGTTGCTTTCATAAATATAGGAACGTAAGGATGGGAGTAAGCCATTTAGCTCCTCAAGCCATTCAATTGGATCGTGACAGATCTATGCCTGAACTCCAATACCTGCATTGGTTTCTTACTCGTTTTGCCATATAAAAGTTTATGCAGTGGAATCCTCCGTCGGCAGGATCCTCCAGTCCGCCAGCAGTGCACCCATGCCCGTGTGTTTCCTGATGCCGTGGGATGGCCACAAAGGGAACGGAAAATTCTGCTGCCAGTGGGGGCATGCCACGCAAGAAAACGTAGCTGGTGGACCATAGAATCCCGCCCATGGAATTTTGTTTGGAGGTTCGGAATTGATCTATCCACTTTTTTAGGGGATCGAGTTCTAAATTTCCTTTTTGGGCTTTTGACATCACCCCTGAACAGCCCAGCTCTAATTTATAATCTTAAATATCCTGGGCGGGATTCTCCCATTCGGCGGCAGAGTGTCCACGCCATTTGAAACGCCGTCGCATTTCACGACGGCGTGAACAGGCCGCTGGGAGTACCGATTCTGGCCCCTACAGGGGGCCAGCACAGCGCTGGAGTGGTTCACGCCAGAGGAAATAGTTCCTGCCAGAGGAAATAGTTTTAATTTAAATTCTTATTTTTCATTCATTCATTCATTCGATACGTGCGTCACCAGCAAGGCCGGCACTTACTGCCCATTCATAACTGCCCTTGAGAAGGCGGTGGGGGAGTGAGCTCTCTTCTTGAACCACTGCTATTCCAGTGGTGAAGGTACTCCCACAGTGCTGTTAGGGAGTTCCACAATTTTGACTCAGTGTCGGAAAAGGAGGTCGATGTGCATCCAGGTCAGGATGGTATGTAGCTTGGAGGGGAATTTGGACGTGGTGGTGTTTTCTTGCGACCTTTCTTCTTTACAGGTTTGGGAGGTGCTGTTGAAGAAGCCTTAGCAAGTTGCTGCCATGTACCTTGTAGATGGTGGAGGAAGTGAATCTTTAAGGTGATGGGTTGCCAGTCAAGCAGGCTGCTTTACCCTGGATGATTTTGACTTCCAGAGTGTTATTGGAGTTGCACTCATCCACGTAAATGAAGAGAAATCAAACACCTGCTGATTTATGCCTCATAGGTGGATGGAAAGTTTTTTGAGATTTAGGAGGCGAGTTACTTGCTGCAGAACATCCAGTTGTGAATCACTCTTATCGCCACAATATTTATGCAGCTGGTCTTATTCAGCGGGGGTAGTGTAATTAAATGTCACGGGTCAATGGTTAGATGCTCTTGTGTTGGAGGTGGTCATTGCCTGCCACTTGTGTGGTGCACAAGTTACTTGCTATTTATCAACCCAAACCTGAATAGATTGCTGCATGTGGACACAGACTGCTTCACCATGATTGGAGTCATAAATTGTGCAATCAACACTGAACATCCCCATTTCTGACTATATGACGGAGGGAAGCTCATTGCAGAAGCAGCTGAAGATGATTGGGCCTACTACACTACATTGACAAACTCCTGCAGTGATGTCTTGGGACTAAAATGATTGACTTCCAACAACCACAACCATCTCCCTTTGTGCCTATGACTCAAATCAGCCAATTCCCATTGACTTCAGTTTTACTCGCGGCCCTTGATGCCACACTCGGTCAAATGTTGCTTTGATGTCACGGGCAGTCACTCTTACCTTACGAGTTGAAATGTACGGTAGGTCTAAAATACTTCTACACTGAATGTTCAAAGGGTAAGATAAGACCAGGTTTGAAAATATTTAACTCAATTCAATTAATATACTTGTGTGGTAGCAGGTTTAAATGGTGAGAGACCAGACTGAGTTGACATGTTAGCCACTGGCTGACATTTACACAGTAGCAAAATTGAAGCCTGGATTTATTAATTTATTCTTTTAATTGAAATAGTATCCTATTTTGCCGGCAGATCATACCACTATTACACAAATTCGGCAATGTGTCTGATAAGCCACATTTCAAAATAATTTCTTTCAAATAACATAGCCAAGCGTGACACAATATTTCATGACAAGTGTTCTGACACCACAATGTAACTTTTATTTTTGGAGGCTACCTGGAATACCCTTCTTTCTATTACTGTAAGAATTTTGTATTCCCGATTTATAAACAGTGAAGGCTCCCTTCACGATGGTTAATCAGTCAGAAGCATTGCGCTGAAGGCAGTCATTATCAGGACAAATCAGCACGTCACAGGGCTTAACAGAGAAAGATGGTTTCACTTAGAGCCAGTGTAAATCCAGCTTTACTGAAACTGCTCTTAACATAGAAATCACTTTTATTCCATTGGGGAATGGCATCCCAGCCCAGGCAAAATGTTATTTCGCAGCAGTGAATGCAAACATAAGAGGAGCGACAACTCACAGATGTGAAATAAGCACTCCCATTGAATGGAGGCCACCCCATCAATCGGCAACCGTACACCAAAATGCAAAATGTCCACTGAGCAAGTGCAACCATAGGGGAGGTCGGTCATTGACCATGCCGCCTTGCCACTTGGCGTGAAGGTCCTAACTAAGTTTTTCAATTCTGTACAGCTTCCCCTGGGTAAAACAAGCACAGGATTCATCAATTTCTGCACCGCATTTCTCACTAATTCTGAACAAATGCAATTTCTTAAATTAAGCTGTGTGTCAACTCAGAGGAACGTTACTCCAACACCCCGAATCGTTGTTATGCAACCACCGTCGTGCTTCTGTTCCAAGTGGGATTATTCTTTTAAAAATTGTTATTTTAATATATAGGGTTTTGAACTTGTGTTTTATTATTGTTACTACAATCTCCTGCTCACCTACAGCTCAATTCATCATCTGGACAATCTATTTCCACATAAACATAGCCTGGAGGGGCCAAAGCGAGAAAATCCTCAATTGTTCCCTTGACAGATACTAAATGGTTACAAAATGATAAGCAGTGTCCTTTACAGAGAGCAGATATCCTGTTTTTTCTTCATTAACTATCCTGCCTTCTGTAGCTGATCGATTTAGTACATTCAAGGCAAAACAACCTTGGAAGATGGTGGAAATAAAAAGTTATGGCATTCTCCTCGCCTCCTGTGCACTTGTATGTTGGGCTTCATTTACCAAGTCATTGCATTCTGTCATGCAGCCTATTAATCACAAAATAAGCCTCTGTTAAAGGGACCTAGCGGTTAGATTAGGCAGGATAAGTTCCTGGTCGTCAAGATGCTTTCTGTGTTTGCATCAATGTAAAGTGGTCTCAGTTTCTCACTGATTCCTGCTGCATAGGGTAACTTGACTGCGAGGGCGTCCAAGACGCACTTCATAAAGTAATGTGCTGACCTTGAGATCGCGTCACCCCCACCCCCCTGCACCTACCAGGGGCTGTTTTAGCACAGGGCTAAATCGCTGGCTTTGAAAGCAGACCATGGCAGGCCAGCAGCACGGTTCAGTTCCCGCACCAGCCTCCCCGAACAGGCGCCAGAATGTGGCGACTAGGGACTTTTCACAGTAACTTCATTTGAAGCCTATTTGTGACAATAAGTGATTTTAATTTCATTTCATTTCAGTATAACTGTTAAACAGTTTAAAGCCAAGTTTAACACATTCATTTTCAATCATTTCAATGTTAGCAGGTGGCCAGCAATCCAATTGATTCCATATGAATATTAAAAGATAACAATATTTAGCTGAGAGAGTAACGCCCATTTTTCCTGGTCAAAGAATGGTCAGAATGAGAAGTTTAATTTGGGTGTAGCAGCCCCACGTCACTATCAACGCACTGCCTGTAGTGTAACAATGTTAAACAAGTTTAGATATTTTTATTCATTTTCAGTCTGTGAACCAGATTTCCAAAACTGAACTTGAGTCTTGAGTTCTCAAACTGCAATGAAAGGGGAGATTTCAAGCATACGACTGTCGTAAAACTTGAAGGTTCTGTGCACAATGATCAAACGAGGGCATAGATAATAGTTGCTGAGAAAACCAGAGTGAATGGTGGTGATATTATTGCAAACATTCATGTTTCTAGATATGGTAAACAATTGAATATGGCACTTCCTTTTGAGGCAATGTCCCTTAAGATTGTCATTTTAATTTGCCGCCTCACTCTCACTCTGTCCTCAACCTCCCACACTGCTCCAATGAAGCTCAGTGTAAGCTTCAGAAACAGCACCTCTTTGCCGAAACCACTGTAATAACCCTCATGAGATCCGAGGGGATATCCCAATTGATTTTCCCATGGGATTCATGGAATAAAAGCTCTCCTGCGAGTGGGTGGAGCCCACCAGCTGGGGCTCATAAGATCGGACTGCACCAGTGAGATTGGTAGTCCTGGTTGGGACCTTTGGACTGTAAGCCGCATTGCGCTTTTGTTGTTCAATTAAACTTTGTTTGAACTTACTTTCTCGGGCCTCCAAAGCTTTTATACTGGCGACGAGGAAAACAATGGCGATCCTGGACGTCCTGACCACACCGGAATTCCCTAGCATTAGAGCGAGGTCAGCGTGACTTTAAAAATGCTGCTCTTTTGAAGGTTAGAGGTCTTTGATACAGGCGTACAGGACTGGGCCTAGTATACCGGACGGATGATGTATTTGTTCCAAGCAAATGGTATTGTCGGAAATGACTGACACAAGGTATGCTCCTGACCACCTGCGGGGCCCTGACATTCTGCGTAATCAAGAGCCTTAATCACCTGGCGGCCCCAGACTCGAGAATCTTTATCGAACTCGTGGGAACCTGTCGTGAATCATTACGACCCTAAGCCATCAGGAATAATGCAGAGATCCCAGTTTAATACGGCTGGGTGAACTCTGGGGGAATTGGTGATGGAGTTTCTGACGTGCCTTCACAAATTCTCTGAACATTGTGACTTCAGCTCATCCCTCCCTGAGATGTTGAGGGATTGTTTGGTGTGTGGCATTAACAATGGAAGCTGTTAGCTGTTGTCCAAAAGCTCCATTTGGGAATCCAGCACCTGGGCTTGAAAGATACCAAGGCTCAGCTGACCACATACACTGGGGAACCATTGACCATCAATGGGGCCAAGATGACCCTGATTACCCACAGACAACAGTTGGTCAGGCTACCACTGGTAGTGGTACAAGGACCCGGACCAAGCCTCCTCGGCCTGGATTGATTGCCTAAATTGGCAACAAATCTTCCGGATGGGTACTGGCGGTTTGTAAAAAGTCCACATGAAAAATCCAGAGGTTTTCCAAGAAGGCCTGCAAAAAATGAAGGGGCCAAAGTGAAAATTTACGTTGACCCAGAAGCCCAACCCAAATATTTTAGGGCTGGACCAGTCCCATACGCCATGCTTACAAAAGTGGATAATGAACTGGGCCGACTGCAGAACTTTGGCATCATACACCCAGTCCAGTTCGCAGAGTGGGCAGCGCCAGTGGTCCTGGTGCTGAAGCCAGACAAGTCTGTTGACCCGTGTGGCGATTGCAAGATGACAATCAACAGGGCCTCCCACATGAACAGGTACCTCATGCCACGCGTAGAAGTCCTATACACAAAGCTGGCCAAGGGTCACTCATTCATGAAGCTGGTCAAGAGTGTACCTCCAGTTGGAAGTTAGACACGGCATCTAAAAGATACATCACCATCAACACCCACACGGGGTTGGACCAGTATATCCAGCTTCCATTCAGGATGTTGTCAGTGTGCTATTTTCCAGCAGGTAATAGAAAACATTTTCCAAGGGCACCCCAGGGTGGTTGTCTACCTGGATGATGTACTCATGACAGGAGCCACCAAGAAGTAACACCTGGGCAATCTAGAAGAGGTCCTCCGACGATTTTCCGATGTGAGTGTTCACCTGAAGAGGGGCAGGAGCGCCTTCCTGGCGAAAGTGGTCACATACCTAAGATATCATGTCGATAGGGATGGATTGCGCTCTATGGAGGGAAAAGTCCGGGCTATCAAGAAAGTCCCGACACATGAGCTGAGGTAGTTCCTAGGGCTAGTGAATTATGGGGAGTTCATCCTGAACCTGGATAACTTGCTGACACCCCTGCACACGCTTTTAAAGAAAAAGCATTAATGGGTGAAGAAAGCACCACACGTGGAAACTGCACAGCGTTGTCCTACATGGTGAACGACAAGGGAAACTCCCAGGGGAACTCCGGGTCTACCTGACAAAACAGCAGGATCTCAGCATTGAGGAAGTCGTCCTGCTATGGGGAACCCGTGTTGTTATCTACAGCCAGGACAGCGAACCATCTTGCAGGACTTGCATGGTGTTGCATCTGTTGGCCAGAGCTCACTGGTGACATTGAGTGAATGGTGCAGCAATTTGCGGCTTGCCAGGAGTGCCTGAAGCTCCCTCCATCAGCCTCGCTCCACTCTTGGGAGTAGCCAGGACACCCTTGGGTGCGGTTTGCTTGACAGCTTTGCCGAGTCCTTCATGGGATCAGGGTTTCTGTTGGGAATCAGAAAATCGCCTTTTGAGAGCTGGGCCCGACTGGGACCTGGTGATTTGTAGTCCCGTTGGGACTTTTGGACTGTAAGCCAAATGGCGGCCTTTTTTTTTTGTTGTTGAATTAAACTTTGTATGAACTTACCTCCTTGGGCCTCCTGAGTTTTCAAAACTATCTTCTGGGTTCACTGTTGAGTTCAACAATTTCAGATCATAACTACTGCTCCAATCTTTCAGACAGCAGCTGGAAACAATTCTGCTGTTGCCATTTGCAATTCGGCCCAACCTTTGTCCCTCTTCTGTCCCATTACCGCCTTTCTGCATCATCAATCCTTTTGTTAATTAATCAATCCTGCCTTCCACCCTATCACAGGTCTTCCCTTTCATTCTTTCCTTCCCGACACAGTCTGCAATTCTTTGCTTATTTAAAATCTGTTATCTTGCTTCACATTTTCCAGTTGTGACAGATGTTCACTGACCTGAAACGTTAATGCTCTTTCTGTCTCCACAGATGTTGCCTGACATGCTGAATATTGCCAACATTTCCTGTTAATATTCCAGATTTTCAACATCTGCAATACGTTGCCTTTCCCTTCAGATGAATGCTCAAACATAATGCAACTGACCCATTCAAGGCAAGGTGGCATTTTGTATACCGTTTTACTAATTGGTGTGAAGACACACCACCCATGCTGGAGGCACCAACATGGCTGGAGAAAGGAGAAGAGATTAGGTAAACCTGGAAGCAAGGTTTAACTGTTGTCAAACCCTGAAGATGTTTGGAAAAAGGAAAGGTTGAGGGAGGAATAGAGATTGATGTTAATCGAAATTCAAGGAGACCCCCCGTTGCTAACTTTTGGTTGGCTCTTAAATCGTAATTTGCTCTGTTTGTTTAACCTTTGCTCTAGAGTCGCCAGGTATCTTTATGATACCGCCACGAGGTTCAAGTTCAAGTAATGATCAATAACTCAACACACCAATTAGTAAGATTCAAATCAAAGCACATTTATTATACACAGTAAATCACTACTCATGCATAAACTCTACTTTCTAGGCTATTCCTATCACTAAAAGACCTATACTTAGCTTCAGACTGGCCCATCAGGTCAGGGGAACAAATGGCCTTTCGTTCAGGTCCTGAGTCTGCAGGATTCAAAAGCTGGTATGGACTGGTAACTAAGAACGCCTATCTAGTAGCGAGCGTTGACTTGAGACTTACTTGGTTGATGAGGCAGCTTGGGCAGTTCACTCTCGAGGGTTGATTCGCTGCTGAGTGACCCTGCCAGGAAGGACGATTTGAACTTGGGGGCTTTACTTTATAGTCCCCAGGGGCTTCCTGCCCTTCGGGGCGGACCCCGTACCTGGTTCCAAGTGATTGGACTACTTTCCGATCACTTGGATGAATTTCGCCAATCCAGGAGCGGTTCCCTGATCGCTGGGCGGTCCCTAAGGTGTCCGTTGGCCTTCCTTTGTCTTGGTTCCTGCTGGCGCCGAGGGGTCTGGGTTGGCTTTGTTTACCTTAACTGTTGCCATTGTGCCTGGGAATTGCACATTACTATGTAGATGGCTGCTACATTACTATGCAGATGGCTGCTGGTTTCGGTGCTGTCTGGTTATTTTCAGGTTCCAATATACATGATTTCTGTATTTGCTAGTCTTTGGCTGTGTTGGCTGAATTTCCCTTCAGCCTTTCAGGTTCTCCATTTTAAGTCGGGAAGTGGCCAAGTCAGGTGGCTACACCCCCACCCCCCCCTTACCCCCCAGTGTTCCAGAGGTACAGATCAAACTGAAAACAAATGCGACAAAAACTGCGTCTTTGGGATCAAAATACACTAAACAGTGGGCAACACTCAATATATTAAGCTTTACATTCACGTCACGCATGTTACATAAAGGAACATCAGTGATCTCTTTTGATTTTACAAACAGCAACTTGCATTTATATATCGCCTTTCATGGAGTAAAACATCCCAGGGCATATCACTAGAGCGTTACCCAACAAAATTTGACACTGAGGCACATAAAAAAGAAATTAGGAGAGATGACCAAAAGCTTTGTCATACTTGCGGGTTTTAACCAAAGACTTACAGAAAGGGAGAGAGGTAGACAGCTGGAGAGTTTTCAGGAGGAAACTCCAGAGTGTAGTATCTATGTATCTGAAGGCCTGATCAACCAGGCTGGATGGATGAAATCAGGGATAGCCAAGAGTGCAGAATTGGAGGAACACAGAGATTTATGAGCGTCGAGGATGGAGGGGATCACAGAGAAGATGAATTCAAATCGAGTGAGGTAAACAATACTTTTCATTGTATACTAATACATGTGACAATAATAAATCAAATCAAATCAAAACGTAAGGAAGGAAATGGGCACCTGAGCATGCAGAACACAGGTGTTACACTTGACATAATCTTTACATAACTGTACTTGCTTGACCCCAAATGTCTGAGAATTTGCATTTCTGCCTAAGTTACTTGGCTGCAGAATAAAGTTGCTATGTTCATCCACTTAAAATGTAGAAGTGTTAGTCAGGGAAAGGAAACAAGGTTTGGCAGATTTAAAATGGGGAAATTTGCATCACATGATTTATAGTGGAATTGGTGTGTTTAGCCAATGCACTAACAATGGTACATCTGCAAAGATGATTCTACTGAGCATTAAAGCTCAGGAATCAAATGTAACAAGTGATACAAATGTGTTTATAATAAAGAGATTAACACTTCCATAAAGATAGCATACAGAGGAAATTAATACTGATGCTGACTGCAGAGCTTAATTCCCAGGGAATCAAAAACCTTCAAATTTAAACCAGAAGCAGCTCATCACCAATCTTGAGACATTCTTTAGTTACATCTTTGTACAGGGTGAGAAGGATCTGTATTTCATCAGCAGCTTTTCATTTTACCCTTTTTTTTTTCAAAGCTTGACCAAGTCCTTGACCGAGTGTGAGTCACAAGAGCTGTCTTGAACAGACTCTGAGATAATTTTTCATTAAATGAACCAAAACCCTCCCTACCATTCTTATATAAGACGTTAAATCTTAATCACAGCACAGTGACAGAAGATCAAAGAGTACTATTAAACTTAATAATCTGGCAAAGTGAATGAAAATGGAAAAATAATTTAAAACGTGCACTTTATTCCGAGCAAATTGCAATATATTATTGCTGGGAATAAGCTGTTATGGATCTTAAGACTGACACTAACGTGAATATAGCTCATGTACTGTACATCCACTGGAGTTCTGTTTTTTGAAAGTTCCTGATGGGGGAAGGGTGATAGCAGTTCTTATGTACGTCAATTATGTATAACATTATTATTGTTTGCAATATCTCTCTGCCATACAGCCAGCCCCTTTTCTTGGGTCAGGAGATTTGGTGCCAAGAGTGAGACACTGAACCAGTGTACTTCCTCCACTTGCACTCTTGAATACAATCTTAAAGGGAGCAACATACACATAGACTCCACGGTCAGATCTGTAATCACAGAACATAGATCATAGATTTTACCGACTCGGCCCATCAAGTCTGCACTGGCCCTTGGAAAGAGCACCCTACTTTACCCCACACTTCCACCCTAACCCTGTAACCCAGTAACCCTGCCCAAACTTTATGGACACTAAGGGCAATTTAGCACGGCCAATCCACCTAACCTGCACATCTTTGGACTGTGGGAGGAAACCGGAGTACCCGGAGGAAACCCACGCAGACACTGGGAGGACGTGCAGACTCCGCATAGATGGTGACCCAGCCGGCAATCGAACCTGGTACCCTGGAGCTGTGAAGCAACTGTGCTAACCATTGTGCTACCATGCTGCCCAATCAAGCTAGCGTTACTGATAAAAACTCAATGGTCAGTACAATGTTTGCAGTTGGGATCTATTTACTCTGCACCATGGCCCAGAAAAGGTTGGTGATGTTGCTGAGTACATAGATAGGTTAAAGACAAAGACTGAGCTCAACAAAAATGAACGGAAGTGTTGAAATGTAATAACGCATTTAATAATATTAGAAGGATAAACAAACACAGTGCTGTTTTATATCTTCATATTTATGGCTCACAAAATAGTGGGTGGATACATATGTTAATTAACAAACAATCTGTCAGGTTCCTTCAAAGGCTTTTATAATAAGTTAATTTGATCATCTATCATTTTACTTTGATTAAGGTTTTGTCGTACATTGGTCTAACACTGGCTGCAACTGGATGTGGTTTAGATCAGAAAGATACTCCAGATCTTGAAGTTAGTTCAATCAGATTTATTGAACTAATAGCACAGTTAGCACAGTTCTCTATGAGTTCGACTCTCTGCTAACTTAAGTGTGGTTACTCTATCTGACTGAACCAGACTAGCTCTTAGCCACGTGGTGGAGGTGCGAGATTGTAACAAAACCCTTGACTGACACTCTAGATGTACATCAGTGGAAAGAGGCAGAGTGTGAGTGCCTCCTGTCTTTTATAGTCAGATCTCACCCATGAGTGTCCTGCCTGCTTATTGGTAATGTCCTGTTCTCTGTGTCCATTAGCTGCTTGTCTGTATATCATTATGTGTTTGTCTGCATATCATGACAGGTTTAATATTTGAAACAAGAATGGTAGGGAGGGATTTGATTCATTTACTGAAAAAATATCTAAGAGTCTGTTCAAGACAATTCCAGTAACACACAGGGTCAAGAATCATCTTTGTCCCAGGGTAATTAATACTATTTGACAGGAGGGTCTTGCCCTGGGCTCCCACCATCCATATGTTGAGGCATCTCCACCCACCAGATTAGAGTGTTCCTCAGGCTGTTAGCCCAGACATCAGAGCCAGAACCCTGGTCTCCACCAGCCAAGACTATCTGGAGCGGGGTTTGTGTTCTGCAATGTCTAACTCAGTGTCAGGAATGATTGTAAAAGGCAGAAAAAACCTCACTCCTGAGGAAGATGTTAATGCACAAAAATGTGTGTTAGGTTGGTTAGCTCAGTTGGCTGGGCAGCTGGTTCGTGATGCGGAACGACTCCAACGGAACGGGTTTAATTCCCGTACCGGCTGAGGTTATTCATGAAGGCCTTCTGAACCTTGCCCTTCATCTGAGGAGTGGTGACCCTCAGGGTAATGCGTTTTCCGCACAACCAGGCTAGCCATCCTCGGCTATGTCGTGGAAAACGGGGTCCTAGGGCCCGACCCTGACCGTATGCGCCCCCTCCTCCAATTTCCTCTCCCTCACTGCCCCAAGGCCCTGAAGAGGTGCCTTGGATTTTTCTCCTATTACGCCCAGTGGGTCCCCCAGTATGCGGACAAAGCCCACCCACTATTTAAGGCCACCATTTTTCCACTGGCAGCCGAGGCTCGCCAGGCCTTCAACTGCATCAAGGCGGACATCGCCAAAGCTGCAATGCGCGCGGTGGACAAGTCCGCCCCCTTCCAGGTGGAGAGCGATGCCTCAGAGGTCGCTCTCGCCACCACTCTCAACCAAGGAGGCAGACCAGTAGCGTTCTTTTCCCGCACCCTCACCACCTCTGAAATTCGACACTCCTCGGTCGAAAAAGAAGCCCAAGCCATCGTGGAAGCCATACGGCACTGGTAGGAGGTTTACCCTCATCGCCGACCAACGATCAGTTGCCTTTATGTTTGACAATACGCAGCGGGGCAAGATCAACAATGACAAGATCTTGAGGTGGAGGATCGAACTCTCCACCTATAACTACGATATAGTATATCGTCCTGGGAAGCTCAACGAGCCCCCAGATGCCCTGTCCCGCGGCACGTGTGCCAGCGCGCAAGATGACCGATTACGTGCTATCCACAATGACCTCTGCCACCCGGGGGTCACCTGGTTCGCCCACTACATCAAGGCCCGCAACCTGCCCTACTCCATCGAGGAGGTCAAAGCTGTAACCAGAGACTGCCAAATCTGTGCCGAGTGTAAACCGCACTTCTATCGACCAGATAAGGCCCACCTGGTAAAGGCGTCCTGGCCCTTTGAACGCCTTAGTATCGATTTCAAAGGGCCCCTCCCTTCCAATAATCGCAACACGTACTTCCTGAACATCATAGACGAGTTCTCCCGTTTTCCGTTCGCCATTCCCTGCCCCGATATGACCACCCCCACTGTCATTAAAGCCCTGCATAGTGTCTTCACCCTGTTCGGTTTCCCCAGCTATGTCCACAGCGACAGGGGCCCGTCGTTCATGAGCGACGAACTGCGTCAGTACCTGCTCAGTCAGTGCATTGCCTCGAGCGGGACTACCAGATATAACCCCAGGGGAAAAGGGCAGGTGGAGAGGGAGAACACGACAGTCTGGAAGACAGTCCTACTGACCCTACGGTCCAGGAATCTCCCGGTTTCTCACTGGCAGGAGGTCCTCCCCGTATCGCTCCACTCTATTAGGTCCCTCCTTTGCACGACCACAAACCAGACCCCTCATGTCCGCTTGTTTGTTTTCCCTAGGGGAGCTACCTAGGGGCCACGCTTTCGCCCTGGCTGATGACACCGGGTCCAGTCCTCCTCCGAAAACATGTTCAGAGCCATAAGACCGACCCCCTGGTAGAGAGGGTCCAGCTGCTGCACTCCAACCCACACTATGCGTATATCAGACACCCCGATGGCTGGCAGGATACCGTCTCCCTCCGGGACCTGGCGCACGCAGGCTCCGATATCACGACCACTACTGCATCCCCCACACTAGGTCCCGTCCAACCTCCCATGTTCAGTGCCCCTACCCCGATATGGTTCTCGCGCTCCCTCCCACCCGCCGCACAGGTCCACAGGAATGAAGCTCCGGAGGAGCCGCTCCAGGAGTCCACGCCTGTGCTTGCTCCGGGCCCAGCTCCACAACCACCCGAAATGGCTGCAACACCAGTGCTTCGGCGGTCGCAACGTACGATCCGGGCACCAGGCCGACTGAATCTGTAAACCCATCACCCCCGCTGGACTTCATTTTTTAAACAGTGGGTGAATGTGGTGAATGGAACCACTGCTAATTCACCAGTGCACTGTGATATCATGTTACTGCTGTATCGTGTTACGTTATGTGTTTAACCCTGTGGGCTCCACCTATGGGCCATTGTACGGCTTCACCCACAGGGGAATATGTCGGGGCATGTACGGGTTCGCCCATGGCTCCACCCCTTACAGGAAGTATAAAGGCAGCTGACCTGCGGGGCCGCATTCATTGTTGTACCGGTCACAGGCAGGCTCAGTTGTAAGCTGATTAAAACCACGGTTTACTTCTCAACGTGTCTCTCAGTGAATTGATGGTCGCATCATCAGCTCTCTATCAAAAGGGGAGAGTTACCCATGCTCCTCAGGGACTATGGTGACTTTCATTTCAATGTAAAAATATCTTTGCATGTGTAATTTTATCATGTGCACAAATATGGGATGGCAAACAATGGTTCACTGTGTAATTTGCATTTGGGAATAGGTTAGTGTGAACCCTGGCAATTGCATAGTTAAAGCGATCAACATTGTAAGACCAACAGAAATGTTTCTAAGCTGAATTTTAGGGATTGCAGGCATAAGGGCTGGCAATATGATGGACGAACGTTTTTGGAGGGGAGCCTGATGCCTTTCCCCACATTGGAATATTACCAGTCGTGGAAACCTTAGCAGCACAGCTGCCTTCCGGGCTGATAATTGAGCCACTTAAATGCCCAATTAAGGGTTACTTCCCACATGAGCACAGCACAGGGCTAAAAAGCTGGCTTTTAAAGCACACCAAGGCAGGCCAGCAGCTCGGTTCAATTCCCGTACCAGCCTCCCCGAACAGGCACCGGAATGTGGCGACTGGGGGCTTTTCACAGTAACTTCATTTGAAGCCTACTTGTGACAAGAAGCAATTTTTATTTTATTTCATTTCATTTTGCTCACATCAAGAGGGTCTGCCGCTGTGTGAGGAGACAGCTGGGTTAATCAGTCTCTCAGAGGGTTCCCAAGGATGGCTCCAATTATAGACGCTGCATGGTCCGTGGATCTGCCCCGCCACCCCCTCCAACCTCAACCCCGAGTGTCATTTTTCATCCTCATGGCTACAGAGCCCCTTCAATAGCCAGGGCCTGGCTCCTTCATAGAATCATAGCATTTACAGTGCTGAAGGAGGTCATTCGGCCCATCGAGTCTGCACCAGCCCTTGGAAAGAGCACCCTACTCAAGCCCACACCTCCACCCTATCCTCGTAACCCAGTAACCCCACTTAACCTTTTTGGACACTAAGGGCAATTTAGCATGGCCAATCCACCTAACCCGCACATCTTTGGACTGTGGGAGGAAACCGGAGTGCCCGGAGGAAACCCACGCGCACACACGGGGAAAACGTGCAGACTTCGCACAGATTGTGACCCAAGCCGGGAATCGAACTTGGGACCCTGGAGCTGTGAAGCAACTGTGCTAACCACAGTGCTACCATGCTGCTCAGCTGAGACCACCACTTGCAATGGCACTGCTGAGGCTGTTGAGCTGCCAACCCTTTGAATGGCTGGCAGCTCCTGGGAATGGATGGTGGTCGCGGTGATAGCCTGACAATTGGCTACTGTCTGTAAAATGCAACTGCAGGCTACAGATGGCCACCAGTAGTGTCAGCTCTTACTTTTGCCCTCATTAATTGGACCTTATCATCATTGGAAAAATTCATCCATATGAATGAAATGGCTGTCATTTTTGATCAGCTGTGGATAGGCTGAGGTGATGACATCAGGAATAGAATTTTCCACACTGGGCTTTCATTTGCTCTGGCAATGGGGAAGTTCCACATGCATAAACAAAGCCACAAGTGCCATTTCTCATCAGTTGGATGTGCAATGATTTGCATGCACAGTGATTTACATGTTTCGATTGATGCTCTGGACTGGCCAATTAATATAAATGAAGCAATTGAAAGCAGCATGAACTTAATTAAATTTCAGGTTTTTACCAATCCTAATTGCACTATGAAGTACATTTATATCAATAATGAAAGAAAGTAAGCCCTGCATTTATAAAACACCTTTCACGACTACAGGAGTATCCAAAGCACATTGCAGCCAATGAAGTACTTTCGAAGTGCAGTCGTTGTGGCAATCAAGGAAACAATGCAGCCAATTCTAGCCCACATTATCTGTTTTAGTGCTATTAATTGAAGTATGAATACAGGCCAAGACACCAGGAATGACTCGTCTACTGGGCAGCACGGTGACGCAGTGGACAAGCCCTGCTGCCTCACGGCGCCGAGATCCCGCTCTGGGTCACTGTCCGTGTGGGGTTTGCACATTCTCTCCGTGTTTGCATGGGTCTCGCCCCCACAACCCAAAGATGTGCAGGGTAGGTAGATTGGCCACGCTAAATTGCCCCTCAATTGGAAAAAATGAATTGGATACTCTAAATTTATTTTTAAAAAGGAATAACCCGTCTACTCTTCCTTGAAAGAGTGCCATGGATATTTTGCATCTGCGTGAGAGAGCAGACAGGGCCTCTATTTAATTGCTCATTCAAAAGACATTGCAGCAATCCCTCAGTACTGCACTGGGGTGTCAGACTAAACCTTTGTGGTCAAGTCTATGGAGTGGGACTGCTGCTTGCTACCAGGGTGGAATGTAATACATCCCTGGGAGAAGGCTGGGAGGCCAGGGTGCGGTCCATAAAATGGGGCAGGAAGATTTAGGATGAGAGCCTGTTGCCTTCCCAACACCCCTCAATTAAGTCTGAGGCCGGAAAGGGCAGGAACCCAAGTTCAGTTGAGGCCCTTAACTGGCCATTTAAGGTCATAATCCTGCTGCTGCTGCATTCAATCAGTGATGGTCAGGGCCTAATACATGTAGGAAAACCACCTAATAAACCATAGGGTGCATGTCTGCAGCCTGGTAGCATGTCCTTCCTTCACGGGTATCTTGTGACCCACAGTGGGATCGCTGGTGTCAATGGCAGACTGTTGTCTTCCCACAAGGGCTGCCCTTGGCAGGCGTCCCTGACTGGCCCTGATGATCCCACCATGTTACATTACCTGTGTTCTGGGGCTGCAGTGATTACCCCCTTCCTCAGACCTACTTGCAGTACCTGGCATATCCACCCATTCCGGTGACAATTATGACAGCTTCAAGTCTCTGATTGGTTGACGACTGTTAGAGGCAGGAAAGACCCCCTGTTCAGGAGCCAAGAACACAGACAACAGACTTCCTGATTGGGATTTAATACCATTGGGGCTCCTGGAAACTGTTGTGCAGGTTGCCACTGCCTCTCCAGGTGGACCCTGTGCCGCCACCACTTTTTATAATAATAATAATCTTTATTGTCACAAGTAGGCTTACATTAACACTGCAATGAAGTTACTGTGAAAAGCCCCTCGTCACCACATTTCCGGAGCCTGTTCGGATACACAGAAAGAGAATTCAGAATGTCCAGATTACCTAACAGCACATCTTTTGGGACGTGTGGGAGGAAACCGGAGCACCCGGAGGATAACCACGCAGACACGGGGAGAACATGCTGACTCCACACGGACAGTGACCCAAGCCGGGAATCGAACCTGGGACCCTAGAGCTGTGAAGCAACAGTGCTAACCACTGTGCAACCGTGCTGCCCTTCATTGCACCTTAAAGTTTGGCTCCACTCAGCTAATGGCAAGACTTCGCATATAGATGGCATCTCCTGTTCTGAAGCTCCTTTTTGGGTCTCCTGGTGTTACAATACCTTTTTTGGGTCCCCTGCTTTGACTCCAGCTTTCCTTCCCAAGTTGGGAAACAGCAGGCTGAGGCTGGTGCGCAATCGCCGTCCCAGTAACAATTCCGCTGGTACGACTCTCGTCAGTTGTGTGTGGTGTGGTTCTATGATCAAAGAGGAACCGGGCCAATTTTGTATCCCGGGAACCAGCAGATTGCTTATTAATTCCGGTTTTGAATGTTTGAACTACACATTTGGCCAGGCCATTAGACGATGAATGGTGCGGCGCCCTTTGGATGTGTTTAATGCTGTTCGACGTCATGAATACCTTGAATTCTCTATGGTAAAGGGGGTATCATTATCAGACAAGAGGACCCATGGTGCGCCATGTGTGCAGAAACTTTTCCGTAGTTGCACGAAAAGTCGTGGAGAACATAAGATGTACTTCTAACCATTTTGAGTGGGCATGGAACATAATAAGGAACATTGATCCCAAGAAAGGGCAGCGACGTTCACGTGCATCCATACCCATGGTATTTGCCCTTGCTCCCTTTTTTCTACCAAGGCCTTCTTGGAGTACCTCGAATATTTGGGTGACACAGCAGCACAGTGGTTAGCACAGTTGCTTTACAGCTCCAGGGTCCCAGATTCGATTCCCAGCTTGGGTCACTGTCTGTATGGAGTCTGCCCATTCTCCCTGTGTCGGCGTGCGTTTCCTCCGGGTGCTCTGATTTTGTCCCGAAAGAAGTGCTGTTAGGTGAATTGGACATTCTGAATTCTCCCTCCGTGTACCCGAACAGGTGCCGGAATGTGGCGATTAGGGGCTTTTCATGCTAACGTCATTGCAGTGTTAATGTAAGCCTACTTGTGACAATAAAGATTATTATTTACCAATAACCTTGTACAGTCCACCGGTTTCTAGTTTAAAAATTTGTAGCCAGTCCAGGTGGATCCGATGGAGGCAGTCTCTGTGAAGAGGCTGGATCTTGGTCTTTGTACAACAATGTGCTGAAGCTGAGCTGACCGCTGCCCATACGTAACCCGGGTCATAGTGGTCCCCATTATCTTCAAAGGTTCCCTTGTACATGTGGCCAACCTGACCTGATGTCTCGCTGATCCAGGGGCAAGATAACCATCTGGAGACACCAGAAGGTCTGTTCCCCAATGATGGAGATGGCAGCTCCCGTGTCCACCTCCATTTCTAGGGAATGACTATTGACCTCGACTGTTTTATGGGGGCAACCTCAGGGGTGATGATAGTGTTTAGCGGCAACATTTCATCCTCTACTGGCTGATCGACATGCAAGGCCCAGGCCTGAGATGGCTTTTGCCCTGGACGGCATGCGTACTGCTCATTCTGGCAGCCTTGCCTGGGTTGTGTCCTTTGGCCACACTTACAGCAGCCTTGCGGCTGACACTTGTCCTCCGGGGAGGCTTCCCTTGTATTTTTAGGGTTATCTGGTCAACTATAGTCCTATTGAGTTCCTGGGTGGGTTCTGCCAACAATATTTTTGTGTCGCGACTTTATTGATCCTACACACATATAGTCATGTAGAATTTCGCTCAGGGATGGGCTAAACCCGCAGTATTCAGCCAACTTCCTTACAGTAGCCAGGAATTCTGTCCTCTCAGCCGTATTGAATCGGTAACCCTGGAGGATTACAGACGGCTTCAAGTCATAATGGTTCTTTACTAGGTCCACCAGCTTAGTGAAAGTTTTTGTGTCGGGGCTGCAGGTTAAATTAAACTCTCAATGATTGTTGAACATTGGGGCCTGCATGCTGTCAAAAGGATTACTTTATGGCTGTCATCCCCTTCTATGCCGCTGGCGTGGAAGAAGTAGCGCATGCATTCAGCATAGTGGGGCTCGCCCACGATAATGTATCACAAGGCTTTAGCTTCGTCATCAAGGGCATATCCGGGATTTACTTTTTGCTTTGTTTCTTACTGGAGTTGTCACAGAACATTTTGAAAAGGCTGCTCAGAATCCCGTGTGTTATCCTTGTCGCCAATGTAATAATTCGCAGAGAGAAAAGCAAACTGGTTTACTTTAAAGTGAAAATAAAGCCACTCCACGGCACAAAACAAAAGGTCCCAGCCCAGGACTACCAGGAATTTGTATTCTATGAAGCCCACAGGGAGATCAATCAGCTATCTCCCGTGGTCCTTGTGATAGTTATCACAATGCCGATAACAGTCTATTGCAGTATTCTTAGGGTAGCAGCATACCATAAAGAACCTCCATTCAGACCCTGCCCCCAAGACAAAACAGGGAATGCACAAGAATCCAGACTTAGAGGAAGCAGATATTCTAGAGAATTGCGGGGCTAGAAAAGATGACAGTGACCGGCAGGTGTGGAAACACGAAGAAATTTGAAAACAACAATGAGAATTTTTAAATTGAGCTGTTGCCAAACTCATGTGGAAGATAACTTTGATGTCTCCAAAGACAAGATAAAGTGGTAGTTTTGTATTTCCCACCAAGTTGAAGTTATGGAAAAGTTTGCCGAGCTACTGTCTTATTTTAATTTAAAATAAAGTGGAGAATAAATGTGCTTAAAGTGCGAATTTTACAGACTGGGACATAAGGCTTGGTTCAAATTCTAGATCTCAAACCTGACAGGTCTTCAGATTTATCAATTTGCCAGGCAATGCAGTTGTCATAAAATTGCCTGTCTTCCCCTGCTGGCATCTGTCCATCAGCGTGGCTTGCTGATCACTGGAGGAGCTTGGCAACTCTCCACTTGTTGTGAGACGAAGTGCAAGCAGAACAGCTCAGACTGACCTTTACCTCAATGCCTAGAATGGATGCACAGCACTTTCAAATTATTTTGCACAGGGTGATTGGAGAGCTGCAATATAATTTGCGCCAGCTATCGCTCCCGGCTATCCGAGAAGAACACTGATGGGCCCCAGTTCACACATTACCATATCAGTGGTGTGCGCCTGTCATGGGGAGTTCTGGAAACCACAGAGCAAAAATTTGCATGTATGCATGTGAAATCTGTGCACTGTCGTGTGAATGTGGGGTTTATTCTGGCACCCTGTTAGCCTGATAAGTCAAAGGTTTTTCTTCTTTATCAATTTATTTCCTCCCTTTTCTGAAAGCATTTGGCACTCTGCTGAATTATGACTCCGTGTATAATGCACGAGATGGAATGCTGCAAAGTCAAGGAAATTGAAAAAAAAAATGATGAATCTATTTTAAAATATGCTCACCAGTGGTCCAATGAGGCTAACAAATCAGCTGAGCTCAGTTTGTCACATTGTTACCTCTGAGTCAGACGAAGTTGGTAATTTCACCCCTACTTGAGTATATAATCTTGAAGAACACTTTGGTGAAGTATTGAGAAGGCTCCTCTGATGATTCCGATAGAAGTAAAAGATCTATCCATAGAACTAGTATTCAACCAACAACTCAAGAACCATCCTTCAAAAAAATATCCAAAAATTGTTAATTGGTTAAAAATCTCTTTACATTTTGTGGGATTTTGCTAAAAGTGATGACCACGTCTGCTAACATTTCAATTATTTCCATACTTCTCAGGTGAGATTCTCCGCCGGCGGGATGCTCCGTTTTGCCGGCAGCCCGGGGTTTCCTGACGGCACGGGGCAGCCCCACAGAACATAGCAAACAAAACAAATGTTCATAAGTCCAGTCTCTGGGGCTTGCGCCTGATCCTGGTCAACCGCTGGAGAGGTGGTGGCGGGGACGACGGCGCCTTGATGGGCGGGATTGCAGCCAGACTGGTGGCCTCGTGGTTCGAGGTGTCAGGCGGTGGCACAATAACAGATGGAAACAACGAAGAATGAGGTTGCGGGCGGGCAACTGTGCGCAGTGCCCGTCTGTTTCGCCGCACAACAGAGTCATCAGACATACGCACAACATACAATCGAGGAGCAGCCTGTCGAAAAACAACCGCTGGAGCTGACCTGCCTCCATCAGGTAGCTTGATCCGAACAGCATCCGCCGGGGATAGCACAGGCAAATCGGTGGCATGAGCATCATGGCCCTGCTTTTGCCGGTCCCTGCGTTTCTGCACCTTCTGCAGCACCGGGAGGTGATCCAGATCAGGCAAGTGTATGGCTGGAAGAGTCGTCCGGAGGTCCCTGTTCATCAGGAGTTGAGCCGGTGACATGCCGGTAGACAGAGGGGTTGCCCTGTATGCAAGCAGCGCAATGTTGACGTCAGAAGCAGAATCCGCGGCCTTGCAGATGAGCTGCTTCACTATGTGCACCCCTTTCTCAACCTTCCCATTGGACTGCGGGTAATGTGGGCTGGAAGTGACGTGATGAAACTGATATAGCTGGGCAAATCGTGACCACTCTTGGCTGCTGAAGCAAGGACCATTGTCACTCATGACAGTGAGTGAAATACCATGCCTGGAGAACGTCTCCTTACTGGCCTCGATGACGGTCTTGGATGTGAGGTCCGAGAGCTTCACGACTTCTGGGTAGTTGGAAAAATAATCAATGATGAACACATAATCATGACCGTTGGCATGAAAGAGGTTGATGCCCACCTTGGACCATGGAGAGGTCACGATTTTGTGCTGCTGAAGCGTCTCCTTGCTCTGTGCTGGCTGGAAGTGTTGACAAGTCGGACAGTTGAGGCCATATTATAGATGTCCTGACTAATCCCAGGCCAGTAGACAGCCTGCCTGGCTCTGCGGCTGCACTTCTCGACACCCAGATGTCCCTCGTGGATTTGCCAGAGTACCAAGCTCTGGAGACTGAGTGGAATGACAATGCGGTCCAGCTTGAGGAGGATACCATCAACCACCATCAGGTCGTCCTTCACATTGAAGAATTGAGGGCACTGCCCTTTTTGCCAGCCATTGGCGAGGTGGCGCATGACACGCTGCAGAAGCGGGTCTTTGGCTGTCTCGTTGCGAATGCAGATCACCTTTTCATCCGACGCCGGGAGTTTGCTGGCCCAAAGCTGCACCTGTGATTCGATCTGTTGGATGAATGCCGAAGGGTCAGCAGGCAATGTTATGGTGCGGGACAAGGCATCCGCAATAATGAGCTCCTTGCCAGGCATGTACACGAGCTCAAAGTCGTACCTTCTGAGTCTGAGGAGGATGCGCTGCAGCCGGGGCGTCATGTCGTTCAGGTCCTTGTGGATAATGTGGACCAGAGGCCTGTGGTCCGTCTCAACGGTGAATGTCAGCAGGCCGTAGACATAGTCGTGAAACTTGAGAATGCCAGTGAGAAGACCCAGGCATTCCTTCTCTATTTTGCTCCATGATGCGATGGAAGATCTCCGAGGCCGAGACAATACCGAACGGCATACGATTATAGCAGTACCTGCCAAACGGTGTGTTGAAGGTGCAGAGCCTTCTGCTGGACTCATCCAGCTGGATTTGCCAGAACCCGTGTGACGCATCTAACTTTGTGAAAAACCGGGCGTGTGCCATCTCACTTGTTAGTTCCTCCCGCTTTGGGATGGGGTAGTGTTCCCGCATTATATTCTGGTTGAGATTCTTGTGATCAATGTAGATGCGCAACTCTCCCGAAGGCTTCTTGACACATACCATTGAGCTGGCCCAGTCAGTCGGTTCTGTAACTTTGGATATGATGCCCTGGTCCTCAAGATCCTTTACTTGCGCCTTCAGGCGTTCCTTCAGTGGAGCTGGGACCCGGCGTGGAGCGTGGACAACAGACGTGGCATCAGGCCGCAGCAGGATCTTGTACCGATATGGCAGAGTGCCCATCTCGTCAAACACATCCGGATACTGAGCGAGGATGGCGTCAATGCCGGCTTGAAGATCCACATTGGGGGAGGTCATTGTGTACACCCACTGCACAAGGTTTAGCAGCTTGCATGCATGTGCGCCGAGCAGGGAGGTCCTGTCTGGCTTGACGATTTCAAACCTTAGCCTTGCGTGGATGCTCCTGTTGGAAACAAGCAGATGGCAAGAACCCAGTGCTCTGATGGCATTGCAGGTAAAGTCCAGGAGCTGGCAGGCTGCTGGAAGGAGCTTGGGTGGCTTCTTGATGCAGTTGAAATCTGCCTGTGAAAGGAGATTGGTAGAAGCACCTGTGTCCAGCTTGACCTGGATAGAGCATTGATTTACTTGCATCACCGCACGCCATTCATCTGCAGAATCCACAGTGAGGATGGGCAGGCTTTGTGACAATGTCGGAGAGGCATGTTCACGTGTGGTGATGATGCCCACATGGTAGGGGGACTCCAGGCAATTGTCCTCCGGATCCGTTATATGCCAGGATCAGAATCCTGTAAACCTTGTTGGACACTCCGAACGCACCTGTGTTGGAATTGGGAGTGCTGGCCCTTGACTGGTGGTGCAGACCTGCACAAGGTTGCATAGTGTCCAGGCTTTCCGCAATTTAAACAGCGCCTGCCTCTTGCAGGGCAGTGTTTCTTTAGGTGGGCGGTGCCGCAGTTCAGGCACATCATGACGTTATTATGCTCCGTGCGTCTTCGCACATGCACAGTGCAGTCGGCAGATGTTCGCAGCTGCGCAGTGTACTGATCGGCCGCTTCGTTATCCCATTTGCAGCGTGCATGCGTGGGGCTCCGGGAAGAGCACGCGGAATGGCCGCTTTCATCAATGCTGAGGCGCTGCATCCAGGCGATGGCCTGCACACTGTCTGCCAAGTGGGAGGCAAGTTTCTCATTTTCAGCCGATTTGTATTGGGAATACCGATTTTTGGTGTGCTCATGCACTGTACATGTATCAATCGTGACTGACAGGGTCATATGCTTGGTTTTTAAAAGCTGCTCTCTCAGAAGATCAGTGTGAACTCCAAAAACAATTTGGTCTCTGATTATGGAGTCAGCAATATCACCAAAGTTGCAGGCCAGCGCTAGTAGACGGAGATTAGTTAGGAAGGAATTGAAAGATTCAGCTTTACTTTGTAGGCGTTGTTTGAATATATAGTGCTCGAAGATTTCATTGGTGTCCACTTCACAATGACTATCAAACATGTCCAGGATGGTCTGAAACTTTGTCTTGTCCTGGCCTTCGGTGAAGTTAAACGAGTTGAAGACTTGGATGGCTTGATCCCGCGCAGTTGAGAGGAGAAGTGCGATCTTTCTTGTATCAGACGCACCATTGAGATCTGAGGCTTCGATGTACAGCAGAAACCTTTGCTTGAAAGTCCTCCAGTTGGCACTGAGATTGCCGGAGGTCCACAGCTGTTGAGGGGCCTGGATCTGCTCCATGGTGCCGGGATACATTTGCTGGTCGTCACGGAACAGATTGAGGTAAACCACCGAGGGATAGCAGTCTTCTGGTACCATGTTGTGTTAAGCACACTGAGATAACATGGGCTGCAACTGGATGCAGCTATAACTGAAATATACCCCAGATCTTGAAGTTAGTTCAATTTGATTTATTGAACCTGTCACACAGTTAGCACAGTTCTCTGTGAGTTTGACTCTCTGCTAACCTAAGTGTGATTACTCTGTCTGACTGAACCAGACTAGCTCTTAGCCACGTGCTGTAGGTGTTATGTGATATATACACCGGACTCACTCTGTCGATGTCCCCAGTGGAAAGAGATGGAGTGTGACTGCCTCGTGCCTTTTACAGTGAGAAACCACCACCAAGTGTTCTGCCTGTTGATTGGTTATGTCTTTCCACTGATGAACATCTACAGTGTGAGTCAGGGTGTATGTACAGTATCACACTTCCAGCACGTGGCTAAGAGCTAGTCTGGTTCAGTCAGACAGAGTAACCACACTTAGGTTAGCAGAGAGTCGAACTCATAGAGAACTGTGCTAACTGTGCTTCTGGTTCAATAAATCAGATTGAACTAACTTCAAGGTCTGGAGTATCTTTTGGTTAAAGCTGCATCCAGTTGCAGCCTGTGTTATCCCAGAGTACATAACACATCATGCTACCAGGAGACTGTGTAATCTAGGTGGTTTACCTCAGTCCGTTCCGTGACGACCAGCGAATGTATCCCGGCACCATGGAGAAGATTCAGGCTCCTCACCAGCTCAGGACCTCCGGCAATCTCAGTGCCAACAGGCAGACATTCAACCAAAAGGTTCTGCTGTACATCGAACCTTCAGACCTCGAGGGTGCGTCTGATGCAAGGAAGATCGTGCTTCTCCTCTCAACAGCGGTGATCAAGCCATCGAACTCTTCAACTCTTTTCACTTCACCGAAGGCCAGGACAAGACAAAGTTTCAGACCATCCTGGACAAGTTTGACAGTCACTGTGAAGTGGACACCAATGAAATCTTCGAGCGCTACATATTCAAACAGCGTCTACAAGGTAAAGATGAATCTTTCAACTCCTTCTTAACTAACCTCCGCCTGCTAGCGCTGTCCTGCAACTTTGGTGATATTGCTGACTCCGTAATCAGAGACCAAATTGTTTTTGGAGTTCGCTCTGATCCTCTGAGAGAGCAGCTACTGAAAATCAAGCGTATGACCCGGCCAGTCGCGCTTGAAACATGCACAGTGCATGAGCACGCCAAAAATCGCTATGCCCAGTACAAATCGGCTGAAAATTAGAAACCTGCCTCCCACGAGGCAGAGAGTGTGCAGGCCATCTCCCGGATGCAGCGCCTCAACATTGATGAAAGCGGCCATTTTGCGCGCTTTTCCCGGGGCCCCATGCAAGCGCGATGCGAACGGGATAACGAAGCGGCCGACACCCGCATGTGCGACGACGCGCGGAACGTCAGGACGCCGATGACATGACGTGCTCGAACTGCGGCAACGCCCACCTAAAGAAACACTGCCCTGCAAGAGGCAGACGATGTTTAAACTGCGGGAAGCCTGGACACTATGCAGCCTTGTGCAGGTCTGCTCCACCAGTCAGGGGCCAGCGCTCCCAATTCCGACGACGGCGCGTTCAGAGTGTGCAACAACGATTACAGGATTCTGATCCTGGGAACACAACGGATCCAGAGGAAGAATGCCTGGACTCCGCCTACTGTGTGGGCATCATTACCAAATGTGAATATGCCACGTCCAACTCATCACAAATTCAATCCATCCTCACTGTGGATTCTGCATACGAATGGCGTGCGGTGATACAGGTCAACCACTGCTCCATCCAGTTTAAGCTGGACCCAGGTGCTTCTGCCAACCTCCTCTCACAGGCAGATTTCAAACGCATCAAGAAGCACCCAAGGTCCTTCCAGCAGCCTGCAAGCTCCTGGACTACAACGGAAATGCCATCACGGCACTGGGATCCTGCCATCTACTCGTCTCCAACCGGAGAACCCATGCACGGTTACGTTTTGAAATTGTCAAGCCAGACAGGGCATCCCTACTTGGCGCGCATGCCTGCAAGCAGTTGAACCTCATGTAGCGGGTTTACACAACGACATCCTCCAATGTGGATCTTCAGACCGGCATTGACGACATCCTCGCTCAGTATCCGGATGTGTTCGACGGGATGGGCACGTTGCCATATCGATACAAGATTCTGCTATGACCTGATGCCAAGCCAGTGGTCCACGCACCACGTTAGGTCCCGGCTTTGCTGAGGCAGCGCCTGAAGGCACAGCTCAACGATCTTCAGCTACAGGGCATCATTTCCAAGGTAACCGAACCGACTGACTGGGTCAGCTCGATGGTATGTGTTAGAAAGCCTTCAGGAGACTTGCGCATCTGCATTGATCCCAAGGATCTCAATAAGAATATAATGCGTGAACACTACCCCATCCCGAAGCAGGAGGAACTCACCAGTGAGATGGCACATACACGTTTTTTCACCAAGTTAGATGCGTCACATGGATTTTGGCAAATCCAGCTGGATTAGTCCAGCAGAAGGCTCTGCACACCGTTTGGCAGATACTGCTATAATCGCATGCCGTTTGGCATTGTCTCGGCATCGGAGATCTTTGCATCATGGAGCAGATGATGGAGGGCATTGAAGGGGTTTGTGTGCACGTGGACGACATCATCATATGGTCCACGACCCCTGAAGAGCATGTTTCCCGTCTCCAGCAGGTATTCCGCCGTGTCCATGCCAATGGCCTGAAGCTGAACAGGTCCAAATGTTGCTTTGGCATATCGACACTCAAGTTCCTAGGTGACCAGATCTCTCAGCCGGGCATGTGCCCGGATACAGACAAGGTCAAGGGCATCGAAGCCATGAAGGTCCCTGAAGACAAGAAGGCGGTGTTGCGCTTCCTGGGCATGGTCAATTTTCTGGGCAAATTCATCCCAAACCTGGCCTCACACACCACGGCCCTACGAAACCTGGTAAAAATGTCTACTGCCTTTGAGTGGAAGGCCGCACATCAGGCAGAGTGGTTGGAGCTGAAAGCCAAGCTCACCACTGCATCTGTCTTGGCATTTTTTGACCCAGACAGGGAGACGAAGATCTCGACAGCTGCGAGCCAGGATGGCATCGGTGCGGTGCTGCTTCAACGCGATGACACGTCATCCTGGGCACCGGTAGCCTACGCATCGAGGGCCATGACGCCCAGCAAAACAAGGTATGCGCAAATAGAGAAGGAATGCCTGAGTCTTCTCACTGGCAATCTCAAGTTTCACGACTATGTCTACGGCCTGCCGACATTCACTGTCGAGACGGATCACAGGCCTCTGGTCCTCATTATCCACAAGGACCTGAACGACATGACGCCTCGGTTGCAGCGCATCCTCCTCAAACTCAGAAGGTACGACTTTGACTTAGTGTACACGCCTGGAAAGGAGCTCATCATCGCTGATGCATTGTCCCGCTCCATCACATTGCCGAGTGAACCGCTGGAAATCATCCGGCAGATTGAATCACAGGTGCAGCTGTGTGCTAGCACCCTCCCGGCGTTTGATGAGAAGGTGGTTCGTATCCGCGAGGAGACAGCCAAAGACCCCCTCTTACAGCGTGTCATGCACCACCTCGCCAATGGCTGGCAGAAAGGGCAGTGCCCTCAATTTTACAATGTAAAGGACGACCTAACAATGATTGATGGTATCCTCCTCAAGTTGGACCGGATTGTCATTCCACTCAGTCTCCAGAGCTTGGTGCTCTGCCAAATCCATGAGGGACACCTGGGTGTCGAGAAGTGCAGACACAGAGACAGGCAGGCTGTCTACTGGCCCGCGATTAGCCAGGACATCTCAAACATGGTCCTCAACTGTGCGACCTGTCAACCCTTCCAGCCAGTGCAGAGCAAGGAGACGCTCCAGCAGCATGAAATCGAGACCTCCCCATTGTCCAAGGTTGGCATCGACCTCGTTCGTGCGAATGGTCGTGACTACGTGTTTATTATTGACTATTTCTCCAATTACCCCGAAGTCGTGAAGTTCTCTGACCTCACATCTCAGACCGTCATCAAAGATTGTAAGGAGACGTTCTCCAGACATGGTATCCCACTCCCTGTCATGAGTAATAATGGCCCATGCTTCAACAGCCACGAGTGGTCTATGTTTGCCAAGTCATACCATTTCAAACATGTAATTTTCAGCCCACACTATCCGCAGTCCAATGGGAAGGTTGAAAAAGGGGTGCACATTGTGAAACAGCTCATCTGCAAGGCCGCGTATTCTGCTTCTGACATCTACCTCGCGCTGCTTGCGTACAGGGCGACCCCACAGTCCACTAGCATGTCGCCGGCTCAACTCCTGATGAACAGGGACCTGCGGACGACAGTTCCAGCCATACATTTGCCCAACCTGGATCACCTCCCAGTGCTGCAGAAAGTGCAGCAGCTCCGAAACCAGCAAAAGCAGGGCTATGACGCTCAGGCCACCGATTTTTCAGTGTTATCCCCTGCAGACACTGTCATGATCAAGATACCGGATGGTGGCTGGTCTGCTCCAGCTGTCGTTGTTCAACATGCTGCACCCCACTCGTATGTTGTACGCATGGCTGGTGGTTCTGTTGTTCAACGAAACTGACGGGCGCTGTGCAAAGTTACCTGCCCGCAACCGCTTCTTCTCCGTTTCTGTCCGTTGTTTTGCCACCTCCTGATACCTAGAACTACGAGGCCACCAGTCAGGCTTCCATGCCACCTGTCAAGGCGCTGTCGTCCCCACCACCACCTCTCTGGCAGTCGAAAAGGATCAGACGCAAGCCCCAGAGACTGGACTTATGAACATGTTTTGTTTGCTATGTTCTGTTTTCTCACATTAGACAGCTGTCTTCACATGTAAATACGTTCACATATGCCACCGCTTGTAAATATGTTAATATATACCACCACATGTAAGTACGTTCCCATGTGCCAACAAAACATTTTTAAAAAGGGAGAGATGTCATGATATGCAGACATGCAGATAATGATATTCAGACAGGCACAGACAGACAGCTAATGAACACAGAGAACAGGACATGACCAATGAGCAGGCAGAACACTCAGGGGAGAGGCATGAGGCACTCACACACCGCCTCTTTCCACTGATGAACATCTACAGAGTGAGTTAGGGTGTATGTACAGTATCACACCTCCAGCACGAGGCAAAGAGCTAGTCTGGTTCAGTCAGACAGAGTAACCACATTTAGGTTAGCAGAGAGTCAAACTCATAGAGAACTGTGCCAACTGAGCTACTGGTTCAATAAATCAGATTGAGCTAACTTCAAGGTCTGGAGTATCTTTTGGTTAAAGCTGCATCTAGTTGCAGTCTGTGTTATCCCAGAGTATATAACACATCAGATAATGCACCATGTTCTTTCTTGTACCGTAATGTCCAGTGGAATATTTTGTTTTAACACAGTAAAATATTGGCCCAGAATTTTGCAGTAGGAATAATGGTCAGGCTATCAGCTTTCACCTTATTGAGCAGTTTAATCCAACAGCAGCTTTTGGTGCATGCACATGTGTACTTAAATGTGGAATCAGTAAGCTGCTGTGCAATTTATTCTACTCCTCTACAAGCTTGGCTTGACTGATATCCGAGATATCACTATTAAAATATGAGCAGCATGAAGCCAAGCTTGTACTTACACACTAAACATGTCAGATAAATTAGGGTTGATGCATTCAGATTGAAGTGAATTTTTAAATGGCGCGTTAAGTGGGCGGCACAGGGGTTAGCACTCCTGCCTCGCAGCACAGGGATCCAGGTTCAATTAGGGCCTTGGGTGACTGCCTGTGTGGAGTTTTTACATTCTCCCCATATCTGCGTGGATTTCCTCCGGGTGCTCCGGATTCCTTCCATAGTCCAAAGATGTGCAGGTGAGGTGGATTGGCCATGCCACATTGCCCCTTAATGTCCAAAGATGTGTAGGTTAGGTAAGGGGTGATCATGATAGGGCGGGGGAGTGGGCTTGGTGGAAGTGCTCTTTCAGAGGGTCGGTGCAGACTTGATGGGCTGAATGGCCTTCTCTGCACTGTAGGGATTCTATAACTCTGTAAAGTCTTAATTACTGCCAAACAACCTCTCTGGCACTGAGAAATTTACTTTTTCCACTGTGGAATTTCATTCCTTTCCATTTTATTTATCGTTGGAGATTTTAAATATATATATTTTCTCAACATTTCTTTCTTATCTTTTTTTCTTAGTTCTATATTTCCCACCCTTCATTTATTTTGGGTTCTTTAGATGATTTTACGTCAAATTCCTCATTCCACCAAACTTCCTGGATTAGACTTTGTCTCAGGAAGGATTTTCTAATCTTATTTTTTGAAGAGATACATTGTTGCTTTTTCTGCCCTCACGGGTTCCAGATTCCCTGTAAAGGGCACTGACTGCACAGCGGCAGACTACCCATGGCTGTAAATTGCCATTAGAAAGCTCATGAAAAGTCTGGACAGTTGTGAAGGTAGCAAACAGTAAGTACCATTTGTTAGTTGACCGCAAAATCCAGGCCATTGCCACTGAATTGAATGCTGATGTTTTATAGATCATCTGAAGGTAAAGTAACAACACATGCAAAACGGAACGAAAACAGAAAATGATGGAAAACTCAGCAGGCCTGGCAGCATCTGTGGAGAGAGAAACATATTTAATGTTGCGACTCCGTATGACTCTTCTTCTGAGCTAAGGAGAGGTAGAAATGTGATGCATTATATCCTGTCTAACAGGGGATGCAGCAGCTGGAGCAGAGTGGAAGGTCAGTGATTGTTGGGAGCTAGGAGACATTGAAACAAAGGTGTGCAGGGCACGAGACAGAGGAAGCATTAATGGAAGTGTGAAGGAGCTGGTAGTTGCATAAAGGTAAGGGGCAAAATTCTCCGGCATTGGCGCGATGTCCACCGACTGGCGCCAAAAACAGCCCAATTCAGTCGGGCATCGTGCCGCCCCAAAGGTGCGGAATCCTCCGCATCTAGGGGGGGCCGAGCCCTAACGTTGAGGGGCTAGGCCCACGCCGGACTGATTTCCGCCCCGCCAGCTGGCGCGGAAATGACATTGTCGGGAAGCGCATGCGCGGGAGCGTTAGCGGCTGCTCACGGCACCCCGCACATGTGCAGTGGAGGGAGTCTCTTCTGCCTCCGCCATGGTGGAGACCGTGGCGAAGGCGGAAGGAAACGAGTGCCCCCACAGCACAGGTCCGCCCGCGGATCGGTGGGCCCCGATCGTGCACCAGGCCACCGTGGGGGCACCCCCCGGGGCCAGATCGCCCCGTGCCCCCCCCAGGACCCCGGAGCCCGCCCGCGCCGCCTTGTCCTGCCAGTAAGGTAGGTGGTTTAATTTACGCCGGCGGGACAGGCATCCTAGCAGCGGGACTTTGGCCCATTTGGGCCGGAGAATCGCGGGGGGGTGGGTGGGCCCGCCAACCAGCGCGGCGTGATTCCCGCCCCCGCCGAATATCCTGTGCCGGAGAATCCGGCAACCAGCAGGGGGCAGGATTCACGCCAGCCCCCGGCGATTCTCTGACCCGGCGTGGGGTCGGAGAATCGCGCCCAAGATATCAGAATGTGGAAATGGGAGAATACCGGCCAGTGCTCAGTGAAACCAAAGCAAAGAAACAAGTGACCGGTGGCCTGGTGGGGGACAGAGGTATTTGCATTGGGACAAAAATGTTTTGAATATTAAAAAAATTAACATAAGGGTCAAGATGGAGGATACATTTTGAGGTCTAAAGCTGCTGAACTCAATGTTGAGTTATGAGGGTTCTAATGTGCTTAATCAGAAGATGAGGTGCAGCTCCTTCAGTTTGTGTAAGGCTTCACTGAATCATTGCAGTTCTCCAAGGACAGATCTGTGGGCATGAGAGCAAGACGCTGAGTTGAAATGGCACGAGACAGAACATGCTTACGGGCTGAGTGAAGGTGTTCTGCAAAGCGGTCACCCAGTCTGCATTTCGTCTCTGCAATGTGGACAAGATTGCATTGGGAGCAACGAATATGTGGACCAAATTGAAGGAGGTGCAAGTGAAATGTTGTGTCACCTGAAAGGAGAATTGGGGCCTTGAACAGTGTAGAGCGAGGAGGTAAATGTGCAGGTGTTGTACCTTCTCCGATTGCATGTGAAGATACTATAGGAAGCGATTAAGGAGTTGGATGTGATGGAGGAGCGGAGAAGGGTGTCATGGAGGGTACAGTCCCTGCAGTGAGAGAAAGCTGTGTTTGGTGATGGCATCATGCTGGAGTTGGCGGAAATGGCAGATAATGATCTTTTGAATGCAGAGGCTGGTGGGGTTAAAGTGAGGACAAGAGGCACCCTATCATTGATCTGGGATTGCTTGATTGATTGATTGATTTGATTGATTGATTTGATTTATTGCCACGTGTACCGAGGTATAGTGAAAAGTATTGTTCTGTGTACAGTCCAGACAGATCGTTCCATACATGAAAAAACACAGGACATATATTGATACACAATGTGAATACATAGACACAGGCATCGGTGAAGCATACGGAGTGTAGTACTACTCAGTAGAGGAGGGGAAGGGTGAGGGCAGAGGTGCAGAAAATGGGTCAAATTGGGTTGAATGCCCAGTCAATCATGTGGGTCGGGGGGGGCGATCACCTCAGTTAAGGAAAAAGGTAGCCGTGTCAGAAGCGCCATTTTTGAAGTTGACATCATTCAAGCAGATGAGAGGGAGGCAGAGAAACTGGAAGAATGGGATGGAGTCCTTACAAGACGCTGGGTGTGAGAAACTGTAGTCAAGGTAGCTGTGGGAGTCGGTAGGCTTGTAATGAATATTGGTGGCCAGTCTGTCACTGGAAATGGAGATAGAGCGGCCAAGGAAGAGAAACATCGAAGATGGATCATGTGAAAGTGACAAAGGGGTGAAACTTTTCCAAGTGTAGACGTGAGTATGAAGTGGCACTGATACAGACATAAATGTAACAGAAAAAGGTTTGCAGGAATGGGCCTGATTCGGACTGGATCAAGGAATATTCCATATAACCCACAGAAAGACAGGAATAACTGGGGCCCATGTGGGTACCCATGTGAAGTGAGACAAGTTAAAGGACAAATTGTTGCGAGACAGAACAGCTGGGCAGAGGAGAGTGGTGGTTCCGAGGGGCAGGAACAGGCTGATATAGTGGGTCCAGCAGGACAGTCCTGTTTGTGGATTTTGGGAAGGAGATCAAAGCAAGCGGTGCCATATTGGGGGGCTATGAGGTTGGAAGCTGTAGTGGGAAGATCTCCAGATGCGATGAGGTCAGTGACATTGCTGGAAACAATGGCTTGATATTCTGTGGTCGGGTCATGGTCTAGAGGAAGGTAAGAGGAAGTGTCTGAGAGTTGGTGCTCAGCCTTTGCAAAGTAGAGGACAGTATGCCAGACAACAACGACACCACCCATGTCAGCAGGTTTGATCACAGGGTTAGGGTTGGATCTAAGAGAATGAAGTGCAGCAAGTTCAGAGGGAGACAGGTTGGAGCGGGTGACAGGAGCAGAGGAATTGAGCCGGCCAATGAAAAGATTGAGAATAGGTAGGAGGCCAGAGGGTGGGGTCCAGTTAGATGGAAAATACTGGAAGCGAGTGAAAGGCTCCGTTGAATGGAGGGGGGGGCCCAGAGAAGTGAGCACAGGGACTGAGGAGATGGAAGAAGGGTTCAGCATCCTGTTGAGCTTTATGTATGCTTTATAGAGCTGTCCTAACATGCATTAACTTCAGTGATATAATTTTGGTCCAGATTTTTTTCAAATAATTTTGTGCAGAGTGAGAATAGACTGGTAACTGGCAGAGAACAAAATCTGCAGAGAAAAATATTTTGATTCACTCAAAGAATCTGGGCAACAGTGCCAATTTAATTAACATTAAACAGGTCACAAAGGAGTACAACACTTATCTTAAGCAAGACAGAGCCCTGCTGATTTACTTCTGGCAAATACAGTGTTGTTTCTCTTCTGCCTTTTCTTGATTTGGATATAGAGGTGTTATGTCTGTGTTTGTATTTCTGGTTAGGATGCTGAGCATTTGTATGGCTGCGTATAGCACTGTAAATGACTGGGACTGATTTCACGCAAATAGTTTGCATGTAGCTACCCACTACGTTTTGCTGCAAAAGCATTCTACTTTTATTGGGTGACTGCTTTACCTTCGCTCGTAGACACTCTTTTTAAATAGACTCTATCAAGAAAGTTTGTTTGCTTTGCTGGGCAAATAGGCGTTGTTTGCATTGCTTCAATGAAAACTCTGCACTTTCTAAAGGCAAACACTTGGGAGAAGAACGTCAACATTGCTTGGCTGGGATGCACTTGTACAGTGACATCCGAGTGCTACACCTTTCCTCAAGAGGGAAAGGAAATAAATCATCATGAACCTATACACCAATGTTCTGAACTTAGCAGTTTCTCAGCTGTAAGACATTCCCAGTGGTGCAAGACATGTTTGTTTAAACACAAACCTTCATTGGAAGAAACAAATTAAATGGAAGGGGGAGTTCATTGTACAACATAAAATCAGTATGAAGCTGAAATTATACAAAACAAATAGAAACAAAGAGCTCGACCATTTGCCAATATAGATTCATAGAATCCCTACAATGCAGAAGGAGGCCATTCAGCCCATCAAGTCTACACTGAACCTCTGAAAGAGCACTGTACCCAGGCCCATTCCTTCACCCTATCCCTATAAATCCACTCAACCTTTTGGACATTAAGGGACAATTTAGTATGGCCAATCCTCGTAACCTGCATATCTTTGGACTGTGGGAGGAAACCGGAGCACCCGGAAGAAACCCACGCAGACATGGGGAGAACGTGCAAACTCCACACAGTTACCTAGGTTGGAATTGAACCTGGGTCCCTGGCACTATGAGATAGCAGTGCTAACCACTATCACACCATGCCGCAACTTTTAATTTTTTCTTGGCCAATTGTTTAATAAAAATTGAAGAACGCACCAGTCTTTAATTTGAGATAAAAATGCCCAGAATTTGTAATTTTAATCCGATGTATTTAATGCCAAGACTTTGAGGTCACATTGTGAAAATATTAGCATATCCGTAGTTTTGATATACTAATTTATTCTCCAATTTTAATACAAGTATGAACCCAGTTAAAAGCAGAAAAGGGTGCTTTGTTTAGAAGGTAATTTGCAAAGGTCACTCTGTAAAAAAAGTAGGAAATTAATTTGTACTCGCCTGCATGTGAAGTGATAATGTAAATTGTGCAGAAATATATCCAGGTTTTCAGGACAATTTACATTATCATTTGTATTTTACCAAATTTACCATTTTACCAAAAAAAGCACCATTCTTCTTAGGGTCAGATCTTTGCTACTGAGTCAAATGACTCAAATCAGGCAACTTCCCGACTTGGCGGACCTGCCCTGGTTTGAAGGGACCCATTACACCAAATGTTTGCTCGAAAGAGGTGGGAGTGGGATTGAGTCAAGCCAGCGAACCCCAGAAGCAGGCTGGAGGTGACCATGGGGCTGAGTGAGTGCCAAAGTGGGCTGGTTAGAAGGCCCGTCAGTGTTTTTAAAAGCTAAGTCCTCTTGCCTTCATCCTTCACATCTAACCTCCCACCCACATTTTATGTCCCCTTCCATGCCAGCTTGTGCCCCCATGCCCACTTAAAACCCTCTATCCATGCCCCCTCCATGCCACCTTACACTCCCATAACACTTCCTATAGCCATTCACCCGTATCCAATATGGACAGGCCTCAGAGCCATATGGAGATTCAAAAAAGTCAAACCTCTAACAATCTACTAGAGCTCTCACTATACATTATTGGTACAGTAAAAAAACACCCATTCATGGAACCCATTCAACGAATTTAAATCTACTCAAGTGCTCAATCTGTTATAAAACAAAGTTTGTACAGTTACCACATCAAGAACAGCTAATCCTTTAATGGCCTCTTTAAACTGTTAATCGAGTAAATGAGTTTTTGATACTCAACTAAGCATTCAGTATAACATAAATCCTTGGGAAATGTCAACAAGGAACTCTATTGATACCTCAGAAACGGATGGTAATATTTTTTTTCTAACCCACACCAGATGGCCTGACTATCAAAGCAGTCCAGCAGATTTTGTTTTAACTATAACTGACAACTTTTGTCTGTTTTTCATGTTTAATGGGCTTGGTTCTTTAAAACTTCAGATCATGCTCCTGAAACAAACCTTATCTACCCTTCACAAACCTATACACCTGCTCCATAAATCTTTGACTCTCACATTGCTGGTTAAGACGCCTGGAATTGCAAAAACGGGGACTGTTTGAACTTAGCACTAATTTCAAATGGTCCCACTGAATTTAGATTTCCCACTTGTGTGACTCACTTTCAGATTGTAGGTGAATTGTCCGAGTATAGAAACTGTTGTCAGGTCACTGAATGATGATTTGAAGTCCAAATTGTAACAAAATCCACAGCTGAAAATACATTCAAAAGAGCCTGTAATCGATTTACAACTGTTCGGTCACTCGATGCTTGGAAAGTATGCAATGATGATTTGGGAAATAGATCCAAAACAGAGAGGAGCAAAATCTGAGTTGAATTATCGGTGTTACTGCTTACTTTCCTCAGACCAATTAGGAAATGCTTTCCGAGCAAATACAGGAAACCCCAGAGATACGGGAAGGCTGAAGGTAAACTCAGAAATGGCAGAAAAGGAATGAGGCACATTAACAATTGTGGTGTCGTACTTCGGTCAACAGCTAAGTGCTCTACTTATAAATCAATGCTGTATAAATATAACAGAAGAGCAATTAGTCAATTCCTGAACCACTGACTGACCAGAGTTGGATGAGTAATCAATTTAATGAGTCGTTTAAGCAGTAGCTTCGCCATTCCACATTTTTTTTTGTTCATTCATTTTTTTAAAAATTATTTATTTTGTCCAAAGCTGCTTAAACTTGAAGTCTCTCAACTGGCACCCAGAGATTTACAAGCCTGGAAAAACGAGCTGTATTTTTAAAAAAACTGATCTCACACCAGACTCAAGGTTTTAATTAAAAGCCGACATACAGTGTGAAGTCTTTAATTAGGAGTAGACAGCAAGCATCTTTACTCAAAGACACTTGCAGTAGGACAAAATAAGTGCATAAATTGAAGAAAGGCACTGTTTCCATACCTTGAAGTAAACAGATGAATAAATTGTAACATTTAATTACCAGCATTAGTTCTAACCTTTAATCTTTATAAAGTTACTGTACTGAGTACCACAATGTATTTTATCATATTATTTGCATGTACTAAAATTCTAGTTTGTGTCATGTTAATTCACTAGTGCAATACTGTCTCTCTGTTGGGACAGAAGAGCCACTTGCATAATGGAAATCACTGACTGGTTGCAAGGCAACCATTTTTCTTCATGGTGCCAACTTCTACGTATTTAAAGAATGTAACTTTGGAAGGGAGACATCTTCTAAAATCACAATGCAGGATGTGAGGAATTGATGGATATCTATGTTGCCTACATAGGCCTCTGGTAACTCAACAGCCAAAAGCACTTTATGATAGAATCATAGAATCCCGATAGTGCAGAAGGAAGCCAATCAGCCCATCGAGTCTGCATTGACCCTCTGAAAGAGCACCCCTACTTTTACCCACTTCCCCACCGTAGCGCCATAAACCCCATCTTACCTTTCACACTAAAGGGCAATTTAGCATGGACAGTCCACCTCACCTGCACACATTTGGACTGTGGGAGGAAACCGGAGCAACCGGAAGAAACTTCTCCCTCCCTGATGTGCCGCAGCGTACGAAGCTCAGCCTCCAGCTCATCAACTCTGAGCCGAAGTTCCTTGATCAACCAACACTGTCCACAGTGGGGTCCACCAGCTCCCTCATCATTGCAGGTACAACACATCTCCTGGCCTTGCATCTCTATTTTATTTAATGAGTTTTAGTTTTTTTTTAAAATACCAACTGGTATTTCAACATTCTAATCTGTATAATATTTATTTTTATCTTTAATCTGAAGCGAATTTAGAATAGGTAATGAAAATTAACAGTTACATTACCAGCCAATGAACTTACAGTTTTCCTATCACGTCTCTTCTGGATTTTTTCAAAACTCAGCCCGCTGCCCAGAGGTGTTCCTCTCTACTCATCCGAAATTAATTTTGTTAGCTCAGGTTCCATGGAATTCTGGAAATCTCTCTTCGATCATTTGATTACGTAGTTTTGTTCCAGTCAATTTTAGGATCTAAAAAGTGCCAACCTCTATCAAGAATGAGGGGACACATTCTTAAAATTAGTGCTTGGCTATTCAGCATTGAAACCAAGATACACAATTTTCCACACGGAGGGGTAACTGATATCTGGAATTCTTTCCTTAAAAAGGATGTGGGTGTTCGAAAAAGACATGAAAATAATACATTTTTGTTCGGTAGGTGTATTGATGGATTTGGAGAATAAAGTGGTTAAATGGAGTTGAGTTACCATTATCTAATTGGATGACAGAACTAATCTAAGAGGCCGAATGGCCGACAACTCTTCCTATGATCCGTGTTATAAATGAATATCATTAAAGAAGGAGCTAATTTACTGTAAGTTTCTGCTGATCACTTCTCCCAACCAATTTCCAATGGATCACCTTGCTTCTGAAACTAAACCCGCTTTTAGTATTATTAACCCATTTTCAATTAATTGCAGCAGTCTTCATCTGTTTTCCAAGACTCTTAAATGGAATTTAATCAAGCCTCCTGAATATCCAATTAGACTAATTCTACTAAATTTCTCTCAAAAAAACAATTTAGTTAGCCCCCCAAAGAATTCCAGTGGATTGGTGAAGCATGGTCTGTTATTGCTAAATGCACGCTGACTATTAAGTATATCCTTTTGAGTTTCACTGATGAAATTTAGAGGCATCCCATATAATAATCGTGAGTATTGTTTTCCGGTTACCAATCTGCCCTCTAATTCCCAGGTCAAGCTTAATTTCTTTGTTGAAATTTAAATAATATTTGTGGTGCTTCTCTCTCCAAATCTAGTTCTTGGATTTATAGATTAGAATTATCGACTCATAGAATGGTTACAGCCCAGGGGACCATTCAGCCCAATGAATTCGTGCCAGCTCTCTGTGAGTGCAACTCTGCTCGTTTCCCAGCTTTTCCCCGTAACCCTGCAGTTGTTTTCCGTTCAGATAATTTTCCAATCCCCTTTGAAAGCCACAATTGTCAGTGGTTTGATTGTCTGGTTGGGTGATTGTGACTTGTTAGAATTGAGGAAGGGAATTTGGATCTTGTCAAGATTTGCATTTGTGATGTTCAAAGGCTGAGTACTGTAGGGTTTAGAGATGAAGAAGCCACAGGAAAGGTCCGAATGATTGTGTGCGATGAATACCAACATTTGGATGGCACAGATTGATAGATGCTCCAGATGGAATTTTCCAGCCCCTCCCCCGTCAAGCTTTCCAGCAGCGGAAGAGTCTTGCCCATGACCACTGCCGGGATCTTCCGGTCTCGCCGAAGTCTACGGCGTTTTGCATGGCTTGCCCATCCTGCCACTGGGGAACCCGCCATGGGGGAGGGGGGGTCACCATCAGCGGGTCCAGAAGATCCCACCAGTAAGAAGGGCTGGAAAATCCCGCCTGTAGGAGTGGATTCTTAAACATGCAAAATTACAAAGAATCACATGAACTGCGAGGGAGTTTTGTGTATGAGAAGGGATGAGGGAGTATGCTAACCATGACACAACCTCTTTGTCTATAGGTGTGGAAACAGTCGTGAGCATTTTTCTGGAGAATGGGAGCATGATAGGGGAGATAGTAGGTGTCAAAGATGTGAGTACTGGGGGAAATTGCAAGGTGGGAAGAATAATCAAAGAAGCATCCTGGAATTTGACAGTGGTGGGAGAGGGGTTATGGATTTCTGGAAGTAAAACAGGGGATACCTTGAGTTGAGTAAAAGGGGGTCCTGAGTGAGGAAGAACTGTGAGGGGTTCCAAAGTCTATAAGAACTGGAGAGGTGGGTCCTGAAGAAGTCTGGCAATTCTGGTGCCAGGTTTCAGCAGTAGTATCGTTTTGGAGGAAAGGGCTTAGGGAATGTAGCTCAATCTCCTGTTGGCCACTTTAGCACCTTCAATTGTTCCCCAAATTATTTTTGTCTTCAGTGCAAATTTTGGATTACACTAAATTGCAGTAAGCGCACTTAAATCCCTTAATGTTGAGCACTGGAAGAAGGCTGGGAACTGGTTAGAAAAGTAATTTTGGACAGTGGGAAGGAAATGGAACATGTGAAAAGGATGGGGGGAGCAGGGGTTTGGCGCAAGGTCTGTAAAAGGTGGAAATAAGAAGCACCAGAGGGAATTTAAGTGAATGTACCAGGGAAGGAGGAAGAGCATAGTCAATTCGACTTTTGGGATGTCAGCAGAAGTGCCAAAAGGAAGCATATATTCCTTCTGTTGCAGTAACTAATTCTAGTTTTGTAAATGCCGGGTTTTCTGCTCCTGTGACTATGTTGAGAGAAGCTCATTGTTTATTTCTATTGTCTAATTTCTGCTTTCATACCTTAACAGTTGCTCCTGATCTGTCCTCCTAACATCTGTTTGTTGAATATTTTCAGAATCTGATTTCCAGCAGCTTCACTCAATTCTTTAAACAATTATCAACTCTCTCGTGTTCAGCAGATGTTGAAGTGACATTATTTATTTTCCTTAGTATCTCTAAATTTCTGTGCATGTTGCTTTTGCAATTTTCCACACAATCAACTGATGCTTAGAACCCACTACTATCAAGCAATTATTCTGCCAACTATATACTTGATACCCACTGGCATCAAATACTATTCAGCAAGCCAACTTGTCAAACTTGATGCCCACTGGCACCAGACCATCATTGTCCTAATCAGTATTTAAACAGCTAATGTCCAATCACTTACTGATGAAATACTAGCTAGTTGGCAGTGTTATGTTCATTGTGTTTTCCCTGTTCTACATTTTATTTTTGTGCCTTGCTGCAACCTTTGATTGAAACTTCCCTGGGTATAGTTTCCACCTTTATTTATCAGCTATATCCTGATCTGGTTGACAGAAGCCTCACTGTAAATTAGCTGCTTTCAGCTAAATTGAGTTCTGCGACACAGAAAGATTTTAAGCAGGCTGATACATAAATAGAACTAATATGGTAAATATAGCAACTGACAGAAAGCAGTAATCTCAGGTTTAAAGTCTAGACAACGGAAAATATAGAGAGGCGCTAGAAGGCACACAGTGACATTGTATTAAGGATGAAGTTACGCCTGGCTTGGCAGATCATCAAGGCTGTATCACAATACTCCACAGCACCATGGAAGCAAGAGTGGAAAATATTCTTCTCATGTACATCAAGTAACCCCTTGTACTAAAGACCATGAAGATAGAAAGATTGCTCTACATGCAGCACCTAGAACAACATTTGTGGCTGCTCAAGCACTAGTGAATCGCACATTATATCCAATCGTCTCAATATAAACACTAATCTCAGCCAAACAGAAAGCTTCCAATGGACCAAATCAGTTCCCATTATTCAATCAGCAGAGTTTCAGTGGTGCAAGGTTTTCCCTTTATAAAAGTCTTTCAGGGATAGGTGGATCTATTTTGTTATATATTGTACTGTACATCACTATATTTATGTGAAGCACTGCATCAAAACATTTAGCGAATCGTTATATGTAAAATATAGGAACCCATCTGTCCTAATTTGCTGCTCAGAATGTCAAATAGAATTCAAATAAGTGCTACTGATTCCCACCATTTAGAATTCTGAAAGGATTTCCCATTATTCCCAAATATTAAAGAATCAAGCCTCTTTCAGGACTACTGGCAGGATTATATGGCCGCCCCGCAGCGTACTTTCTGGCAGCAGAGACGGCTCGCCGCTGGTCGCCAGCAGGATGTCTATGGTATTTTGCATGGCTCACCCATCCCGCTGCTGGGGAACCCACGGCAGGGAGGGCGTATTGGGCGGGACGGGAAGATCCCGCCAGCGGAAAGGGCTGGAAGATCTCACCCCATGTTTTGCCCATAAGGAGAATCCTGATTTCATGTGGCTGACTTAGGCAACCTCAATCAACCTTGAAAAAAGTGCGTGGGTGTTAAATTTAGGTGGAAACTAAATTAAACTGTGCACCTGCATTCACTAGTCAGATTTACATGTGCAGAACCACCACTTTCTTGATGGGCTAGGGGCCATGATTGCTTGAGAAACCTCAAGGAAAGAATGAATGCCGGAACAAAAACTTGTGGGTATTAGGAAAAGAAAAAGAACGAATGGACAGAAGCCTGGGCTGAGGCTGTGCAGGGCTAATTCTGCGATCTATGAGCCGAGCAGAAAACCAGATTTGGAGTGAGTTAGTCTGAATTAGAGCTCCAACGCTCTAGCCCTGTTTCCATGACCTGTGCTTCCTGTGAGTATGGCACAGTCTGTTCACCACTATGTTCTCAAGGACAGTTAGGGCTGCACAACTAACACTGACCTTGCCAGCAATGCTCACATCCCATGAATGAATGGAAGGATTGGAAAATTTGGAACTTTGAAGTAGCTAATGTGAATAGCATTGATGCATATAACTGAGAGTTCAATATACACATGAGGAGAGAAGGGAGTAGAAGGATGTATTGATAGGGTGTGAAAAAGTAAGATTGGGGGGAGGCTCAAGTGAAGCATAAAAACTAGAACTGACTTGCTGAGTGGCTTCTGTGTTAAAAATTCCAGTCAAAAATGCAGAATAATGGTCCCTTGGCAAAATACATTTGATCACACAGAGACCACTTGCTGCCTTGTTCAACACTTGTTGAACTTCATTTTGAAACTTGAGTAAAAAACAATATCTGAATGCAAAAACAACATTAGCATAGACAGTACTATAATTATTCATTCACGGCCTACCCCTCACCCCCCCCATTAGCCATTTTGACTTTGCCTTACCTGAAGCTAACTCTGTCCGTCACTCTGCTGCAGAGCTCACTCCAGTCACACACATGTCTACAGTTTCATTGTTGCGCCACCCTTGGTATCTGCAATGCAATCAAATTAAACAAGGAGGATTGGTTTACATTGTGTCGAACCTTTGTCAAAAAATTATTAAAATGGGTACAAGAGACAGTCATTTTGCCACTCTCGTCTGTTCCACCATTCAATGAGACCATGGCTGAACCAGTTCTACATACAGGAGGAAGAAATCTCTGGTTGAATGGTTGCGCTCATTGAAGCAGAAAATTAAAAAAAAATTTGCCTCAGGTAACACACAACAAAAATAAATGCAAAACCCCCTCCATGTTTGCCCTCAGTTCTGCTGGTAATTTTGTTGTAATTTGAACAAAAGAGCTGGCAGGGCCCTCAGAATAAGGGCAGAGACCCATGTCTGGAAGATTCCTCAATATGGTGTAACAGCTGGAGCATCCATCATTGCCTTCCAAGGAAAACAACATGTCAGGGCAGAGAATTCCGAAACTGGGAACTCCTGGTCCTCAGCTTTCCATGTGATCAAGCACAGTAATGGTGGCCAGCGTGCTAAGTTAAGTGTTGGTGGTGGTGACGACAGGATGGACCTCATCAGTGATGTGTCCAGGCCAGAAAAAGAGCCTGGAGCCGGAAAGAGTTGACGTTTCTTTTTTACTGAGTGCAAATTAACTCTCAGGCTCAGGCGGTCAAGGAGGGCTTGGGTGTTGCACCCCACCTCCCCCTCACCACATCCTCCCCTCTCCCATCCATACACGACACCCCCACCTGGCCTAGCCAAGCAAATGTTTCTGTGGCATGAAGGAATGCACTAATAGTATGCATCTTCCCGCCTCCACTGCATGCTGCAGGACATGTGCTGCAAGGCACCAGGATTGCAACCTTGGAATCTTTTGGTTCCAATATGTTTTCCCCCTTAGACTGGCGGCAGGCAGCAAAACATATGCCAACTGCCTGAAAACGAAGGTCCAATGATGTTCCCAATTAATTGGATTATTGCCAATGGTCATCTGCTGGACAACCAGTTCTTTTTCTATTATATCTGGAGTCTGTTCAGAACACTTCAAGCCCCGTTTACAGCTAAAAAGAAGAGAATTTAAAATCAGATTCCTGCAACTTTGTGACTGATGCAAATCGCTGATAGTGGCTTTGTGAACCTGAACTACTATTTCCTCATACAAGTGTAAGAAATCCATCCCAAGCATTAAACTGGAAGGAGACTCTTTGCCAACTCTTGCATACGGAAGGGGCCTGCAATCCAAACAGCTTTAAAGATTCATAGATTTCATACAGGGAAGGCTATTCAGGCAAGAACTGAAACACTTCACTTCGAAAAGACACTACAAAAAAGTCCATGATACTGCCGACTGAATATTTAATGCCATGTCTGTTTCTTCATGAACACGCTTGTGGTTTAATGTGCAATAACAATTGCAATGTGATTGGAATTATGTTAGTGCCACAGTTTCGGTAAAGTTCTATGCCTTTTACTGGGTGACACTTCTTTTAAATCTGAGAATGTAAATCTCTGTAAAAAGGTAATAATGGGCTATCCATCTTCTAGAAAACAAATCCTGAGTGGTTTTTCAAAGGACTAAAGTCGCGATTTCAGACTATTATCAGCAAGTGGCCACAACAGTGAGGGGCTGATTACACGAAACGTGATCCACGCAAATGTGGACTGATAATGACGATGGTCCACTTTTCGCCGGATCAAGTTTCGCTAGATGCAGCAGGATCGTGGGATGCCTTCCACATTTTTGTGGTCTCTGATCAGACAAAAAGCTGAGTTGTAAAAGCTCTGACCTCTGCTATCATTTAACCAGGCTGAAACACCAATTGCATTTGCACAGTGCATAAAGCTAAACTGACGACAGACAACATTGTGCAAGTGGTTAGCAGGTCAAATAACAGCACAGAATACATTTTACAATGTGTGATCTCATTTCTTTGGGCAAAGTTGCGTTCATTAAGCTGCAGAATGTCAGAGCTGGAGCATTGTTAAGGTTACTTCTCTGTTAGATAATAGAACGGGTTAACTTCAGCTCGCTTCCATTCTGTTTCTTTCAATACCAAACATATCCAGCGAAGGAATCTGATGAATTAAATGTGAACTATAGCTCCCTTTATTCTGTTCCGACAGTATTTCTTAACCCTAATCTCAGGGGGTACAATCCAATAACTCTATTTCTCACACTAACTACCCTCATGGGCTTTCCAGGGTGATTAAGTATTCCTCCTCACTGTCCTGGCAAGCAAGTAGGTCATTGGTACAAGTTAAAAGCAGGATAAACTGCCTTGTACATTATCCCAGCAAATGTACCCAGGTCAGGTCTAGTGAGCACTCAGTGAAAAATAAAGCCCCACGATTACAGGAGTCCCTCTCCTCTGATTGAAATATGAGCCAGTGGCCTCCATATCCACAGAAAAAGACCCAAAATTGCAGGGACTGTGTCATTGTCATACTAAAAGCAGTCTCCCTGCACCAGGGTGGATTAGAGGCTGCCTCGCTCTTCTGCCAATGATAAAATTAGACTTACGCCCAGGCCTGAGGCTCAGGAAAGAAAGGACATGTGCCTACGCAATGCATTTTGCTGCATCAGGACATCCCAAAGCACTCACAGCCTATAAAGTACTTCTAAAGCACTGTGACTCTTGTAATGTAGGAAAGGAGGGAGATAATTGGTGTATAGCATGGTCCCACAGATTGCATTGGCCAGCTTTTCTATTTTTAGTGCTATTTGTCCTGATATTCAAACACACATCACAACACACACATCATGATAGACAGACCAACAGACCAATTAGCACACATAACACGACAGCCAATCACAGATAAGGGCAGACACAGTATAAGACAAGAAACATGACACCTGCTGGCCAGTCCATCTGGAGACAGGACAAGGCCAGGACCTCATTAACAAGACACTCACACAGTCAGCACGTGCTGAGTACCAAGTCAGATGTGTAAATAACTAGTTGGAATAAAATTGCGTTGTACCAATCGCAACCGTGTTGGTTCGTCTGTACCTCAGAGCACCCAACACCACATGGTACCATTTAAATATGACACGGTTCTCCTCAAGCTCGACTAGCACTTCAACGTTGAGGTCAATGAAAGCTTTGAGAGGTATATCTTCCAGCAGCGCCGACAAGGTAAGGATGAGCTCTTTCAGTCCTTCCTGACGCATCTCCGCATACTCGCGCAGTCCTGCGGTTACGGCACCACCTCAGAGTCCATGATCCGGGACCAGATCGTTTTTGGCGTTGCCTCCAGTGGCCTACGCCAGCAGCTTCTAAAAATAAAAGGCCTGACCTTAGCATCTGCAGTGGAAGCCTGTGTCCTGCATGAAAATGCGACCAGCCGCAATGCCCAATTTCAGGCGACCGAATTGGCACGGAGGGTGTCCCAAGTGATCGAGTCGGCAAGCCAGGCCGCCCACGGGGCCGAACGCATCCAGGCAATCGAGTTTCTCCCGGCCCGCGGCCCAGACGAGGGCGGCCGTTTCGCGCGCTTTTTGAGGCCTCCCGCGCTTGTGCGCGCCAAAACCAACGGCAACATTGAGGGACGCACCGCGCAGGCGCACCCGAAGCAAGACCGAACTGCGCATGCGCAGTGGCGTAACGAATGCCATGACGTCATGACGGGCGGCAACTGTGGAGCTGCACATTTAAAAGGGCAATGTCCTGCAAAAACCCGACAATGCCTATGCTGTGGCAAGATGGGCCACTACGCTGCCTACTGTCGAGCGGCTCAACCTGTGGATCTTCCACATCTCCGACAACCTCGCAGACACGTGTGGACCATCCAGCCTCCACATCAGGACATCCAAACCGACGACACAGATGACCAAGACGCCTTCTGGTTTGCGGTCATTGATGTGAACCGGGTCAACACCATCAATCCGGCCGATGAATGGAGTGCCACCCTGATGGTCAACTGATCGCCGATCACTTTCCGCCTGGGCACTGGCTCATCCGCCAACCTCATAGCATGGTCAGCACTCTATGCCATGAAGGTCAGACCATCAATCCAGCCATCCGGGTGCAAGATGGTCGACTACAACGGGAACGTTATCCCGGCCGTGGGATCCTGCCAGCTCCAGGTGACACACAAAACACACACGGCCACACTCTCGTTCGAGATAGTTGGCTCATCGAAGGACTCCCTGCTGGGCGCACAGGCATGTAAAGCTCTCCACCTTGTGCAACAAATTCTTTCTCTCTCTCCAGACGGCACGTCTGACTTCCCGGATGCTGAGCTCAACGCACAGCTCCAATCGCTCCTCGCCCACAACCAGGAGGCATTCGAAGGCATGGGAACACTGCCATACACATACCGAATTCGCCTCAAACCGGACGCCATCCCGGTCGTTCACGCACCTCGCAGGGTTCCTGCGCCACTTAAAGACCGCCTCAAGCTCCAGCTGCAGGATCTCCAGGACCAAGGGGTCCTATCCAGGGTCACGGGGCCCACGCCATGGGTCAGCTCCATGGTGTGTGTCAAGAAGCCCTCTGGCGAGCTCCGCATCTGTATAGACCCCAAAGACCTCAATAACAATATTATGCGGGAACATTATCCCATACCCAAAACGGGAGGAGATCACCAGTGAAATGGCCCAAGCGAAGATATTCACGAAACTGGATGCTTCTAAAGGATTTTGGCAAATCCAACTGGACCCGTCCAGCCGAAAGCTATGTACCTTCAACACCCCTTTCGGCAGATTCTGCTACAACCGGATGCCATTTGGCATCATCTCGGCATCCGAGGTCTTCCACAGCATCATGGAGCAGATGATGGAAGGCATCGAAGGGATGTGCGTATATGTGGACGATGTCATCATCTGGTCCACCACACCGCAGGAGCACATACATCGTCTCCAACGCGTTTTGCCCGCATACGGGAAAACGGCCTGCGCCTCAACCGAGCCAAGTGCGCCTTTGGCCAGACCGAATTGAAGTTCCTGGGGGACCACATCTCCCGGTCAGGGGTCCGTCCGGATGCAGACAAGGTGAGCACCATCACAGCCATGCCGCAGCCGGCCGACAAGAAGGCTGTCCTACGATTCCTTGGCATGGTCAACTTCCTAGGGAAATTGATTCCCAACCTTGCCTCCCACACAACGACTCTGCGACACCTTGTCAAAAAATCTACAGAGTTCCAGTGGCACCACACACACCAGCTGGAATGGGAGGAGCTCAAACGCAAACTCACCACGGCACCAGTGTTGGCGTTCTTCGACACGTCTCGTCCCACCAAAATCTCAACTGATGCCAGCCAATCCGGCATTGGAGCAGTGCTCCTGCAGAGGGATGACACGTCGTCATGGGCCCCGGTTGCCTATGCATCGCGGGCTTTGACCCCCACAGAGCAGCGCTATGCGCAAATCGAAAAAGAATGCCTGGGCTTGCTAACCGGTTTAGACAAGTTCCACGATTATGTCTATGGCCTTCCACGGTTCACGGTCGAAACTGACCACCGCCCCCTGGTCAGCATAACAAACAAGGACCTGAACAAGATGACCCCTCACCTCTAGCGCATCTGACTTAAACTCAGGAGGTATGACTGCCAACTGGTCTACACTCCAGGGAAGGACCTCATCGTGGCGGATGCCCTATCCAGAGCAGTGAGCACGCCGCCAGATGCGGAGGGGTTCGTATGTCAGGTCGAGGCACAGGTGGCCTTGACAGCGGCAAATCTGCCGGCTGACGACTCCAGTCTGGTCCGCATACGCCGAGAGACAGCTGCCGACCCCCTTTTACAGCGAGTGATGCGCCACATGATGGGAGGATGGCTCAAAGGGCAGTGCCCGCAGTTCTATAATGTACGAGACGACCTAGCCATCATTGATGGGATCCTTCTGAAGCTGGACAGGATTGTCATTCCGCACAGTATACGCCAGCTGGTTCTCGATCAAATACACGAAGGCCACTTGGGGGTCGAGAAGTGCAGACGGAGGGCCCGAGAGGCGGTATACTGGCCGGGCATCAGTGACGATATTGCCAACACGGTGATCAACTGTACAACCTGCCAAAGGTTTCAGCCAGCACAACCTCCTGAGACGCTTTTGCCATGAGCTGGTGACGTCCCCCTGGGCGAAGGTGGGTGTCGACCTATTTCACATGCTTGGCATGGACTATGTTATCATCATGGACTACTTCTCCAATTACCCAGAAGTCATATGCCTACACAATCTGACGTCGTCTGCTGTCACCAGGGCCTGCAAAGACACCTTTGCTCGCCACGGCATTCCGATGACTGTCATGTCGGACAATGGGCCCTGTTTTGCCAGCCATGAATGGTCGTCCTTTGCAGCTTCGTATGGCTTCACACACGTGACGTCCAGCCCTCTGCATCCCCAGTCCAATGGAAAGGCGGAGAAGGGCATTCACATTGCCAAGCGGCTCCTCTGCAAGGCTGCTGCTGCCGGACCGGACTTTCACCTCACCTGCTGGCCTATCGCTCGGCCCCACTAGCCACGGTTCTCTCGCCAGCACAGCTGCTGATGGGTCGCGCCCTCAGAACCACTGTGCCTTCCATCCTGGCACCAACAATAGACCATGCTCCGGTACTGCACAGGATGCAACTGCAGCGCGATCGCCAGAAGAGATCGTACGACACAAGGGCAACTGATCTTCCCTCCCTGGCCCCTGGAGACAACGTCCGCATTCATCTACCAGACGGTGGCTGGGCAGCACCTGCCGAAGTTCTCCGACGCGTGGCTCCCCGCTCGTTCCTGGTACGCATGCCGGATGGATCCGTCCGTAGGCGCAATCGGCGTGCCCTTTGCCTACTTCCACGCTCGCAACGGAACCATACACAGACGCCGTGTCCTCCACTGGTTCCTGATAGCGACTTCGTGGAGCTGCCATATACCATGCCCCTTCTGTCGTCGCCCGTGGCCAGGCCCGCACCTCAGCCGGTGGTTCTCGACCCACCCTTGAGGCGGTCAACCCGAATTCGTCGCCCACCTACTAGACTGGACTTATGAGACTGTTCACACGTCAAGTTTTAGCAACCACTGTATTGTAACATGTCACTGTTTTATCGTTCCAGGTCTCGTTTGATCGGACCAAATTTCAACGTTCTTCTTCTTTTGTTGTGGTACAACCTCGTTAGCATGCCACACCTGACATCGCCCCTTGTATATAGTTACGCCACATGTACATGCTGTAAATATCACGCACACACACCTTTAGCTGCACTCAGGACACATTCATATTTCTAACCACGTAGGCACATAATCTTGTAAAAAAGGGGGGATGTCATGATATGCAAACTCACATCACAACACACATCATGATAGACAGACCAACAGACCAATTAGCACACATAACACGACAGCCAATCACAGACAAGGGCAGACACAGTATAAGACAAGAAACACTACACCTGCTGGCCAGTCCATCTGGAGACAGGACAAGGCCAGGACCTCATTAACAAGACACTCACACAGTCACCACGTGCTGAGTACCAAGACAGATGTGTAAATAACTAGTTGGAATAAAACTGCGTTGTACCAATCGCAACCGTGTTGGTTCTTCTGTAACTCAGAGCACCCAACACCACACTATTGTTTTAGAAATAAATGTTAACCAGGACAATGCAGAGAATAATTCCATGCTCCTCTTCATACAGTACCATGGGATCTTTTACAAACGCCCAAGAGAGTTGATGGTTTAATGCCTCGTTTGAAAGATGGCACTTCTGACATTGCCACACTCCATTAGTATTGCAACAGAATATCAGCCGAGATTTTGTCTTCAAGTCTCTGGACTGGGACTTGAACCGACAACCTTCTAACTCAGAGATAAGTGGACTGACAACAGAGCCATAGCTAAAGAAAAAGCTGAAGAAAGAACACAATAAGCCTTTCTTCAGCTCCTAAATAAAATCAGTACCATGATTGTGAAGGGATTCAATCTCCACCTGGATTAATCTCAATAATTTTTTCTACCTTTTGGAATGTTTACAAGCTGTGTGGTGTTAATTTAGCCCTCAGTTGGTGAAAGTTCTGTTGATCTCTCCTGCGAGAGCGTGTCGCACTGCAGCACTGGCAAGGTTGCCCTGTTGGGCTGTTCAGGGATTGCCAGGGTCTCGGCATTTTTTGTGACTTGATATGGTGGACTGAGGGTTGGTTTCTGCCCCTTCAAATGTGAGCGCCCCTCAGAATTGCCCCTGTGTACATCATGTAGTTCAGACAGTTTGGGTAGCTGGGTTGCCTTGCCCAGGGTAAGATAGTTTCTAGCTTGTAGGTCTACAGGATGTGTTCTAAAATCTGGGGCGCGATTCTCCCAAAAGAGAACAAAGTTCTATAGCGAGCGTGTTCAGCTGCGTCTTTCCCGGTGCTCACAGTGTGGGAAACACATGGCTATTTAATGCGATTCGCATTGTATGTGGGGTGTGAATGCAGAACGTCGGTCGAGGCTGCAAGTAGCCCCGTTTTGTACAGTGGGGTGCTCTGCTTGCCGGATGTCCCCAGTGTAGCGAGAGATCGGGATGTCATTTTTAAATGGCATTACGATTTCCGAGGCCCCTGAAGCGATCCCTGACACCCCCCCTGCCCCCAACCCAAACACTATCGGAGTGTCCTGGCCCCCCAACACCTCCCAAACAACCCCTTCCCCCAATGCCAACAAAGGACACACCCGGCCCGATCGTGTGCACATAAAAAATACCTGATTGGCACCTTGGCAGTGCCAACCTCACATCCTGGCAGTGCCCATGCCAACTGGTAGTGCCACCATGAAAGTTTCAGGCTGGAACCCAAGTGGCATTGCCAGGGTGCCCAAGTGGCACTAGCAGTGCCAGGGCACCAGTCTGCCAAAAGGGCATGCAGTTGGGGGCCTCTGATCCCCTGGGAAACCCTCACGAGTGCCGTTCCGTCTGGTCCCCATTTGTGACCAATGCTGAATGGCGCTCCCCTAGGTCTCTGAGGCAAAGGGGTCGAATCCAAAAGCCTCGGGAATCTGCAAATTAGAGTGAGCCTAGCTGTCACGCTCTAAAATGCAAATTTCCCCCAAAATCATCCCCTGCACAAAGGGCGGGATTTACATCACAAACGCCTCACAAGGTCGTGTTGGATGTCACGAGGCGTTGCGAGCCGGGTAGATCTCGGCAGCGGGTTCTCCCGGCTTTTATCGGCCACGCTGCACTCCAGCGAGCTGCTTTTCTGGTGCAGCGTGGCCATTGGATCGCACTCCTGGATAAAAAATCTTCTCCTCCAAAGACTTCAAATCTGTGACTTCTCTGGGCCATGGGTAAAACTGAGTGGAGCTGGAAGTGAGGAATTGTCATGCATTTTTGATGATTTATAAAAAGTGTGAGTACAGCTTGTAGAGATTACTGGCTTCCAACTTGTCTACTCCTGCTATCGCTGAACAAAGGATCGTCATGGGGTTGTCGGCTTTTGGCGGGCTTTTCAAAATGGTGGTGACGCGCTACTGCATGAAGAAGAAGGGACCGCCATGGTGGTTTAGGTTGGCTAGCTGCTGACTTGATTCATTCAGCAGTGTCGTGTTACGAGTCGGGACTCGTGGAAAAGATCTGCGGGGCTTGCTATTGGACGGTTACATGCACCTGGAATGGACAAAATCAATTACTAATGCGTTTGTTTTGCTAGCCAGAGAGCCACGTTTTGAGTTTCGCGTCCGGGATTGTGCTTTGCGGCCGGTTGCTTTCAAACGGAGCTTCAGACTGAATGATTTGTAAGGGGTTTCTTAGGATCAGCTGACCTGGAAGTTAATTTTTTTAAATCTCACCCTTGCAGACTGCGAGCTCTGCTTGCTGAAGCGAGACCTCAAAGGAGGATGCAATCGAGTCTTCTGCTTGAGGAAATATTCGACCTTTTCTTGCTTGCTTCCACACTCTGATGTACTTGAACTTTTTCCTTTTTTTTCTAGTGAGTTTTCTGAGTCTCTGCTGCTTTGGTTGGGAGTTAGGTTCAGTGCAGAATCCGTTGAAGGTGTCCTTTTTTAGGATTTCGCAGCATTCTTGTGAGGGCGAGGGTTTCAATCCTGATGTTGCCACCTTGGAGAATCCTCTGTAGCCACCTAAAATGGCTGATTCCCTATTAATTTGGCCAAAACCCGATTTAAAATGGCTAACCGAAAAGGCTGATGGGAAAAGCAGCCAACAGGACACAAACGGACAGCTTCAGACAGAATAGCGTATTCGGCTCTGGGGAAGTCGGCCCAGATCGATACCTGCGACCATTAGCAGCACATCAACCCAGACATCTGCAGTTTAATCGGCTATCCCCGGGAACAATTGCAACATATTAGCAATTGAATGCCGGGCCAGACCTGTCGGCGCCTGCAGTGGCCGAAACAAAGGCAGGTGAATGACCACCCCCTGATCGAGGAATCGCCCCGTTATTGGATATATCGAACCCAGTGATTGGGAACAAGTCCAATCACTTGGAATTCAGGGTCAAGGGCCGCCCCGAGAGGCGGGAAGCCCCGGGACCCTATAAAGTGAGGGGCCAAGTTCAGATCACTCTCTCTCTCTCCCGCCTTCTCCTGCTCGAGACCTTCGCAAGAACATCGACCAGAAACAATAAGTTTGACTCCAGCGATCGCTACCCGATAAAGACTCCTAGCCATCGACCCGTATCAGCCTTTTTGAATCCCGCGGGCCAGATCCGATTCGATAAGCCATTTGTTTCCCCTGACCCGGTGGGCCCTTCCTAAAGTTAAGTATTGGCCAGTAGTGGTAGGTTTCTATATAGATAGCAGGATTATTGTATAAGCATTTCCTGTTGTATATAATAAATGACCATTGATTTCAATCTTACTAAGCGGTGTGCTGACTTATTAATCATAACTCGAGCTTGAACCACGTGGCGGTATCAGAAAGATACCTGGCGACTCGTGAGCAAAGGTAACATAATCAGAGCTAATAAACTAAGGCTAAAAGAGCAACACCTCCTTTGGACACCATGAAGTAGGCTTTGTAGTCGAGAGAGTGTTAAAAACAATTCTTATCAACAACTCAGAACTATGCACATACCTACAGTGGAGGCACAGCTATGGAGCTGACTCCAGTCTGAATCTTTACCCAACCCTATTCATCTCGTGACTGACCCTGGCTCTGGGTCATGTGCCTTTTTACACCACTGTGTGGATTCTACTGTACTCAATTCCACATTAACCCAGGATGTAGAACACCCTGCTACTACATCCCTCCCAAGTGTTTGGGCACGATTCTCCCAAAAAGGATCATAGCCCCATTACGAGCGTGCCTAGAAACACATGGCTATTCAACGTGACTCGCAATTCATAAGGGGCCTGATTCGGGAATGCGCGGCCAAGCCGCACATAACCCTGTTTTGCTCGACCAAACTCCACATTGTAGCAAAAGATCGTGATGCCAAAAATGGCATCCCGATCTCCAAGGCCCCTGAAGTGATGCCCGCACAGCCTGAATGCACTATTGGAGGGACCCGCTCCCCCCCCCCACCCAACATCCATGCAGTGCAACCCTGGCCCGATCGTGCATGTGCAAGAGATGCCAACTTGGCACCTTGATAGTGCCAACCTGCAACCCTGACAGTGCCCATGTCAGCTGGCAGTGCCAAGGCTGACACTGGCAGGGTACCCAGGTGGCACCAGAAGTTCCAGGGAACCACCCTGCACAAAGGGCACGCAGCTGTGGGCCTTCTATCCCATATGAGACCCCCATGAGTGCTGTTCCATCTGATCCCTGTTTGTGGGGACTAGTGCCAAACGGCACTCACCGAAGGTCTCTTAGGCGAAGGGGATGAAACAAAAAACTCTAAGGTACCTCGGAATCAGCAAATTAAAGTGAGGCCAGCTGTCTTACTCTAATATAGAAACATAGAAAATGGAAGCAGAAGGAGACCATTCAACTCTTCGAGCCTGCTCCGCCATTAATTATATTAATTATGATCATGGCTGATCATCAATACCCTGATCCTGATTTCCCCACATCCTTTAGCCCCAAGACCTATATCTAATTCCTTCATGAAATTACACAACATTTTGGCCTCAACTACTTTCTGTGGTAGTGAATTCCACAGATTCACCACTCTCTGGGTGAAGAAATCTCTTCTCAACTTAATTCTAAAACATTTACCCTTTATCTTCAAATTATGACCCCCTAGTTCTGGACTCCCCCCACCACCAGGAACATTCTTCCTGAATCTACCCTGTCTAATCCTGTTAGAATTTTATAAGTTTCTCTGAGATCCCCTCTCACATTTCTGAACTCCAATAAATATAATTCCAACTGACTTAGTCTCTCCTCATATGACAGTCCCGCCATCCCTGGGTAAATCTTCACTGCATTCCCTCCATAGCAAGAACATGCTTCCTCAGATAAGGACACCCAAACTGCACACAATACTCTGGCTGTGGCCTCACCAATGCCCCATTCAATTGCAGTAAAACATCTTTATTCCTATACTCAAATCCTCTCGCTATGAAGGCCAACTTAGCATTCGCCTTCGTTACAGCCTGCTGTACCTGCACGCTTATTTTCAGCGACTGATGCATGAGGACAAGAGATCTCGCTGAGTATCCACCTCTCTCAATTTACGCCCATGCAAATAATAATCTGCCTTCCTATTTTCGCAACCAAAGTGGATAACCTCACATTTATCCACATTATACTGCATCTGCCATTAATATGCCCACTCACTCAGCCTATCCAAATCCTGCTGAAGCATCTCTGTATCCTCCTCACAGTTCACCCTCCCACCCAACTTGGCATCATCTGCAAATTTGGAGATAATACATTTAGTTTTCTCATCCAAATCATTAATATATAATACGAACAGTTGGGGTCTGAGCACAGATCCCTGTGGTACCCCACTAGTCACTGCCTGCAATCAGAAAAAGACCCATTTATTCCAACTTTTTGCTTCATGTCTGCTAACCAGCTTTCTATCCATATCTAGACACTACCCGTAATCCCTAGAAATAGTAGATCCATTGGTGGTCATTGTTATTCCTGATCATTTCTTGTCGGATGGATTAAAATGATAGTTGTCTATGCAGTGTTGTCATTTCTCCTTTCTTTTCTGTTTAGGCTGTCTCTGAGGCTGAGGAAGAGTGTTCCTGTGGCAAGAAGGTTGAGTAACATGCTCACCTCTGCTTATTGGTGTTAATGGTGCACAACCGCTACCAGGTTCCAGCATTCCTCGTAGCTTTAGCACACTGGGTCTGTAGCTTCGGTTGGGAGTTAGGTTCAGTGCAGAATCCGTTGAGGTGTCCTTTTTCTTAGTTTCTCAACATTGTTGTGGGGATGATGGTTCTAATCCTGGGCTGCCACCATGGAGAATCCTGCTTCGGACATCATGAAGTAAGTTTTGTAGATGAGAGTATGTTAACTGCAAGTATTTATTAACATCTCATAACTGTGTACATATTTTCAGTGGAGTGTACAGGAAAGGAGCTGACTACCATCTTGGTCTTTACACATCTCTATCCATCTCCAGATGGATCTTGCCTCTGGGCCACATTGTCTGGGCAGTATTGTTCTCAGCCCTACATTAACCCTTTCTGTACTAGACCCCACGACTACACGCTTGACTTCGGCAGGGGTATGAGCAGAAGGTTTTAATATGGGGTTGAAACCCGGATGATTAATATTCTTCTCGAAATTTCAGGACTTCCGAGGGAGATTCACCCTCATTCTGTAACTCTTCAATTTCATGAATTGGTTTCAACATTTTTTGGAGCATTTTCCTTTGCACAGCCTGGCTAAGTTAGGTATAAAATTGGCTATATAGCCATTTGTCATAAAGCAAAGCTCTCTCTCTCTTTTCCAAGCCACTTACCTCCATGACATGCAGTGTCCAAAATGTTTAGAAAAAGGAAAAGACCTGGCATAAACACATCTTTTTGGTGTCTTCTATAATTTAGCACAAAGCTGTGTTGCACTATGCTGCAGCATTATGTACCTCACAAGCCTTCGGATCCTGCAGTTACTTTCCACTTAGAGCATTTCTGAATCATCGTACATAATCACATTGAGAAGCATTCCATGGTCAAATTAAAACAAAAATACATAATTATAAAAACAGATTTGGCTCGAAGTAATTTAAAAAGCAGGGCAGAAAACAGAGTAGATGATTGACTGCAGGGCCTGATTAATATTTCCATTTGTGAGCAAACCAAATCTTGCTGGTGGAATTGTTAATCCCATCGTTTACCTGACCATTTGTGATGCTCTATTTGGACACTATTTTAAGAACAACTATTGAAATGCAAATTAATAAACAGACATCAGCGAAAGACTATTAAACTATGGCCTTTGTTTGTATTGCAAATGCACACCTGTGATTGTGAAATCGTCGGTTGTCAAATGTATATTCTTCCACAAAATGTTTTTAACCTTTTGCTTAATTAGTCTTTACATTTTGGAGATGTTCTCTTCCACTTTTGTTTGCACATTTCCTCAGGTGAAGGCATGAACATTTAACCTGTTCTCTGTCTTTGGCTGACACTTAAGTACAGGAAAGACAAAGGAAATAACTTGTTATTCTCCAGCATCTTCCACAACCTCCAAACATGCCAAAGTGCTTCACTGACAATGAAGTATCTTTGAAGTTTTGTTTATCGCTGTCGTAATGTAGTAAAGGCAGCAACCAATTAGCACACAGATAGCTCCTACAAACAGCAAAAAAAGGTGTTGAATTTATCTTGCACCTGTCACAACCACCAGATGTCACGAAGCGCTTTGCTAAAGAACAAAGAAAATCAAAGAAAATTACAGCGCAGGAACAGGCCCTTCAGTCCTCTAAGCCTGCACCGACCATGCTGCCCGTCTGAACTTGAAACCCCTACCCTTCTGGGGACCATATCCCTATATTCCCATCCCATTTATGTATTTGTCAAGACTCCCCTTGAAAGTCACTATCGTATCTACTTCCACTACCTCCCCAGGCAGTGACTTACAGGCTCCCACTACCCTCTGTGTAAAAAACTTGTCTCGTACATCTCCTTTCAACTTTGCTTCTTGCAACTTAAACCTATGTCCCCGAGTAATTGACTCTTCCACCCTGGGATAAAGCTTCTGACTATCCACTCTATCCATACCCTCACAATCTTGTAGCCTTCTATCAGGTCGCCCCTCAACCTCCGTTGTTCCAGTGAGAACAAACCAAGTTTCTCCAGCCTCTCCTTATAGCTAATGCCTTCCATACCAGGAAACATCCTGGTAAATCTTTTCTGCACCCTCACCAATGCCTCCACAGCCTTCTGGTAGTGTGGCGACCAGAATTGAACACTATGGCCGGGAGACGCGGGAAATTCCTGCCACGCCGGCGACCTCAGAATCGGTGGCAATTGTGCCCGCGTGGTCGACACGGCATCGGTCGGGGGCCGCTGAAAGATGCCCCCACGGCAATTCTCCATGGTCGACCGGCCGAATTCCCGCCGAGTTCTGCCGAGTCCCGCTGGCGTGGTTACAACCTGGTACCACCCGGCGCGAACTCGGACCCATGGCCGTGGTGGCCGTCCTTGTGGGGGGGGGGGGCTTTCGGGATTTCGGAAAATCCCGGCCTATATTCCAAGTGCGGCCTAACTAGGGTTCTATAAAGCTGCAACATGACTTACCAATTTTTAAACTCAATGCCCCAGCTGATGAAGGCAAGCATGCGTATGCCTTCTTGACTACCTTCTCCACCTGTGTTTCCACTTTCAGTGACATGTGTACCTGTACACCCAGATCCCTCTGTCTATCAATACTTTTAAGGGTTCTGCTATTTACAGTACTAGATATTCCAAAATGCATTACCTCACATTTGACCGGATTAACTCCATCTGCCAAAGTCTCCAACCAATCTATATCCTGTGATATCCTCCGACGGTCTTCATCGCTAATCGCAATTCCACCAACCTTTGTGTCGTCCGCAAATTTACGAATTGAACCAGTTATATTTTCCTCCAAATCATTTATATATTTTCCAAACAGTATTGGTCCCAGTACTGATCCCTGAGGAACTCCACTAGTCACAGCCCTTCATCCAGAAATGTACCCTTCCACTACTACCTATGACTGAGCCAGTTCTGTATCTATCTTGCCAGCTCATCTCTGATCCCGTGCAACTTCACCTTCTGTACCAGTCTGCCTTGTCAACGGCCTGACTGAAGTTCATGTAGACAACATCCACTGCCCGACCCTCATCAATCATCTTCGTCACTTCCTCGAAAAACTCGATCTCCCCTTCTCAAAACCATGTTGCCTCTCGCTAATACGTCCACTTATTTCCAAGTGGGAGTAAATCCTGTCTTGAAGAATCCTCTCCAATAATTTCCCGACCATTGACGTAAGGCTCACCGGCCTGTAATTACCTGGATTATTCTTGCTATCCTTCTTAAACAAAGGAACAACATTGGCTATTCTCCAATCCTCTGGGACCTCCCCTGTGGTCAGTGAGGATACAAAGATTTCCCTCAAGTCCCCAGCAATTTCCTCCCTTGCCGCTCTCAGTATTCTGGGGTATTTCTCATCAGGCCCTGGGGGCTTGTCTACCTGAATGTTGTTCAAGAGCTTCAATACCATCTCCTTTTTGATCTCAACATGACCCAAACTATCTACATACCCTTTCCCGGACTTATCATCCACCAAGTCCTTCTCTTTGGTGAATACTGATGCAAAATACTCATTTAATACCTTGCACATTCCCTTTGGCTCCACGCATAGATTCTCTCCCTTGTTCATGAGTCGGCCAACCCTCTCACTGGCTAGCCTCTTGCTTTTTACATATGTATAAAAAGTCTTGGCCAATAATTTTTCTTGACTCCTTTTAGCCCTCCTGACTCCTTGCTTAAGTTTCTTTCTACTTTCCTCATTATAGAATTTACAGTGCAGAAGGAGGCCATTCGGCCCATCGAGTCTGCACCGGCTCTTGGAAAGAGCACCCTATCCAAGGTCAACACCTCCACCCTATTCCCATAACCCAGTAACCCCACCCAACACGAAGGGCAATTTTGGACACTAAGGGCAATTTATCACGGCCAATCCACCCAGCCTGCACATCTTTGGTCTGTGGGAGGAAACCGGAGTACCTGGAGGAAACTCACGCACACACGGGGAGGATGTGCAGACTCCGCACAGACAGTGACCTAAGCCGGAATCGAACCTGGGACCCTGGAGCTGTGAAGCAATTGTGCTATCCACAATGCTACCGTGCTGCCCGTGTATTTATACCGTGCTTATATTCCACACTTTCTTTGTGTGTTCCCAGCCTTCTAGCTTTGACAAATGTTTCCTTTTTCTTTTTGACTAGGCTCATAATATCTCGCGTTATCCAAGGTTCCCGAAACTTGCCATATTTGTCCTTCATCCTTACAGGAACGTGCCGGTCCTGAATTCTTAGGAACGTCCACTTGAAAGCCTCCCACATGCCAGATGTTGATTTGCCCTCAAACATCTGCCCCCAATCTATATTCTTCAGTTCCTGCCTAATATTGTTGTAATTAGCCTTCCCCCAATTTAGCACCTTCACCTGAGGACTACACTTATCTTTATTCATCAGTGCCTTAAAGTTTACTGAATTGTGCTCCCCTACTGAAACATCGACCACCTGGCCGGGCTTATTCCCCAATACCAGGTCCAGTATGGCCCCTTCCCTATTTGGATTATCTACATACTGTTTCAAGAAGCCCTCCTGGATGTTCCTTACAAACTCTGCCCTATCCACGTCCCTAGCACTTTGTGAGTCCCAGTCAATTTTGGGGAAGTTAAAATCACCCACCACTACAACCCTGTTACTTTTTCACCTTGCCAAAATCTGCCTACATATTTGCTCGTCCATCTCCCGCTTGCTGTTGGGAGGCCTACAGTAAAATCCCAACATTGTGACTGCACCCTACCTATTCCTGAGCTCTACCCATATTGCCTCACTGTATGAGCCCTCCGATGTGTCCTCCCGCAGTACAGCTGAGATATTCTGCTGAACCAGTAGTGCAACTCCCTGACCCCTTTTTCATGCAGCAAGGCCTGGACATTATCCAGGCTTGGGCTGACAAGTGGCAATTTACATTCACGCTGCACATGTTTCAGGCAATGATCATCTCCTACAAGAGAGGATCTCACCATTGCCCCTTGACATTCAATGGCATTACCATTGCTGAATCCCCTCCTGGGGGTTACCATTGATCAGAAACTGAACTGGACTAGCCACTTTAATACTGTGACTACCAGGGCATTTCAAAGGCTACGAATACTACAGTGAGTAACTCACCTCCTGACTCCCCAAGGCCTGTCAATCATCTACAAGGCACAAGTCAGGAGCATAATGGAATACTCTCCACTTGCCTGGATTGGTGCAGCTCCAACAACACTAAAGTAATGGAGTGGCGGGAACTACTCCGGTGTCGGGACGCCCCAAAGGTGCGGAAGTCTCCGCACCTTTAGGGGCCAAGCCCTCACCTTTAGGGGCTAGGCCCGCGCTGGAGTGGTTTCCGCTCTGCCGGCTGGCGGGAAAGGCCTTTGGCGCCATGCCAGCCGGCGCCTAAAGGTCTTCGCCGGGCGACGCATGCGCGTCAGCGGCTGCTGACGTCATCTCCACGCATGTGCAGGGGAGGGGGTCTCTTCCGCCTCCGCCATAGCGAAGACCATGGCGAAGGCGGAAGAAAAAGAGTTCCCCCATGGCACAAGCCCGCCCGCGGATTGGTGGGCCCCGATCGCGGGCCAGGCCACCGTGGGGACACCCCCCCGGGGCCAGATCGCCCCGCACCCCCCACAGGACCCCGGAGCCTGCCCGCACCGCCTTGTCCCGCCGTTCAAAAGGAGGTTTAATCCACGCCGGTGGGAGAGGGTTGACAGCGGCGGGACTTCGGCCCATCGCGGGCCGGAGAATCGCCGGGGGTGGGCCCGCCGACTGGCGCGATGGGGGGTCGGAGAATCGCGCCCCATATTACCATTCCCTGGCCATAGGTCACGGTACCATACAGACAACTTATATTATGGTGAATACATTCACCACATTCACCCCCTGTTAAAAATGCAGTCCAGCGGGGGTGAAGTGGGGTCATCATACGTTCAGTCTGTCTGGAGGCCGGATTGTTCTTTTGGACCTCCTCAGCTCTGGCGGTGCGGTGGGTACGGGCGTTGTAGTTGTTGACTCCGAGAGCGTGTTGTCTGGAGCTTCAGTCCGGCGTGTCGGCGACGGTTGAGGGATGGGGGTAGGCAGAGGGGTGGTGGATGGCGGCAGTGTAGACGCGGGACAGTACAGGAGCCCCAGGGGGTTGTTAGGGATTTGGGGGGTGGCGGTAGGCGGTGGGGAGGGGGGCGCATTAACATGGGAACCAGCGGGCGGCAGGTCCCGGAGGGAGACCGTATCTTGCCATCCATCTTAGTGCGCGACGTAGGCATATGGGGGTTGGCGTGCAGCATCTGGACCCTCTCGACCAGGGGTTCGGTCTTATGGCTCCTCGTATGCTTCCGGAGAAGGACAGGCCCCGGGGTTGTCAACCAGGATGGAAGCGAGACCCCGGAGATGGACTTCTTTGGGAAGACAAACGGTCGTGAGGGGTCTCGTTCGTGGCTGTGCAGAGGAGCGATCTAATGTAGTGGAGCGCATCGGGGAGAACCTCCTGCCAGCAGGGAATCTGGAGACTTCTAGACCGAAGGGCACGAAGAACGGCCTTCCATACCGTCGTGTTCTCCCTTTCCACCTGCCCGTTTCCCTGCGGGTTGTAGGTCGTAGTCCTGCTCGAGGTGATGCCCTTACTGAGCAGGTACTGACGCAGCTCATCGCTCATGAAAGAGGTGCCCGGGTCACTGTGGACGTATGCAGGGAAACCGAACAGGGTGAAAATGCTGTGCAGTGCCTTTATAACAGTGGCCGAGGTCATGTCGGGACATAGGATAGCGAAGGGGAAGCGAGAGTACTCGTCATTGACGGTCAGGAAGTATATATTGCAGTTGGTGGAAGGGGAGGCCCTTTGAAGCCGATACTGTGGCGCTCAAAGGGCCGGGAGTAGGCCTTGCCTGGCCGGTAGAAGTACGATTTGCACTCTGCGCAGACTTGGCAATCCCTGGTCATGGCCCTGACCTCCTCGGTGGAGTAGGGCAGATTGTGGGCCTTAATAAAGTGGATAAGCCGAGTGACTCCCCGGGTGACAGAGGTCATGGTGGATAGCCCGAAGTCGGTCATCTTGCGCGCTGGCGCATGTGCCGCGGGACAGGGCATCTGAGGGCTCGTTGAGCTCTCCAGGACGATACTTGATATCGTAAGTATAGGTGGAGAGTTCAAACCTCCACCTCAAGATTTTGTCATTTTTAATTTTGCTCCGTTGTGCGTTGTCGAACATAAAGGCTACTGATCGCTGGTCGGTGACGAGGGTGAACCTCCTACCGGTTAGGTAGTGCTTCCAATGCCGCACCACTTCCACAATGTCTTGCGCTTCCTTCTTGACAGAGGAGTGTCGAATCTCAGAGGTATGGAGGGTTCTAGAAAAGAAGGCTATTGGCCTGCCCGCCTGGTTGAGGGTGGCGGCCAGGGCGACATTTGATGCATTTCTCTCTACCTGGAAGGGGACGGACTCGTCCACAGCGTGCTTCGCGGCCTTAGTGATATCGGCCTTGATGCGGCTGAAGGCCGAGCGGGCCTCAGCCATCAGGGGGAATATAGTGGCTTTGATAAGTGGGCGGGCTTTGTCCGCATAGTTGCGGACCCACTGGGCGTAATAGAAGAATAGCCCCAGGCAGCGTTTGAAGGCCTTGAGGATGTGGGGAAGGGGAAGTTCCATGAGGGGGCGCATGCGGTCGGGGTCGGGCCCTAGAACCCTGTTTTCCACGAATAGCCGAGGATGGCTAGCCGAGTTGTGCGGAAAACGCACTTCTCCTTGTTATATGTGAGGTTGAGGGATTGAGCAGTCTGGAGGAACCTCTGAAGGTTGGCGTCGTGGTCCTGCTGTTCATGGCGGCGGGACTTCGGCCCATTGCGGGCCGGAGAATCGCCGGGGGTGGGTCCACCAACCGGCGCGGTGTGATTCCCGCCCCCGCCAAATCTCTGGTGGCGGAGAATTCGGGACACGGCGGGGGCGGGATTCACGCCAGCCGCCAGCGATTCTCCGCCCCGGTGGGGGGGTCAGAGAATCGCGCCCAGGCTTTATTATCCAGGAACTTGCCTGCCTGTGACTGCTGGAACAATGAGCGCCACCCACAGGCGGCAGATCTATATACCCCACCGGGGGTGCGGAGACAGAGGTGGAGCCCACCAGGGTTCCAGTACAATACAAGGAAGGAGATCATATTAACATTCCCTGGCCATAGACCACAGTACTATACAGACAACTTATATTATGGTGAATACATTCACCACCTCACCAAGGTTCCTTAGACAGAAACTTCCAAACCCATGACCACTACCATCGAGAAGGACAAGAGCAGCAGATATCTGGGAACCCACCACCTGTTGGTTCCCCTCCAAGTCACTCACCAACCTGACTTGGATACATATCACCGTTCCTTCACTGTCGCTGGGATAAAATCCTGGAACTCCCTCCCTAACAGCACAGTAGGTGTATCTACACCTGAAGGACTGCAGTAGTTCAAGAAGGCAACTCACCACAACCTTCTGAAGGTCAGCTAAGGATGGGTAATAAATGCTGGCCGAACCAGCGACGCCCATATCCCGTAAATTAATTGAAAAAGAAATCCCCTCTATCCCGCCTGAAACATTTGTATCCTGGACTGTTAAGCTGCCAATCCTGCCCTTCCCTTAACCAAGTCTTTGTAATGGCAACATCATAATTCCACACACTAATCCAAGCTCTAAATTCATCAGACTTACCAGTTCCACTTCTCGCATTGAAAGAAATACATTTCAGTTAACCAGACCCTCTTTGATCAACAACCACATCCTGCCTGCTCTTCCTGAGTCTTACTGGCCCTACTCTCTAGTTCCTCTTCAGTTGATTCACCCTTGCTTTAGTTCCCACCCCCCTGCCAAACAAGTCTAAATCCTCCCGTGTGCCACGAGCAAATATCCCGGCCAGAATATGCCCCTCCATGTTAGATGTAACCCATCCTTCTTGTCCAGGTCCCATCTGCCTCTGAAGTGATCCCAATGGAACAGATATCTGAAACCCTCCCTCCTACACCAGGTGTTTAGCCACGCATTGAGCTGCACTATCTTCCTATTTATAGCCTCACTGGCATGTGGCACAGGGAGTAATCCTGCGATTACAACCCGAGAGGTCCTGCATTTTAACTTTCTAACTAACTCTCTAAACTACTGCTGCAGGATCTTGTCACTTTTCCTGATATGTCATTAGTACCAATATGTACCACGACCTCTGGCTGTTTACACTCTCCCTTCAGAATGCTTTCTGCCCTTTCAGAGCCAGGGACGCAACATACCATCTTGGAGTCTCTTTCATGTCCACAGAAGCGCCTATCTGTACCCCTGACTATAGCGTTTCCTGCAACTATTGCTCTCGTGCTCACTTGTCTCTCTCTGCTTAACAACAGCGCCAGCCATCATGCCACTGCTCTGGCTGCTGCTGCTGTTTCACCCTGATAGGCCAACCCCCCTAACAGTATCCAAAACGGTATACTTGTTAGAGAGGGGGACCACCACAGGAGATTCCTGCACTAACTGCCTGCCCTTTCTGGTGGTCACCCATCTATCTATCAATCAACTAAATACTTTTCAGAGAATCACAGAACCCCGACAGTACAGAGGGAAACTGTTCTGCCCAAACAACACCCCCACCTACCCCCATATCCTCACAACCAGTAACCCTACCGAACCTTTTCGACACTAAGGGACAATTTAGCATGGCCAATCCACTTAACCTGCACATCTTTGGCCTGTGGGAGGAAACCGCTGCACCCGGAGGAAACCCACGCAGACACGGAGAGAAAGTGCAAACTCCACCCCGGAAGTGTGGAGGACTTTATTTTAGACGGTCAGCATGGTCGGCGCAGGCTTGGAGAGCCGAAGGGCCTGTGCCTGTGCTGTACTTTTCTTTGTTCTTTGTTCCACTCAAGACAGTAACCCAAGGCCAGAATTGAACCCGGGTCCCTGGAGCTGTGAGGCAGCAGTGCTAACCACTGTGCCACTGGGCCGCCCACACCTTTAAGGAGTATTGTGACGTCAGCCCGGGGGGAGAGGGGATTCTTTTTCTCCCTTGGCTGGGGGTCTGGGTTAATAAAAGGGGGCAGTGGGTAGAGTGGGGGGGGGGGGGAGATTTATTTTGGAGGGGTGTATGGTGTATGGAGGTTTTGGCTGTTTGCTGTTGCTGCGGTTGTTTTTTTGTTTTTTCTTCTTTGTTATGTATATATGCCTCCAATAAAATATATTTTTTAAAAAGAATATTATTATCCTGGCAAGTTCCTGGGCTCACACAAACCATATAATTCGATCAACCAAAAAGACAATTTCCCATGCATTGTTCCACATCAGTCTTGTGATGCCCTGTGCATTTTGAATGCCTTGTTACTTGGGCATCCTTCTGACCATGGAATGTGGTGTGGTGGTAATACCAATAAACTAGTAATCCAGAGGTCTGGGCTAATTCCCTGGGTACCAATCCCATCATGGCAACTGGTGGAATTTAAATTCATAGTGAAATCGAAAGCTCGCCTCAATAATAACGATCATTGATTCTCATTTTTAAAGAACCCATCTAATCATGCCCTTTAGGGAAGGAAATCTGCCATTCGTACCTGGTCTGGCCTACATGCAACTCCAGACCCGCAGCAATGGGGTTGATTCTTAACTGCCTCTGAAAGCCAATCAGTTCAAGTGTAATTAGGGATGGACAACAAATGCTGCCCTTGCCAGCGACATCCATATCCCATGAAATAATACGAAAAAGCGAACTGCAATATAAAGATCAGGCAAAACACTATTGTAGAATCAGAATTACATGTTCACCTCTATCTAGACCTGTGGGTAGATTCTGCGCAGGCGGGATGCTCCATTTTGCCGGCAGCCCGGGGCTTCCTGACGGCACGGGGTAGCCCCGCAGTGGGAAGCCCCATTGACCGGCCGGTGTAATGGAGCATCCCGCGGCGGTGTGAAAGAGAAATGTGGCGCTGCGGGGCGGAGAATCCAGTCCAAGGTGTACACACTGACTGGTAGGTATCATGCAACACTATCTGGGGAAGTGACCATATTAAACCTGTAGAAACTTACTATCTGCTTCTCAAATAAATGTACTTCGTCCCAGGGTACAAATTGAACCTGCAGAAAAATAAGTATTTCCCAGTTGCTCCCCTGGGGAGGATAGTGAAGATGGGGGTGGTGATGTTCCACTTAGCAGATTCTCAATTAAGGTATTTGGGAGTTCAGGTGGCTCGGCTCTGTAAGTTTTACTTTATGAGCTTGGTGGGGAGAGTCAGGACTGATTTGCAGAGGTGGGATAGTCTCCCTCTGTCCTTGCCAGGCAGAATTCAGTCGGTTAAGATGAATATTTTACCAAGGTTTCAGTTCCTGTTCCAGTGTTTGCTTCCAAAGTCCTTTTTTGGGGTAGTCAAGGAATTGATTTTGTCCTTTATTTGGGTGGGCAATGTGGTGAGGATTTGAAGGACAGTCTTTCAGATGGACCGACGGTCAAGGGCTTGACGTTGCCGAGCCCGATATATTATTGCTGAGCGGCGAATGCAGAGAAGGTGTTGGGCTGGTGAGGGGCTCCAGAGGCTACCTGGGTACGGATGGAGTTGAAATCATGTCGGGGATTTGGGTTGAGGGTGCTAGCGACGACCTCGCTTCCGTCCTGATCGGTGAAACATTCGGCAAATTTGGCGGCTGTCTCCACCCTGAAGATATGGGAACAATTTCAGCAACATTTTAATTTGGGGGCCGTATCCAAGCTGTCTCCCATCTGCGCGAATCATATGTTGATTCCTGCGAGGTTGGATACCATGTTCGGGGTGTGGGAAGAGAAGGGTTAGAAGGTATGGGGGGATTTGTTCTTGGAGGGACGGTTTCCGAGTTTGGAGGAGTTGTCGGAGAAATTTGGGTCTCGCGGTCTGACTCGTTCAGATACCTGCAAGTTCGTATCTTTGCAAAACGGATCTTCCAACATTCCCTGTGGTGCCACCAACCTTGTTGATGGAGAGGGTTCTTTTACTCTTAGGGTCGGAGGAGGGGAGTACCTCCGGCATCTATGGAAGGATTATGTTCGAAGATGCAGTATCGGTGGAGGGAGTTAAAGCCAGTGAGGAGGAGGTGAGGGTGGTTTTGGAGGATGGGGTGTGGAGGGGTCTAGGGAGGTTGTTTTTTTCAGTGGTGGGATTTGTGATTGTGTTGTTTGGGCGGGATGTATTGTTTTGGTGTTATGTACAAAATGGAAAATGCTTGAATAAAACCATTTTTTAAAAATGTACTTCACCCAAAAGATTCCGATTTTAAATTCGTACTTTTAACTTTGTCCAAAGTTTTGGCCTGGAATTCGCAACAATTGACAGCCTCTCTCCGTCATTGTGAAAATGGTGGGAAAATGCCAAAATCCGGAGGTCCTGCACCCGAAGCCAGAACCATCCATTTTCACACAGGTGAGAATGGTGGTAGGTCAGGATTTGCAGATGCGCATTTTCTGGAGGTAGCCTCTAAACATGCCTGGTTTTTGTTGCCCAGGAGTGGGAAACACAACAGCCGGGATCCTCCCTTCTGGGGACTAAGTCCCCACGCTGGCGGATAAACTGGCGCCAACGACTCCGGCGTCAACGGCCCCGGAGAATACGCCAGCCGGCGTCGGGGCGGGATTCGTGCCTCCCACCGGGGATTCTCTGACCCGGCGGGGGGGGGGGGGGGGGGGGGAGGTCGGAGACTCCCGCCCACTGTGTGCAGGTTAGGTTGTATCCATTCAATGGAAAAATATCAATACTTGAGACATACAGGCGTGTTCATCAGCTTTCCAATTTTGAACAATTATATGGATGTCACTATATTATGATTTATTAGAATACCCTGACCCTAACCCTCAACCCAGTGAACAAAACCTAGGACAGCAACAAAAGTAAGAATTAAGAATCTGATTCTTTTGGGTGATGTACATTTTAAACTTATATTTCACCGGCACACAGTTAGCCACTCACTGCAGGCTTTCACTTCCCCAAATGTGGAAGTGACCACATTAAACCTATATTTCAATTTAGTAGTAAATACAGCTTTCAAATCAGACATTCCCTCAGTCACTCTGTTCTAAATTGCAATGAAAGAATTTCCCTCCCTTGCACAGTCTGGCAGTGTATTCTGTTGCACATGCATGGGTACAGGCTTAATTTTGTTATTGTAAAAATTAAGTAGCCACAGCTGTCACCCGTCTCACTTGCCATGTGTCTGGCTTGTTAGACTGTAGTGTTGCTCCTTGCACACATGGGATATAGTTTCAACTCAGTGATTGGTATTTTGCTGTTCACGAGCTATCAGCTGCTTAATCGCACAATAATACAGAAGATTCAGTTATATTCCAAATGCAAAATTAAATACTGCTTTGTGACAATTATTTTCAAAATTATGGTCATTTTAAGTCAAAAGAAGCCAGCCAGGGCACTGGACTCTGCTTTTCCCTTTATATATATTTTTATTTTCCACCCAGGGCCCTCCCCTTCTCCCAGTAATTTTTGAAGACAAAGGTCCACCAGCCTTTAAGTTTATTATTATAAATTTTCATGCGCAATGACAGTAGCCAGTCAGCACATCATTCCTCCCCCTCCAAATATGAATCAATCTCAAACCAATTGGATGAGATGTTCATCTTGATGATGATCTTAAGAGATCTGGAGTAAAATCTCTTTGAGAAGTTACATCTCCATTCCCATTGATAAGCACTAAAGAAGCCAATTTTCTGCATCAGAACTTAAACATGTTTAGCCCATGGCATCATGCCTGCTATGCACCATGGATACGATTGTGTTTGGTTCATTTCCAAACCAATTTGGAGCCATCATCGTGTGGGCGAACAAAAATAAAGTTGCGAAATCCAGTGCTAAAATTCAATGCAGTGGTAAAATTAAAACGTATCCACCAGACGATTTGTTCCTGTCATATGTAATGGTCAAATGCATGTCCTCGAAAGTTGTATTTCTGGTTATAGTGGTCGACCATTTAAAAGTAAAGGCTGCTGCAACGCAAGTTACAAAGTCACAAAGATTCAATGGAGCCAGCTGCAAAGATGCGCTTTCACAGACTTCATTAATGAACACAAAAGTATTTTTTACTCAGAAAATAGCAGCCTCGTGGCTACAGCAAGCTCCTAAAATATCTCCTCGCTAGGCCACAAGCCTCGATTGGGTACCCAGGCCATGTGACCCTTACTCTGTTGGGTTGGCCTTAAAAGGAAGAATCACCACACAATCACCACACAAGCATATTGCTGAAAACCAACAACAGTTTGCTACGGGATGTGGTTAAGTGTCACGGTACTGATAACGGAATCACTTAATCCTTAATAATGCTGCAGCGATGTAGATGCACACTCACAGCCAGTGTTCATTCTCGACTTTCCTTGCTGTCTCTATGTGCACATTATGGTTATGCTGAGCTATTGACACTAGTCCTGTGGGCTTTTTCTGACAAGACATCTCTATTGGTAGGACCAACAATTACATTTCTGAGTGAAATAATGCTGACAAAGAAGTCACAATTTCCTATAATAAAGATCAAAACAGGCACACTGAAGTTGTGTGATCAGTTGCTTTTAAATCACTGGGTTGATAATACTTCTTCACTTTTTAGTAAATATCTGCTGATAATATCTACTTGGAGGGCATGCTTATGTATATAATGTGTTTATATAGGGTAAAGTGAAATATGTTGATTTACTAGCTGATAATATTATTCAAATTATTACAGATTTGATTCCCAAGCAATTCAAGCATCCAAAATCTCACTCGGGCTGAATTAGCTGGGTTGCCGTGGCACCCAGGTTCAAAAGTCAAATGGGAGCCCACCCCCCGGAGAAGAGCAGCTGCCCCATATAATGGCCAGTTTGCAGTTAATATGCTGGAGGACGGATTTCCGCCCCTGAGGGACAGATGTTCACAGAGGCCTGCAGCTCCCGATGCACCAGAAGGACTGGTGGATGGTACTGAAATCAGGGGCGAGATTCTCCGACACCCCGCCGGGTAGGAGAATCGCCAGGGGTCGGCGTGAATCCCGCCACTGCCGGTTGCCGAATTCTACGGCGCCGGAGATTTGGCGGGGGCGGGAATCGCGCCGCGCCTGTCGGCGGCCCCCCCCCCCCCCGGCGATTCTCCGACCCGCAATGGCCCGAAGTCCCGCTCGTTCTATGCAGGTCCCGCCGGCGTAAATTAGAGTTGGTCCCTTACCGGCGGGACCTGGCGGCGCGGGCAGGCTCCGGAGTCCTGGGGGGGGGGGGGGGGGGCAGGGCGATCTGGCCAGGGGGGTGGCCTGGCCCGCGATCGGGGCCCATCAATCCGCGGGCGGGCCTGTGCCGTGGGGGCACTATATTCCTACGCGCCGGCTGTGTAAGCCTCCGCAATGGCGTAGGTAAGCCCCCCCCCATGCGCATGCGTGGGGATGACATCAGCAGCCGCTGTCACTCCTGCGCATGCGCGGACTCGCGCGGCCGGCGGAGTCCCTTTGGCCCCGGCTGGCACGGCGCCAAAGGCCTTCCACACTGGCCGGTGGGGCGCCAACCACTCCAGGGCGGGCCTAGTCCCTTAAGGTGCGGAGGATTCCGCACCTTTGGGGGGGCCCGACGGCGGAGTGGTTCACGCCACTCCATCCCGCCGGGACCCCCCCGCCCCGCCGGTTACGGGAGAATCCCGCTCCATGAGACTAACTGCAGTGGATCAGCACTATGTAAGTGTTTGGATGTTAGCAGGGAGGGCTGAGGGCAAGTCTTTGAGTGGCCATTGGATGAAGGGCAACCTGGGGAGCGATTATACCTTGACAGGCGGCTCTCCAATGGGCACAGAGGACCAGTTAAGGAGGGAACCCCCTGCTCACTACCAACCCATGCATAGAAATCTGCCAGGCTGGGTGTTTGCCTTGGGCCTCACCCACTTCCCTTTAAATGTCTGCAGCAAGGTGAGAACCTTAAGTGTGCATTAATTGTCTACTCGAGAGTCTTAATTGACCCACTAGCGGGTGGGCTTCCCAATGCCACTCCTGCCACCTGGTGCTATTGCTGTTTGGGCCAAGGCGGGCAGGTCGGCAGCGGCCAGGCGACTTGCTCAATTTAACATGCGCCTGTTTGCCAACTCCACCTGCAAGCCCGCTTGCAGGAGAGTGTTAAATCCAGCCATTTAACTTTTTAAATGGTGGGAGCTGAAGATTGATGCCACTTATCTTTTCAAGCAATGCGGAAGGTTATTTAGCCCTTCAGCCCAGTTGTCTGATGGTCAACTGTCAGGAAACCAGATATATCAGAACAAATAAAATCTTATGCTCTCATCTGTTCCCATCTGAAGCCTAATCCTCCAGAAATATTTTGAAAAGCCTTCATCTACAGAATAATCACAGACAGATTTGTGTAGGCTCCAACTGCAAAATATCTCTTTCAACTCCTGCAAATGTATGGGTTTAGCAGCTGCAAGGACAAGTGCATCAGTCCGCTCAGGAGCTGTGTGCATTTAAGGTGGAAATGATTCTGGGTTCCCGATTCATTCACAGACAGCACACATCCATGATTGATGATTAAGAAACGGTCGTCGAAAACAGGCACATTTTTGAGCAAGCCTTTGCGCTTTAGCTTTTCAAGATTAAACCCAGAGAATACTGTCAGCCCAGGTGATTTGAAAAGAGGGTTCCCGCAGCATCTTGTGAGCCCCTTCCCCAGACGCTGTGACTAAGCATATCACATCAGTCACGGCCACAACCTGTAAATGCTTCTAATACGTCTATGGCGGGTGGCTAGAGCAGCAGAGTCTCCTGGTCAGCCAGAACCGTGTGGGGCTGCAACACAACAGCATCCCCACATTCAAACACTCCAGGCACAAGCTCTTGCCAAGGGCTTCATGGCAAGGGATCTCCTTGCTTTGATGGTCTGTTAGAGAGAGAATGAGTCACTGCCACACTCCCCTTTCCCCATTAACAATGCTCCAGGCAACCAAGGGGCAGCAATATACAATCATTGCTCTTTTAACTCTTCCCACACAGATCATGTCAGCCCACAGCTGGAGTGCAACTTTGTTTAAGCCAACGTTGTTGGAAACAATGAATTATCTTTTCGTGGTCAAACTGCAAACATGGTAAAGCCTATCCTACATTCAACAAATTGCTGTGGTCAAAATAATTTTAAAATGACTCTAATCGCTTCCTTAAGTCATGACAGGCAGCAAGAGGTGCGAAAAGCCTTTTTCTGTTGGTTATTTAAATAGAAGTACAACACTGGGACATTGAAATAGGAATCAAATCTCTACTTCGCTTAACCCATTGGAGGAGTATTGAAATAAAACAGAACTCCTTGCAACGTTCTTCAAACAGGTTAAAAATGTGAATTTCTCTTCAAACATCTCCGGGTACGTCTCAAAAACAAAATTCACACAAATCTTTCCACAATGTCTGTCAAGACTGTCAAACAACCAACAGAAAAGCTTAAAATTAGTCAGAAAGTAGCACATTATTTTACCATCATGACATTCTTTTTCTATTGTGCTTTTCAAGAGTTTACATTCATACCAAAAAAAAAATCAGAGACTTTGAAATGTGGTGTAAAGCCCTGTAGCAATGAGCTCGGAAAGAGCAGTAGAGAGTTCAATTGAAATATTTCCTGAATTAACCTTCTTCTTCATCTCTCACACACTGCAAGCTTCTCACCACATTTATCTTCCAGTCTATTCCCTACTCCATCACTAGGTTAAAAGCACATCATTAAAAAGGTAATCTTCAGTGTCGCTCATCTCATTTTTTGCTTCCTCCGAATTTCGTAGTAAATGAAAGTTATTTTGAAATGGCATTAACTTTCCCTCAACCCCCACTTTTCTCATCACACAGTCATACATGTGAAATGACGAAGAAGGACCCAACCTGTCACTCAGTCTGTCGTACTTCAGGGTCACACACATAAAAACACTATCGATTTCCAGTCCCAGGTAGCAGATGCATTAGGAGATTGTCTAAAAATAAAGTGAAGTGCAATATCATTGGGAACACACTGCAGCACACAAGAATTCATGGGGTGCCCCCTAATGGAAAACTTGGTTAACCCCTCAAGATCCACAATGAGGGTGGATTCAAAAAATTACAAAGAACCTACACCCAGAATCCACAGAGAAATGCTCAAGGATTCTGTATTTTTCCATAATTCAACATCAGAAGATTTGTCAGAAATTTACAGAGAATCATTTCTGAACACATTCTAGGTAGGAATAAGGAGAGAGTTCAATTCTCAAAACAAGCATCTGTCAGCTCTCATTCATTCTCTCTTGCATTTTGACATGATATTGTTCCTCTCTCTACTTTTTAGAACATAAAAAATTGTGGATTGAGGAAGGGGGCTATTGGGCCAATCCACCCAAGGTTTCTCTGGAAATGGAAAGCTGCTGTCCATTAACCGTAAGTCTCAGTCTAATTCTAAGCTCGATCTGACCAAAGGTTCACGATATGAGTAGACACAATTCAAACATGATACGCCAAACCAATCAAGATATTGCTAAATTATTAGTTGTCTGTTTGAGAGAGTTTAGTCCAAAGAAAGGCAGCATTAGTTGAATAGGAATATTGTATCCAACCCAGTCCCAAAGTCCTTCATAAAGCAACAGTGGCATCGCAATTTATACTTGTCCTGTTTCCTACAATTTCTGTGGCGTTTTCCAGCCCATTTTATGCAGTTTTGGGGGACGTTCAGTTGATTTAAATATTTAATTTTGCTTCACGATAATATTAAATGGTCTGTGCCCTCTGGCATATTTCTTTTATGATGTGGAGATGCCGGCGTTGGACTGGGGTGAGCACAGTACGAAGTCTTACAACACCAGGTTAAAGTCCAACAGGTTTGTTTCGATGTCACTAGCTTTCGGAGCGCTGCTCCTTCCTCAGGTGAATGAAGAGGTATGTTCTGGAACATACCTCTTCATTCACCTGAGGAAGGAGCAGCGCTCCGAAAGCTAGTGACATCGAAACAAACCTGTTGGACTTTAACCTGGTGTTGTAAGACTTCGTACTATATTTCTTTTAATCACATTAGGTCACATGCACTTACTAATCCCAGTTATTTAAAAGTTAAAGACAGTTTATGGAATTAGCCTACTTATATAGAATTAGAGGGCATTAGATAGAAAACACAAGAGTAGAAACTTGGCACAGAAACAGTTTATAGAAGTCACACTTGTTCAGATTATCAGGTTTCTTGTGAAGTTGGGAGACAGGAGATTTGTAATATTATACTTTATAATCCATTCTTTTTCTAGAAGCTGCATTCATAACTGAGTTTGTTCATGCTGTTTCAAATGTACAGCTGTTAGTTCTGAAATAAGCACAACTTCTTAAACAGTCACTTGTGAGGCAGCAGGCTTAAGTGAAGAAAATCCCACTGTCTTCAATCTTTCGATGTTTAAAGCCTGAAATCATTGCTTCATTAAATGAACAATATTTTCCTGCTAGCGTGGGTCCAGTCCGTTGGAGCAGAGACCATCAAAGTGTGATTGTCTAAATGAATGGGGTAGATCACGACTTTGGGCGGGATTCTCCGTCCGTTCACGGCAGCGGGATTCTCCAGTCCGGCATAAGTGAATGGGAGATTTGGCTGAGTGGCAAATTCTTTGCCCTCGCGAGCAGTGGGGCGGACTCGCAATGGAGAATCCCAACATTTGCGTGGAAAATCATGGGCGGGTTTCTCCACTCCGCCAGCAGTAGGATTCTCTGTCCTGCCAGCCGGTCAACGGGGTTTCCCATTGTGGGCAGCACCACGCCGTCGGGAAATCCCCGGCTTTGGGTGCACTGTTGGTGCAACGGAGAATCACGCCAGTGGAGAATCCAGCCTCATTTGTTGCTGTGCAAACTGGGTGATTGATGGCTTGTGTTACATCTCCCCGATTTTTGTTTCCATTGACACCACCCCCCTTATTTTTAAAACACATAACTCATACTGTTACCAATTCCAGACAAAACTTGTGCACTATTTTTTTTATTCAGACATTGGGTGGGATTCTCTGATCCTGAGGCTAAGGGTTGACGCCGTCGGAAATGCCGTCGCGTTTCCCGACGGCGTCAACATGGCCTCAGGATCAGCAATTCTGGCTCCTACAGGGGGCCAGCACAGCATTGGAGCGACCCTTGCTGCTCCAGCTGCTGATCCCAGCATCAACTGGGCGCCACGGGGTCCGCGCATACGCAATGGATCTGGTGCCAACGCGCGCATGCGCAGTGGCACCGGTGCCAATGCACGCATGCGCAATGGCCCCCTTCTCCGCGCCGTCCCTGATGCAACATGGCGTAGGGCTACAGGGGCTGGCGCGGAAGAAAGGAGGCCCCCAGCCCGAGAGGCCGGCCCGCCGATTGATGGGCCCCGATAGTGGGCCATGCCACAACGGAGGCCCCCCCGTGGTCGGACCCCCCCTCCCCCTCAACAGGCCGCCCCCGGGCCCTTCCATGCCAGGGTCCTACCAGCTAGGAGCAGGTTAGAACGGCTCCTGCGGGACTCGGATTTTTGTTATGGCCGCTCGGCCCATCGCGGGCCGAGAATCGGCAGGGGGGGCCACATAGAGCGGTTCCCAACCGGCGCCGCACCAACCACACCAGCGCCAATGGCACCGATTCTCCACTCTGCGGGGAATCGCGTCCCGGCATCGGGGTGGCGTGGCGCGATTCGCAGCGATTCTCCGGCCCAGCCCCGGGCTGAGAGAATCCCACCCAGGATGAAGGCATCATTGGTAGGCCCAGCATTTATTGTCCATCTCTAATTTCCTTGAGAAGTTGGTGGTGAGCCATCTTGACCACAATTGAGTGCCTTGCTGGACTATTTCAGAGGGCAATTCAGAGTCAACCACATTGTCATGAGTTAGGAGTCACATATAGGCCAGAGCAGTTAAGGGCAGCAGATTTTATTTCCTAAAGGGCATTAGTGAAGCCAATGGGACATCACATACAATCCAGTAATTAAATGGACATCATTGCTGATACTTGCTTTTTATTCCTGATTCATTTAATTCACTGAATTAAAATTCCCAAGTTGCTGAGGTGGGATTTGAACTCATTCAGCCATATCTCTAGATCACTAGTCCTGCAATGTAATCACAATGCTACCAATTTGAGCATGGATGTTTATGCCGTTCGTCTGTGATGGATATTTCATCAGGACAAGTGTGAAGTCTTTTCAGAACTAGTGGCCTCAGTAGAATAACACACAAGTAGCAAAGACAGTGTGACAATACAAAAGATCAACTAATTTAAGTACAGACACTGGAAGTGAACCAAAAATAACACTTTATTACATAGATAAGGATCTTTTACGAGGAGAACTTAAGTAGTCAGTGTTCGATGGAGTCTGATGGGATGGCTGAAAAGTATTCAGAGCGTAGCACTGCTGAAAATTGAAGAAAAATTATTGTTTGGATCAAGATTTACAGCATTTCAATACTCCAAGCAATAAAAGAATGGGAATAGATGTGAAGGTGATCGGTGTATTACACAATTGATTCCCCATGTACTTGCCAAACCTTCCTGTCTATTAACGTAAGGGTTACTATTTCCGTAATTGTGCTGAGTTCCTTTTAATTCAGCAACAAAAGGTTAGTCGCTGTGTAACTGTGGAGGCACCTTGTTTATTCAGCAGGGTAAAGGCTACTTGTAAATAATTATATTCCATTCATGATTATTCATTGGGCTTAAGGCCTATTGCTGGGACATTGCAGCAGGAGACTTGCCCTGTACCTAACATCTAATATTGAAGTGCTCAGTGTCGACACTGAGGACAAAGAGTGTTGCATTATTATTATTATGCCTCACTCGAGTGAGCTCAAAATTATAAACAAAATGGTGTGTGGTGACATGAAAAATATAGAATCTATTTTATAGAACATGGAACATAGAACATACAGTGCAGAAGGAGGCCATTCGGCCCATCGGGTTGGCACCAACCCACTTAAGCCCTCACTTCCACCCTATCCCCGTAACCCAATAACCTCTCCTAACCTTTTTGGTCCCTGAGGGCAATTTATCATGGCCAATCCACCTAACGTGCACTTCTTTGGACTATGAGAGGAAACCGGAGCACCCAGAGGAAACCCACGCAGACACGGGGAGAACATGCAGACTCCACACAGACAGTGACCCAGCGGGGAATCAAACCTGGGACCCTGGCGCTGTGAAGCCACAGTGCTATCCACTTGTGCTAGTTCTTTTCCTGTGCAAGATTGAAGAAGGAAAGCCGTCTTTGAGAGTTTAAGATATTCAAGTGTTTTCAGACATAATTTAGGCTGCCACCTCAGCATGGCACTCAATCAGCGCTGTACTGTTAGTGGTGCTGCATTTTAGCGTCCCACTGTTAAAGCAAGCCTATCAGATCTGGTGGACATAAAAGATCCAAGGACAGCGAGTTGTTCCAACCTGGTCTGCCATAAAAAAAAACATGAGGGCAGCACGGTGGCACAGTGGTTAGCACTGCAGCCTCATGGCACTGAGGTCCCAGGTTTGATCCTGGCCCTGGATCACTGTCTGTGTGGATTTTGCACATTCTCCCCTTGTCTGCGTGGGTCTCACCCCACAACCCAAAAAAGATGTGCAGGGTGGGTGAATTGGCCATGCTAAATTGCCCCTTGATTGGAAAAAAAGTATTGGGTACTCTAAATTTATAAAAAAACAAGAAAAACATGAACTAGTCGTTCATCTCGATCTTGCTTGTAGACCTTGTTTAGAAAATCGGCTGCCACATTTGCCCATGTGACAAGGGTGTCTAAAAAGGAAAGTTATTGGTTAAAAAGTGCTTCGGGATTTCCTCAATAAATAACATGAGAATTGTAATTCCAAGTTGGCATTTACTTTCGGTTGCTGTTCACTTTTGCTGTTTTCAGATCAAAAACAAGCTAAATCAAACAAAAGAAAGACTTGTATTTATAGGTCATGATCGCAGGGTGTTACAAAGTACTTCACAGTCCATGGAGCACCCCAACTGTACATCGGAGAGACTAAACGCAGACTGGGTGACCGCAATGCAGAACACCTCCGGTCCACAAGCAGGGCCCAGACCTTCCTGTTGTTTGCCATTTCAAGTCACCGTCCTGCCCTCACGTCCACAGGTCTGTCCTTGGCCTACTGCAATGTTCTAATGAAGCCCAGCCCAAGCTGGAGGAACAGCACCTCATCTTCTGACCAGGCACGCTACAGCCTCCTGGACTTACCATTGAGTTCAACAACTTGAGACTGTGCACACTCTCTCCACCTTCACCCATTGTTATTTCTATCAATTTATTTTGATTTCTTCCATTGAGCTGTTTTTCCTCACCATTGTTCCCCTCCCCCCACTCCAAGGCGTTCCTAGTTGCCCTTTGACATACTGCTCACCTTTGTTCTGCCATTCTCACATTCTAATCTCATTATGTGCCACTATCAGCACCCTTCTCTTCTTTAATCACACTCATTTACATTCCTTTTGCCTTCTGTCCTTGACATCTTGGTCGATCTCCACCTTTCGCTGGCCCCCTATCCAGCCCCACCGCTCCACGCCCCCTCCACTACACTATAAATCTGACCCCTTTTCCAGTTCTCTCTAGCTTTTACAAAGAGCGTCCTGACACAAAATGTTAGCCCCCTTCTCTCTCCACAGGCGCTGTCAGATCTGCTGAGATTGTCCAGTATTTTCTGTCTTTGTTTGATATTTTGTCATTGTTTTAATGCAGGAAACACAATTCGGCATTAATTTGTATACAGCAAGGTCGTACAGACATCAATATGATAGTGATGAAACAATATGTTTTTTGGCGTAGTCCTGAATCGTCTGCCACAATTCGGTACGCATGTCTTCTGCACTGGGGTTTGAATCCAAAAATCCCTGGAGTCAAATGCAAGTGTGTTACCCCTGAACCACACCTATTAATTTTACTCTCCTCAATGGATTAGCGTATTCAGGCTAAACACATAGATTTGCAACCATGACTTTTAGTGCATGCAATATTCCCATTTTCTCTGCAGGAAACTCCATAATCTAATAAAATGATATTAAGAGACAACACAAATGATCAAATAATTAAATTAAAGATGGCAGCTTTTGGACTTTTCAGCGCTGATTAAAGAATACATAATTATTTCAAAAAGCTTGGATTTGGGTGAGAAGAGTTTGGTTTAACCTGAAATTCAGAAGGTTTAATTATAAGGTGCATAGCAGAGAAGTCAGCAAAATGCACAGCTCACAAGGAAAGGGAGCCGACAGCTGAACATTCTCATTCAGTGAAAGTCACAGCACAATGGAACTGAAGTCAAACAGATCTGTTGTGAAGTGGTGAAAGAAAGGAAGTGGATAAACGTACAGAAAGAACAACTAAGACAGGAGTTAAAACACATTTTTTTATAAACACCGAAGAAAGCCTTTCGCGATATTTGAATATGTCAATCATTTCTTGATGCTTCTGCATCTGCATTTTACTGGCACTGTCACAAATGTGTATTCAACTCTCTCTGTAGTGTAGAACATTTACTTACTGAGCTAAGTTCCTTCTCTTTACTTGTTCTAGGATGTGAATAATGCTGGCAAAGTGAGAAGGCAATGGTGGGCAGCTCAGATATCAATCATCTTTGGTGGAGATATTTGCATAGTTTCCCCAAGTTGTTGGCAGCACATGCGCTGTGCAGATAACAACCCATGTGGTCATCTCTACTGATATCATGGTAGGAGTGGTGGTGCAAGAACAAATCTATTCTCCTTTACGTTGAAGGTACTGCCACAATGATTTTAAATAGAGGAATACAGAATTTCAGTACAGATTGGCAGTGTATCTCCAAGTCAGGATGGTGTGCAACTTGAAGGCAAAGGTGAGAGTGGTGGTATTCCCATGACTTTGCTACTTTTGTCCTAATCAAGGTTCCGTTTCAGTGCATAATGGCCAGGATTCTCCATTCCCGCCACTATGATTGGGAATCCCGAACGGATGGAGCGAGCGCCGGCCAAAAAATGGGTGAGGTACCGGGCACCAGACCCATTTCTATTCTTCACTCCCCCGCTGCCACCCAGAGCACGCTACCCGCACCGGAGAGAGTATAGAATGACAATGTGAATTTACGTAGCACCTTTAATGCAAAAAAATGTCCCAAGGCACTTCACAGGAGCAAAAGGAGATATTAGGTCAGATGAGTAAAAGCTTGGCTAAAGAGGTAGGTTTTAAAGAGGGGCTGAAAGGTGGAAAGTGAGATTGAGTGTTGTAGAGATGTAGCGAGGTAATTCCAGAGTGTAGGGCCACGACACCTGAAGGCACATCCACCAACAGTGGATTGATTAAAATCAGGGATGCGCATGAGACCAGATGGATATTTTGCAGGATTGTGTGGCTGGAGGGGATGATTGAGATGCTGAGGGTCAAGGTAATGAAGGGATGTGAAGCCAATGTTGAGAATTTTAAATTCTAACATTGTCTGTGTAGGTCACTGAGAAGAGGGACAACAGAAGACTGCAACTTATTGTGACTAAGACATGGGCAACAGAGCTTTGAATGATCTCACATTTATGGAGGATAGAATGTGGGAAACCAGGAATGCATTGGAATGGTCAAGTCTCGATGTGACACCGGCATTATGAAGGTTTCAGCAACAGATGAGCTGAGACAATGGGAGGTCAAATTATCATAGAATTTATAGTGCAGAAGGAGGCCATTCGGCCCATCAGGTCTGCACCGGCCCTTGGCAAGAGCACCCCACTTAAGCCCATGCCTCCACCCTATCCCCATAACCTAGTAACCCCGCATAACCTTTTTTTTGGACACTAAGGGCAATTTATCATGCCCAGTCCACCTAACCGGCACATCTTTGGACAGTGGGAGGAAACCGGAGCACCCAGCGAAAACCCACGCAGACACGGGGAGAATGTGCAGACTCCGCACAGACAGTGACGCAAGCCGGGAATCGAACCTGGGACCTTGGAGTTGTGAAGTAACTGTGCTAACCACTGTGCTACTGTGCTGTTATGGAGTTGTAATTATCTTAGCAAAGACATGATTATCTGGTTGGAAGCTCATTTGTGGGCCAAATATGACATCAAGGTTGCAAGCAGATTAATCCCAGGAAGAGAAAGTCTTGCATTTAAACAGTGGTTTTGCAATGCCAGCTGTCTCAATGAAGCACTTTTGAAGTGTCGTCACTGTTGTAATGTCGGAAACATTGTAGCTAATTTGCACTCAGCAAACTCCTACAAGCATGTGTTAATAACCAGATCATTTTATTTTTGTGTTGTCGACTGAGGGATAGTTATTGGCCAGGACATCTGCCATAGTTTCCCTGCTCTTCTTCAAAGTAATCCCTCGGGATCCTTTACATTCACTTAAGCTGGGGCCTCAGTTTAACATCTCATCCAAAGAAGACGGGCGTGATTCTCCGAAATGGAGACTAAGTGTTCGTGCCGTCGTGAACGCTGTCGCGTTTCACGCCGGCGCGAAACGTGCGTGGGGACTACTGATTCTGTCCCCCACTGGGGGCCAGCACGGCGCTGGAGCGGTTCACGCCGCTCCAGCCTCCCTTCCTGGTGCCAAATGGGCACCGCGCAAACCCGCGCATGCGCGGGGGACCTGTTCAGTGCGCCGGCCCCGACGCAACATGGCGTGGGGGTTCAGGGGCTGGCCGCGCAACAAAGTAGGCCCGGGGTGGGGAGAGGCTGGCCTGCCGATCGGTGGGCCCGATCGCGAGCCAGACCCCATCGGAGCCCCCCCCTCCCCCCACCCACAGGCCGCCCCCCGACCCCTCGCGCAGAGTTCCCGCCAGCAGCGACCAGGGGTGAATGGAGCCGGCGGGATTCTGCTTTTTCCGCGCGGATTTTTCCGGGCCAGAGAATCGGCAGCCCCGCCACGGACAGGGGCCCGCAACTGGCGCCGTGCCAAACACGCCAGCGCAAATGGTGCCGATTCTCCGCACCTCGGAGAATCGCGCGCCGGTGTCGGGGCGGCGTGGTGCTGTTGCGGCGATTCTCCGACCCGGTAGGGGGCTGGGAGAATGGCGCCCGACGCCTCTGCCAGTGTAGTTCTCCCTCAATGCTGCATTAGACTGTCAACCTTGGTTTTTGTGCTCAAGTCCTGCAGTAGGACTTGAACCCGGATCCTTGTGACTCAGAGGCAAATGTGCTACCTATAAAACCTCAGCAGACACAGCTAAGGAGGATGGAACCAGTTTCTAAGGAATAGAATTTTATAGCTGGGACTGAAAATAACTTCAGTCTTCCCAACATTGGGTACTAAAATGTATTCATGTGATGGGTATTAATTAGTTACTCACCCGTGCTCATATGCATATATATATATACACAAGAGAACAGACACTGTGGTTGTTGGATTACAGTTGTGTTATATGTGTATCTTTAAATAAAACTGACTGGCTATCTGAGTTCCAACAATTAGCTTCTGACAACAACCATTGTGTCAGATATGACACTGTCACTGTAAAATGTTCTCCTGCAATTATTTTTCCTCAGACTCTTCAATGTCACACTCGACCAAATGCTGTTTTGATGTTGAAGATAGATACAACCACCTGCCCCCTAGCATTCAGATACCTTGATTAAAGTTTTTACAAGGCCTAATTCTGGCCAAACCAGAGTTGAGTATCGATGGTAAGTTATTTGTGAGCAGATTACGGGTATTGCTCGATGGCATCATTGAAGAATCTTTCCTTCACCTCACTGATGTTTGGGAGGATCAGGCAGTAACTAGCAGGTACATATCTGCGTGTTTTTCTCAGGGGAGGACATGCTCAGACAACTTTTCAAATTGTCGAGAAAATGCCACTGTGCCACTGTCATTGCTGGATTTGAAATAGATTGGTTAAGGGAGAGATTGGCCCGCTTTGAAGCTGGTGCCACGGGTCATATAGGTGTCCCCCCAGGACATATCCCTGGGTGCCCTCTGGCCCCAGACAACCCATCAGCTGTAAGGGTGCACTCCAGTGCAACCACTGCCATCGTTTTGGCTGGGATAAGCGTGTGTGGGGTGTGTAACGTGTATGTGCGGCTGCAGCAAGAGATTGTTTAAGGTTGAAAGGCCGCATTGTACCCAATGCACTAAAGCTGCTTCTTAATGTCATCCAGAGTGAGCCAAATTGGTTGGATGCTGCCAATTTTGATGTTGGGATTGATGTCGATCCATTTGGTAATTTTGGCTGAAGACGTTTGCAGACACTTCAGCCTGTCTCTTGCATTCACATCTTGAGCACCACTATGATTGAGAATATCAGTGATCATCTTACTCCTATTAATTGCCTCATTACCCGCTCTGACTTTTGGCTGGATGTGGTGCAGTTACAGAGCTTTGTTATTTTTCAGGAGCAGTTGGAATGTATTGATATCAGCCAATTTCATGATTCAGTCTTTCCATCCGCTGTCTCAAAAACAGAAGTCCTCGGCCACATTGCACGCAATCACATTTCATGTATTTACTGCCTCATATCATCATACTGATCCAGATATTTGTGGAAGATAAACCAGTAACATGTTCAAACCAGGATGGTGCAATACGATAACACGTTAATCTGGATATTGCAGATGAAGCTACACTGGGAAAGCATTTAATACAGACAAATATGCTGGTGGGATGAAACAATTGGCCACTGCATTTTCAGTCAACAGAAGACAATAAATCACTGAGTTTCCTGCTTCTAGTCAGTATGTACATTTCTGGTCAAAAATGACTGCATGGAGATTCTGGCCCAGATTTTCCGATTCTGAGGCTAAGTGTGGAAGAACAGTGGCGCTTTACGTGGAAAAAAATCAGCGCTGCCCACTCACCGATGATGCGCCTGCGTAAAACAGGCACCGCCCCCGATTCCGTCGTAAAAAAGGATTCTCTGCCCGATCGCCAATTACAAAATAGGCGTCACGAAACGGAGAATCCCGCCCATTTGTCTGAGGAACAGATCAGTCTCATCCCTGATTGTTTCTATCCTGCAAATATTCTGTTGGTTGACACACAAAGAGTGGTAACTCAAGAGATTGGACCTTTGTACCCATAGAAGACAATCCCAATTGTAATTCACCGTCTGGAGGAGAAACAAAGTGGGAGCTTGCAGAAGAAAAACATTTTGCTCAGATGTGCTACTTTATCAAAACCAGAAAAGGTCAAGAAACCATGGAGCTTTAGGGTGACAACATAGTTAAACTGCACCAACACCTGGATTTGCAAAATCAGCTGCTTTCTAATGGGAAGGGTTAAGTTTGAAGTGTGCATATGTGCATGCGTGTGTGTGTGGGCCAAAATGGGTTGAAAACTGTCCAGATCTCCATAGCATGAATTAAAATCTTCCAGGTTAAGTTAAAGCATTCAAAGGTCAACAATGACTCGGAATGGACATCACTCTTGCAATAAGTAGTAAAGACCATGGGCGGGATTCTCCTGCAACTGGCCGCGAAGTACTCCGGCGTTGGGCCGACCGGAAGGAGCGGAATCCTCTGTACTTCCAGGGGCTAGGCCGGCGCCGGAGCAGTTGGCACTGCGCCAACCGGCACCGAAGGGCCGGCGCGAGTTGGCGCACGCGCAGAACCGGCGGCATGATTCTGCGCATGCGCAGACCGGCCGGCGTGCTCCTGCACATGCGTGGGGGGGTTCTTCTCCGCGCCGGCCATGGTGGAGCCCTACAGAGACTGGCGCGGGAGGAAAGAGTGCCTCCACAGCACAGGCCCGCCCGCAGATCGGTGGGCCCCGATTGAGGGCCAGGCCACCGTGGGGGACCCCCCAGGCTGGAATGCCCTGCGCCCCCCCGAGGACTCACCTTGCCGGTCGACAAGCCAGGTCCCGCCGTGATAGACCATGTCCATTTCACACTGGCCGGACTGGCCAGAAAACGGCGGCCACTCGGCCCATCGGGGCCCGGAGAATTGCCGGGGGGGCCGCTGCCAACGGCCCCCGACCGGCGTGCCGTAAACTCCGCCCCTGCCAAAAAACCGGCGCCGGAGAATACGGCAGCCAGCGTCGGAGCGGAGGGGTGGGATTCACACCGCCCCCCCCCCCCCCCGGGGATTCTCCCACACGGCGGGGGGATTGGAGAATCCTGCCCCATGAGTCCGATCAATGTTGGCAGTTAAAATTGCGGTGAGTCTGTTTGTTGTCCGTCCCGTCGAAACTGGCGTCAATGCGTTTCACTCCGCACGTACAGTAGGCACTGTTTGCGTATCATTACTGGGCCCGATCCAGTACTTTCCAGGGCATCTGTGATTCTCTGTTTCCCATGGGCCGAGTTCCCGACGGCGCGGTTCACTTGTGCTTTGAAAAATCGTGAAACCAGCATGGAGGCTGCTGAGGGAGAGAGAAGGGGTACGGTAAGTGTCCAACATCGCCATAGTTTGCTGACAGTTGCGCTGCTGGCCAGGGAGTTTATGCCAGGGCGGGGGGGTGTAGTAGGCGATGGCCAGGAGGTGGGCTGTGGGGTCAGGGTGGACAGACATGCAGCACCATTGCCACAGCCAGCAAGGCAGCCATACAGCTGCGCATGCTGTTAATGGCCCACTTTGAAGCTGGTGCCACGGGTCATGTAGGTGTCCTCCCAGGACACCCCCCTGGGTGCCCACTGGCCCCAGGCGACCCATCGGCTGTATGGGCGCACTCTAGCACAACCAGTGCCATCTTTTTGGCTGGGATAAGTGTGTGTAGGGAGTGTAATGTGTGTGTGCGGCTGCAGCTTGTCAGCCTCCCGAGTGTCGATCACGGACCTGGCGGATCTCGTACCATTTTTCAGTGGAATCGGGTGTGTTCCGCGTTTCTGGGGAAACGGAGAATCAAGATATTTCTCCCGATCTTTAGCTCTGAAGACGTCACAGGGACACCAAACATCAAGGGCAGGATTCTCTGGCCGCGTCCGCCCGGCGACCAGAGAATGCCGCCCAAGGTCAATGGAGATCTCCATTCTACGTGGCTCGCCCGTAGCGTTCTTGCGGCAGGCGGGGCGGGAGGGAGGATCCAGCCCCAACTCTGTTTCCCTCTCCACAGAAGCTGCTGGGCCTACTGAAATAACCAGCATTTTCTGATTTCCTTTCTCCATTTTAACGACCCACTCACGTCATTTCTGGGGGAGGGGGAAGTGAGGAGGATCAAGAGCTAAATTACAACTTCCATTTCAGCCGGAGAGAAAAGTGCAGTGTCTCCATTTTAATACGGTGAAGCCTTTAGGACAGGATCAGGGTTTAAGAATAGAATCTTACAGGTGCAAGTAAGTCGCACTCTTTCAAAGTGTGTCACACAAAAACAGAATGAGTAATGGTTAAATCACAAAGTAACTAAATATTCTGGGTGTTTGTATTTGTGTGCGATTAAGGTGTGGTAACCACACAGATGTCATGGTGGGGCGACAAATGGCTTACTGTTTCAAATGCAAAATAAAGTGGAGTGACTTATCATTGTTTCACCGAAGCCATCCCAAAGCTTTCATCCTTTGATTAAGGGATACTCTGGAGGGAGCCAGAGCCTTGTGGTTCAGTTAAAGGGGGATTGATTAAATCAGATGGCAAGGCACAGGAAAATAATAACAATTCCCCTCTCTTTCCTCCTCTTTTCATTATGTAGTGCGTTCCCCACTTGAGCAGTTGAGGCATGGGGTTGGGTGGGGGAAGGGAATAATGTGCCCCAGACCTCTGTCAATGTGCTGTGTAAACAAGCTCAAATGAAAAGCTGCAGAGTCTGAAGGCACAGCTCATTCCCTCCCGCCCTTTCTGGGGGGCGGGGAATCATTTTGAACCTGCGCTGACTCACCTTCTGGACAATCCTCTTTAAGATTGCAACTTGCCGGGTTGAGAAAGTGAGGCACGATCAATCGGACAAAAGACGATAGTTGAATCCAACTGAGGCTTTATTGCTCTAAGATGTGTGGCCTCCCACAGCAGCTGGCGAAATGGCTGCTGGCTGGAGGACACGCATAATTATACCCCGCCTCCTGGGCAGAGCCAACAGGCAGGGACTACCGGCGAACCTGTAGTACAGGTCCTACCGTACATCACCTAATACAGGTGCAACAGTGGTTTACCACATTCACCCCGTTAAAAATTGAGTCCGGCGGGGGTGGTGGATAACTATACACAATAATGAGTTAATATTTACAAGATTTGAGCAAACAAATGTCCTTTGATGTCCGGTGGACCGGTCAGAGGTTTAGCTGATCCGGGGCCTTGATGTTCCTCTGGGAGCGACGCAGTGGTGTCGGCGATGTTGGTGCTGACCTGGTCGAAGGTGACTCCGGGAGCGTGCCAAAATCCTCTTCATCGTCGGGAGTGGGCAGGGGGAGGACAGATGGTCCTGGGGGGGGTGCTGTTGGGAGCAACGGGAGAGGGGAGGGTGGCACCGGGGGTGGAGGGTGTGTGGGGGTGGAACCTGCTGGTGCCAGGTCCCTGAGGGAGACAATATCCTGGCGGCGTCGGGGAACGCCACGTAGGCGTACTGGCGGTTTGCGTGGAGCAAGTGCACCCTCTCCACTAATGGGTCCGCCTTGTGGAGTTGGACGTGCTTACGGAGAAGCCGGTTCCCGGAGCTGCGAGCCAAGTCGGGAGCGACACCCCGGATGTGGACTTTCTGGGGAAGGCAAAAAGACGTTCATGGCGTGTATTGTTCGTGGCAGTGCAGAGTAATGAGCGAATGGAGTGGAGTGCATCAGGAAGGACCTCCTGCCAGCGGGAGGCCGGGAGGTTTCTGGACCGTGGGGCCAGCTGGACAGCCCTCCATACCATACCATTCTCCCTTTCTACCTGTCCGTTTCCCCGGGGGTTATAGCTTGTCGTTTTGCTGGAGGCAATACCCCTGCTGAGCAGGAACTGACGCAGCTCATCACTCATGAATGAGGATCCCCTGTCACTGTGGATGTAGGCGGGGAAACCGAACAGAGTGAAGATTGTGTTGAGGGCTTTAATGACGGTGGCAGACGTCATGTCGGGGCAAGTGATGGCAAAGGGGAATCTGGAGTATTCGTCGATCACACTGAGAAAATATGTGTGACGGTCGGTGGAGGGGAGGGGGCTTTGAAGTCCACGCTGAGGCGTTCAAAGGGGCGAGAGGCCTTCACCAGGCGCGCGCGGTCCGGCCGGTAGAAGTGCAGCTTGCACTCCGCACAGATCTGGCAGTCCCTGGCGATTGTCCTTACTTCCTCGATGGAGTAGGGCAGATTTTGTGCCTTAATGAAGTGGTACAACCGTGTGACTCCTGGGTGACAAAGGCTGTCGTGCAGGGCCTGGAGTCTGTCTACCTGTGCGCTGGCACATGTACCTCGTGATAGGGCGCCTGGAAGTTTGTTGAGTTTGCCAGGACGATACTTAATCTCGTAGTTATAGGTGGAGAGCTCGATTCTCCACCACAAGGTTTTATCATTTTTTATCTTGCCCCGCTGTGTGTTGTTGAACATGAAGGCTACCGACCGTTGGTCAGTGAGGAAATGAAAATCGCTTATTGTCACAAGTAGGCTTCAAATGAAGTTACTGTGTTCATGCTGAACACGCCCCTAGTCGCCACATTCCGGCGCCTATTCGGGGAGGCTGGTACGGGAATTGAACCGTGCTGCTGGCCTGCCGTGGGCTGCTTTCAAAGCCAGCGATTTAGCCCAGTGTGCTAAACAGCCCCTATAATAATCTTTTATTGTCACAAGTAGGCTTGCATCAACACTGCAATGAAGTTACTGTGAAAAGCCCCCAGTCACCACATTCCGGCTCCTGTTCGGGTACACAGAGGGAGAATTCAGAATTCTCAGCTGGTACGGGAATTGAACCCGTGCTGCTGGTCTTGTTTTGCATCACAAACCAGCTGTCTAGCCCAGTGAGCTAAAGGCAGACAAGGAGTGAATCTCCTACCGCACATCTTCAATGAAAGCTTGGGCCTCCTTCTCGATGGATGAGTGCCGAATCTCTGAGGCATGAAGGGTGCGGGAAAAGAATGCCACGGGGCCTGCCTGCCTGATTGAGGGCAGCGGCAAGGGCGACGTCTGATGCATTGCTTTCTACTTGGAAGCGCAGTGTCTAATCTACAGCATGCATTTTGGCCTTAGCAATATCAGCTCTGATCAGGGTGAAGGCCTGTTGGGCCTCGGCCGTCGGGGAAACTGTGTGGACTGTATGAGTGAGCAGGCCTTGTCCGCATAGTTTGGGACCCACTGTGCGTAGCACGAAAAGAATCCCAGGCAGCGTTTGAGGGCTTGGGGCAGTGGGGGAGGGGAACTCCATGAGGGGGCGCATGCGGTCGGGATCGGGCCCCAGAACTCCGTTCTGGACCACATAGCCGAGGATGGCTAAGCGGTTCATGCTGAACACGCACTTCTCCTTGTTGTAAGTGAGGTTTAGGAGAGTAGCGGTGTGGAGAAATTTAGCAAGGTTGGCGTCGTGGTCCTGCTGATCATGGCCACAGATGGTGACGTTGTCTAGGTACGGAAAGGTGGCCCGCAACCCGTACCAGTCGACCATTCGGTCCATCTCCCTTTGGAAGACCGACACCCCGTTTGTGACACCGAAGGGGACCCTAAGGAAGTGGTATAGGCTGCCGTCTGCCTCAAAGGCGGTGTATGGACGGTCCGATTTACAGATGGGGAGCTGGTGGTAGGCGGATTTCAGGTACTGCGCAATCTGGTTAATCATGTCAGATATGCGTGGGAGGGGGTACGTGTCGAGCTGCGAGTACCGGTTGATGGTCTGGCTGTAGTCCATGACCATTCAGTGTTTCTCCCCAGTTTTAACTACTACCACCTGAGCTCTCCAGGGGTTGGGGCTGTTGCTGGTCTCGATGATGGCTTCCCGAAGCAGCCACTGGACTTCGGACCCGATGAAGGTCTTGTCCTGGGTGCTGTACCGTCTGCTCCTGGTGGCGACGGGGGTTTGCAATCTGGAGTTAGATTGGCAAAGAGGGAAGGTGGGTCGATCTTTGGGGTCGCGAGGCCGCACACAGTAAGGGATGGTAAGGGCCCGCCGGCTTTCAGAGTTAGGCTCTGGAGGTTGTACTGGAAGTCCAGGCTGAGGATTAGTGCAGCGCAGAGGTTAGGAAGTCGCTGAATTCTACGCCCTGGACCGTGAGCGTGACCGTACAGTACCCCCCGGATCGCTACGCAATGGGATCCGCAGGCCAGGGAGATTTTTTGGTTGGCGGGTGTATCGTGAGGGAGCAGCGCCTTACCGTATCCGGGTGTATGAAGCTTTCGGTGCTCCCGGAGTCCAGCAGGCAGGAGGTTGCATGTCCGTCGACTTTCACGCTGGTGGATGCGTTGGTCAGGTTATGCGGACGAGACTGGTCGATTGACATGGAGGCGAGTCTTGGTTGGTCGTCGGGTATTGGGGCGGCTGGTGAGCCCGGGTCCTGGAACGCTGGTGGTGCCCATGTGCTGAAGGGTGGCCAAGATGGCGGCGCCCGATGATCTTGAGGGTTACAAAATGGCGGCGCCCATGGAACGCACGTTGCGGGGGTGGAACAAGATGGCGGCGTCCATGAAATGCACGTGTTGCGCGGAGGGGAAGATGGCGGCACCCACTGGCCACACGTGATATGAGGGGCGGGGATGGCGACGCCCACTGTCCGTGAACAAGGGGGGTGGGAGCGCTAGTGGCTGCTGAGCGGGCCTGGCACACCACGGCAAAGTGGACCTTCTTCCCGCAGGCTTTACAGAGGGCAGCGCTGGCTGGGCAGCGTTGGCGCGGGTGCTTCTTTTGGCCGCAAACATAGCATCGGGGGCCCCCGGGGTTCGCTGGCTGGTGTGCAGCGCAGGCGTATTGGGTGGGCAGCGCCCCCGCTGGAGCGGCTGTCTGTGGGGTCCACGAAGCGTAGGAGGGGTGGGCCGCGTGGCTGGGGGTGTAGGACTGGACATTGCGCAGGGCGACCGTCATGGATAGCGCTAGTGTTCAAGTCTCTGCGAGGTCGCGCGCGATGTCCCATCTAGGAACCGTTGGCGTATGAGATCTGACCTAATTCCAGTCACAAAAGCGTCCTGCATTAGGAGGTCTGAGTGTTCCGTGGCCGTAACGGCCTGACAGTCACAGTCCCGAACTAGTGGGATTAGGGCCCGCCAGAAGTCTTCTATGGACTCACCAGGGAGTTGAGAGCAAGTGGCGAGTGCGTGCCTGGCGACGAGCGTGTTCATTTTCTGCGCATAGTTGTCCTTGAGTAGAGTCATGGCTTTGGCGTAGTTCGGCACGTCCTGGATTAACGGAAAGACTTTGGAGCTCAACCTGGAATTTAAAATCTGAATCTTCTGAGCCTCCGGAACAGGGGTCGGCGCCACGTTGATATACGCTTCGAAGCAAGCTAGCCAGTGCTGGAAGTCCTTTCTGGCATCTCTTGAGTGCGGATCCAGCTGCAGGCGATCCGGTTTGATACGGAGGTCCATCCTTAAAAACTGATAGCAGTAAATTGAGGCACGATCAATCGGACAAAAGACGATAGTTGAATCCAACTGAGGCTTTATTGCTATCAGATATGTAGCCTCTCACAGCAGCTGGCGAAATGGCTGCTGGCTGGAGGACACGCATATTTATACCCTGCCTCCTGGGCAGAGCCAGCAGGCAGGGACTACCGGCGAACCTGTAGTCCAGGTCCTACCGTACATCACCTAATACAGGTGCAACAGTGGTTTACCACAGGGGTGGAGCGCACAAGGGCACCAACATGATACAATTAGTGTAGTACAGTAGAATGGTCCATAGGTGGAGCCCACATGGGCAACAGCGTCGTACAATGTAACACAGTGGTGAATGATTACCATAATATGTTCACCACATCCAGAATGACAACCATTCAACTGCAGACTTCGCCTCCCTTCACAGGAAGAGGACAAATTGACTTTTTCTTTTACCGCACACGTAGACAAACGTGTGCAGAAATACAGGCAGCACAACAAGCTCGCTTCTGATCACTAAAATTGGAAAATGAGCACCGAACGTTTGACAGAACGGGAAAGCGATGTTATTCGCACAATGGCGCACTGACTGATCTATGTCCCATAAAGCTCAAAATAATTTATTATCTAATCTGCCAGAGTTCTACCGTGTGATACAGAATGTATTACGAGTCAATGTATTATTAAACCCATCAATATAAAACTGGATGAGTTCTGCTGTGCATGGCTGAAAAAGATGCTAATTAGCGTTAATTGTACAAGAACCGCTCATTGAAGGACCTGCTGCTCAAGTCAGCAAAGTGATTGTTTGCCAAATTTCAGACCCAAACTGTCAGGCCTCCCTTCAGCTGCCAGCGTTAAAAAACAAGCTGAAAAACAGCTTTTCTCCGACCAGGTAAAAGCAATTGCAAATTACTCTTGAACAAAAATCTAAAGGGGAGCGCTTTACACCATAAGTATACTGACACCACCGCTGCCTTCCTCCGAGGATCCTTGTTCATCACAATGGGGGATGGTTTCTGGGGCCTCAATTTAGCACAGCGCCTTTCATTGCACTGGAGGTGTGCGTTTGTGCCAGGACACAGCCTTGCCCATACAGATCAGGAGAACGTCACTGACCTGACGTCAGAGCCACTCCACCACAGGAAGGAGGGGTAATCGCTCAAACTGCTCACAAACATCTGCTTATAAACAAATAATCATGACATCAATACGCACAAAGCCTGCGACCTGTCCTCCTGCCCATCGATCCAGCAAATGATGCTGCCAAAACAGGTCACTCTGAAAGAGAGGGGAGGGGAGAGTGGAAAGACTGGCAGACCAGTAAATCCTGCCACGTCTGGACGGCCTCTGCTTGATCAATTCACAGTGGGTCGTGGTCTCCTTTGTTATCATGGTAAAATAATACTTTGATAATTTATGTGCACCACTTGAAATAAAAGATCTTCCTCCAATATTTATCGTTCCACCACCAATAACAGTAATGTCACGAGAAGGGATGTGCAGGTCATGTGAAATTGCTCCTTCAGTGTCCAAAGATGTGCAGGTTAGAAGGTGTTACAGGGATGGGGCGGGGTCTGGGTCTGGATGGGGTTACAGGGATAGATTGGGGTGTGGGCCTGGGTGGGGTTCCGGGGGTGGGGGGTACGGTGGGGGGGGGGGTTACAGTGTGGGGTGAGGTGGGAGGCTGACAGGGGAGGTGGGGGTATTGTGGAAGGGTGGGGGGTTAACAGTGAAATGGTGGTGGGGGGGGGGCTTACAGGGGGTTGGGGGTAAGGTGGGAGGGGTGGGCGGGTTACAGTGAAACGGTGGGATTACAAGATAGGGTGGGGGCGGGGACAGGTTGGCGGGTGGGGCTACGGTGATTACGTGGGGATGGCGGAAAGGGCAAGGGGTGGGGTTACAGGGCTAGGGTGGGTGTGGACCTATAATAATAATAATGATCTTTATTATTGCCACAGGTAGGCTTACATTAACACTGCAATTAAGTTACTTTGAAAATCCCCCACCACATTCCGGTGCCTATTCGGGTACACAGAGGGAGAATTCAGAATGTCCAAATTACCTAACAAGCACATCTTTCAGGACTTGTGGGAGGAAACTGGAGCACCCAGAGGAAACCCACGCAGACACGGGGAGAACGTGCAGCCTCTGCATAGACAGTGACCCAAGCCAGGAGTAGAACCTGGGGCCCTGGCGCTGTGAAGCAACTGTGCTAACCACTGTTCTATCGTTCTGCTCATAGGTGGGGTTACAGGCATAGGGTGGGGTCGGTGGGCCTTGGTAGAGTTAGTAATAATAATAATAATCTTTTATTGTCACAAGTATGAAGTTACTGTGAAAATCCCCTAGTCGCCAGATTCCGGCGCCTGTTCGGGTAAGCTGGTACGGGAATTGAACCTGCGCTGCTGGCCTCGTTCTGCATTACAAACCAGCTGTCTAGCCCACTGAGCTAAACCAGCCCTAATGGCTAGGGATAGGGTGGGGGTGGGTGGGAGGTGGGTATACAGAGATGGTGGGGGTGATCCCAGGTGTGATTACAGGGAGTGCGCTTTCGGTGGGCTGGTGCAGACGTGATTGGCCGAATGGCCTCCTTCTGCACTGCAGTGTTTCTATGGACTCTTGTCTCCCCTACAGTAATGGTTTAATCTCAGAAAGTTCAGAAGGTGCTGAAAATAACTCCACCTATGAGTAGAACGACAGCACAGTGGTTAGCACGGTTGCGTCACAGCTCCAGGACCCCAGGTTCAATTCCTGGCTTGGGTCACTGTCTGTGCGGAGGCTGCACGTTCTCCCCGTGTCTGCGCGGGTTTCCTCCGGGTGCTCCAGTTTCCTCCCACAAGTCCCGAAAGATCCAGCAGAGGGCAGTAGAGCGGAGCTGCAGATTGGCTGTTGTGGGGAAAATTTGCACCAGTGCATTGCGGTTACTGCATCCAGAAAGTGTACCTGAGCAAGACACCCTAGGTGTTCAAGTGAAGGCAAGCATCCAGCAGAGAGCAGTAGAGTGGAGCTGCTGATTGGCTGTTGCGGGGAAAGGGACACCATGTACAAACCCCTGGAGAAGGGAGGGCGGAACGTACCCAACGCCTCCCTCATCCTGTTGGCCACCTTTGTGTCCAGCTGCATCAAGCTGTGCGTGGACCCCCAGTATGCAAACACCAAGTGTCACTACATACTGAGGTTCTACCTGTCCCCGGGGTTATGAAGGATGGGCCTGGCCTCATTGCCGCGGCACGCTCCAAGTAGATGGACCGTACCATACCACCTGTCCTACGTGGAAAAGTTTTTGAAGAAAAACACCTTTGACCACAAGGCAATGAAGCAGTGATCAGCAAGTAATGTCCTCGAGGCCCTCAGGGAAAAGGAGACCCTGGAGGACGTTGGATGGCTCCCTGACCAGACTCCCAGAGTCATCTGGCAGAACGCCTCATCAGCAGAACTTTCAAACAAGCACCAAGACCTAGCTTGGCTGGTGGTGAGAAGGGCCCTCCCTGTCAGATTCTTCATGCACACCCGAAGGCTCTGCGCCAAGGCACGCTGCCCTTGGAGTGGCTGTGGGGGAAATGAGACGGTCACACACCTCCTTGTGGAATGTGCCTTTGCAAAGAAGGTCTGGAGAGAGATGCAGTGGTATTTGTCAAGGTTTATCCCGAACAGATCTGTGACACAGGACTCTGTGCTCTACGGACTGTTTCCAGGGGGACACACCGAGACAAATATCAACTGCTGCTGGAAGGTCATCAACTCGGTGAAAGACGCTCTTTGGTCTGCCCGAAACTTGCTGATCTTCCAGTGCAAAGAATTGTCCTCGACTGAGTGTTGCAGACTGGCACATTCCAAGGTCCAGGACTACGTGCTGAGGGACGCACTCAAGCCTGGGGCAAATGCCGCCAAGGTGCAATGGGGAAAGACCACTGTGTAAGGTCTTTCCAGCAACTGTACACCGAGGGGCGGGTAACAGTGTAAACCCCCCTCGGTCTGGGCCACCAACACTCCAATGTATAAAACAAACATGACAATGTAAATATTTAAGAAGGAATTGTAATGTAAAGAGTGATATGTGTATAATATTATCAAAATTGAATCGAATGGAAGAAAGTCAAGGCAATGTGTAACTCTGAGGGAAATGTACAGTCAAGACAATTCGAAATGCTCTGTAATGCATATGATAAATTTTATGAATAAAGTATATTTTTTGAATTAAAACAAAAAAGTTGCGGGGAAAATGTGCATCAGTGCATTGCGGTCACCGTATCTTGAAGGTGGTTTGTGGAGGAGCTGTTGTCAAGTGACAGTTAAACCCGAAACACTTCTTCAGTGTTTCCCTCCCTATCTCCTCCTCTAACCGAAAAAAAAAAGACAATCACTCTAAGGATCCCAGCCGAGTAAAGATCAAGAGGGAGACTCGAGGGCAGGTAGAAGTAAAAAGAAGTTGAACCGTGACGTCACAGCCTGCAGGTAAGTGATTGGCTGGTGACTGGTAAGTAGTTTTCTTTTCCCTGAGGTGTTATTGTGCGGGGCGCAGTGGTTGCTGAATGAGTGCTTGCTGAGAAGGGGAGTAATTTTTTTAAAAAACTTACTGTTGGGAGTTTCCAGCTGAATCCAGTCGGAGTGAGGACAGAGTGACTGCTGAGTAAGTAGTAAAGATTTAAATTGTTTGCGCAGGCCCAGAACAGCTGATTGCTGTTCTCGTCTAGGGTGCAGTGGTTGCTGGTTAAGTGTTTTATTTTTACCTGTATTTAAGTTGGGCAGTTTCTAAACCCTAGACACTATACTTGTAGTGTCCCCCACCCTTCCACCTCCTTTAAACTAAGGGGTAGAGTGAATAACAGGTAAGCTCTTTCTTTCTTTTTTTATCTTGAAGGGATGGCAGGGAAGGCAGTGCAATGTTCCTCCTGCTGAATGTTTGAGGTGAGGGACGCTGTTAGTGTCCCTGCTGATTTCACCTGTGGGAAGTGCACCCATCTCCAGCTCCTCAGAAACCGTGTTAGGGGGCTGGAGCTGGATGAACTTCGGATCATTCGGGAGGCAGAGATGGTCATAGATAGTAGCTTCAGGGATGTAGTTCCTCTGAAGAATCAAGGTAGATGGGTGACGGTGAGAGGGGCTGGGAGGAAGCAGTCAGTGCAGGGATCCTCTGTGGTTGTTCCCCTCAGTAACAAGTATACCGTTTTGGATACTGTTGAGGGGGACGACCTACCAGGGGTAAGTCATGGTGAACAGATCTCCAGCACTGAGTCCGTCCCTGTGGCTCAGAAGGGAAGGAGGGGGAGCAGGAGAGCAATAGTTATTGGGGACTCGATAGTTAGAGGGACAGATAGATGGTTCTGTGGCAGCGAAAGAGACTCACGGATGGTATGTTGCCTCCCGGGTGCCAGGGTCCGTGTGGTCTCGGACCGTGTTTTCAGAATCCTTAAAGGGGAGGGGGTGCAGTCACACGTCGTGGTACACATTGGTACCAACGACATAGGTAAGAGAAGGGACGGGGATTTAAAACAGGAATTTAGGGAGCTAGGGTGGAAGCTGAGAGGCAGGAAAAACCATGTTGTCATCTCTGGTTTGTTGCCAGTGCCACGTGCTAGTGAGGTGAGGAACAGGGAGAGAGTGCAGATAAACACGTGGCTGCAGGGATGGTGTACGAGGGAGGGTTTCAGATACATGGATAATTGGAGCACATTCTGGGGAAGGTGGGACCTGTACAGACAGGACGGTTTGCACCTGAACCAGAGGGGCACCAATATCCTGGGAGGGAAATCTGCTACGGTTCTTCGGGGGGGTTTAAACTAATTTGTCAGGGGGCTGGGAAAACATACTGTGTTCCAGAAGCCAGTGTCGAGAGTATTGACGTACTGAGGAGGGTATCAAGGTCACAGGAGTGTACCGGCAGACAGAAATGTGGGTTGAAGTGGGTCTACTTCAATGCAAGGAGCATCCGGAATAAGGTAGGTGAACTTGGAGCGTGGATTGGTACTTGGGACTACGATGTTGTGGCCATTACGGAGACATGGTTAGAACAGGGGCAGGAATGGTTGTTGGAAGTTCCGGGGTATAGATGTTTCAGTAAGAGTAGGGAAGGTGGTAAAAGAGGTGGAGGAGTAGCATTGTTAATCAAGGTTAGTTTAACGGCTGCAGAAAGGCAATTTGAAGGGGATCTGCCTACTGAGGTAATATGGGCCGAAGTTAGAAATAGGAAAGGAGCGGTCAAATTGTTAGAAGTTTTCTATAGGCCCCCAAATAGTAATAGAGATGTGGAGGAAGAAATTGCAAAACAGATTATGGATAGGTGTGGAGGTCTCAGGGTAGTTGTCATGGGTGACTTTAACTTTCCAAATATTGATTGGAACCTCTATAGGTCGAACAGTTCGGATGGGGCAGTTTTTGTACAGTGTGTGCAGGAGGGTTTCCTGACACAATATGTGGATAGGCTGACAAGAGGGGGGGCCACATTGGATTTGGTACTGGGTAATGAACCGGGCCAAGTGTTAGATTTGTTTGTGGGAGAGCACTTTGGAGATAGTGACCACAATTCAGTGTCTTTCACTATTGCAATGGAGAGGGAGAGGGCCATATGGCAGGGCAAGGTTTATAATTGGGGGAGGGGTAATTATGATGCGATTAGGCAAGAATTAGGGAGCATAAGATGGGAACAGAAACTGTCAGGGAAAGGCACAAATGAAAAGTGGAGCTTGTTCAAGGAACAAATACTCCGTGTCCTTGATAAGCATGTCCCTGTCAGGCAGGGAGGAAATGGCCGTGTGAGGGAACCATGGTTCACAAAAGAGGTTGAATGTCTTGTCAAGAAGAAAAAGGAAGCGTATGTAAGGATGAGAAACCAAGGTTCAGTAGGGTGGATTGAGGGCTACAAGGCAGCAAAGGAAGAGCTGAAAAAAGGACTTAGGAGAGCTAGGAGGGGGCATGAGAAGTCCTTGGCGGGTTGGATCAAGGAAAACCCCAAGGCTTTTTACTCTTATGTGAGAAATAAAAGAATGACCAGTGTGAGAGTAGGGCCAGTCAAGGACAGTAGTGGGAACTTGTGCATGGAGTCAGAAGAAATAGGAGAGGCGTTGAATGAATACTTTTCTTCAGTGTTCACAAAGGAGAGGGGCCATGTTTTTGAGGATGACAGTGTGATTCAGGCGGGTAGGCTTGAGGAAGTAGATGTTCTGAGGAAGGATGTATTCGCAATTTTGAAAAACCTGAGGGTCGACAAGTCCTCTGGGCCAGATGGAATAAAGCCAAGGATTCTCTGGGAGGCAAGGGATGAGATTGCAGAGCCTTTGGCTTTGATCTTTGGGTCCTCGCTGTCCACGGGGATAGTGCCAGAGGACTGGAGAGTGGCGAATGTTGGTCCTCTGTTCAAGAAAGAGAATAGGCCAGTTAGTCTTACTTCGGTGGTCGGGAAGATAATGGAAAAAGGTCCCGAAGGATAGGATTTATGATCATTTGGAAAGATGCAGCTTAATCCGGGATAGTCAACACGGATTTGTGAAGGGTAGGTCTTGCCTCACAAATTTGATTGAATTCTTTGAGGAGGTAACTAAGTGTGTAGATGAAGGTAGAGCAGTTGATGTTGTATACATGGATTTTAGTAAGGCATTTGATCAGGTTCCCCATGGTCGGCTCATGAAGAAAGTAAGGAGGTGTGGGGTAGAGGGAAATTTGGCCAATTGGATAAGTAACTGGCTATCACATAGAAGACAGAGGGTGGTGGTGGAATCAAAATGTTCATACTGGAGACCAGTTGCCAGTGGTGTACCACAGGGATCAGTGCTGGGTCCTCTGCTATTTGTGATTTTATCAATGACTTGGAGGAGGGGGCTGAAGGGTGGGTCAGTAAATTTGCTGATGACACGAAGATTGGTGGAGTAGCGGATGAGGTGGAGGACTGTTGTAGGCTGCAAAGAGACATTGATAGGATGCAGAGCTGGGCAGAAAAATGGCAGATGGAGTCTAACCCTGATAAGTACGAGGTGATTCATTTTGGTGGAAAAAAATTTGAATGCGGATTACAGGGTCAACGGCAGGGTTCTGAGGAATGTGGAGGAACAGAGAGATCTTGGGGTTCATGTCCACAGATCTCTGAAGGTTGCCACTCAAGTGAAGAAGGCTTATAGTGTGTTAGCGTTTATTAATGGGGGCTTGAGTTTAAGAGCTGTGGGGTTATGCTGCAACTATACATGGCCCTGGTGAGACCACATTTGGAGTATTGTGTGCTGTTCTGGTCACCTCATTATAGGAAGGATGTGGAAGCATTGGAAAGGGTGCAAAGGAGATTTACCAGGATGCTGCCTGGTTTGCAGGATAGGTCTTATGAGGAAAGGTTGAGGGAGCTAGGGCTTTTCTCTTTGGAGCGGAGGAGGATGAGAGGCGACTTAATAGAAGTTTATAAGATAATGAGGGGGATAGATAGAGTGGACGTTCAGAGACTATTTCCTTGGGTGGATGTAGCTGTTGCAAGGGGGCATAACTATAAGATTCAGGGAGGGAGATATAGGAGTGATGTCTGAGGTAGGTTCTTTACTCAGAGAGTGGTTAGGCTGTGGAATGGGCTGCCTGCTGTGATAGTGGAGTCAGACACTTTAGGAACTTTCAAGCGGTTATTGGATAGGCACATGGAGCACACCAGAATGACAGGGAGTGGGATAGCTTGATCTTGGTTTCGGACAATGCTCGGCACAACATCGAGGGCCGAAGGGCCTGTTCTGTGCTGTACTGTTCTATGTTCTGTGTTCATCTTTGTAGTTGGGCTTTAAAAATGGAGGGTTTTCATTGCCGCACTGTCAACAAAAGCCACAACAAATTTTGCTTCAAAATTACTCGTAACGTTCAATTGTGGCTTTCCAAAAGGAAATTGGATAAGGACCTGAAGAGAAAGAACGTTGCAGTGCTATGGGCAAGGGGTGGTGGGTGGGTGGGAATTTGAACGAGCTGAGTTACCCTTTAGAGAGCCGGTACATTTATGATGGACTAAATGGCCTTGTCCTGTGCTGTAACTCACTCTATGATTCTATAAATCCACCCCATTTCTTTGGTGGATGCTCCCAGAATGTAATCTTTAGAGCAGTCATGTGTTTTTACAGATCACGTGCATGTTTTCTTTAACGTATTTTGAAGTATCTGCAAATACATTTGAAACTATCAAGTCACGTCCTATGGACTTGTACAAAAGAATTAAGAATAAGAGTACCGTGTTTAAGGGCAGGAGATGATCAGATTAGAGTACAAGAATGACAAAATAGTAGATTATTGGTTCAATTTGACTAAATGGGAACAAAGACCCATAGTGAGCGCGTTTAGCCACGGGTTTCCCGGTGCTTGCATGAGCTGCACATAGCTCGCCGCAACTTTTCAGTATATAGCCCCCGATGTGACCAAGCCCCAATGCACTATGGGAGCCCCCCCCCACACTCCCCCCCCCCCCCCCCCCCCCCCCCCCCACAACATCTATGCAGGGCATCCTGGCCCGATCATCACTGTCCAAAAAATGGCAGCTTTGCAGTGCCATCCTGGTACCCTGGCAGTGCCCCTTCCAGCTGGCAGTGCTACCTGGGCACTTTGGCTGTGCCAGGTTGGCACCCAGGTGGCACTGACAGGGTGTCAGCTGGCAGTGCTAAACTGCTCAGATGGCTTCAGCAGTGCCAGGGTGTCACCCTGGCCAAAGTGCATGGACTTGGGGGCCACCACCCCGCTGGGAGACCCCCATGAGTGCCGATCCATCTGGTCCCTGTTTGTGGACATCAGTACTGAATGACACTCAACCGAGGTCTCCGAGGTGATGGGGATTGACCCCACGCCTCGGGTACCTCGGGAATTTGCAGATTTACTAAAAAGTGATCCCGTCCACAATGGGTGGGATTTGCATTGCAACATCTCGCGAGATTGCGAGAGGGGCTGTGCGCTGGGTAGATCCTGGGAGTGGGGTCTCCCGCCTTCTATCGGCTGTGTTGCGCCGCGCCGAGCTGCTTTTCAGGCACAGCGTGGCCGTAAAATCACACCCTGTGTATTTTATTCACTTTTGAGTCATCTGGCCTACTATCTTCCTTGTTGTGTTCCATACAATCCCTACAGTGCAGAAGGAGGCCATTTGGCCCACCGAGACGGCACCAATCCTCCAAAGGCTCACTCCCCCATCCTATCCCTGTAACCCCACCTAACCTGCACATCTATGGACTGTGGGAGGAAACGAAGTACCCAGAGGAATAATAATAATATAATATTTATTATTAATAATAATATTAATAATAATCTCTATTACTGTCACAAATAGGCTTACATTAACACTGGAATGAAGTTACTGTGAAAAGTCCCCAGTCGATTCCGGTGCCTGTTCGGTACACTGATGGAGAATTCAGAATGTTCAATTCACCTAATAAGCACGTGTTCCGAGACTTGTGGGAGGAAACCGGAGCACCCAGAGGAAACCCATGCAGACATGGGGACAACATACAAATTCAACACAAACAGTCAGCTAAGGCCGGCATCTTACCCGGGTCCCTGGTGCTGTGAGGCAGTAGTGCTAACCACTGTGCCACCATGTCACGAGCGCTGTGCCTCTTTCTTTGAACATGTGTGTTTCACCCGAGAAAGCTTTGCTTGATGTGTGATGTCCTTGACCCTTGTGTCATTCTCTCATTAAGACCGGGATGAGGAAGAATTTCTTCTCTCAGAGGTTTCAATGTCTTTGTAATTCCCTCCCCTAAAGAGTGGTGGAGGTTGGGTGCAGCCCAGTTAGAGAGCCAAAGGTGATGAGTTCTAGGCAGGAAAGTGGAGTTAAATTAAGACCACAGGTATGATCAGCCATGATCTTACTGAATAGCAGAGCAGATTTGAGGAGCTGAATGGCCGACTCCTACTTTTATTTCTTGTGATCTCTGTTACCTGTGATGAGCATGCATATTGTATCTATCTCCTCTATGTACCTCTTAATTGGAATGTCTTCCTCTATTGTCCCTGTGTTCTAACCAGAGACTTGCATTTATATAGTGCCTTCCATGACCATTGGACAGCGAGTGAAGTGCTTTTGTGTTGATGCGTAGCCAGTGTTGTAATTTCAGAAATGCAGTAGCGAAGTTTCACAATGTAAGATCTTAAAATAGCAATGTTATAACAAATAGACTGTTTTTCTGATGTTGGTTGATGGATAAATATTGGCCCCAAAACATCTGGGATAATTCTCCTTCTTCATAATAGTGCCATGAAATCATTTTTGACCACCCAAGAGGACAACAGTTTTAATGTCAAATCCAAAAGACAGCGGGCTGGATTCTCCATCAGTGTTATCATGCGTTTTTTTACCAGCTCACTCATGCCCACGGGTTTCCCGACGGCGTGGAAGTGCCCACAATGGGAAACATATGCGAACTGGGGCTAAAAAGGGCTACGTCATCGCACCAATGCTCTTCTCCATCTTCCTTGCAGCAATACTCCACCCCACCACCCTGAAAGCTCCCGATGGAGTGGAGCTAACCTACCAGAGAAGCGGGAAACTGTTCAACCTCTGACGCTTCCAGGCCAGAATAGAGACCCAACTTTTGTCATCGAGCTGCAGTATGCAGATGGTACCTGTGTGTGCGCACATTCAGAGGCTGGGCTACAAACCATCGTTGATGCATTCAGCGAGGCATATAAGAGCATGGGCCTCAGACTAAACATCTGGAAAACAAAGTTCTCTATCATCCGGCTCCTGACACACAAAACCGCCGCCGACCATGGTGAGTCCTTGAGCAATATGGATCATTTCCCATACCTTGGGAGCCTCCTCTCAGTGTAAGCAAATATTGACGACAAATCCAGCATCAACTTCAATGCACCAGTGCAGTCTTTGGACGTCTGAGGAGCAGAGTGTTCGAAGACCGAGATCGAAACCTCAAACCCAGCGCCGAACTCATGGTCCACAGAGTAGCCATGGTCCCCGCCCTACTGTAAGTATCAGAAACATGGACAATGCACATCCCTGGAGAGATATCATCAATGTTGCCTCCATAAAATCTTGCAAATCCACTGGCAGGATAGGCATCCTTTCCCAGGCCAACATCCCCAGTATCGAGGCACTGGTCACGCTCGACCAGCTACGATGGGCAGGCCACATTGCCCGCATGCCCGACACAAGACTCCCTAAACAAGTGCTCTACTCCGAGCTCTGCAATGGCAAGCGATCATTAGGAGGGCAGAGGAAATGCTACAAGGACACTCAGAAAGCCTCCCTAAATAAATACAACACCCCCATGGACACATGGGAATCATTTGCCTTAGAATGCACAAGCTGGAGAAAAAGCATCTGCGAGGGAGCCAATCACCTCGAGCGTCATAGGGTGGAGCACGTGGAGGCCAAGTGTAAATGGCAGAAAGAGAGTGCAGAATCCAGAATGTTCCACCCACCCACCTCATCAAACACCACCTGCCAAACCTGTGGCAGAGTCTGCGGATCCAGGATTGGACTATTCAGCCACCGCTGAACCCACCTCCCAGAGTGGAGTCATTCTCGGTATTGAGGGACTGCCGAGACGAAGAAGAGACTAGAGCATACAGTACAGGTTTGATACCTGCAGAATGGTATGGACTGACATTTTCAACAGTGGAGAGTGCAAGGTAAAATCTTTTTTTGGAGGCGTGGGGAGGTTGGACATCCTGCAATAACACCTTTGAAGTTTGAGGGTGCCTGCAATTTTTAATATATGAAAGATCTCTGTTTACAAGGAAAAATATTGTGGCTGGAACTTAGAGGAAGATAGATGTCAGCTAATTGCTGAAGCTTTTACAGATGAACACTGTTTTAACGCCCTTCTGGCCTGGCAACGGCCCTCTCACTTTCAACTCGGGGGATTTTTACATTTAATTTTTGAATGTTCAAACTAAGTCCAAAATCATGGCACAAATTGTCAGTTTCATCCCAAGTTAAAACTATCCCAAGTGCCAAATGGTTGCTTGTTATTAATAAGGCACATCATTCATTTTGAGGAGGAATAATATCCAAACATCTGTTCACCACTTGTATTATGATAAAAGTCTCATTATGCAAAGAAGATTTTGATGTAAAGTATGATGTTCCATTCAAAAATCTGGCAATCAAACAAAAAAGGTTTGCCAGATACTTATAAAGACCTTGAAATAACATTTGTTCTGAGGTTTCATTGACTGATGATCGTATTCCAGGCCCCTCTTCTCCAAAGGATACTTCTTAGGCTGTCCCTCGGGATTGAGGAAGACATTTTTCCATTCTGGTTCAATGGGTTGCGAAATTGCTGCTAAGTCCAGTGCACAACCTGCAGTCTTGGTAGTCACCACTGTTGTATTATATTGTATATACTGCACTGCATACGAGGGTATTATGGTAAGGCCCCTGTACTACAGGTACGGGGGTAGATCTCTGCCTGCTGGCTCTGCCCAGTAGGCGGAGTATAAATGTGTGTGCTCTCCGAACTGCAGCCATTTCGGCAGCAGCTGTAGGAGGCCACACAGCTCTGTGTAATAAACCCTTGATTACTCTCTACTCACGCCTCGTCGTAATTGATCGTGCATCACAGTCTCTACCAGATGAGAGTCAGGTGGTGCTTGAAGGGTTGACGGGTTGTTTGGAGGTTTTGGTGCTCGCTCCCACACCCTGACTTCTCCTCTGCCTATTCCCAACAAAGGCTCTTGGATGTGTTTGATGCCTTCCTGAATGAATGGCTGGTTTAGCTCAGTGGGCTAGACAGCTGGTTTGTGATGCAGAACAAGGCCAGCCGCGTGGGCTCAATTCCCGTACCAGCTGAGAATTCTGAATTCTCCCTCTGTGTACCTGAACAGGCTCCGGAATGTGGCGACTAGGGGCTTTTCACAGTAACTTAATTGCAGTGTTAATGTAAGCCTACTTGTGACAATAAAGATTATTTATTTATGAAGTGAATGAAATGAAATGAAATCGCTTATTGTCACAAGTAGGCTTCAAATGAAGTTACTGTGAAAAGCCCCTAGTCGCCACATTCCGGCGCCTGTTAGGGGAGGCTGTTACAGGAATTGAACCGTGCTGCTGGCCTGCCTTGGTCTGCTTTCAAAGCCAGCGATTTAGCCCTGTGCTAAACAGTTCCTACATTTTGGTTGATCAGAAGCTAGGGAATCCCCATGGGTCAGCTGGGACGTTTGATGCGATGCTTCGAGTGTTCCCTCTGTCCTCCTGGGAGTCTGCACCTGTGACTGAGAATAAAGTCCTTCTCCACGTCACATTGACATTTTTGAACATTATCTAAGTTCTAAATCTCTCCCCTCCTACACACTGGTAAGAAATCCTGTACTCTTGGAAAAGCCTTACACCATATGGAACAACAATGTTGTGCTGTAGAGCCACAGAATGTTTGGCTTCAGTTAACTTTCTAAATAGTATCCATGTTTCCGAGAATGCTGTTGCAAAGCTATTTTTCAAGCAAACGTATCCAAAAGTAAGACACAAAACAGTAGACAACCTCTGAGGTGCCAGACATTTGTCAGAGAGCTTATCTTACACCTGGACAGTCAAACCCCAGTCGAACATTTCCAGGCTATCATCAGAAACTCTTTGACTTCTTTCCAACCTACTTGAGAACATTGGTGAATCATTGAACAGCCTTTACCAAAACAGCAATTAATGCTTCCCACAACTGCAGTAAGAAACACACCATGACATACAGTTTATTACAATAATGTATGGATGTTCCATTTAGGGCTTATGGAACATTGCTATAGCTGTAATTAGAGAGGTTCACTGTAGTTTATCAAAGTTTATTTGCACATCAGATTTCCTATCGATACAATTTAATTGTACCAACTGTCCTTTTATCCTTTTTTTGTAACCCATACAGAAATGTATCAGTTTATCCATCCAACATTCCGTTTACAAAACCAAGCAGCTTCACTGAAGGGGCAAGTTTCCAGCAGTCAAGCTCGATCATAATTGGAAATTAAACTCCGACCTTGTAATCATAGAATCCCTACAGAGCAGAAGGAGGCCATCGGCCCATCGAGTCTGCACTGATCCATGTCCCACCCTACCCCTGCAACCCCATAACCTAACCTTCACATCCCTGGACACTAAGGAGCAATTTAGCATGGACAATCTACCTATCCCATACATCTTTGGACTGTGAGAGGAAACCGGAGCACCCGGAGGAAACCCACTCAGACAAGAAGAGAACGTACAAACTCCACACAGACAGTCACCCAAGGCCAGAATTGAACCCGGGTCCCTGGCGCTGTGAGGCAGCAGTGCTAACCACTGTGCCACCATGCCTCCCAAAGATTTTGCCCACCTGCGAAAGTTCTGCTGCTTTTAGACGAAGATATTCCCGTAAAACACCGATACAAAAATTGATTAATTTATTACTGTAGTATGTGTCCCATGTACTTAAGGAGGGCAATGATAATAAAAGGGAGCACAGCTTCACGGTAGATGAGTACGTTGGCGACTGTGCAGCCCAATACATGAGAGACATAGGGCAGGATTCTCCGGTTCCCCAGCCGGGTGTTTCTCCGCGGCGTGCCGTACGCTGGTGGTGGGATTCACTATTCCTGCTCCTTGTCAAAGGGATTTCCCATTGAAGCCACCCTGTTAAATGCATGGGAGGTGGTGGTGGTGGTAGTGGGGGGGGGGGGGGGTTTGCTGGTGCCAGCGGGAAAAGAGAATCCCAAAGGCTTCTGGCCATTGAGGTTGTTTGTGAGATATAATTTGCCATGGGGGTGGTGGGGAGGCTCGAGGAGGAGGTTTTGAACTTACCTATCAAAATGCTCTCTCAATTAGATTATGGTACATGACATTTCTGAGGTGCCGTGAACCATGACTCTTTGAAACTTTGGCACAACTCCATGGAAAGTGTGGAGGACTGTGACATGCCTATCCCTGCAGTAAAGCCATCCAGGTAGGGAGTGCTGGGTGTGGGCTCAAGGCACAAACCAGACCACGCCCTTACAAATTCAGGTAATGGGGTCATGTTTCCTGGAATTGGGACCTGCCCACCAGTTTTAAAGGGCTCTCAAAAATCCAGTGTTTTGTCTCAACCACTTCCTTTGGTAACGGGTTCCACATTCTCACCACTTTCTGGGTAAAGAGGTTTCTTCTGAATTCCCTATTTGATTTTTTGGTGATTATCTGATGTTAATGACCTCCAGTTTTGCCCATTTATTTAAATGCCGTCCCCACTCAATATCACCAAAATTTGCCCCGAGAAGGGCAGATGAAGGGTACCACCAGATATGGGGCGTGTTTGTCTTACATTTTAGGGATCTGGCTGCCGTGAATGGGTTGTGGGGGGCCAGCCCGCGGTTGGGGTGGGGTGGGGGGGCGTGGTGGTGGTGGAGGGGGGGGGCGGTGGGGCTGGGTTTGTTTGTGTGTTGTAAAAATGTAAAAATGTTGAAAACTTGAGTAAAAATATTTTTCAAAAACAATTATTGCCTTGAAGTAGATCAGAGTTTTGTCCTTGAAGAATAAATAATTTTATTCAGACCAAAAACAGCGACAATAACTTTTCAACTGGAAATATGTGATGTTTCTGTTGGTTCAATATTGGTGTTTTTCAAAGCTATCTGCTTGACAGAACCCGATGAAACATTGACATTCTGGCAGAGGTTCATTCTCCTATTTTTAGAAGCACCAGGAGAGAAGAGTGCAATCTCTACTACAAGAGAAATAACAGGAAATTTTAACTGTCTCCCGTAAGTGTGGGGTAGAGCAGGGGAGCACTTAAAATGGAACAGCTTCATATCTCGTGTATGAAACAGAAAATGGCTGCAGGTACACAGCATGTGAAGAGAAAAAAATCTAGATTAACCTGTGAAGTGTGGACTGTAATGTGAGAGTACCTTTAAGAAATGGGTGTTTTTATAGAATAACTGTAGTGGGTGTACCTTTAAGAAATGGGTGTTTATTAATGCAGTGATGTCAGACTGTGGGTGGGGCTGTGCTGTCTGCCAACTTTTAGTTTCACTTTGAGAAAAGCTTGGGTGTGTCTGTGTTTTTTTGGTTTCCTTTCAGTGTTGGAGCTGAAGCCAGACAAAACAGGAGTACGGTTGTTCTCTCTGCCATGAAAAGACTATCTCTTGATCATTTGGTGAATTCAGAATTATAAATGTTCTCAGTAGTGAATTTACCCTGATGTGCTTCTGTTAAAAGGTGTTTCTTTTGTCTTCTGGATGTTGTTTGGGAATTTATTAAGGAGTACTTAGTGTTGTATTCTTTGGGAGTTGTATTTGAATTAATGGTTGCTAAGATGTTCACTGTGTGTTTTAATAAGGTTAACTTGAGTTCGTAGAATAAACATTGTTTTGCTTTAAAAAAATACTTTTCGATTTCTGCTGTACCACACCTGTAGAGTGGGCCGTGTGGTTCCCATACCACAATCTATTAAATGTCGTGGGTCAGGTGAACTCCATGATACACTTTGGGGTTCTCTAAACTCTGGCCCATAACAGGACCCTTTGGCCAGAGTACTGATCATGGGTCCACCTGCGGAAATGAACTCACTTCTCTGTTCACATGCTAACACACCTGCTGTGACATTTACAACATTTTCCATCTTTCCTTCACCTCACTTGCATGAAACAACATCATCACAATGTTGGCAACTACTTTTTCGGGGAGGTGCTGCATGCGGTTTTAAAAAGCAACTGGTCAAAACTCTAGAGGCAAGAAAATATTTAATACAACCAAATGCTCCCTTTTTGTTTTCATTTGATTTCCTCTACGCAGCAGCAAATCAGTTTACAAGTTGAAAAAATGGTAGCACGGTAGCACAAGTGGCTAACACTGTGGCTTCACAGCGCCAGGGCCCCAGGTTCGATTCCCCGCTGGGTCACTGTTTGTGCGGAGTCTGCACGTTCTCCCCGTGTCTGCGTGGGTTTCCTCCGGGTGCTCCAGTTTCCTCCCACAGTCGAAAGACGTGCAGGTTGGGTGGATTGACCATCATAAATTGCCCTTAGTGTCCAAAAAAGGTTAGGAGGGGTTATTGGGTTACGGGGATAGGGTGGAAGTGAGGGCTTAAGTAGGTCGGTGCAGACTTGGTGGGCCGTATGTCCTCCTTCTGCACTGTATGTTCTATGCTATGTTGAAAAAACTTGCCCATCTTTGACAAAGCTGGTTCACTATCAAGGGGGCTGAATTATTTGAACATGTGCAATATGATCAATTATGCCGTGAGGAATGAATAGACAGAAATGGATCTGCTGTGCATTACGTAGATATGTTTGGAATGCATCTATATACATTTTTGGTACATTTATGAAATATTTATGACATTTATTTTCAAGCTATTTCTTCAAGTTCTTCTACAACATTATGACTGCATACTGACTACGGATTTTGCAGCACATTACAAAAAACATTGACGTCTTTCTAATGTATCGTAGTTTCTTTCCTCATCCCAACATAATAGAATCAATTTGTCTGTACCTCAGCAGCATTTTGCAGTATCAGGAGAATCCCTGCTATCTGGTTTCAGCTAAGTGAGTTCTACTAATCTTTGATAAAAACAGAGCAGGCAAGTTCAGTTTCAACAGCTTCAGCTGAACTGCCTTTTCCCCATCTTGATTCATCGGCTGCACCTTTGCATCACAAATCTAATCTGATCATTTCCTGCAACTGAACCGGGATAGATACTATTCCAAAGTCCAATTGATGCCTGCTAAAATTGCGAAACAAAGATTTTGTGATCTAAAAAGAAAAAGCCAGTGGGATGAGCTTTGGCGTCCACTTTTGGCTTCCTGGTTCCCTATAATTCAAAGCAGATGGATAGTCCTTTGATGATTTAGATAGTCATGAATGGACGATGCAATTTGCAGGTACAGCCTTCACAGTGTAACAAGTAGCAGTGAGCAAGAACTTGGAACAAAGCTGAGCGAGGAACCAAAAGCACAGCAAGTAAGGATTGCAAGCAAAATAAGTGATGATAAAAGACCCAGAGCAACTGCGAGTGAGAACACATGGAGTATGGAGCAACTCAAATGTTGATGAAGAAGGCCCGATCTCAAATGGAATCGTGGAACAACTTCTGAATTGGGGCATGGAGGAACCGGTTTTGTCAGGAGGAAGCAGCAATTAATGCAAGTCACTGATCAATTTAAAATTATCCTGGAGCAAGAGAGAGGTTTGGGCGGGATTCTTTGTCCCCCCCCCCAGCTGCGTGTTTCTCGCTAGCGTGCCTTCTGCTGGCGGCGGGATTCTATGCTCCTGGCACTTGTCAATGCGATTTTGCATGGAAGCCACTCCACTCCGCCGGGAAATCCGCGGGCAGGGATGTGCTGCCAACAGGGAAATTAATCACACGGCTGGAGAATTCTGGCCATGGAGTTCAGTCAGGTTGATCTCAGTATTATCAAATCCGAATCGCCTTCAATCTAGAGTAGCAAATTAAAGTTTGACTTAATTATTTTTGGATTGCACTGAAAATTCTAAATCGGTCCCTCTAACCTTCCCCCTCACTAAGTTTCCATTTCTTTCAAAAATAGCTTTCAAATATATTGCGTGGTTAATAAAGTGCACCCTGAAGATTTACTTGTGAATTACCATTTTGCTTATTTGTTCACTCTGAATTCAAGATTAGTGTTGCAGTGTTACACTGTGTATGATTTTAATAGTTTTCTTGTTTTCAAAGTGTTGCTGAGGTGTGATTATTTCAAAATGCTTCGGACTTTAATCGCCTCCACTCAGATGTAACAGACAGGAAATTCATACCCACGCACATGGTTCTCCAATAGTTTTGTTGCGATGCCCTCTGCCAACCACCTCCAGCCATTCAACATGCCCTGATGCATTTGCACCAGGGCAGTGCAAGACCCCAGTGTTCCCCAAAAGGAAATGGACTGAACCAAAACTCAGTACTTCTTCTAAGGGAGAGAGAGAACATCAAAAGCATCAATCCAGAAAGGCACTCTAATGAACCACCGAGGAATTGATTGAAGAAACTGGTCACCATTTCCGAAACCCAGTTTCGGAAAAATTGTCAGCAAAAAATAATTGGCCCAATTAAAATACATATTTTAGATTAAATACAGCTGGAATGAATCAGTTAAAAATTTTGAGTGTAATCTACTGGCCGCGATGACCCTAGAATTTACAGTGCAGAAGGAGGCCCCTCGACCCATCCAGTCTGCACCGGCCCCTGGAAAGAGCACCCCACCCAAGCTCCCACATCTCCAACCTATCCCCGTAACCCAGTAACCCACCTAACCTTTTTGGACACCAAGGGTAATTTTAGCATGGCCAATCCACCGAACCTGCACATCTTTGGACTGTGGGAGGAAACCTGAGCACCCGGAGGAAAACCACGCAGACATAGGAAGAACGTGCAGACTCTGCACAGACAGTGAGCCAAGCTGGGAATCGAACTTGGGACGCTGGAGCTGTGAAGCATCTGTGCTAACCACTGTGCTACCGTGCCCTGAACGGGAGTGCACCATGGCTGATAGATGACAGGAGAGACCTACCTCGGGCTTCCCGACAGCCGTTATACCTCGTGGGTTTTAACCAGATCAGGCACGATGTCGTGATCTGGATCTCACCCACAATGGGCGTAGAAACTGACTTACCTCTGCCTTCGCCGGATCGAACGGCCACCCGGCATCTACTGGCCTCACCAAGGCGACTCAAGCCAGGCGCCATTCAGTACTGGTCCCCACAAAGCAGGACCAGGTGGAATGGGAGCTTCCTTGGCGACCGGAGGCCCCTGGGTGGTCGGCCTCTGGCCAGACTGGCACCATGGCACTGCAGATGACACCTGGGCACCTTGGCACTTTTATCCTGGCACCCTGGCGGTGCTACCAGTTTGGCAGCATGGCACTGCCAGGGCGCCCAGATGGTACTGCCAGGGTGCCAGGTTGGCAAGTGCCCACACCGGCAATTGGGCCCAGGGTGCCTTGCCCATATGTGGTGGGTTGCATGGGATCTGAGGATCCTCAGAAAGGTGAGTTGTGTCCTTTGGGAGTTTCGTTGGGGAGTCGTGAGATCGGGGCGCCATTTAAAATTGCCGTCCCGACCCCTTCCTGCGCTGAGGAACTCTGCTCGTCGTGGCTTCTCAGTGCAAGAAATGTGGCTAAGTGTGGACTTGAGACAAAGGGAGTGTTAGTGGTGGCATGAGCACATTCTGCTGCCTTACCTTTATGCCACAAGTAGCACTTTAGTCCTTAGTGCCACCATTAACATCCCCTTTGCTTTGTGTCCATGATATGTTTGTCAATCTCTCCTTGGCACCGACCTATCCTTGACCTTCAATTCTGCTCCACCCCCTCCACAGCTATACAATTCATTACATTTCCATCCCTTTTCAGTTCTGCAGAAGGGTCATAAGGACTCAAAGCATTAACTGTTTCTCTCTCCACAGATGCTGCCAGACCTGCTGCGTTTATCCGGCATTTTCTGTTATTATTGCAGGTATTGCCCATGTTTTGCAGGCTACAAGTCTGCCTAGTTTCAGAATATGTTCTATCTGGTTTCTCTGTTAATGAGGAGACACAAACAAAACCATTATATTAGAGGTCATTTTACATCAAAGAACATCGCAGCAAGGGGGCTAACATATTATGTTTCCTTAATGACAATCTAAAAAGTTGTTAACAGATTTGCTCACCATTAGTGTTAATTTCAAGTACTGCTTTATCGGCTAGAGCCTGCAGCTGTGACCCTGAGTAACCCCTGAGAGTAATGTGTGAAATAGGTAGCAATGTAAATATATTCACTTTTAATGCATTCGCAAAATGTTCCGACTAATTTTCTGCTCTTTCCACTTGCAGCATTCCTGATGACGCTCTGCTGTGCCGTGTTTTCCTGCAGTGTGCATTAATTTGGTAGAACTAACAACTTTTGTGCTGCATTTAACTCTCTGTGTTTCAGATTCTCCCCCCCCCCCCACAGTTTAAAGGAATATCCATAATAGTTTGTGACAAATGGCTGACGCTGGTTATGATTCAATAAGAATAACTAAACATATATGAAATTTTGAAAAAACTCTGAATAAATTAGGAATGTACAGGGTCAGTCAGCATTTTAAGGAATTTAGATCAATTCATGGGGTGGAATTTAATGTAGGGGATAGCGGTCTCGCCCAAGGCGGGAAAGCTCAAGAGATCCCCTTGTCGCCTACATTTTGGGATGACCCACCACATTAAGTGCCAATCAGGGAAGGTGGTGGCTGCTGCCAGAGAAGGCCCAGGATCGCAGGGTGGAGGTCATGGGAGGGTGAGGGAGGGGGGGGGGGGGGGTGCGGGGAGAGAAAGATCGGCAGCTAGGGCAGGGGGATGTGTCTCAGCGACTTCCCCTTTCCCAATGGCAGTTCCCTGAATTAGGCACCGAGTACCTTTGAACGAGGGACGGGTTCGGCCGTGGGCGAGAAAGTGAGACCCCGCCTATTTGCAGTTCTCCATGACACGTGTCAACCCCCCCAGCACCCTCAACCCCCACCACTCACACCCCCACACCACCCTCAACTCCACAACACCCTCACCCCCACACTTCCTGCACCCCACCACCAGGGGCTACAAAAGGGGTTGTCGGCTAGCAACCAGCACCTGCAGGGGCAGTTAGGAGAGTCCAACCGTGTGCAGCAGCAGGAGGTGGTGCCAACAATGCGTGCCACCCAGGCCAACACCGCACGGTGGCGTCCACGGTGGAGGTATTGGGGCCGTTGGGAACTTGGTCCATCAGAGGAGGAGAATCGCGGAGACCCCGGAATATGCTGGGTCAGGTCTGCTAATCGTACGCAAACGGTATTTATTGTGCATGTGTTCCAGTAAGCCTTGACGCCGCTGTCGAGGTGATGGAGAATCACAAATCGGCACGCGTCGTGATTTTGGCATTGGGACCTATTCTCCGCCAATCGCGATTTAGCTGTCAGCCAATGGGGAATCCCGCCCACGGTTTAAAGTTAACCCACGTTAGATTTGTATGTTCCTTTGTTCCTACATCTCATTCTCCACCATCATGATCACATGCAAAAAAATAATTACTTCGTCACCAAGGCATTCTGTGGTTTTCTCCTCTTTCCTTTGTCCACAGTCAAACCTAGTCACAGTCCCTACTTCACCCTAGTTTTGAGCACATCTCTATCTCTCTTGTTTCTATCCCATTTCTCTCAATATTCTGTCTAATCTCACCTATTTCATTCGACTCATTAGCTACTCTTTATATTCCATTATCACTATATTTCATGGCACCCATTTTATATTCTTGACCCCAGTGTTAAATGTACATAGGTTGCTCTCCTCAGGCATTGTCCCTCTTAGTTTCCAAACCACCATCATTATCCCTCGCCAAAAATATCTTACTCCAGCCTCTCTATTCTGGCCAACTATCACCTCATGTCCAACCTCCATTTACTCTCCAAAGTCCCTGAACATGTTGTTGCCATCCAGGTTCATTACCTTTCCCACAATGTTCTACTTGAATCTCTTAAATCAATTGCACCAAAATGGTCTTAACCAAAGTCTCATTTGACACTTTATGTGACTCTGACCTTGGTGCTCTTGCCCTCCTGGTACTCTTCAATCCTTCCTTAAACTTCTCTAAAACCATCTGATCATTATTATGTTGTTGTTTGGGGGAACCTGCTGAGTGCCAATCGGTTGCCCAATTTCCTACCTCAACATTGGCTACAGGTCAAAAGTGCATCATCGGTTGTAAAGGATTTTGTGAAAGGCACAGTATAAATGCAAGTCTTTCATTTTTTCCTCAACGTCTCTGTCTTTCATTAGATCAACCAGATTAGTTACATCTAAAGTCTCTCCTCTCACTGGGACTGCTCTCTTTTGAATCTACTCTGATCTATCCAATGGCAACTACCCCCAACTCCACACTGTCAGCCTTCGTGAGGAGGGGCAAAGAGATTGGATTTTAACACTGAGCTAGGGTTCTATACATAACTAAGACCCCAGCACATTATCTACCTAGAGGTAATTGGGGTACCCATAGTCACTGCCCTGACAGCTGAATTCTGGAAGGGCTTTTCCAGGTAGGTTTTATACTTTACTCTATGAGATCAGAAATGCTCTTCTGGGCTGCACGAGGAATGTGTGTGTCTTCCCAACCTAGAAATTGCCCCCTTATTACTCATTTAAAATGCTGACTCACCTACAGCTCTTGATCCCCTCATCAGGACAAATAAACACTGGCTATTATTTCTAGCCCCCACTATTAACTTTATACACTTCTTGCATTTCTTATCCTATTCAGCCACTGTTTCAGGCTGAACTAAATCATTTTCATCCTCGATGCTCCATTCGACTGAGCTGAGTTTCGGAACTTTCCTTCAGAACGATTAAATATTTTCACCTCTAAGAAATTAAAAACATCAAAATTAGGAGTGGGGTCAGCCGTTTGGATGTCGGAGTCTGCTGTGTCATTCAATAAGATCATTGCTGATCAACCTCGACTCCGCCTTCCCATCATCTATCTGCTGTCAGCATCACCTTTCTCACCGACTCGTTCAGCCATCTTTGCTTCTCATCCATCCTTTGATTGCTCCAATGCTCTGGTGTCAGGTGTTAAATCTCCCTGCCTGTGTAAAGCTCGGCCCACCACCAGCTCTCCTGCCTGCATGCTATTCTACACCAAACCCTGCTCATCATCACACTACCTTGGATCCCACAATCTGAAAGTTCTTTCCTTTTTTTAAAAATATTTTTTTAATTAAAGTTTTGCAAAGTTTTTCATAATAAATAGTAATAATCCTAACACAGCAAAATAGAGTGAACATTAACATAGTGAAAAAAGAGAGTATCCAATAGCAATTGACTAGACGTGACCCCACGCACCTCAGTCTTCCCACACCCTCCCAACGGAGCACTCACCCCCACTCCCCTACGTGTCGCTGCTGCTGCTGACATTTTTATTTTCCCTGAGAAGCCATCGGATGGGATTATGCCCCCGCTCAACAGCAGCAGCTCTGTACACTTGGCAAAATTATTTACACACATAAGTAGGCATCTGTTCGTGGTGTTGTCGTCCCTTGCTTCTCCCAGACGGAGTTCGCTGCCGTTGCCGTCTCGTTCCGCTTCTGCGCACTTCTGCTTCTGCGACCCTCCCGTCTTCCCCATTGTCCATCTTCCTCTCCTGCCTTTACACCCTCCTCATTGACCAAGCCTTTTCACACCACTCTTAGCATCTCCTTTCCATTATCTGTCTGTGCAGCACCGTGGTACATTGTTCGATATGAAAGGTACTCTAGAAATGTACGCTGCAGTATTCATTCTCTTCACACTGTTAATCTACAGCAGTAATGAGCCCCTTGACCATTCAGCATCACTGGGAAACCAATAATATTCATGCATTATTGCCAGTGTCATGTTGCAGATGACTCCAGCTGAAAGGTAATTGACAGAAACTATTTTCTATTTTCTCCAATTAACATAGATGCAGGTTACAGATCATTTTTCTGAAATTAATAAAATGGAAAAGATTTTTGAAAAACGCCAGAACTAATAATAAACTCACCTTTAGTTCTCCAGGCTACAAATTCAATCTCAGCTGATACATTGATACAGTTTTTGTTGTGCAAATATATCTTTTTTTTCCTTTTTTAAAAATGTATTTATTTTTTCATAAATTTAGAGTACCTAATTCATTTTTTCCAATTAAGGGGCAATTTAGCATGGCCAATCCACCTGGCCTGCACATCTTTGGGTTGTGCGGGCGAAACCCACGCAAACATGGGGAGAATGTGCAAAGTCCACACAGATAGTGACCCAGAGCCGGGATCGAACCTGGGACCTCGGCGCCGTGAGGCAGCAATGCTAACCGCTGCGCCACCGTGCTGCCTGTGCAAATGTATCTAATGTCACAGCACACCACAAATTGTCATTATTGCATAACTTTGTCAGCCTATATGAGTTTGCAATAACAAGGTATACGTTTGTTTCCTTATCTATTGTGGGCTAATTTGGAGTTTTGGTGGTGCCACTATTTACATTATGTCCTTTCAGCAATGAGTTGGGTTTTGAATTTAGGTCAGATTCATCGGATGAAAGCCTTTACAATCTGTAAGGTTCTTGTGAGAAAGTCTCTGCCGCCTTGTGAGTATAATAAACTTCCAAGAAGATTAAATGCATTTCTCCAATTCATAAATAATGTATAAAACCCTGGCCCGCGATCAGGGCCCATTGATCGGCGGGCCGGCCTCTCGCTCCCTGAGCCTATTTTCTTCCGCACCGGCCCCTGAACTCCCGCGCCATGTTGCGTCGGGGCCGGCGCGTTGAGGGAGGCCACTGCGCATGCGCGGATCCCGCGGCGCACAGTTCGCACCGGATTGAGAGGCTAGAGGCGTGAACTGCTCCAGCGCTGTGCTGGCCCCTGTAGGGGCCAGAATCGGTACTCCCAGGGGCCCGTTCACGCCGTCGTGAAATGCGACGCCGTTTTCGACGGCGTGGGCACTCTGCCGCCGAATGGGAGAATCCCGCCCAACGCCTTTGAAAATCCATACCATTCTGACAAATTGCAATCCACAATCATTCAGATGCTATCAACAGCAAAAGAAGCAATTTGCGAAAACTTGACCTTATAACCTTTCATCTAATTAAAACTGGTCTTCCAACTTATTTGAGCTCAAGACCATTTGAGTACCATCAATCTCTACTGCAACTGGTCACCATTATGCCTCACAAGTGGCTGTTAACAGCAAATTTTATTCCAATATCATGACCACCTCCACAGTCTCACTGGTGATTAGATAAAGAGGAAGCAGAAAAAGCTATGCTTAATGCAACAACTAACTGGTTTTTTTGCTTTCTATTGAAAAATAATTTGTCAACCCAGCTCACTACTTTGTCTTGGATTATTTTGCCTTCATGTTTCTTGAAAACATGACATGCAGAACTTTACCAAACACCTTCTAAAAATCTAATTAAAGCCATGGACTGTATATTATTAATTATTCATTTCATATTTGATTAAGATGTAACTCAAAGGTAACTCCAGGGCAGAGTTTCATTGCCAGCACGAAGAATACTCAATATAATGGGCATTAAAAATATTTGTCGGGAAATTAGTGGGTTGATATCTTCTTTAAAAGAGAATGATGGCAGCACGGTGGCGCAGTATCATGGCATCAAGGACCCAGGTTCAATCTGCCCCCGGGTTACTGTCCTTGTGGAGTTTGCACATTCTCCCGGTGTCTGTGTGGGTCTTACCCCAACAACCCAAAGATGTGCAGATTAGGTGGATTGGCCGTGCTAAATTTAAAAATTAAAGCTTATAAAAAATGAATGATGTTTTGCGAAGCACCGTTGCTGATAAATGCAAATGTAAAGCAAAAACAGCAACACTTTGAAGGGTCTCTTTCTGGCCCTCAGGGGTTGTCATTCTGGGAGTGGTTGACTTGAACAAATAGCAACTACATCTGTCCAGTCCAGTGCTCACCCTATGATTGAGAATCATACCTGTGATTTCAGCAAGAGAGATGAAACTGCTTGATTTTTTTTCTGGGAAATAGAAACCATAGTGACCCTTGGCAGTTGGGCAATGAGGGAAACTTATTGCAATTTTAGCGAAAGATTTGAGAAAAGATATTATCTTTTAAATTATTTCTATCAGTTATAAGGATGCAGGATAAGTATTTGTTTTGCCGGCAAGAGCTGTGTTGTAAAACTCTATTTGAGTGACACTTCAGATTGTTGAATATCCAGCACAGGTCTTGTATAGGTGGAATCTAATCACATTTAGTTTAAAAGCTTCCTATTTATTCTTTCGACAATCAAATAGAATGATCTGTAAATACATCAGTAAAGCAGGGACAACATAATTCCAATCTGATAAAAGACAGCTTCTGGCTATTTCTCCAAGTTGGCTAAACCACAGCACATAAAGTTTCTGTGAAAAAATAAAATCATTCAAAAAAGCAATGGGTCTGCTTTTAAATAATTCTCCAGGAAAATCAAGAGAAAAACTTGAATATTTTCATATATATATATTCCAAAGGTAGCTCAATGCACAATCTGACTAGCCCCATTGCCTATCCCCAATATTTATCCGTACAACTTTATTTTTCTTTTGACAGTTTGTTAATAGGATCACATAAAAGGTTGCACTCCTTTAAAATCATGTTTCAATTCCCCTACAGATGGAACTAAAGAGCTTATTACAGAGACTGGGTGATAAAGTTAATTAGATACTGTCATTTCAAATCTTTGACCTGGTTTTGAATGTTATCATAGACTGATTGGATGAAAGCCTTTAAAAGAGTTGTTTGACAACACATGTATTCCTTTCGCCCACATATCCGCCAAACTGTTGAGGAAAAAATTCTAGCCGTCTCTAATTTTTCTTGTGGCTTGTTAATTATATACTCATTATAAATAACCTCACCTTAATAAATACAATAAGTAAAATCGGCATAGACCCAGATGACAATATGCAGCTTTCCCCTTTGAGGGGGAGAGCTGACCAGGGGTGATTTAACCTGAGGATCACCACACGTCAGGCGAGGGGCAAGGGTGAGAAGGCGGGGCCTTCATGAATGACCTCAGCCGGTATGGGAAATGAACCCATGCTGTTGGCCTTGCTCTGCATCACAAGTTAGCTGTCCAGCCAACTGAGCTGAATCGGCCCCCAATAACCAGCGTAGAAGACAAGAGTTCATAAGTTAATTAGTTCATAAGATATAGGAGCAGAATTAGACTATTCAGCCCATCGAGTCTGCTCCGCCATTCTATCATGGCTAACATATTCCTCATCTGCTATCTACAAGGTTACAGGCCAAGAGCTGGATTGCGAAATCAGCCAGAGCATCTCCTCCCTAGAACATATGACCGAGGAGCGGGAGTTGGCAATGTAGCCTCCCGAAAGTAGACTGGGAAAATATGTTAAAAGGTTAGAAGTGGAGAGGCAGACATTTTGGATGATTCATAGCTCTCCAGAACGATTCCTTTGAAAAAGAAAAACTTTCGGAAGAAGAATGCAGCAACTACGGCTACCTCACAAAGTTTAGAGTGGTATCAAATTGAATGGAAATGTGTAAAATGCTGCAAAGATTAGTGACAGGCCAGAAGACTGAGAACGTTTTTTAAAACTAGCAATGGATGACTAAAAAATAATAAAAAGGGAGAAATTCGAAGACGAAGGAACACTACCAAGGAATATAAAAGCAGACAGTAAAACTTTCTGGAAGGATATAAAAAGGAAAATGGTAGCTGATGTAAGACTGGTCCTTTTGGAGGATGAGCATGAAGAATTAATAATGGGAAACAAGGAAATGGCAGATAATTTGAACAACTATTTTAAATCTGTCTTCATGATGGAAGACACAAAAAACATTCCAAGAATAATAGATAATCAAGGGGCAAAATTGAGGGAGGAACTTAAAACTTACTGGAGAAGAAAATACTGGGATCATTACTAAAGAAGTTGAAGCAGGACATTCAGAAAATCATAAGCATTTGAACATAATTATGGGCAGCACGGTAGCATAGTGGTTAGCACAATGGCTTCACAGCGCCAGGGACACAGGTTCAATCCCCGGCTTGGGCCACTGTCTGTGCGGAGTCTGCACGTTCTCCCCGTGGCTGCATGGGTTTCCTCCGGGTGCTCCGGTTTGCTCCCACAAGTCCTGAAAGACGTGCTATTAGGTAATTTGGACATTCTGAATTCTCCCTCTGTGTACCCGAACAGGTGCCGGAATGTGGCGACTAGGGGCTTTTCACAGTAACTTCATTGCAGTGTTAATGTAAGCCTACTTGTGACAATAAAGATAACTTTTTAAAAATAGATGGTTTCACCCAAGTTTCCTGGGAGTTTAGCACAAATTCATAATTTGTTATTCATTGCACTGTTCCTCAAAAAGGCCATCAAATGCAAAATGAGAGTATTAGAGCAGGTTCTCTTCAGAGAGCATACTAATGTCAGATATGCGTTTGGTGCCAAGGGAGATGATTCATCATATTCAGAACACTTTGTTTCCATATCTATACTTGACCCAGAAGCATTTGATGTTGAAACTGTGTGCAAATAAAAGTTCAAAAAGTTTAAATTCCTCGAACTGTAATTCTCAAATTGAGCATCACAAAAGGAAATAGGAAGCTAGACAGCTTACAAAGACTGGCCCTCAACTAGTTAAACTTCATAATATAGCTACAGGTAATCACTGAATCAATCTAAACTTTAAACTTTATTTGCTAAATATAAACAAACTAAAGATGGCAGGGAGAGTGTAGCTTCAGACATTGTGATGTATAAAGTGTGATGAATGTAAGAAATTGTTATATATTATATTTTATTGCAATGTGTTGTTAAAAACCCTGGCTTCAAAAACATACAGACAGTTTGTCTGCTAAAGATGTGATTAATAGGGGGAATCATTGATTTTAACAACTTGTTTACAGAGAGATGCTTGATGGAACATTGTTTTGATTTTGGAAGATCTCTGGGGTACAGATACTTTATGAAGGATTGTGTTTAGCCCTCACTAAGCAGGTCATGGGACATCTTAGTGGGAGGAGACTGGAGGATGCCTTATGCTTAGGATACAGATTATGTAAGTAATTGGAGGAGCCAGGTCTGTCTGTAGTTTTGCAGTTTGCCACAGGCTTTTAGTTTGACAAGTGTTTTCAGGTTTTTCCTGAAATGGTCTCTCTCCAAAGGCCTGTACAGAGAAGCAAGTAACCCTGATTGTTAGCTTTATTTCTAAGTGTCATTTGAACCGCTTTGGGTTGCTTAATTGTAACATATAGTGGCAGGTGTAGATAGGGAGTTAAAGTTGTTTTCCCCTTTTATTTAAGAACTGATTAAATATTTATTGGAAAGCTATTACTATTTTGCTAATGTGATTGATTCTGTGTTTAAATTAAAGTTTGTTTGATCTTAAAAGAAACCTATTGGTCATTGTTGTCACCCCTGTGGTTTCGTGGTCTTCCCTCACAGTCCTACAAATGACAAATTGTTGGAGTTCCCTTACGCAAGGAGGGGAAAGGTTATCCAGGCACTTTGTTCCAGAAGGCAGTCACACTGCTTAGGCTATCTACTTCATATTTTGACTGAGGTCAGGAAAGGAGGGCTATAAAAGATGCAGATATGGAGATCCAGTAGTTAGAAATAGAAGAGCCTCAGCCCTTGCAATTGTCTGAATGGTTCAAGGTTCTTACAGCATGTATTGATGAGAGCAGGAACTGTAGAGTGATTGAGTAAACTGACCACAGCATAGTGTGCATTCAATTGGGGGAGCAAATAGGAATGTAGTTGTAGTAAGTGATGGTATGGTTAAGGGGATGGACATTGCTCTTTGCAGCCGAGACCGAGTTCCAAACGGTATATTGTTTTCCTGGTGCCAAGGTTCAGGACATCTCCTCGGACCTGGGGAGGAACTTGGAGTGGGGAGGGGAAGAAACCAGTTATTTTCGTCGATGTGGGTCCCAATGACATAGGTTGGAATAAGAAAGAGTTTCTACAGAGAGTGCATGAGCAGCTAAGGCTAAATTTAAAGAAACAGAACCACAAAATTAATAATCTGTGGATCACTACCAGAGCCATGAGTAAATTAGAGGAGGGTAAACAAGATCAGAGAGTTGAAGGCGTGACTGAAAGCGTTGGTGCTTTAGAAGGATTGGAAAACCACAAAATCACAGAATTGTTAGTGCGCAAAAGGAGGTCATTTGGCCCATCCTGGCTGCACCGGCTCTCCAAATGAGAAACATGACTCAATGCCATTTCCCAACCTTCTCCTCCTACCACTGTTTTTATACCACAAATATAACATCTCCGTTTAAGGAAGAAGGGAGGCCAATGGTCTAATATAGGCCAGTTAGTTTAATATCTGTCATTGAAAAATGGTTGGAATCTATTACGAAGTGGATAGTAGTAAAATATTTAGAAAAAGCACAATAAAATCAGGCAGAATCAACATGGTTTTGTGAAAGGGAAATTGTCAATTGACAAATTTATTGGGGTTCTTTGAGGATGTAACAAGCAGGGTGGGCAAAGGGGAACCAGTGGGGACCAGTGGCTATGTAATTGGATTTCCAAAAGGCATTCGATAAGGTGTCACATAAAAGGTCATCGCACAATAAAAGAGCTCACAGTGTTAAGGTGAATATGAGAATAAATGGAGAATCGAATAACTGACAGGAAACAGAGTTGGGATAAAGGGTTCATTTTCAGGTTGGCAAACTGTAACCAATGGAATGCCACAGGGATTAGTGCTGGGGCCTGAACTATTTGCAATCTATATTAATGACTTGGATGAAGGGACTGAGTGTACTGTTGCCAAATTTATAAATGATACAAAGATAGATAGGGGAGCAAGTTGTTGAGGAGGACGCAACATGTCTACCAAGGGATATAGATAGGTTAAGTGAGTGGGCAGCATTTTGGCAGAAGGAGTATAATGTGAGAAAATGTGAGGTTGTCGACTTTGGCAAGAATAACAGAAAAGCAGGAATATTATTTAAATGGAGCGAGACTGCAGCATTTTGCAGCACAGGCGGGTGTCCTTGTACATGAATCACAAAATGTTCGCATGCAGTTACAGCAAATATAAAAGATTAGAGCAGGAGTGGCCCATCCAGCCTTCTCTGCCATTCAGTATGACCATGGCTGTCTTAGGCTTCAACTTTCCCACCCACTCCCCATATTCCTTAATTCCCTGAGAGTCCAAAGATCTGTCTATCCCAACTTTAATTAGGAAGGCAAATGGAATATTGGCATTTACTACAAGGAGAGTGGAGTATGGAAGGAGGGAACTTTTGTTAGAACTGAACAGGACACCGTACGACTGCACCTGGTGTATTATGTACAGTTTTGGTCTCATTACTTAAGGGAGAATATACGTGCATTGGAAAGAGTTCAGAAAAGGTTTACTGGACTGATTCCTGTGCTGAAGGGGTTGTTTTATGAGGAAACATTCAGCTGGTTGGTCCTGTGCCCATTGGAATTTGGAAGAATGTGAGGTGATCTTATTGAAACATTTATGATTCTGAGGAGGCGTAACAGGGGAGATGCTAAGAGGATATTTCCTCTCGTGGGAGAACCTAAAACGAGGGGACACACGTTAAAGATAAGGGCTGGGATTTGCCATGCCACCTGGCGTGGCAGGGGGTGGGGTACGGGCACAGAAAAACCCGCTCAAGGTGTCTCGTATTTAAGAGAGAGATGGGGGGACTTTATTTATTTCAAAGGGTCTCTGGAATTCTCTTCCGCAGACAGCAAGAAGAGGCTGAGTTGGACAGATCTTTGATTGTCAAGGGAGTCAAAGGTTATGGGGACAGGAAGGAACATGCCGATAAGGTCAAAATCAGGTTTGCTAGCAGGTTCAGTGGGCCAAATGGCCTACTTCTGCTCCTATTTCTTCTGAAAATCCACAACAGAAATTGTAATACAAAAACAGCTGTCAGCTAACCAATCCATTTTGTTGTGTACCTTTCACACAGGAGTAGCCAAATCCTACGTGCCTACCCCTTTCTGTGGTCTGTTATCCTCCTTTCCATCAATCACCATCTAATCTATTCCAAAATGCTGACATTGTCTCTGCTTCAATCGTTAACTCCAGTTGCTCATTTCACAGCCTCACAACCCTCTTGCTCAAAAAATAACTTCTCGAGCTCCCTGTCTTAATTTCCTTACTTCTGCGAATCTTCTATCTGTGTTGTTTATTTCGAGATCCATCTGTGACTGGAAAGGATCTGTTTCTATTGATTCCGTCCTTATTCCTTCATAATTATTAAATAGCTCCATCAAATCACTTTGGCGAGAGTGTGATAAAGATTGGAAATTAGACCAGGTGCCAGATAGACTGCACAATGAATTTAAAACGGGGTGTTTTATAATATGCAATAATAATAGTTATTGACACAGTTGCAACCTTTTCTGCTAACGTAGGCATTTCACTGTGACTTATTTCTCTCCATTAGACATTGACTCTCGATATCACTGGGACTCTGAATAGAGCCTCCAGAGGATAACAGATATAATAATGTGTACGGTGATATCAGGAAGTTTCTTATTTTGCAGAATCTTAGATCTGGCAGTATATATGAATGTCTCAAAAGGACTCCCATTTACAAAACTATGAATTTAACAATACGGATGGATGTCTGAATTGACTCCTATTTTGAGATTTTTACATCAGACAGCATATTTAGTCGTGCATTCACAGAATCTATAGAAAAATAGAAATAACTTGAAAATGCTGTGAAGATTGTTCTGAATATTATGCCACATAAAATGTTGGACCAAATTAGTTGGTTTTGAGAACAGTGTTATTTTATAAATAAATTCATGCATTTTACATAGGAGCAAGCTATTCAGCTCCTTAAATCTGTTCTGTCATTTCATTTTATCAGAGGTGATCTGGGCCTCACGGCAAAATATTTCCATCCTACTAGCAGCTGGAAGCAAGGTGGGTGGGGAAATCTAATTTGGAGTGAGACCAAAAATCAGTTTCCCGACGTTGGGAGGAATTTCTGGAACTCTGTTCTCTGGACTTTAAAGGTGGGTCGAGCTTCCCGATGAACAGTGTCGGGAAAGCCTTTGGCACGTGTTGGCATGTCATACATGCTCATTAAAAGGCTACCTCATTGGAATTAAGTTCCCGCACCAAATTAAGTTACCTGCCGGCAAGGGATTTGAACATCCTCTTTTAAGTAGCGTGGACCTGGCAAGGTGGACATCCTCCATAATTAACAGTGGGCTGCGGGGCAGCATGGTGGCGCAGTGGTTAGCATTGCTGCCTCATGGCACCGAGGTCCCAGGTTCGATCCCGGCTCTGGGTCACTGTCTGTGTGGAGTTTGCACATTCTCCCCGTGTTTGCGTGGGTTTCGCCCCCACAACCCAAAGCATGGTAGCACACAGGTTCGATTCCCTGCTGGGTCACTGTCTGTGCGGAGTCTGCACATTCTCCCCGTGTCTGCGTGGTTTTACTCCGCGAGCTCCGGTTTCCTCCCACAGTCCAAAGACGTGCAGGTTAGGTGCATCGGCCATGATAAATTGCCCTTAGTGTCCAAAAAGGTTAGGAGGGGTTATTGAGTTATGGGGATAGGGTGGAAGCGAGGGCTTAAGTGGGTCGGCGCAGATTTGATGGGCCGAAAGGCCTCCTTCTGCACTGTATGTTCTATGTTCTATGTGCAGGCTAGGTGGATTGGCCACGCTAAATTGCCCCTTAATTGGAAAAAATGAATTGGGTAATCTAAATTTATAAAACAAAACAGTGGGTTGCCGCTGCATTGTCCTCTTTTGGGCGTTTCCGTCAGCCTATACGCAAGGGTGGTTAGTGACAGTGGAAGTTGCATGGAGGATGACCAAGGAAGGGAGGAAGGGTTAGTTAGCAGGGAAGGGTGGAGCAGTGGCCAGGCAAAGGTGGAACGGGTAATGCAGGCTGTCTGGGGACCTTTTTAAATACGGCATCTGCACTTTCGAGCCCATGAGGTAACAAGTGGGAGGCTGACTTCATGCCTGCTCCCACCATGAAAATCAGCAAATGTCTAATGGGTTCAGATTTACAAAGCTGACCAGCAGAAGATTGCACATGGTCAGTCATCCTGCTTCTGAAGGGAATCACTGTCACTTTCACACCTAACACCGAACTTAGACTTCAGAACAGAAGATTCTGTCCTCAATTTGCCCACCTTTGCTCCATATCCCTTCCACCTTTCGCTGACAAAGCGTGACCGACCAATCCCAGTCTTGAAAATTTCAAGTGATCCTGTGCTCCCAACCATTTGGGGAAGACAGTACCCCTTGAGTGAAAAAGTTCCATCTGATTTTATTCTTAAATGGTCCAAGTTATACCCAATTGTTCCCCTGTCAGAGATAAGAGGATCTGTCAAATCCCAGTACAATTTTAAAGACCTTGATTAGAACAACTCTCATTCTTCTTGTTTGAAGGTGGTACAACCCAGATTTATGTGACCTTCACTCTTAATTTAATCCTTTAAGCACTGGTATAATTCACTGCAACCAACCTGAGAGTCTGTGCCCAAAACTGACCACAGTGTTCCTGTGTACTGCAGATGGGATCTGACTAACTGTGTGTACAACTAAAGCTTGATTTCCTCACTCCCCTATTAGTGTGAGCCAAAGGACATAATGTCATTGGCAGTTTTGATTTTTTTTTTCTGTTCTTTTCACTAGTTTTTTAGTGATCTGTGCACATAGACAAAATCTCTTATTGACCCATCATTAAAATCTTCAACCTTCCTTTCTCAATCCAGATTGGATAGCCTCACATTCCCCGAAAGGAAATTCCACCTGCTATAGTTTTGCCCACTCACTTAAACTGTCAATGTGCTTATTTAACTTGCAGCTCCAACTTACTGTTGTCTCTGCATGTGGAAAAACAACTCTGTGTTGCTTCACCCAGTTCAATTATGTATATGCTTCAAAACCGAGAATTACCAGTGATTGGCAGTTAGAGAATATTCCTTTCACACCGAGTTTCCCTCCTGTACCTCCCAATGAGCAACTCATTTCATAAGATAATCTCCCATTCCGTGCACTTTCATTTTTTTGCTAATAATCTCTTGTACCAGTTATTATCAATTGCCTTTTGAAATTCCAAAAAGACAACATCCAGATACATTCTCCGATCCATAGTGCCTGTGATCTTCATCAACAAATTCATTTGGATTAGTTAGACATGACTCAGCATTCACAAATCCATTCTGATTTCCTTTGATCAGATCAAACTTGCTCAAGGGAGAGCGAGAGTTTCTACATTTCAACGCACCAGGAGCACAGAAGAATAGCAGGGTGATAATTGTGAGGCCAGACTGTGCATAAGAAACCCAGAGGTAGAAGAATAGCAGGGTGGTAATTGTGAGGCCAGGCTGTGCACAAGAAACCCAGAGGTATGTGGAGTTGAATGTGTACGACTTTTGGTCTTGACAGGTTTCCTGCATGGACGTCGCCCTGATTGCCAGTCTGGGCTCTAAGTCAGTGGGGAATTTTATAAAAATGAATTCATAGGATGGGGGTGTTGCTGGCTAGGTCAACATTTATTGTGTTAGTAGGTTTGCCGATGACGCGAAGGTTGGCGGAGTTGTAGATAGCGTCGAGGGCTGTTGCAGGTTACAACAAGACATTGACAGGATGCAGAGCTGGGCTGAGAAGTGGCAGATGGAGTTCAACCTAGATAAATGTGAAGTGATTCATTTTGGAAGGTTGAATGCTGAATACAGGGTTAAAGGCAGGGAGCGTGATTCTCCGCTCCCGCGCCTAAGTGCCCACGCCGTTGTGAACGCCGTCGAGGTTCACGACGGCGCGAAACGGCCCCGATCTCGACCAATTCAGGGCCCGAAAATGGGCTAGGATGGGGCTGCGAGAAACTCGGGGGGGGGGGTGTCGCTAAAGCAGCGTTGTCAGCACGCGCCGGGCGTTGGCGCCGCATAAAAACGGCGCCGCGTCATCCGCCGCCTAAATGGCGTCACCCGCGCATGCGTGGCTGCCGTCCTCCCCGAGGCCGCCCCGCAAGAAGATGTCGGATGGATCTTGCGGGGGCGGAGGAAAGGATGTCCTCCTTCAGAGAGGCTGGCCCGCCGATCGGTGGGCACCGATCGCGGGCCAGACCCCTTTTGAGTGCAACCCCGGTGAAAGAACCCCCCTCGCCCCCCCCCCCCCCCCAGCGTTCCCGTCCTCTTCCCGCCGGCAGCGACCAGGTGTGGATGGCGCCGGTGGGAAGCCGTCGTTTTGGGCAGGCCACTCGCCCCATCCGGGCCGGAGAATAGCAGGTGTAGTGGAGAATCGCCATTTTGAGTGTCCTGGGCGATTCTCCAGCCTGCGCCGCGCAGAACTCGACGGGGCTGTTCTCGCCGCTTGGGTGCATTGCGGGAGGGCGTCGTACCGGCGTCGGGGGAAAAATGGCACGCCAGCCGATTCTCCAAACTGGCGCGGGCGCGGAGAATTGTGCCCAGGATTCCTGGAAGTGTCGATGAACAGAGGGATCTTGGGGTCCATGTTCATAGATCTCTCAAAGTTGCCAGCCAGGTTGATAGGGTTGTTAAGAAGGCGTATTGTGTGTTGGCTTTCATTAACAGGGGGATCGAGTTCAAGAGCCGTGAGGTTTTGCTGCAGCTTTATAAAACCCTGGTTAGACCACACTTGGAATATTGTGTCCAGTTCTGGTCGCCTCACAATAGGAAGGATGTGGATGCTTTGGAAACGGTGCAGAGGAGATTTATCAGGATGCTGCCTGGACTGGAGGGCATGTCTTATGAAGAAAGGTTGAGGGAGCTAGGGCTTTTCTCACTGGAACAAAGAAGGAAGAGAAGTGACTTGATAGAGGTGTGTAAGGTGATGAGAGGCATGGATAGAGTGGATAGCCAGAGACTTTTCCCCAAAGCAGAAATGGCTGTCATGAGGGGACATAATTTTAAGGTGATTAGAGGAAGGAGACGTCAGAGGCAGGTTCTTTACACAGAGAGTGGTGGGTGTGTGGAATGCACTGCCAGCAGAGATGGTGGAGTCAGAGTCATTAGGGACATTTAAGCAACTCTTGGACAGTCACATGGACAGCAATAAATTGAAGGGGTGTAGGTTAGGTTGATCTTAGACTAGGATAAATGGTTGGCACAACATCGTGGGCCGAAGAGCCTGTACTGTGCTGCACTGTTCTATGTTCCATGTTCTGTCCCTAATTGCCTTTGAACTGAGTTGCTTGCTAGGTCATTTTAGAGGGCATTTAAAAGTCACCCACAATGCTGTGAATTTGGAGTCACATGTCACATTTAGGCCAGACCACGCAAGGAAGGCAGATTTCCTTCCCTAAAGGACATTAGTGAACCAGATGGGTTTTTCCGACAATCGGTTTCATGGTCATCACTAGACTTTTAATTCCAGATGTATTTTCACAGAATTTTGATGAATTGAAGTCAAAATTTTACCATCTGATTTGAACCTGGGTCCTCAGAGCATTACCCTAGGTCTCTGGATAACTAGTCCAGTTACCACACCACCATGTAGGGGGAAAGCTGGGGCGCGATTTAACGCAACCAAAACAAAGACCCGTATCGGGCGTGTTTAGTGGGGTGTTTCTTGGCGCTAAAGACCCCACTATTTCACAGCACTTAGCTGGTATTTTTGCCTCGGCAGGGAATGTCCAGTTGAGGTCGCACTTACATCATTGCCTGCACTGACAAGCTTGGCATGCCAGCACAGGAAGATGATTCGTGGATCTGGGCGCCATCTTTAAATGCTTCCCCGATCATTCGCTCCCCCCCTGCCCCCTTAACCATTGCACCGTGGCCTCCGGACCCACCCCCCACACTGCACTCAACTTTCCTCTTCAGGGGTCCTCAACCCTTCCCCTTCACCGAACTCCTAAGGGTAAGGCACCTCAGGCCCGATCCCTGGTATAGGCAACCTGGCACCCAGGCACCTTGGCACTGCTGGCTTGGAACCTTGGTGCCACCTGGGTACTGCCAGGCTGTCCGGGTGACACTGCCAGGATGGTAGGGCCACTGCTAAGGTGCCCAGGTGGCAGTACCAAGGTTACAGGTTGGCAGTGCCAAGGTGCCGCATATTTCCGGCTTCAATGCAGCTAAAGTAGGGACAGCTGACCCAAGAGATGTTTGGAGGCAGTCACAGGAGCTGGCGTGTACAGAGGAAGACTGTTTGAAAGGCCTGCATTGGTGTGGGACTTCTTCCCAGTTAAAATAAAAATATCTTCATCCCTCACACCCCCTTCAGCTTCCAAATGCTCTCCATGCTCCATCCATGCCTCCTCACCCATCCACAAGGCCTTGCAAGCTGGTTGAAACAGTTGCACCCAGATAAAACATTGTTGGATTGCTAGCTCAGGCTCTCTGATCTCTGCTGTCAATTTCACAATATCTGTTCACACAAAATTAAATGATTTCATGTGTTTGTGGTTGTTGTTATTGATACCGAAATAGTCTGGATGATTGACATTTCTTTCAGCTTGTAGTCAAATTACTTTTCTCGACCTAGGAGTAAGTTATGAATTAATTTCTTTTTAAAAAGTTTTGTTTACACCTGCTACTGTCACTGCAGGGTTCATTGGTTCTAGAGAGTGTTTAGCGGGATATTGGACATGGATGTGGGCATGAAAGACCATCGAGAGGGGGTGGAAGGGCAGAGCTTGGCACAAGGGGCACTGGGGCTATAGAGTGGGTGGAAGGGCAGAGCTTGGCACAGGGGGCATGAGAGACTATAGAGAGTGGGTAGAAGCAGGGCTTGGCATAGGGAAAATGAGGAGCTATGGTGAGTGGGTGAAGGGCAGATCTTGGCACTGGGGGCATGAGAAAGACCTTCTGAACTTATGTTTTAAAAGATCCCTCATACAGACTAGGGTTCATGACTCCTCTGAGGGGCCGTAAACCATGATTCTTTAAAAATCTGGCACAACTAGGTCGGGAATGCCAGATATCGACTTTTGCCAGTTTGTAGTTTTGAAAAACACTCTTGAAAATCAGAAAGCATGGGAATGGGATCAGGAATCCCAGAATTGGGACAAGCCCACCATTTTACAAAGCTCCCAAGTCATCCCGACTTGGTGAAAATTGAAGCTGTGACATTAAACTGATTGGATAAGAATGACCTAATTTCTCCTATCCACCCTCCTTAAATAATGGGTAACATTTGCATTTTTTCAATCCAAAAGTATAATTCCTGAATTAATAAAGCTTTGGAAAATTAAGACCAGCATACCTACAATTTCCTCACCTATTTATTTGAAAACTCGAGGGATGAAACCATTAAATCCTAGAGATTTTTCTATGTTGTCTATCTTGACTCAATGGGCCAAATCTTATTGGATCACTAATGACCCCCAGCCGGGTCGGAGAATCGCCGGGGGGCGGCATGAATCCCGCCCCGTTGGCCGCCGAATTCTCCGGCACTGGAGATTCGGCAGGGGCGGGAATCGCGGCGTGCCGGTCGGCGGGCCCCTCCCAGCGATTCTCCGGCCCATGATGTGCGGAAGTCCTGCTGCTGCTATGCCGGTCCCGCCGGCGTGAATTGAACCAGGTCCCTTGTCAGCGGCACCTGGTGGCGTGAGCGGGCTCCGGGGTCCTGGGGGGGTGCACAAGGTGATCTGGCCCCGAGGGGTGCCCCCACGGTGGCCTGGCCCGCGATCGGGGCCCACCTATCCGCGGGCGGGCCTGTGCCGTTGGGGCACTCTTTTACTATGCGTCGGCCGTGTAGGTCTCCGCGATGGCCGATGCGTAGGTGACCCCCCCCCTGTGCATGCGCGGGGATGACGTCAGCAGCCACTGATGCTCCCGCGCATGCGCGGACTCCCGCCGGCCGGCGGAGTCCCTTCAACCCCGGCTGGCGTGGCGCCAAAGGCCTTCCACGCCAGCCGGTGGGGCGCCAACCATTCCGGGGCGAGCCTAGCCCCTAAAGGTGTGGGCTAGGCCTCTAAAGGTGCGGAGGAATCCGCACCTTTTGGGGCGGCCCGACACCGGAGTGGTTCACGCCACTCCATCCCGCTGGGAACCCCCGCCCCGCCAGGTAGGGGAGAATCCCGCCCACTGCACAAGTAATTAATATGCAAATGCTTAAGCAAATACCATGAATTTGAATGTCCAGAACTTGTGGTGGATTTAAACCACTCCGCCATTTCTTTTACATAATGGCAACTCGCCTTTACCTTTGCTATTTTTAAGAATTTGTACAATAATTGCCTATTAAATTCTATGCAGAAATTTGGGGTTGGAAATGAATGGCTTAAGTGCCTTGTTAATGACATGATAATTGCTAATACAATCCCAATCAACCCCTCTGACCCAGAAAGGGGACCAGTTGAACTGTTCAAGTACATTGCCACATTTTGTTGTTATATTGTTGTCAGAGATTTGCTCATCGGTTGCCTTTTTCTTTCTCTCAATCCAATCATTTGTTCTTTTTTTCTTTACTTCTCTTTCTGCATCTGATGTGATTCTAATTCACTCACTCTAATCCATCCTGCTTCGACATCGTTCCTCTGTTTCTTTCTCAATCCTCGAATCACATTGGTTAAGGAGACACATCGTTGGTTCCTCAATCACTAGTCCTAAATGCTCTGCCGCACTCACCACTCCATAAGCTCACACTTCCTGCAAACGAAGGATCAAAGATATTTTGAGCTTGAGGGTACTGGAAAAAGTCGAACAGTGTGAATTGCTTTGTTGCAGAAAGATCTGTTTCTCCACTTTCTTTTCCTTCCTGGTTCTTTTCCTGCATCTAGAGACGCTCCGAGACAGACAAAGCACATTCTTACGTCTGTTTCCGCAGCTTATTTCTTTTCCCCCTGGAACAGGTGGCTAGCCAGTGGCTGTAGCTTGAGGGGCACCACTCTGCTCGTGGTGCCTGCCATGGGCATACTGAAAGGATTTGCAGTATGGTCATCAGCCTGTTCAGCTGTACTATGCATGCACCGTCTGTGACCGTCTGTGACCATTAAGTAGGACTAGAACCTGCAGCTTCTGGCTCAGAGACAGAGATGCTACCCACTGTGCCAAGCCTTTCTTCATATTATGACAATAACATTTATCTCCTTGATGTATTCATCAATTCCTTTGTACTGCTGATATCTGCCCTCTTCCTTGTCTGTAAAAACAGATATAAAGTATTCGTTCAAGGTAGAAAATTGAATTTTTTAAAAAAGTATCAATGTACACCAGTGGTTTCCAACCTTTTATATGTCATGGCACACCGCTATACTATAAGAAGATTTTGAAGCACACGTCTTATTTTCTCTGTCTTCTTCCCTTATTGGGAACTTCTTTTTTAACTTCTCCCTGTCCTCTCTCCTGTTTTTTTTATATTACCTGTCCCTGTCTCGCTCTTGTTTTCTAGTATTAGCAAACAATGCAGGTTTGTGAGTGGGGGTTGGAAGGAGTCGGGTGAGTCCTCATTTCAATACAGCAGACGTAAAATACATTGGGCGGCATTTTCCGCCACCACCAGGGAGTGTTTTCCAGTGGTGAAGGTGGCATCCATTGGCCGGCGTCAAAATCTTCCGATCCCACCGATATCTCCGGCATTTTCCGTGGCTCACCATCCCCCCCCCCCCGGGAAACCCGCCCACAAGAGGTCACCTATGGCTGGACCGGAAGGTCCCGCCGATTACTTTGTTACATACAATCATTGCAATGTCATTATAACAGGACAGACCAAATCATGTGCCAGCTTTGGTTATTATCAAAACAGACCTTCAGATAGGTTCCTCAAGACCAAATGCTTGGAATTACTTAAGGAACTGTTCAATGCCTTAATGGTAAGGTATTTGCCATTAAGGGGCTGGTTTAGCACTGGGCTAAATCGCTTTGAAAGCAGACCAAGGCAGGCCAGCAGCACGGTTCAATTCCCGTACCAGCCTCCCCGAACAGGCGCCGGAATGTGGCGACTAGGGGCTTTTCATAGGAACTTCATTTGAAGCCTACTTGTGACAATAAGCGATTTTCATTTCATTTTCATATAGCTCTTTTCTTTGATTCGGTATCCATTTTTATGTTTTCTTTTGCAGAAAAGTAATTCTAACATTAGGATAAAGGTACAGAAAAGTGAAGAATGGATTTTTCCAGATGGATTGGAAATTTTATATCAAATTTGGAATTTACCATCACCACCAATCACTTAAAATTTTTTTAAAAAATAAGTTTAAAGTACCCAATTCTTTTTTTCCAATTAAGGGACAATTTAGCATGGCCAATCCACCTACCCTGCACATTTCTGGGTTGTAGGGGTGAGACCCACGCAGACACGGGAGAATGTGCGGAGTCCACAGGGAGAGTGACCCAGGGCCGGGATCAAACCCAGGTCCTCAGTGTCGTGAGGCAGCAGTGCTAACCACTGCGCCATCGTGCCACTTGCACAGACCTGTGGATACTATTTGTACAACATCTGTGATGCTACCTTCCTTTGATACAATTAGGTTATAGGTAAAAGAGATGAACGTAACAATTCTGAGTAATGTTTATAATGTATGATTGTGGCATTCATTGGGGCAGTGTACAATTAAAACTGCACGATTGTTCGACTTGAATATTGTGCCAACTGGCAGAATCTAGTTATTTCTCCTCTTGCTCTCCTGTCCGAATCCATTAAAGACAGATTGGATTGGATTGGATTGGATTTGTTTCTTGTCACTTGTACCGAGGTACAGTGAAAAGTATTTTTCTGCGAGCAGCTCAACAGATCATTAGGTACATGGGAAGAAAAGGGAATAAAATAAAATACATACTAGGGCAACACAAGGTATAAAATGTAACTACATAAGCACTGACATTGGATGAAGCTTACAGGGTGTAGTGTTAATGAGGTCAGTCCATAAGAGGGTCATTTAGGAGACTGGTAACAGCGGGGAAGAAGCTGTTTTTGAGTCTGTTCGTGCGTGTTCTCAGACTTCTGTATCACCTGCCCAATGTAAGAAGTTGGAAGGGTGAGTAAGCCAGGTGGGAGGGGTCTTTGATTATTCTGCCCGCTTTCCCCAGGCAGCGGGAGGTGTAGATGGAGTCAATGGATGGGAGGCAGATTTGCGTGATGGACTTGGCGGTGTTCACGACTCTCTGAAGTTTCTTGCGGTCCTGTGCTGAGCAGTTGCCATACCAGGCTGTGATGCAGCCAGATAGGATGCTTTCTATGGTGCATCTGTAAAAGTTGGTCAGGGTGAATGTGGGCATGCGGAATTTCCTTAGTTTCCTGAGGAAGTATAGGCGCTGTTGTGCTTTCTTGATGGTAGCATCGACGTGGGTGGACCAGGACAGATTTTTGGAGATGTGCACCCCTAGGAATTTGAAACTGCGAACCATCTCCACCTCGGCCCTGTTGATGCTGACAGGGTTGTGTACAGTACTTTGTTCCTGAAGTCAATGACCAGCTCTTTAGTTTTGCTGGCATTGAGGGAGAGATTGTTGTCGCTGCACCACTCCACTAGGTTCTCTATCTCCCTCCTGTATTCTGACTCGTCGTTATTCGAGTTCCGGCCCACTATGGTCGTATCGTCAGCAAACTTGCAGATGGAATTGGAACCACGCAGTCGTGTGTGTACAGGGAGTAGAGTAGGGGGCTAAGTACGCTGCCTTGCGGGGCGCTGGTGTTGAGGACTATTGTGCAGGAGGTGTTGTTGTTCATTCTTACTGATTGTGGTCTGTTGGTCAGAAAATCGAGGATTCCGTTGCAGAGTGGGGAGCCAAGTCCTAGGTTTTGGAGCTTTGATGTGAGCTTGGCTGGGATTATGGTGTTGAAGGCGGATCTGTAGTCTGATGTAGGAGTCCTTGTTGTCGAGATGCTCTAGGGATGAGTGTAGCGCCAGGGAAATGGCGTCTGCTGTGGACCGGTTGCGACGGTATGCGAATTGCAGTGAGTCAAGGCATCCTGGGAGTGTGGAGGTGATGCGCTTCATGATCAACCTCTCGAAGCACTTCATTACGACTGAAGTCAGGGCCACCGTACGGTAGTCATTGAGGCACGTTGCCTGGTTCTTCTTTGGCACCGGTATAATGGTGGTCTTCTTGAAGCAGGTGGGGACCTCGGAGTGGAGTAGGTCTGGTTAAAGATGTCCGCGAACACCTCTGCCAGCTGGTCCGTGCAGGCTCTGAGTGCATGATCAATGATCCCTTCAGGGCCCGTCGCCTTCCGAGGGTTCACTTTCAGGAAGGCCGATCTGACTTCGGAAGCTGTGATGGTGGGTCTGGGTGAGTTCTTGGCTGCTTGGGCCCTCAACAGCGGATTGTTGGTTAGCTGCTCGAACCGAGCAAAGAACGCATTGAGTTCATCGGGGAGGGGTGCGCTGCTGCCAGAGATACTGCTCAGCTTCGCTTTGTAGCCCGTTATGTTGTTGAGTCCTTGCCACAATCGCCGAGAGTCTGTCTGTGACTTTAGCTTGGTTTGATATTCTCTCTTGGCATCTCGGATGGCTTTGCGGAGGTTGTACCTGGATATAGGTCAGGGTCGTCTGACTTGAACGCCTCAGATCTGTCCTTCAGTAGGGAGTCAATCTCACGATTGAGCCATGGTTTTCGGTTGGGGAACGTACGTGCTGCTTTCTTTGGCATGCAGTCGTACACACATTTGCTGATGAAGTCTGTGACAGTGGTGGCATACTCATTTAAGTTGGTCGCTGAGTTCTTAAATGTGGACCAGTCCACTGTCTCTAGGCAGTCACGTAAGAGCTCTTCTGTTTCCTCGGACCAGCACTGCACGACCTTCTTAGCTGGATTCTCCCGCTTGAGTTTCTCCCACTTGATGTTGTGATTGTCTTCTCTTCCAGCTAATTAAAATGAATCTGGGTTGGCTTCAATCAGCTTCCTTGTTGCCTTCAGTCAGCAGCACTAAACTACTTCTAATGTGTCACTGAAATTAAGAAAGCTGGCAGGTGTGGGAAATGGAATTGGAATGGCACAGGGCGGGGTAGTCTTCAGAGGTTGCTTTTCAGGTGCATTAATAGGTCAGTACAGAGAGCATGCTCTCGGCTTGTGATGGTGTGGTGTACCTTTGAGTGCTTAATGCAGTTGCTGGCTGTATAAAGAGAGAAATGTTCTACTCTTCAGCGTGGACTTTCATTACTTAATGAAAACACGCATGCAAACAATCTCAGCAGATAACATTCAAACAGCACAAGCAAGATATTACAATTGAACAATAAGAGTGAATCCATCTCGAGGTGAAGTAAAGCTGCTGAGTTAAAGCACAGACTCAGAATCGGATTGCAATTCAACACACCTGACATTTCTTCCTGCCCTTTCCCCGTGGCCCTGCAATTTTTTTTCCCTTCAAGTACTTATCTAATTCCCTTCTGAAAGCCACAATTGAACTTGCCTTCATAGCCCTTTCAGCATTCCATTCCAGATCATAGCCACTCACTGTGTAAAAAGGTTTCTCTTGGGCGTGTTGCCTTTGGCTCTTTACCAATCACTTTAAATCTGTATTCGCTGGTTCTTGACCTTTCTGCCAATGGGAACTGTTTCCCTGCAGCTACTCTGCCTAGATCCCTGATGATTTTGGACACCTCGATCAAATCTATGCTCTCTCTCCTTGAAGGAGAAAACCCCCCAGCTTCTGCAATTTATCCACATAACTGAAATCCCTCATCCCAGGAACCATTCCAGGAAATCTCTACTGCAACCTATCTCATGCCTCCGCGTCCTTTCTAAAGTGAGTTGTCCAGGACTTGACACAAGACTCCAATTGTGGATGACCCAGCATTATCTAAAGATTCATCATAACAACCTTGCCTCACTGGACTGGATTTTGCCTATGAGATGGGAGTCACAAGTTGGAAGATTTCCCAATGTCACCATCCCAACTACTGTCCAGCAGTGCCTGCCCATGCTATTTTCATGGTGAGGTGCTGGGGATGGGCTGCAGTCGGGGCCGCAGCCTCCCAAAGCAGGCCCAGGAGTGAATGGAGGTGGGTAAATGTTGAGGCAGGCAGGTTGCCCACTCAACATACTTCTTTTACAATTCTGCATCCACCACCAACAAAGAATGATTACTCCTTTAAGGGGCAAGTTCTGTACTGTACTTTCTAGATGGTCATTGGACCAGGGTACAAAAATATCTTGCGCTGGATTCGCCGTCGGCGGAATCTTCCGTTTTGCTGGCAGCGCCCTCACGCCCACGATTTTCCCAACGGCGTGGGAATGCTCACAATGGGAAACCCCATTTGCCAGCTGCCGGGACAGAAAATCCTGCTGCCGCGGGGGAGCACCGCACCAGAAAACGGGTGTGGCGGGATGGAGAATCCTGCCACATATGCTTTTGCTTTTTTCAGTGTTGCACCTATAGATATTGTTACAATTATGAGATTTGTAAGATTATACTGAAGCCACCTGGGTTGGCCAAGTCCCGATTTAAAATGGAGGACAGCAAAGGCTGAAGGGAAATTCAGCCAACACAGGCAGAAACCAGCAGGTGCAAGTTACTGTGTATTAAACTCTGCAAAAACCCAGACAGCAATGATACAAGCAGCCATCTGCATAATAATGTAGCAGTCATCTACATACTAATGAGCGATCCCCGGGAACAATCGCAACATTTGGGATAAACAAAGCCAAGTCAGACTCCCCGGTCCCAGCAGGAGCCAACACAAAAGAGGTTAACGGACACCTCAAGACCGCCCATCGATCAGGGAACCGCTCCAGTATTGGAGAAATCGAACCAAGCGATTGGAATGAAGTCCAATCACTTGGAACCAGGTACAGGGTCCGCCCCGAAAGGCGGGAGGCCCCTGGGGACTATAAAGCTAAGCCCCCAAGTTCAAATCGTTCTTCTTGACCGGGTCACTCAACAACGCGAACCAACCCTTGACCGTGACCGGTGCAGCTGCCGCCGATATCCAGTAAGTCTTAAGTCAATGCTCGCTACGAGATACACGCTCCTAGCTACCAATCCGTACCAACTTCGAATCCCGCAGACTCAGAACCCGAACGAAAGGCCATTTGTTCCCCTGACCTGGTGGGCCAGTCCGAAGCTAAGTATAGGCCTGTTAGTTGTAGAAGTAGCTTAGAAGCAGAATTTGTGCATGAGTAGCGATTACTGTGTATGATAAATGTGCTTTGATTTGAATCTTACTAATCGGTGTATTGAGTTATTGATCATTACTTGAACTTGAACCTCGTGGCGGTATCATAAAGATACCTGGCGACTCGAGAGCAAAGGTTATAAAACAGAGACAATTGAACCAACCAAAAGTTAGCAACAATACTCTGGAACTATAGCTTTAAATTGTTGACAATGGCCGTAGTCTCTGTTCACACCTTGTGGAGACCCTGAGTCTCCCAAAGTCCGAGAAAGGTATCAGAAATATCTCATGTTGCCATGGGGAAGAAGGCAAACCCGTGTGTGCGTGGGTTTCCTCCGGGTGCTCCGGTTTCCTCCCACAGTCCAAAGATGTGCAGGTTAGGTGGATTGGCCATGATAAATTGCCCTTAGTGTCCAAAATTGCTCTTCGTGTTGGATGGGGTTACTGGGTTATGGGGATAGGGTGGAAGTGTTGACCTTGGGTAGGGTGCTCTTTCCAAGAACCGGTGCAGACTCGATGGGCCGAATGGCCTCCTTCTGAACTGTAATTTCTATGATAATCTATGATTTTGAGATGAGTTTACAGGCTTTTCTACAAGTAAATGAATATATCACAGACAGACAGCAGTTGGGTTTGGGGTGGTCTACAGCCACATAAGAGACAGAGGGCAGAAGATAGAGAGAACTATGCATCTGAAGCAAAGAAAATGCTTGCAGTGAGATTGAGGTGACTGAGTTTGTGAGGGTTGAAAGGAGACTGGAAGACTCAAGTAGTTTGGGCTAGGACTCTGCAATGAAACCCTTACAGTGAAAGTCAGTTCTGAGATCAGTAGTTATCTGGCTTGGAAAGTCAAAGGGAGCAACATGTATACGGTTTGCTGTAATTCTGTGAAGTATGTGATGTGTGATATGTATAAAGAAGAATCTACCATTCTGTAATTTAAAGTATAAACTGCCTACAAAAAGAAAATATTGTTTATTCAAAGTTGTTTTGTTGTCACTTGTTACAGTAAAACATTTTGCAAGATGAAATCTTACTGCATCACTTTTATCTAACAACAGGATGTTTGAATCTCTTCTTTCAGTCATTGGTCTCTACGGAGATTGTAACATTGGTGAGCGGTTTGATTTGAAAATTTAATTTCAAGTTGAACTTTCGCTTTATGACTGCATGCCACAATTCTGCAACCTATCCTTCAAGATGATATTTTCAGTCTAAGGAAACTCTTTAGTGATTGTCTGTATCAAAAAGTTAGTTGAATAATTCCATATGAAGACGAGACCACTTTAACTTCTATACATCTTTTAAATAATGGGGTACAGTAAATTAATTCGGAAATTGGACCAACAATCCGATGTTCCAATTTCAGCATGTCAAATTATGGAATAAGTCAAGTGATACATGAATTGGTGCCAGGAAAAAGAGAGATAAAAGAAGTTGGGTTCTGTTTTAAAAACAAACAAACTGAGTCATTACTGTCTGTTGTACCGTCAATATGACGCAAGGCAGGTTGAAGTAACATCAATTAAAGGCTTTATTGAGCAGAACCTGATCCCCAGCAGCTCGGTTACAGAATGCAGCTGCTGGGGGAAATCCGGGTTCTTATACCGGCATTTCTGGGTGGAGCCCAGTAGGCGGCAGATCCTATCAGGACCCGGTATCCATCTACCAATAGCCTTTCGGCATTGTGGTGCACCGTATTACCCCAAATACATACCACCACATTCACCCCTTGTTGAAAAAAGAACCCGGCGTGTTGGTGGTTCGCATGGTGGTAGGGGTTTACAGGGTCGGTACTGTGCCGTAACTCTGAGCAATAAACAAAATTGTCGCTATAACTGGGCTAACGGGCCAAACAGGGTCGGCATGGTGCCATAACTATAAACTATCTACAATAATGCCGCTTTTACCGGGCAATTGAAATGTTGAGATGAATTAAAACGATTTGATGAGCCGGGTGGGTGCCCTGGTCGTCCTTTTCGATCGTCTCGGGCGTGGTGGTGATGGCGCTGGCTCGAATCCTGTCGTCTCTGGGAGCATAGTGCTGTCCCCTGTTTCCTTACTCCTGGGCGGGTCTGGGAGGAGAACAGAACCCCCCGGGAAGGGGGTGGCTGCGTGATGAGCCGGCGGGAGTGAGGGGGTGGTGATTGGTGTTGTTGGGGGGGGTGTGGGGAGCTCCGGCGGGCACCAGGTCCTGCAGGGAGACCGTGTCCTGTCAGCCATTGGGGTACTCCACATAGGCGTATTGCGGGTTCGCGTGAAGGAGATGCACCCTTTCCACCAACGGATCTGACTTGTGCGCCCGCACATGTTTCCAGAGCAGGATGGGTCCCGGAGCTGCTAGCCAGGTTGGAAGTGGCGTTCCAGAGGAGGACTTCCTAGGAAAGAGAAGGAGGCGCTCGTGAGGTGTTTGGTTCGTGGTGGTGCACAGCAGGGACCAGATAGAGTGAAGGGCATCCGGGAGGACTTCCTGCCAGCGGGAAATTGGGAGACTCCTAATGGCCTTCCGGACCGTTTCATTCTCCCTTTCTACCTGCCCGTTCCCCCGGGGGTTGTAACTGGTCGTCCTGCTCGAGGCTATGCCCTTGCTGAGCAGGAATTGACGCAGTTCGTCACTCATAAAGGAGGACCCCCTATCGCTATGGATATAGGCGGGGAAACCGAACAGTGTAAAAATGGTGCCGAGGGCTTTAATGACCGTGGCCGCGGTCATGTCGGGGCAGGGGATGGCGAAAGGGAAACGGGAGTATTCATCAACGACGTTCAGAAAGTACGTGTTGCGATCGGTGGAGGGGAGGGGGCCTTTGAAATCCAAACTGAGGCGTTCAAAGGGTCGGGAGGCCTTTATCAGGTGTGTTCTATCTGGCCTGAAAAAGTGCAGTTTGCACTCAGCGCAGATCTGGCAGTTCCTGGTGACTGTTCGGACGTCCTCGACGGAGTAAGGGAGGTTGCGGGCCTTGAGGAAGTCGTAGAAACGAGTGACCCCCGGGTGGCAGAGGTCCTCGTGGAGGGCTTGTAGACGGTCCACTTGTACGTTGGCACATGTGCCGCGAGATAGGGCATCGGACGGCTCGTTCAGCTTACCGGGACAGTACAAGATCTCATAATTGAAGGTGGAGAGTACGATTCTCCACCGCAAGATCTTGTCGTTCTTGATCTTGCCCCGCTGTGCATTATCGAAGTGGTGTACCATATTACCCCTAATACATACCACCACACTGTCCTTTAGAAAAGGGGATGAGCCATCCTGGCTGTCTCGCCTACATGTGCCTCCAATCCAGTGTTGCGTGATTGACTCTTAATGTAAAGAGGAATGTGCAATCATTATTTCTTGATGGTTACATCGATATCTCAGAAATAAACATGTTTTTGAACATTGGAGCACAGAAGATAAAACATCTCTGTGAAATGCCTTGGGGTGGTTTCTATGTTTGAGGTGCTTTATAAATGTAAATTGTTGAAATACTGATCTCAAGGATGGAAAGAATACCTGCACCAGGCAATGTGTTGCCCTTACTATCTTCAACTGCAATCTTCCTATGCAATAGTTAGTGTGGTAGATTGAGGGCCACTGGGAGCTAGGCTGAGACAGGCTGCTTCTTAATAGTTACCTAACAGCTGTGATCTCTTTGTTACGTGACCCCATTGCTTGAGTAAGTCTTAAGTTTCCACAGATGAAAAGTCGTGCTTGTGATCAACGTCCTAATCAGTAGAATGTTTGCACACACAAAGGCACACACAGTGCAGAGCAATCCAAATATTAATGGTAAGCTTTTAAAATCTGACAACGAATGCGTCCCTTAATAAAACAATGGAATGTCAATCCTTGTACATATCCCTTCAATCTCATTACTAAATTTAATTTAGATCCTTCTGCCCAATCCCAGTAGACCTTTCCATGGAAATGCTATTCAGCATCGAACACTTCAGAAGAACAGGTTGTGAGACAGGATCTGAAAACTCACCCCCGAGGTGATCATTTATCCTCCTCTTCTCAGAAGGAATGAGATTTGACTGCAGCAGGTGACATGCTATGTAGCCTAATCTCTTCCCCTCCATGGACACACGTAGGGTTGCACAGAACAGCAACTGCCTCCTGTAAACTAATCTCAAAATATCAGAATCAAAGTCGCTCAGAGAAGGGGTCTGCAAGTGGCAATGTTTTTTTGTACTTTTTGTCTTTTTTTAAACAAAGGAAATAGTCCAAAGCATTATCTAATTTATCGAAACAAAGGAATAATTTTGAAGATTACAGTCGGTCTCTGTATTGTTGTTCTACTTTAGCATTACAATTGAGATTATTGAAGAAAGCAAGTATTGTGTACATGCATATTGTTATTGTCTGATTTAATCCTGGAGAGAACAGGTTTTCACACAGCAGAGATTAATGAGAATTGAGTCGTGGTTATCACCAACGCTGCATCAGGGGACTGATGCAATGTTTCAAAGCTGCACACAGTTTGAACACACTTTGGAAGAGTGGCTGAAATTCCCCTGAAATCCAACAGAACAAGGTGATTGGTTTAACCGAGAGAGAAAACAACGTTCCGTATATTTTGTTTTCACAAAATTTCTTTTTCGGCCTGCCTATTATAGCTAATAAGAGAGCTTTATTTTATTGAGTTTTAAAGCAGGCATGTTTTTTGTGGAGGCAGTTTCACATCCTTAATGAATTGCAAACAACACCACAAATCGGGATTGATAAAGTACCTTAAAACATCCCATGGCACTTCGCACAGGAGAAAAATGAATACAAAGTGGAAGTGGAGGAAGTGCAGGGTGGAAAGCAAAAGACTGAAGAAGCTAATTAAAAATGGGGGGGGGGGGGAAATTAAATAAGGAAAGGTATACTGGCGAATCAGGCCAAAAATTCTGGGACAAAGAGAGGGATCCGAAATTGGAGGATGGACTTTAATAGTCACAGAGTTGAGGGAGTACAGGAAGAATTTGTCAATTAATTAGTGGATCTTGAAATCAATATGGCGGAGCACAGGAAACCACTGTAGGTGGACAGGGGTTGAAATGAAGAGAAAAACCAACTTGATACCAGATGGCAGAATTTGTGCATGATTAAAGTGTGTTCAGAGTGGAGATTGGGGTGAGGAGGATGTTAAGTCACGTTGTGCACCTTGTGTTCAGATAACCACTCAGACACATTTAGAATAGAAGTCATACATAGAAACATACATAGAAAATGGAAGCAGGAGGAGGCCATTCGGCCCATCGAGCCTGCTCTGCCATTCATTATGATCATGGCTGATCATCAAGTTCAATACCCTGATCCCGCCTTCCCCCCGCCCCCCTCACATATCCCTTGATCCCTTTAGCCCCAAGAGTTATATCTAATTCCTCCTTGAAATGCAGGGCATGTAGGTGTGCACATACATTGGAAAGGGATGAAGAGATTGTGCGACATTAGAAGAGTGCATCAACCATCCTGCTCTGATGCAAGGCAATAAATACATGGTCGTGAGGCTGCATAAAAGAAGCAATCATCAGAAATATCTCTGTTTTCATGAGCAAGGTCAGGGAGCATTCCACCATGGAAAGAAAATCAGCTGACAAACTGCTGCTGATCGTTTCGCATGTATCTGAATTATGATCCATCACTCTTGAGTTGCAAATATTGAATCACATCAGGAACATCTAACAATTAAGTGCTCAAATGTTTGAAGTTCTGAGAACTGTATTCCATGTCCTACAGTACCACATTGCATTTCACAATAAATAGGTAATACAACAATGGAGTATTTTGTTCACATTATTGATAAAAATGATGTCACAGGAGGAGGTCATGGAACTAATTTGACCGATCTTAGTGATCGCTCCTGTTGAAGAAGTATCTGGACAAACCCCTCTTCTTTCCATCTACACATTATGTAACACAACATTACTTAACGCTCTTTGTAGCATTTCTGGAACATCTTATTGTGCCAAAGGTGCTCTCTAATGCAAGCTGTTCTTCTGGTGTTTCAGAGACATCTATGAGCACTCCACAAGTTACGTATCCTCGATGGAGGATGAAAAGGTCTCCTGAACACAGCATTGACATGAATGGCCGGTTAATATTTTATTGGAGGTGGTCCAGAACAGAGAGAAAACTGCCTCCTCTCCTTCAAACAGTGCCATGGCAACTTCAACTTCATGGCAGACTGTACTTCAATTTATCACATTTTACAAAGCACAGCCCAAGTATTGCTAAATAAAAGAGACATTTTTCATTGAAGTTTTTTGTCTTGCACTCATCAGGATATTTGCAAGAATGCAATGCATGGGAAATCACCAAATGTATACTGTATGGTCAGATTGGTTGTCAAGTGGACTCTGGCTTATAGAGCTATTCCTTTAAAGAATGCACCAGTTGATGATGACTGACAGTTAACTGTCAAGCATTGTTCAAAATTTAAACCAGGCAGCTTGACTCTGATTGGTCAAGGAATTGCCCCGAGGAATGAACCCGTGAATGGCTGTCATTTCATGTGTTTAGCTGAAACAGGTACAATGTGTTTATATGCCTTTTTTTGTCTACAAAGAACAGAACCCGTGGTAGTAATTTATGTAGCTTCCAGTAAGGAATCAGACAAATCAGTGTTATGCTAGCCCCCAGAGCTGTCCACCTCCACAAGCCTTCCTTCCCCTCGAAGCCTACAGTCCTTGCCCACCCTGACCCTGACCACTCCCATGATCCATGCCACCTTTTGTGTCCACGTCAATGACCCTCCTAATGAGAATTACACCCGTCAAACAAACACCCTGACCCTGCCACCATACCACACCCCCATGTTCCTTCTCACTATAACAATTCCCTCCTTTCACCAGTACCCTATGTTCTCCCCGCAAGACTCCATTATAGGCTCAACGGACCCCACCCTATAAGTCACCTTGTCCAGACACCACATCCGTCTTCCAGCCTTCCACCCCAGCCACACTATCCTTCCACTCCTGCTTTGTGCCCTGAACCCCGATGAGACTTCCATGCCCATTTGTGACTTGATGCCCTGCCTTCCCGTGCTTACCATCTCCTGCTTGTTTCTTGGCATCTGAGAGCAGATGTTAGGAATGGTGCAGTCAGTGCCTGGTAAGTCCTGGAAGTCTCTCTCACTGGGTACATCCCACTTATGTTGAGTCGTGAAACAGAATGGTCTAAATTTTCACTGGCGGAGTGGAAAATCTAATGGGTGAACACAATTCCAATCAGTTGGGTTTTTAGTGCACATTCGTGAGATGAACTGGGGGTTTCTGATGTACATCAGCGAGCAAGTCAACCTACCTATTAATCTGCCATGAAAGCCAAGAGAACAAGATCCCATCTTCATTTCCTGATGTGAGAAAGACAATTTTTTGAATCTTGCCAAATCTTCTGCCCCGTCCACCACAGGTGTGTGTGTGTGTGTGGAGAGGGGGGCGGGGGGGTAACCATTCTGCCCAATGTTTTTATTTTGATTATCATAAGCCGTATAGGAAATAATTACTCGTGTTCTTAATCGTATCATGGAAGTCAGAAGGTTTCTGCATTTTCTCATCAATGTGACGGACAGGAAGAGGAACTGTTATGTTGGAGCCTGTTTATGTACCGCCAAAGCAAGGGAATGGTTTCTTATATCAACAAAACCTCAGGCTCAGTGCTGCAAGTGTTAAATCGGTTGGGCTTTCAGCACAGTCAAACAGGATAAAACTGGTGGTCTGCTCCAAAATACCCACCGGGGGGGAAACTGTCATACAAATAGAGATTGTACATTTTGACAGAAAATAAATATCTTCTTAAAAATAATTTCAAAGAGAATCCAATGATTGCTGGATTTAATGCACCAAATCCTTGTGCTTAAACCCAGCAATCATCGCTCTTTGTGCTCTTAGTAAAAAGATGAGCCAGCTTAAAATGGCTCTTAAGGACACAAACTCAAACCACATCAGAGGTCAAATGCCAGACTATATACCATGATTGCATGATTTGTGGAGCTTTACTGCAATGTCTGGTCTCATGTGGGTAAAAAGCAAGAGCAAGGCAGAGGTGATCAATGTCGTCTTTGCAAGAATATAAGCATGTTTAATTTTTTTTTCTTCCCAATCAAAGAACTTGCATGCACATAAAATCTTTGGAGCCTGTGATCATGTGAGCAAAATGTGTCCTGTCCAACAGATGATGCGCTTGCTATATCACAACCTTCATGGCAGATATAATTTTGTCACATTGTTACTTTATAGAAATGGGAATCGGCATACTAGATTGCCAAGAGCCACAAGCTAATAGCAGGTAGCTAAGTTTGAAACATTTGTCTGTTCACATTTTTGTGAACTCGTGTAGTTCCTTGAACGTCAATTCCTATTTATTAGCAATATATTAGCTCAATTGAAGCTCAAGGCTTTAAAGGAGAATGGAGGGGTGCATACAAAATTGGATAAAAGACAGAAAGCAGAACCTACTTGTGAACGATTGTTTTTAGACTGGAAGGAAGCGTGCGGTGGTACACTCTGGTGATTGGTGTTGCGATTGCTGCTTTCTTTCGATATAAATTATGATCTGGACTTGGGTATACAGGGCATAATTTCAAAGTTTGCAGGTGACATGAAGTTCACAAGTGTAATAAAAAATTAGGAGTTTGGCGACATATGTCAGGAGAACATAAAGTAGTGAAATAGGCAGAAATTTGGCAGATCAAATTTAATGCAGCCATGTGTGAAATAATTCATTTTAATAGGAAGGAGGGTGGGAGGTAATATAAATTAAATGGTACAATTTTAAAAAGGGTGGAGGAACAAAGAGCCTGGGGGTGTACATAAATATGCCTTCGAAAAAGGCAAAGCAAGCTGAGAAGACTACTTAAACAAAACATGCAGAATTCATGGCTTTAGAAATAGAGGTATAGAGTAAAAAAAGCAGGGACACTGCTCAGCCTTTATAAAACATTGGTTTAGCCCAAGCAGGAATCCTCTACCAGTTCTGGGCGTCACTGTTAGGATGAATGTTAAGGCCTTAGTGGGAGTGCAGAAGTGATTTACTAGAATGGTACCAGGGGAGAAAGACTTCATATAGACTACAGAAGGTGGGAACTCCTTGGCCTTGCCACTCCTGGGGCGGGATTCTCCGACCCCCCCGCCGGGTCGGAGAATCGCCGGGGGCTGGCGTGAATCCCGCCCCCGCCGGTTGCCGAATTCTCCGGCACCGGATTTTCGGCGGGGGTGGGAATCGCGCCGCGCCGGTTGGCAGGCCCTCCCCGGCGATTCTCCGGCCCGCGATGGGCCGAAGTCCCGCTGCTGGAATGCCTGTCCCGCCGGCGAGAATCAAACCACCTCTCTTACCGGCGGGACAAGGCGGCGCGGGCGGGCTCCGGGGTCCTGGGGGGGGCGCAGGGCGATCTGGCCCCGGAGGGTGCCCCCACGGTGGCCTGGCCAGCGATCGGGGCCCACTGATCCGCGGGCGGGCCTGTGCCATGGGGGCACTCTTTTCCTACCACCTTCGCCATGGTCTCCACTATGGCGGAGGCGGAAAAGAGACCCCCTCCACTGCGCATGCGCGGGGATGCCGTGAGCGGCCGCTGACGCTCCCGCGCATGCGCCGCACGGCAAAGTCATTTCCGCGCCAGCTGGCGGGGCACCAAAGGCCTTTCCCACCAGCTGGCGGGGTGGAAATCTGTCCGGCGCGGGCCTAGCCCCTCAAGGTAAGGGCTTGGCCCCTCAAGATGCGGAGAATTCCTCACCTTTGGGGTGGCGCGATGCCGGACAGATTCGCGCCGTTTTTGGCACCGGTCGACAGACATCGCGCCGATTGTGAAGAATCCCGCCCCTGATCTATGCAATCTCCTCCAGCCCCATAACTCACTGAGATATCTGCGTTCCTCCAATTTGCACCTCTTGTGCATCAGCAATTTTGATTGCTCCACCACTGGCAGCCATTGAACTGCCCAGGCCCCAACCTCTGGAAGATACACCTCTTCACCTCACCTTCCCCCTTCAGATGCTCCTGAAGCCATTTATCCCATCAAGTCCAGATTGCTGCTTCTCTATGTATTTGCCACATTGTCAAATCACCCTCTGCTAATCCTTTTCTGCTCTTCATTTTCAAAACAATAGTCCAATTCATTTCCAGACTAATTCAACAACAGTTTCTGAAAAAGAACTTTGCATTATGAAGCATCCTCTGCGTTAAGATTGTTTTTTCAGGAATTTATCATTCACCATGACCCAGAAAGCCCATAACAAAATCAATTTTCATTCACATGACATCCTTAATGTAATAAAACGCCCCGGGCTTCCCATGCCAACAATTGATTCTGTGATAAAGCAGGTGATAGTTGATCAAACATTAAAAAGGTAGGTTTTAAACAGAGGAGGAGAGAGAAAGGTACAAAGACAAAAGAGTTTGGGGGAGGGAATTCCAAACAGCTGAAAGGTATGGCTACCAATGGTGGAGTTAAGAGAGCAGGGGACACACAAGGAGGCAGAGTATTAGGGACATAAAGTTCTCAGGGGATCATAGAGAGGTAAGGATGTATTTTAACATTTGTATCGATATCCTTCATTGGATGTGGGCGTCATTAACAACGACAGCATTTGTTGTCCATCCCAGTTAAGAGTCAACCACATTACTGTGGTTTGGAGTCACGTGAAGATTTCCTTCTCTGAAGGGAATAGTGAACCAGATGGGTTTCTATGATAATGGTTTTGTGTTCAACATTAGACATTTAATTCTAGTTTTTTTTTATTGGATTGGAATTCCAACATCTTCGGTGGGGGGGGATTTGAACCCAGGTTCCCTAGAGCATTACCTTGAGTCTCTGGCTTAGTAATCCAATGACAAGACCACTATTCCACCGTCTCCCATGGGGATGAAGGTTTTATCATTGAGATGGGTGCTGACATAGGTTGGCAAGCACAGGGGGTGATAGAAGAATGAAACTGAGTTTCAGAATATGGAGAGCAGAGATTTGGATGAGTTCAAGTTTAACAAGGTTGAGGATTGCAGGCCACCCAGAAGAACATTAGAATCATTCAGCCCTGAGGTAACAAAAGTTGGATCGGATCTGGGCTGCGATTGACACATGTATGGGGGTAGAGGTTGATGGAAAGAATGTGTGGTCAGAAGCTCAGCTCCAGGTCAGATTGGACATTGAAGTTACATTCCCTAACCCCGCATAGCAGGTCTGCTAAGCATTTCCAGCACTTGTTTGTTTTTATTTCAATATTAATTCCTTGGTTTTGATTCTTCTAAATACAAAACAGGATTCTATTTACTTTTAATGGCTTGTGAATCTAATTACTTTTGTCCCTTACTGCATTACCTCATTTAAAAATCTCACTTTTCAAGGGTATTTTATTTTCTCATTTGCAAAATGTATTACTTTACATCTTTCTATATCAGAGTGAATTTACCATTCTGTCTGCCCATCCCATCTTGGTCATTATTTGCTCTTGCTAAAGCTCCCGATTTGTTGCCTTCAGTATGTTCAGTATTATGTTCTCAATTCTTGAATCTAGATCATTTATGATAAGAGCAACCCTGCTGTGGACTGCTATGGAAGACCATTAACCATTGCCTTGCTTCTCAAGAAGCTTCGTTCTAACCCCTTTCTCTTTTCCAACCAGATCTCTATCCATGTGACCACTTGTCCCTTCATTCTGCTGGTTGCCAAAAATAAGTATACAGTTTTATGAATTATAAATTTTATAAATTACAGCCTTGAACACAAGACAAAAATATCTTGCTCACCGTGAACAAATTATCAACTAGGCTACAGTTAAGAGAATGCATCCAATTTGGGGTGCTTTGCATTATCAGGTTGTGGCCACTATTAATTGTGTGCAGAAGCAACTGATTTAGATAATGCCAGTGACAAAGGGTTTGAGAAACTGTGATAATTTTCATTCAATAATGACATTATGAGGTGACTCATGGTTTCAAAATTATTCGGGACTTCACAGGAAGAACAATTTCTCACAGCTTAAAAACAGAAAATGTTGGATAAACTCAGCAGGTCTGGCAGCATCTGTGGAGAGACTACCCGAGTTAACGTTTTGAGTTCACATGACCTCTTCAGAGCTGAAGAGAGGTGAGGGCTGGTTTAGCACAGTGGGCAAAACAGCTGGCTTGTAAAGCAGAACAAGGCCAGCAGCGCGGGTTCAATTCCCATACCAGCCTCCCCGAACAGGCGCCGGAATGTGGCGACGAGGGGCTTTTCACAGTAACTTCATTTGAAGCCTACTTGTGACAATAAGCGATTTTCATTTTACATTTTCAAATGAGATGGATTATATAGTTGGAGAGCGGATGGGGGATTTGGAGCAAGATAGAAGATCAGGGATAGGTTGGAGCTAAGGAGACATTTGCAAGGATGTCATAGACACAAGACAAAGGGAATGTTAATGGTAGCATTAAGGACTAAAGAAGGTGCTGATAGTGGAATAAAGTTAAGATAGCAGAGTGTGTCAATAAGTGAACGAAAGTCAGTGCACAGTGAAAGCAAAACTAAAGAACAGGTGATAGGTCGTCCTGTGGTTGGGGCGGGGGGTGGAGAGTTGCTCAGGGACAAACAAAGAAAACAAAACAAAATGTCAAGGTGGAGGGGAAAGTTTGCAGTGGTTGGTTTTAACTGTAGATCATAACATTATCATGGCAAAAAGACACCTTTGGAAAATTTTAACATGGGTGCATGACTATTCCTTCAGCTTCTGGACCCTGATGTTGGGACCAAATGGGGTCCTGAGCCCCATTTGCTGACAGCGAGACCAGCACAGAAATTTTGGAGATCCTTTTAAGGGCGGTGGGTGGACTCCAGATGCTCCTCCCTAATCAGAGGTTTCACAGGTCTGTAGCCTTGGCAACCCTACTCAGAGAGGCGGGCGCTGCTGAAGCAGGTATAAAATCAAGAGAGCACCTCGAACATGGAGATGTCCTCGAGGAGCTAACTTTAAAAGAACGATTGACAGTGTTTGCGCAGCTAGACCCTAGGATCGAAGGGGAAACCCCTTTGGATGACTCGTTAGGGTCAAGGAGACTGCCTTTCCTACCATCTTTTAATTTAATGGTCAGATTCTATATCAGCATGGCATCACAGCTGGATATGTGACAAACAGTATAATGGGATTTTGGATCATATTTAGAGGTCACAAGTTCAGTCATGTTGTCAGATTCCCTTTGAGGAACTGGAGGGAGGGACGAAGGATAGACCGAGAAGAGTGAGTGGCAAATATATAGATTCAGGCCATTTACCCGTACCCTCTGCAACCGAGCAGCTCTCACTCAGATATCTTAAAACACAAAACAAGCTTACTGAAATTCCATATGACTGCCAAATCGGCAGCAATTAAATAAAATAGCTGGAAGATTTTTCATTTCCAACAATTAAATGACTGGAGCCTAGAAATGACAGTGGGTAATATTAACAGATACATGTGATGCATTCTAATGACTTTCATTCAGTAACCGTTTTAATATAGGCATCAATCTGTTTATTTTAAACACTGGACAAAAGAATCAAATAGAAACATTCATCCACTAAAACTACCAGCTGTGATTTCTGGGCTCACAATATTACCTGTCCTGCCTCTCCAGAAAAAAAGAGGGGTGGTGGAGTAGAGATCTAAAACTGCAGATTTAGTGGAGAGCGTTTTGAATGGATTGAAAACCATGTGGGTGATAGGATCTGGAACAAAACATTTTTGTATCGTCTTCAATTCATGAATTCTCAAAGGTCTTCCTCAAAACAGATGACTCATTACAGAGCAAAGTAGACATTTGTACTCTTAGAGTGAAGAGGATATCCATTCATTCCATTTTGATCCCAGCAGTCGACATTCACTGATTCAGAGAGCAACACATCTAAACTGATGGGTTGTTCCAAAGTGCCAATCTAATAATTTTGAGTCAGGAAATGTTCAGTGATTACCATGTAAAGGTCAATGGGAAACTAAGCTGTGTGGAGGATACAAAGAGGCAACAAAAGGATACAGACAGGTTATGAGAGTGGGAGGGAAACTGACAGATGTAGGAATATGATCAATTTTGTTAGAAAAATAGATTTTTTTAAAAGCAGAACTGCTATAAAATGTGGAAGCATATTGGTATCCTTGTACAAAAATCACAGCAAGTTAACATGCAGGTGGCGCGGTGGCACAATGGTTAGCACGCTGCCACACAGCGCCAGGGATCCGGGTTCAATTCCGGCCTCGGGTGACTGTGGATTTTACACATTCTTCTTGTGTCTACATGGGTTTCCTACGGATACTCTGGTTTCCCCCACAGTCCAAAGATATGCAGGTTGGGTGGATTGGCCATATAAATTGCCCCTTAGTGTCCAAAGATATTCAGGTGAGGTGGGGTTGTGGGCATAGAGTGGGAGAGTGGGCCTAGCTAGGGTGCTCTTTCAGAGGGTCAGTGCAGACTCGATGGGCTGAATGGCCTCCTTCTGCACTGTTGGGATTCTATGGATTCTATGATAGGAAGAGCAGCCTATTAGGAATGCAAATTGCATGTTAAGCTTTGTTACAAAGGCTTTGAAATATAAGAGTAATAAAGGACTGGATTTTACACTCATCCAGCAGCACCTTTAAATTGAGGGGCTTGTACAATCCAGCTGGTGCCCTGCTGAGGCCCACTGACCTATCTCAATTTTTAAAAAAAAATTAGTGTACCCAATTCTTTTTTCCCAATTAAGGGGAAATTTAGCATGGCCAATCCACCTACCCTGCCCATCTTTGGGTTGTGGGGGTGAGACCTAGGCAGACATGGGGAGAATGTGCAAACTCCACACAGATAGTGACCCAGGGCCGGGATTGAACCCGGGTCCTTTGTGCCGTGGGCAACATTGCTAGCCACTGCGCCACCGTGCCCAGAGCTGTCTGCAATTTTACAGAGCGCAGGAATAGCATTAGGCTTGGGCTTGTTGAGGCCCTTAAGTTGCTACTAACTTTGCCACAATCAGTATTTTACTCACGGCCACGCCATGCGGGAGTCTGACAGCTCTTTAGTTGTGCGGGCTGGTGTTCAGAAAATGGGGGAAGGCCTCCATTGTGCAACCCCAACTAGGTAATTCCAGGGTCCCCCCCACCCCACCTTCTCCCCCCTCCCCCTACCCCCCCCCCCCCCCTCCCCCCAACCACCACGAGGTCCCCAATCCTGGATTTAGCAGGACTCTTTGACATGGTTGGTGAGGCTATAGCCTGCCCCCCAGTGGCTGCTGCTTCTCTCTGATACTGTTGGGTCTACAGAGCTGCCGGTCAATTGAATTGGCTGGCAACACTGGAGCGGGCCTTTCTCCTGAGATTGGGGCGGATGTCTTGCCTTAAAGCAATGAACACTGCTCTTAGCATTAAATTGTTGTGGGGCAGCAGTACAGATAATGGGTTGCGATCCGCTCTCACCGCCCCCTCTCTCCTCCACCAACATTTTAGTCAGACGGGTGGCAGGAACCATGGTGCCCCATTAAATTCATCCCAAAGTCTTGCTATATTGATATTGGGCTTTGGTGAGACCACACCTGGAGTACTGTGCACAGTTTTTTAATTATCTTATCTAAAGAAGTATATCCTTTACTCACAGGGGTGCAATAAAGGTTGATTAGATTGATTCCTGGAATGAGAGGGTTGTCCTCTGAGGAATGATTGGGAAAAATTGGCCGATACTCTCTGGGGTTTAGTAGAACGACAGGTGATCTCACTGAAGTGTTTAAAATTCTTTGAGGGCTTAATTGACAGAGTAGATGCTGAGAGACTGTTTCTCCTGGCTGGGCTGCCTAGAATTAGGGTTGACAGTCTTTGTGATGAGGAGAAATTTCTTCAGTAAGATTTGCGGATTCTGTGGACGCTTAGTTGTTGAGTATATTCAATAAGAAGTCTTAGAACACCAGGTTAAAGTCCAACAGGTTTGTTTCGAATCACCAGCTTTTGGAGCACAACTCCTTCCTCAGGTGAAGCTTTTTTCACCTGAGGAAGGAGCAGTGCTCCGAAAGCTTGTGATTCGAAACAAACCTGTTGGACTTTAACCTGGTGTTGTAAGACTTCTTACTTTGCTCACCCCAATCCAACGCCGGCATCTCCACATCATGAGTCGATTCAGGACAGAGATTGATATATTTTTGGGTACCGAGGGAATCAAAGGAAAAGGAGATCGGGCAGAAAAGTGGAGTTGATATTAAATATCAACCATGATCATACTGAATTGTGGAGTATGCTCAAGGGGCTGAATCACCTACTCCTATTGCTGATGTTTATTTAATTAGAAAAGTAATTCCATTGACTTCGCTACCTCCCCTCTCACACCTCTCCTAATAAGCAGACAATAAGACATTGGCCAGATTCTCTATTTGGGAGCTTATGGGGTGGATTCTCTAATTTTGCGGCTAAGTGTCGACGATGGCGTGGGAACTGTGATGTTTAACGACGCCAAAATCGGGGCCGAACCCTCACTGATTCTGGGATCGGAGAGGGGAAAGAGGCGGCGCCCGATAAAACTCCAGGCTCCCGCGTCATTAATGGCTGGAGAATGGCTGGGTCCAAGGACTCACACGCGCATGGCGGCGACCTGCAGTGGTCGCGCCGTACAACATGGCACCGGCCGTGCACGGAGCTGACCTGCCAAATACTGCCCCACAGGACAACCCTTTGCCACACCCTGGCTACCCCTCCACCACTCCCACCAGCCCTCGCGGAAGCTCCCTGGCCAGCAGCACGGCTCCCGGCCGATTGTGGCGGCGCTGGACACAGTCCCCGGCCACCACACCAGGTTCCAGACCGCCCAGACCACACGTCATCTGCACAGTCGGGAACTCGGCCCATCGGGGGCAGAGTTTCGGGGGAGGGCCTTCCGATGTCGCACCGACGGCGTTCCAACAATGTGTGACACGCGACGCGATGATGCCATTTCAGAGGGGGCGGAGACTAGAAAACTGGCAGCGCCCCCGATTTGGGCGGAAGGGATTCTCCGCCTAATCGGCGATTACGATATTGCCGCTGGGCAACAAGAATCCAGCCCATAGTTCTCTCGCTGGAGGAGAATCGCTACTGATTTGCGCTCCCGCTGGGAGAGCAACTCATGAAGCAATTCAGTATCCTTCGCCATGCAAGTTTATGCATGACGAGGAATATGAAGGATTCTCGAGGGATTCCTGCTTTGGGCCGCCATTTTGAATGGCCGGTCCGATAGCGAAGTCCATCCGCCGCTTCCCCCCCCCCCCCGCACATCAGCCCCCACTGCCCGCATCGCAGAGCAGTCCCCCCATCCCTGGATTTTCTGGGTGCCTCCCAGTTCCCCAAGTACGGGGGTGATCTGACCCCCATCCCTCAGGGATCCCCTAAATATGGATATTCCCTACAGGGACCCCCTAAATAAGGACACCCCCTAGACACCACCAAACGAAAGGGACCCCAGAGACCCCTTAACTAAAGCGAGGCTCCACAGGTACCACTTAACTGAAGGGACTCCCTACAGACCCTCCCAGAAAAGAGACCCCTGTCTGGAAGTGCTGTAACCACAATGTCTACAAACATCAAACACATCAAAGAGAGTTAAGTGCTGTCAATTTCCAGCTCAGCACTTCAAAATCATTCCAGTGTGAAGAAGCGTGTTTGGAATGTACTTACCTCTCTTTCATGTGGTTGATGTTTGTAAACATTTTGGTTACAGCACTTAGAGTTACTCATCCATGAAGAAGGTGAATGAAGCAAGACTCACAGATGTTTTATGGAAGCTGTGAAACATTGTGGGTAAATATGAGGTACATGTAATTTCTCTTTCTCTTTCCAGGAATGGACAAGTAGTGCTTCCAGGTGAGCGTTACAATTGCAGTTATTTTTCACTGCCCCTGTCTGGACTGCTCTGCAGTTTCCAGACAGGGGTCTCTTATCTGGAGGGGGGGAGGGTATGTTGGGAGGTAGTCACATTAGTCAGGGGGTCCCTGTGGTGGGGTCCCTTTAATTGGGGGGTCTTCAGAGGGTCACTTTAGTTTGGGAGTTCCTGTGGGCTCTCCCTATTTAGGGGGTCTCTGTGGGGGGGTTCCTTTAGTTAGGGGGTCCCTGGGAGTCTTTGTGTGGGGTGGAGGGTGTCTGGTAGGGGAGGGGCTAGCAGGTGATGCATTGTTCGATGTGAGGGTGCCCCTCATATGGACTTTGGGGTAACTCCTTTTGGGGGAATTTTGAAGTTACTCCCCTGTCCTACCACGAGGTCCACCATGTCAGGTTCACATTTGGTGATACTTGTATTGAATCCCACCCACATGATTCCCGGTCCATGGGACCAGAGAATCATGCAGGCCGGGAGATTCTGGTTCTCGGCCCGCTGGCATGTGGGCATGAACCCCGATCCTGCTGCCTGCACGGGTCTGGAGCACCGTGGTCGGACCAGCGCCAATCTGATTTTTCCTGGACACCCAATTCTCCGCCACCTCGGGTTCCGGCGCTAGGTGACAAGAATCCAGCTGATCATATATATACTTAACTGGAAACCCAATGCAGCTAAATTAAGCCAATCTATTCTTTGGCTCACTCCATACCTCTAGCACTGAAATCTCCAAATTATGGACTGTGAATTGACTTCAGCATTAAGTCACCGACCTCCTGGCTTCCCTGGAAAAAACAAATCACGATGATCTCCTATTGGAACACCAAGAGCCATTTTATCCCCAAGATTCACCAAAGCTATCTTTTAATTATTATTATTTCAAACTTTCAAGCATTTTGATACAAACTTGAAAAAACATGTACATTTGATAAGAAGAATAGTGAAAAGTCTAAAGGGCCATAATTGCTTACAATTGTCATCACCACAGTGAAGGTTTCCCCCACTGAGTTACTTTAACATTAATGGGTACTCTTCAACTGCAATTGTAACGACAACACTTTCCCTAATCTTCCCCCTCTCCCACCTCAAATCAGATATTTGATGGGAAAGACACATCGCAGTAGAAGGAAAGCATTTGATTTTTTGACTATATTTATAGAGTGAAAGAGACCTGTCTGTGATAGCAACATCTGATGTTACACAAAGACACAGACAATTAATGGTAATTGTCCAAACAGCGTAAAACCCAGATATAATTTCAAGTATCCAGTGACTCCAATGCACAGCATGATGATGCTATTCATTTTACAAAATATCTCACAATAAAATCAATTGAGATGATTAACTCCATTGACATGATTGGTGCTTGCTGCTAAATTGGTACATGTCCATTACCTCATTTTGAAAAACGATCAGAGATGAAATTTCAAACATTTTGAAGAGTTTTTTATAATGCACCTGAGTTTTATTCTCAGAGCAAGAGACGTTAATGCTGGAGAATGGAATACAATCACATTTTGAGCTGTCAGCTTCAGCACAAAGCACTCAGAGGTCAGCGTGACTGTGATTAGATGCAAAACAAAGCTCCCTTACTTTCACCATCCTCAGACTTGGCAGAAGTTTCTTAAAATATGACGTGAACATTAAACTGCACTTACCCCAAGACAGAATATTCCAAAGGAAGCTGTGAATAGTAGCATTGGGCAGGTTGCTCCTGGTTGTTCCAAGAAAGGTGATAAGTGCAATGTCAATTTCCACTGTTATTCATTATTTCTATTCTTAATTTTCTGTTCAAATGAACATGGCCATTCGAACGTACAGAGCAGACCATAATCTTTTTTCCTCACTTACACTTCCGCGAGAAATTTGTACTCAAAGCAAGAGATGTCGAAGGAAAACTCATCTTTTTGATGAGTCTTTTTCATCTTTTTCAGCCATGAAGTGCTCACAGGTCAGGAATTGTGCAGAGTAAACCTTCCTCCATGCTACCCCGTCAACAACTGAACCTTATACATTACATTCAGCTTCAGAAGACAGCACATACTGCACCAGTGTTGACATTTCCCATTTATCACCAGGTATCCTTGTTGTGCCCTTTGATTGAAATTTCAATTGGTGTTACTTATTGCCAAACCATGGGTAGCACTTTTTTGCGGACCTGTGCCAACGGAGGCTGAGTTGAGAATATCGAAACTGATTTACAGCCAGAGGACAATCGTGTCAAGGACACACAACAATAATATAGGGAATGTTGAAGCAGGAACATGCAGATACCAATAAGGTTCAGAATGCAATTCTGGGTCCTCGCCAATTGTACTCGTTTACAATTGAGAATGAAATTTTACTGAGGCAAAATTTTTTAAAAGCTTAACAGCATGCAAAATTCCCACAAATGCTCTGCAATGGCCACTGTAAGACTGGATTTTCATGCACTCCTGATCTGGCTGGCTCCATTGTGAGGAGCGGTATCTCCTCGTCCCCGACAATTTTCATGGAATTTTCCCAGCTTTTAAAGGTCTTGTCGTTCCCTGCCCATTAGTGTTCTCATGAGCCATCGTCTAGATGATGGAAGCTTTTGAAAGATAAGTTCAAAAGGTCTTACCTATGTCCCTCCATTCCACCCTATGCATCTTAACCCACCCTTATTGCTCCTCATCTTTCATGTCAAGCTAATCCCCTCCATTCATCCCCATGACCCCTCGTATAATCACCAAACAGCTCTCTAGCCCTCAACCTTCACACCATGTCACTCCTTACACACTCCCCACGCTCCATTCATGTTAACTTATGCCACCTCATGCGACCACCCATCCCCCATGGCTCCTCATACACAAGCTTCCCTATATATTCTTGGCTGAGAGTCCAGATATCCATTAGACTATACACTCTGCACAGAACCAATCATCCCAGTAGCTAATCGTCCCAGACGCATTAAAATATCAATTGCAGAAACTATAAACACTTGACAGCTTTTTATCTTCTGTAAATACTCGTTGTGCAATTCACAGAGCAGACCACAGAGCAAGAGCTGTCAATCAAGCAATGCTTTCCCTGGACATCACTGTTTCAACAGTCCAATGGATGTTTGGGCTCTCAGCCAAGAATGCATTGAGAATCTTACGTATAAAGAGCCATGGTGGGTGGGTGGTCGCATGATGTGGCATCAGTTAGCATGGATGGAGCATGGGGAGTGTGTAAGGAGTGATGTGGTGTGAAGGTTGAGGGCTAGAGAACTGTTTGGTGATTACACGAGGAGCCATGGGGATGGATGGAGGGGATTAGCATGACATGAAAGATGAGGGGCAATGGGGGTGGGTTGAGATGCGTAGGGTGGAATGGGGGACATGGGTAAGACCTTTTGAACTTATCTTTCATCTAGACGATGGATCATGAGAACACTAATGGGCGGGGAACCACAAGACCTTTAAAAGCTCACACAATTCCATGAAAATTGTAGGGGACTAGGAGATACCGCTCCACACAATGGAGCCAGCCAGGTCAGGAGTGCACCAGCCTGCACTGGGATAAACTGGTGAAAATTGAGGTCACCTGGAAGACAGTAGGGAATCCTGGAATCTAGTCCTGGCTGTCTTCTTCTTCACCTCCACGTGATCTTCCCGAATCCTTGAAAATCCAGTCTTACAGTGGCCATTGCAGAGCATTTGTGAGAATTTTGCATGCTATTAAGCTTTTTAAAATGTTTGCCTCAGTGAAATTTCATTCTCAATTGTAAACGAGTACAATTGGCGAGGACCCAGTATTGCATTCTGAACCTTATTGGTATCTGCATTGTTCCTGCTTCAACCGTATTCCTAGCAACATTCCCTATATTATTGTTGCGTGTCCTTGACAAGATTGTCCTCCGGCAGTAAATCAGTTTCGATATTCTCAACTCAGCCTTGAGTTGGCACAGGTCCGCAAAATAGTGCTACCCATGGTTTGGCAATAAGTAACACCAATTGAAATTTCAATCAAAGGGCACAACAAGGATACCTGGTGATAAATGGGACATGTCAACACTGGTGCAGTATGTGCAGCCTTCTAAAGCTGAATGTAATGTACAAGGTTCAGTTGTTGACGGGGTAGCATGGAGGAAGGGGTGTTAAGCGTCAGGGTTGGAGAGCTGTTTTTTGATTTATTGGGGTGAATGTAACTGGGATGACATCCCAGAGTACCAAAGTGGGCCTTTTAATCAGCTCATCTTGGCACCCAGCATGCCCCATGGCTGCCTCTGAACCCCTTCTGGGGTTGCGGGCCCAGTTCCAGTTCCTTCTTGAGCTCCTGCAATGAAAGTTGCCCCTTTGTCAGCATTTTCTCCCGAGGCAGGCATGTTGAGCCCGGCATCTTCCCAATTCTGGCTACCCACCTCTTGGATGAAAATCCAGGATTGATGGGGCCAAATGGTTTCCTTTATGTTGTCTCAGAACAACCTCAAAGCAACTTACACACATTAAACACTTTGATGCGCTGTCATCAGTGTTCTGTGTGTGAATATGCCAGCTATTCTTTCACACAACAAGTTCTCACAAACACCAAATGCAATGAATGATCAACGTAATGCATTCTTTGTTAATGTTTGAGATATGTTGGAGAGGACACAGGGTGAAATCACTACTCCTTTCAAATACTACTTATTGATTATGATTCAACATTCTTTTAATAATGCACTCAAATGTGGTTGCAGAATGTGTGCTCAAATTCTGGTCTGGGGTTAAACTTGCAACATTTGGATGCAAGTGTAACCCAACTTAGCGAATCAGACACTTAGCAGTTAACATACAACAGTCCAGGAATCAAACATGCTTTAGCTAATAATTGGACAAATTTGCTGCACCATTGCTGGAGCTTTTTTGCAAATGGGTAAGCATTAGCTACACGCTTCCGAGTTGATGTTAGGCTGCAGTACGTCAGATCAAACAAGCACATTTTTTTTATTTCCTGGAGTTTGTTTAAGTTTTTAATATGGTCATTGTAATTACTGAATGACTGACTAACCTATAAAATTGGATTGCGTAAGTACCCATTGCATGTTCGTGCACAAGGGATAAACGGTTTATTGAAAGTGCCTGGTGTACGTCCCTTGATGCTGAGGCCTGTTCAGACACCAGAACTGCTTCTCGCATCTGCTCAGCAAAGCCAAGTCAAATCCTTTATTACACTCTCTATCTTGTCCTCTTGTCTGTTTTCATTTTAAATACTGCATTAGGATTGAACATAATATTAACTCCTCCCACAAGTACAACTAAAATGGCAGACAACATTGAATTCTGTTCTTGCAAAAATCATTCCGTTAAATCTGACAAACAAGTTTGACAAAGCAGGTTTGTCAATGCCGAGATCAATTGTCAGAATTACTCTTGTCTCTGATTAATGTGGCAAAATGCCTTTTGCTTTGATCCCTTCCTCGCCCATCACCACTGATTGATTTTTTTTTGGGGTGTTTCCAGTGAGAATCTCAGTGTGATTTTCATAAATCCAAAACAAAATGGACTATCATTTGTGCTCTCAATAGAGCTGCCTTGTATTAAAGTTCTGAAATTGTTTCACTCACTTCAGTTTTTTTTTAATACAAAAATCATGCATCCTCATTACAAATGCCCTGGAGAAGATAAGGCTGAGTTGCCTTCTTGAATTGCTGCGGTCCATCTGGTAAAAGGTACAATTCTCTTACCATCCGTTCACTGTGGCACTGTTAATTGCATTGTCTTGACATCCGATAGTCTTGATTGAGTCGCAGAAGGACACCAAAGGAAGGCACAAAAAACAAGGAGAGGGGATGAGGAGCTAACTCATGACTGACTCCACATTGTCCTCCTTTTACAATCAAAAATATTTCAGGAAAGGGTATGGGGACTGTGGGGTGAGGAGTCTGAGCAACTCTGTCCTTCAGGACAATGGCAATCATTTTTCTCATGTCACTGTATTTTATTTTTATTGCTATTTCCACAGGTCAGGCTTTCTGTGTGAATGTGCGTATGAATTACAGTGAAGACATTATTAAATATTAATTAGTGGTCAGCCAGCGTTTAAAGCTGATGTGGTTTTGGCTATAGACGTTGAATGATTCCTCAGCCTGCTATGCAGATTCTCCCGAATTACATCCCTGTTCTCGAGTTGAGTGTGATTCTAAACTTTGACTCATTTTCATTTCAATTTTTATTCAATGTTTTTAAAATTCTTTACTCCATTCACTTCATTCCAATTTTGACCTATTTTTTTGTTTATTCTTTCATGGGATGTTGGGTGTTGCGGGGAAGACCAGCATTTGTTACCCATTCCGAATTGCCCTTGAGAAGGTGGTGGTGAGCCGCCTTCTTGAACCGCTGCAGTCCATGTGGTGTACGTGCACCTACAATACTGTTAGGAAGGGATCCGAGGATTTTATTCTATTTTGTTGCATGATTTTGTTTCTTCACCGAGTTTGAAACACAGGATTGGAAAAAACACAACAGGCAAATTTTCACCATCATCCTGTAGTGGGTAATATGGTAGAGCAGATCGTCACTTGATAGAACCCAGCTAATTTTCTATGGATAGAAAACAGAAAAAAACAATGTGACTTAATTTATACAAATATCCATGACCTGTTGGCTTCGACCTCAGGGTATTAAAGGAACCACGGGAATAAATTACATGTGCACGTTGTAATTTTCCAACAGCTCCTGAATCAGGAAATTAATTTAAAAACTGAAAATAATACCCCCTGATTTAAGGAGAGAGAGAGAAACTACTTATCTGTGGATCTGGTTAGCACGGGGCTAAATCGCTGGCTTGTGGCTTCATTCACTGAGCAAATGTGTTGAATCTCAAACTTTGCCAAAGCAATATTTGTCCCGAACTGAATCTTAACAAAAAGGTGGGGATTTGGTCAAGGGTTAGAATAACTGGAATTTTTAATTGCTGGTGGCATCAGGAACAGGTGTAGTCCTGATTTTACAATTGTATCCGAGGGTGGCACTGGGTCCCAACACCCCTGGAATCTGATGCAGCTTTCTAAGGGAGTGTGGGGGGGAGGGGAACAGGGGCGGGACTCTCCGCCGGCGGGATTCTCCGTTTTGCCGATGCCAAGGGGTTTCCCGACAGCATGGGGCTGCCCCACAATGGGAAAACCCATTGACCGGCCGGCGTAAGGAGAATCCCGCCGGCGGGTCGGGGCAGAAAAGTGGCGTGGTGGGGTGAAGAATCCAGCCCCACGGAATCCACTCCTCTCCAATTAATGGATCATTCAGCTCCTCGAGGAGCCTGTTAACGAGCTGGGGAGGATGAGAGTAACATTTTCAAAGTGGGAATCATTAAACCCAAATTGTTTCTGCACGTTAGTTCAGAAGCTATGGGATTCAAACTGGGCAGAAGTGAAACTTTTTTATTTGAAAAAATTTGAGAGCTTGGGGTATCTTGCACAGATTGTGTGCTTTACCTTTCATTTAACCACTTTTGCGCTCAGTGAGGCTGCTGGCCCTGCAATGTTCTGCTGCCTCTCTTCTCCAAGGCAGTGGCAAGCACCATCATCGCTGACATCTGAGGCTGCTGCTTATGCTCTGCAGGCAGTGCACGCTTCTCAGTTGCACTTGAGGCCACTAGGACCATAGAATAGAACAGAACCACAGAATTGCTGCAGTACAGAAGGAGGCTTTTTGGCCCATCAAGTCTGCACGGACCCTCTGAAACACCACCCTATCTATCCCCATTACCCCACCAAACATCTTTGGACACTAAGGGAAAATTTTAGCAGCGCCAATCCATCTAACCAGCACATCTTTGGACTGTGGTAGGAAACTGGAGCACAAGGGAGAGACCCACCCAAACATGGGGAGAATATGTAAACTCCACGCAGACAGTCATCCAAGGTCGGAATCGAACCCAGGTCTCTGGTGCTGTGAGCCAGCCATGCTAACCACTTTGTCACCATGCCACCCACTAATTGAATGACAAACTAGCCTCCGGCCCAATTAGAGTGCTTGCATTTAAAAATAGCATTGCATGAATGACTCGGATCCAGCAGTGGATTGGGGCTAGAAATTATCCAGACATTGGGTTCCCAATCCCGATTCGAAAATCAAACCCAGAGTTTCTCTGACATGGACTTCCAAAAGGCACTTGAGAATATTAAATGAAAGTGCCTGAAAAGGGAAGTAAGTAATTTTTGACATTGGTTGTGAGGAAGGAGACAGGGAGTAGAGATAAAGGCAACATTCGGTGATTGACAAAATATGCCTCAACCTTGCACTCAATATATCAATGACTAGGCTGAAGGAATTGAGCGTGAATCCATTTTGCAGATAAACGTATACTATGATGTGCAGATGGGAGCAGGAAGTAGAGACAAGTAGACCAAGAAAGTGGCAAAATAAATCTCAGATGTATTACCAGATTATCCAAGTTGGAACCAGGAAGGGCAAATACTATGTTCACCAAAATAATTAAATCATGAGATGAGGTTGCATAAACTTGTTCGAATTCCCTTAAGTTTAGACTGTTGACAGGGTGGGAAGGGGCAAGGGGGGGGGGGTGTAGTAGCGGGGTGGGGGGGAGAGCAGGGGTTATGTCATGGTGGTAATTAAGAAGATAAAGGAATTTGACGGGATAAATACAGTGAAACATATTCCCACGATGGGAAAAGTAAACTAAAAGCCAGAACCTTAAAATTAGAACATGGCCCTCAGGAGTAAAATCAAGGAGGCATTTTTTCCACACTGAAGGTACTGAGAATCTGGAACATTCTCCCTCAAAGATGCTGAGTCATTTACATTTATTTTTAAGACTCAGATTGGGGGACTTTGTTAGGCAAGGGTATTGAGAGAATGGAGTCGAGGTGCAGATCGGCCACGGCCTAACAGAATGGTGGGACAAGCTTGAGGAGCTGAATAATCTAATCAGAGTTACTCTGATTTCAGTGGCATTAAGATCAGACGTTTTCTATCAACTGGTGCACAATCTGCGCTGACAGATTAGGGTCCGTACAGTGAGAACAAGAATATTCCCGTATTTTATCTTTGCACACCCTGCAACCTGTTGGCTTTTCTAATCTTAGTCATAGAGTGTTACAGCACAAAAAAAAGAGGCCCTTCAGCCCATCTTGTCTGCGTCAACCATCAAGTACTTATCTACTCTAATCAAATTTTCCAGCATTTGGTCCGTCGCCCTGTATGCTATGGCATTTCAAGTGCTCATCTAAATGCTTCTTAAATGCTGTGAGGGTTCCCACCTCCACCACCCTTTCAGGCAGCGAGTTCCAGATTCCCAGCACACTCTGGGTGATTTGATTTTCCTCAAATCCCCTCTAAATCTTCTGCCCCTTGCCCTTAATCTGTGCCCCCTGGTTATTGATCCCTCTACTGAGTGGAAAGTTTTCTTCCTACCTATCCTATCTATGTCCATCATAATATTGTACACCTCAGTCAGGTCCCCCCCCCTCAGCCTTCTGTGCTCTAAGATGTGCAGGTTAGGCGGATTAGCCATGCTAAATTGTCCCCGAGTGTTCAAATATGTGCAGGTTAAATGGGATTACGGGGATAGGGCAGGGCAGTGAGCTTAGGTAGAGTGCTCTTTCAGAGGATCGGTGCAGTCTCGATGGGCTGAATAGATTTCTTCTGCACTGTAGGGATTCTAAGGAAAACAACCTTAACCAAACCAGCCTCTCTCCATAACTAAAATGCTCCAGCCCAGGAAACATCCCTGTAAATCTCCTCTGCATGCTTTCCTGTGCAATCACATCCTTTTAGAGTGTGGCGACCACAACTGCACAAAAACTGTGGCTCAATGAGCGTTTTATACAGCACCATCATAACCTATACTCTATACCTCCCCTAATAAAGGCAAGTGTCCAATATGCCTTTTTAACACACCTTAACTACCTGTCCTGTTGCCTTCAGGGATCTTTAGACATGCACCCCAAAGATCCTCTGATCCTCTGTTCTTCCTATGTGATAAATAGCTTTCAAAAACACGTTACGTATCAAGTCAACGCCAATTGATATTGTTTTTCAACTCAGCCATGAATGACTTCTTTACCCAAGTGGTGCGCGATCACCAACAATTTTGTGTTAATTCAGATACATGGTTACGTTTGCGTGATTTTCTTTGGGCAGGCAATAGATACTGAGTGCATTTTCAGCACATGCGCAGCGCACTTATCAAGTGTGCCTGTGTGAGAATACAAGTCACTCCCACTCCTACCTGACAGTATTTGCAGCTAGATTTTCCAATAAACCAATGGCACACATTCATAGTTAAATGAATGATCATTATCTTTGCAACCTCCTCCAGCCCTACAAACCTCCTCCAATCCTGGCCATGTCCATCCTTGATTTCCTTTGCTCCACCAGTTGCAGCCATATGTCTTCAGCTGTCTAGGCCCTAAGATATAAAATTAAAGGAATAGGAGCTTAGTGAAAATGTCACCGGACTTGCAATCTAGAGGTTTGAATTAATGATCTGGAGACATGAGTTCAAATCTCATCACGGCAGCTGGGGAATTAAAATTCAGTTAACTAAATAAATGTGGAAAATGATCTGGGGCAGGAGTCCCTGGGGATGGAGGTGGAGAGATCCATAAAATTGTGCAGGAAGGCAAGCGGTGTCCCTTGCCCACTGCGTGGATTTCGCCCCACAAAGATGTGCAGGGTAGGTGGATTGGCCACGCTAAATTGCCCCTTAATTGAAAAAAATGAATTGGGTACTCTAAATTTATAAATAAATAAAATAAAATAAAAATAACATTGCATGAGTGACTCAGATCCAGCAGTGGGCCGGGGCTGCAAATTATCCAGGTATCTGTTTCCCAATCCCGGTTTGAAAATTAAGCCCAGAGTTTCTCAGTCGCTATAGACTTCTCAATCGTATGTTGCCGGCAGCAGGAAAGATAGCAGATGACCCTCCTGCACGAAAGGCCAACTAAACCCACTAAAGGCCTCTTCCTGCTGCTGCTGGATTTTACTGGGGATGGGGGTTATTGGTGGCACTCACAGTGGGCTTGGAGGTAGCGGTTGGGGGTCGCTTCCTATTTGGACACTCTTTGACTCAGAGGCTGAGCCCGGAGACAACAGTACTGCCTACCCACACTAACACTCAACCATCACCAGGGCCTGCTGACTGACCCTGGTGCCGTGGACTCTTCCAACCTTCGATTGTGCCCACTTACTCTGCGTGTAGTTTGAGCTGTAGTCACCACACCCAGTTGTGTTTCTGAGACAACCTCTGAATGGTCTGCACCTCTTGGCAGTGGGCAGCCATCCGTAATATGGACTATCGCTTACCTGGGTCCTGCAGACTGCTGAAGCGGGGTCGCCTCCCGCTTTCAGGCCGTCTGTGGAGCCCCCGCCGTGAGGACTAACTCCACCCCCTGACATCAGTAATGGTGGTCAACTAAATACTGAATAGTTCTAAAAATGTATCTGGTTTACCAATATCCTTCAGGGAGGAAACCTTCCATCTTTGCCGGTCTGGACTCACCCGGCGCACATCCCACTATTCCGGGAGAATAGTGGGAGAGCCCCTAAACAGGGTTCATGCTGGGTGCTGAACAGAGATTGATGTTCCCAGCCTGTGGCACCCGACGCAATCTGTCTCCTGGCTCCCAGGATTCTCCACTGACCTCCATCATCGGAGAGCTGACATGATATCCATGCCACGGGTGGTGGTAGGGGGGGGGGGGGGGGGGGGGGGGGCGGGCGATGAGGGTTCAGAAGCCATTAAAGCCCCTGAGTGGTTGGAGACATGCCAGTGCAGTGCTCTACCTGGGTTACCAAGGGGCATTGCCAGGTTCCAAGGGGCACTGCCAGGGTGGCAAGGGGAAAGGACTGAAAGGGGGTGTTCAAGAAGTGGGGGCATGAAGATGGTGCATTTTGAGACTCCATAGTGGGTGTCGCTCAACTGGTGGGGGATACTGCTGGTGCCGATGATTCGGGGTGGGGGTGCCGATGCTGGCTATAAGGGGGCGGGGTCTGAAATGTGACCTTTTGAGAGGGCGCCAATGTCACTGATTCTTGCAGGGGCTGATAGTGGTCTGCCCTCTCACTTTGAGATCAAGGGAGGCCAGCGTCTTCGGGTTCCGCACACAACTTTTCCGGCAGGTTTCACCTTGGCTCCAAAACAATGACTAAGCGATTCACACCAGTTTTCCCACCTGAAATGACACTGAGGCTGGAATTCGGCAGCCGTTGGGATTCTCTGTTCCCACTGGCAGCACACGCCCACCTGTGGGTTTCCTGGCTGGAAAATCCCATTGACAAGCTGCGGGAGTAGCGTCCTGCCGCCAGAATACGGTGCGCTGCCAAGAACCCCGCGGTCGGGGGACTGGAGAATGCCACACTCAGTCAATTTTTGAGGGAACTCAGCCCATGATTCCAGAACGCAGCCATGTAATTGACAACTAACCACCCTCTGAAGTGGGTAAGAAGTGCCCAAACTGACATGACGAAGTATGATTTAAAAACTCCCCTCCTTTTCATCATGTGTCTGAAGGTTTCCTACTTTGGTTTGGTGTCACTGCTTGTCCTATTACACTCCTGAGAAGCACCTTGGGACATTTTGTTGCATTAAATGGTGATAGATAAATTGTTGAAAATCATACAGGGATATGAATCAGGCACCATGAACTCTTCTTCATGCAATGCGTCTATTCAATTGCACTGGGAACACTAAATTGTAAAAAAAAAAATTCTCATATACATATGAACCTTTTTTACGAGATGGATGTGGATCTGCAGAACAGAAATTATTCACCACTGGGTCACAAATCTGCTGAATTAAAGAGAGGAGGAAAGGTCTCGTGCATCATTCATAGCAATCCATCCATTGACTTCTTTCCATTTATAGAGGCAGTGAAGATAACCTCCCTACTCTGGTGTGAACTTGGATGCTCAGCTCCCCAAACACACTCTCTCAGGTAACTACTCCAAAATCTCTATGAATGACACCAGCAATGTCTCTATAGGATACTCAAAGTCAAGTGGAAAGTCAGGCGAACAAACTCCAGCATCCTCACTGAAGCCAATTCCACCAGAATTGCAAGCACAATCATGCAAATTCAGCTCCAGTGAGTCTGGACATGTGCATGCCATTTAATCGCCTTCTAGAGGAGGTATCTTTTTCACAATTGAAGGGACGATCCTTTAAAACTGAGATGAGGAGGAATATTGTCAGCCAGAGGGTGGTGAATATGTGGTACTCTTTGCCTAATTCTGCATCCATGTCTTATGATGGCAACCAATCTTAAGGCGGCAGAGAAAATATTTTGAGAACGCTCTGAAGGCCTCACTGAAAAGGTGAGGTTGCTTCTTTCCCCTTGTGGGAAAGTCTAGGACCAGAGGGCATAATCTCGGAGTAAGGGGTTGCCCATTTGAGACAGAGATGAGGAGAAATTTCTTCTCTCAGAGGGTAATGAATTTGTGGAATTCTTTACCTCAAAGGGATGTGGGGGCTGGGCCATTCAGTATGTTCAAGGCTAAAATAGACAGATTTTTAATCCGTAAGGGAATCAGGGTTAGGGGAAAACGTGGGAAAGTGGAGTTGAGGATTATCATATCAGAAAGCATTGGATATTTAAAAGCCTATGGGCCCTGACAATATTCCAGACTTGTGCTCCAGAACTTGCCGTGTCCCTATCCATTCTGTTCAATACAGCTATAGTTCTGGCAGCTACCCGACAATGTGAAAAATAACCTGGGTCTGCGCTGCACACAAATAGCAGGACAAATCCAACAAGGCCAATTACGGTCTCCTCTCAATCACCAATAAAGTGATGAAAGGGGTGCAATAAGAATCTCTGCACTGCAGAAGGTGACCATACAGCCCATTGAGTCTGCACCAACCTTCCGAAAGAGCATCCAACCTTGGCCATAACTGCCTAACCTTTGGACACAAAGGGGCAATTTAGCACAGCCAATCCACTTAACCTGCATATCTTTGGATTGTGGGAGGAAACAGGAGCATCTGGCGGAAACCCACATAGATATGGGGAATGTGCAAACTCCACACAGTCACCCAAGGCCGGAATCGAACCCGGGTCCCTGGCACTGCGAGGCAGCAGTGCTAACCACTGTGTCACCGTGCCGCCTGGGTCATCAACAGTGCTATCAAGTGGCGCTTACTTAGCAATAACCTGCTCACTGATGTTCAGTCTGGGTTTTGCCAGGGTCACTCAGATCCTGACCTCATTACAGCCTTGATTCAAACAACTCCCGAGGTGAGGCGAGGTGAGGTGAGAGTGACTGCTCTTGACATCAAGGCAGCATTTGATCAACTAGCCCTAGAAAAACTGGAGTCAATGGGAATCGTAGAAAAGCTCACCACTGGTTGGAGTCATACCTAGAACGGAGGGAAGATGTTTGTGGTTGATGGAAGTTAGTCATCTCAATCCCGGGATATCCCTGTAGGAGTTCATCGGGGTAGTGTCCTGGGCCCACCATTTTCAGCTGCTGCATCAATGACCTTCTTTCAAACATAAGGTCAGATGTGGGGATGTTCAATGATGATTACCTAATGTTCAACGCCATTTACGACTCCTCAGGCACTGAAGCAGTCCAGATGCAAATGAAGTAAGACCTGGACAATATCCAGGCTAGGGCTGACAAGTTAGTAACATGCATGTCACATAAGTTCCAGGTAATGACCATAAGACTATAAAGACCATGCGCGGGATACTCCGCCGCCGGGAGCCGGCGTGAATCCCGCCCCAATGCCGGCCGCCGGATTTTCAGCGGGGGCGGGAATCGCGTTGTGCCGGTTGGGGGCCATTGGCAGTGGCCCCCCCCGGCGATTCTCTGCTGCACAATGGGCCAAGTGGCCGCCCGTTTTCGGCCAGTCCCGCCGGCTTAAATCAAACAAGGTCCTTACCGGCGGGACCTGGTTCTGCGGGCGGCCTGTGGAGTCCTCGGGGGGGGGGGGCGCGGAATGATCTGGCCCTGGGGGGCCCCCCACGGTGGCCTGGCCCGCGATCGGGGCCCACCGAACTGCGGGCGGGCCTGTGCCGTGGGGGCACTCTTTCCCTCCGCGCCGGCCGCTGTAACGGTCCGCCATGACCGGCGCGGAGAAGAACCCCCCTGCGCATACGCTGGGATCACGCCAGAACACGTTGGCGCTCCCGCGCATACGCCAACTCGCACTGGCCGGCTGAGGCCCTTCGGCGCTGGCTGGCGCGGCACCAACCCTGCCGGCCTAGCCCCTGAAGGTGCGGAGGATTCCGCAGCTTCCGGGCGGCCTGACGCTGGAGTGGTTCATGCTGCTCCTCGGCGCCGGTACGGCCACCCCGCCGGATAGCGGAGAATCCCGGCCCATAGGCCAGAAGAGCAGAATTAACCCATTTATCCCATCAAGTCTGCTCCGCCATTCAATCATGGCTGATATGTTTCTCATCCCCATTCACCTGCCTTCTCCCCATAACCCATGATTCCCCTGTTAGTCAAGAACCCCTGATTCCCATATTAATCAAGAAACTATCTATCTCTGTGATTTGGCCTCCACAGTCTTCACAGCGAAGAATTCCACAGATTCACCACCCTCTGGCTGAAGAAATTCCTCCTATTCTCAGTTTTAAAGATCGTCCCTTCAGTCTGAAGTTATGCGCTCAGGTTCTAATTTTTCCCACTCATGGAAATATCCTCTCCACGTCCACTCAATTTAGGCCTCGCAGTATCCTGTAAGTTGCAATAAGATCCTCCCTCTTCCTTCTAAAATCCAATGAGTACAGACCCAGAGTCATCAAACGCTCCTCTTATGGCAAGCTCTTCATTCCAGCGATCATTCCAATGAACCTGCCCTGGACCCTTTCCAAGGCCAGCACATCCTTCCTTAGATACGGGGCCGAAAGCTGCTCACAATACTCCAAATGGGGGTCTTACCAGAGCCTTATACAGCCTCAAAAGTACATCTCTGCTCTTGTATTCGAACCCTCTTGACATGAATGCTAACATTGCATTTGCCCTCCTAACTGCCGACTGAAGATAATCTTGAACGTGAACTCCTAAGACCCTTTGTGCTTCTGAGTTCATAAGCCTTTTCCCATTTAGAAAATAGTCTATGCCTCCATTCTTCCCACCGAACTGCACAACCTCACACTTTTCCACATTGTATTCCATCTGCCACTTCTTTGCTCACTCTCCTAGCCTGCCCAAGTCCTTCTGCTTCCTGAACACTACCTGTCCCTCTGCATATCTTTGTACCATCTGCAATATTGCCCTCAGTTCCTTCTTCCATCTCCAATAAGAGAGAGTCAAACCCATCGCCCCTTGACATTCAATGGCATTATCATCACTGAGTCCCCCACTATCTACATCCTGGGTTACCATTGGCCAGAAATTGAACTGGACTAGCTTTATAAATACTGTGGCTGCAAGAGCAGGTCAGAGACTAGGAATCCGGTGGTGAGCAACTCACCTCCTGACTCCCCAAAGCCTGTCAACTACCTACAAGGCGCAAGTCAGGACTGTGATGTAATACTCCCCATTTGCCTGGATGAGTGCAGCTCCAATGACACTCAAAAAGCTTGACACCATCCAGGACAAAAGCAGCCGTTTTATTGGCACCCCTTCCACAAACATTCACTCCCCCCACCATCAACGCACAGTAGCAGCAGTGTGTACCAACTACAAGACATATTGCAGGAACTCCCCAACAATCCTTAGACAGCACCTTCCAAACACACAACAGCTACCATCTAGAAGTACACGAGCAGCAGATAGATGGAAGCACTATCTGGACCCTCCCCTCCAAGTCACTCACCATCCTGACTTGGAAATATATCACCGTTCCTTCACTGTCACTGGGTCAAAATCCTGGAATTCCCTCCCTATTAGCACAGTGGGTGTACCTACACCCCATGGACTGCACGGGTTCAAGAAGGCAGCTCACCACCACCTTCTCAAGGTCAGTTAGGAATGGGCAACAAATGCTGGCCCAGCCAAATCCCATAAATTGATTTTTTGAATCAGCCATGATCGCATTGAATGGTGGAGCAGACTTTAACCCTGGCTCGAGAACTCCCTTTCCACATGGCAATTCTTACCCTCCCTGACCAAAGACCTAAGGCTCCAGGATTGGGTAGCTAAATCACCTGAGGGCACACCAATTCTGAAGCCTGGAAGACATCACCCTCGTTTTGAGGGACTGACAGCAACAATGACAAATGACAGAGGTCGCTGTACGAGCATCACTTCAAGAAACTTGTTTCCTGAACGTCCTTCCTATCCAAGCCCGCACACAGTGTCCCGGCTCTCTTCAATAAGAATGGCAAGCACTAGCAATGTTCACAAGCCCTTAGCCTATTGCACTTTCAAAGCATCATTTTCTGAAATAGATACTTAGTGAAAAAGTCGATTAAGAAACTGGAGCAGAAATCACTCATTGGTCCAGATGGATTTTGTTTGCAGTAATCAATGACATTGCACAGTCATTTTCATTTTTCGAAAATGACGTGAGAATATCTCACGTTTGCCGCCCCTCCCCTTCCCCCTACAGCTGTGTCCCATACATGTCGAATTCTTTCACTCGTTACACAATGCAACATGCGTGATGTCTGACTGTGAGGTCTAATGTGGGATGCACTTTACCTCCTTGTGTATCCTGAGCCCAATAGTGAGGGAGCAAATAGTGTACATTCTTCCTGAATCTTGATGTGAAGCACACTGTACAATGAGAAGGTGGGTCATCCAGTGCGCACTTACTTTGTATCAGTGAGACAGAGGCACAATGGACAGTTTAAATCTCAAGACACAATGTGGGCACAAATTGTACATGTGGTTGGCATCCCTGAAGCACAGGGGTGGTACACACTTGCCTTGTGTCTCTGAGACACAATAAGGGAAACAGAGTGCTCAGTAGCCCTTTACCCTTAAGTATCTGATATGATCAACTTGGGACTGACACTTGAAATCAGATATTTCCTTCACCATGAGGATGCGCTTTGTGAGAGAGGTACAAAGTTATCCATCTCACTCCTGGGACACTCCATTTGTTTACAGCAATAATACTGTCAATGACTTTGTGGCTACATTCCCCCAATATTCTCAGCCACACGATGAGTGAACGTGAGAAGAAGTGAAGAGAAAGGAAAACATCTGGTAACGCTGCAAAATTAGGAGAGATTATGTGGAAGGTGGGAATTATCTCACAGCATGATTTGGGCTGTTTTTAAAACTGTAAAATGCACAGTTTCATAATGAATATTTATATCAAGTAATAGCCATCCCTCATTCTTTGTCTTTGTTCTATTTTCCCAGGCCTGTCTTTGGTTATTTGTGTCAGACTTGTAATGCCTTTTCTGTTATGTTGAACGGTCTGACAATAACAAAAAATTCTCTGTGGATTTTCCTGCTGTTTTGAAGGACAATATCCTAACTTACTTCCACAGCAAATATGATGTCTAGTTTTGTTGGCTTAAACTGAAAGAGGATAATCATCATAATGCAGCTTGAGCCTTATAAAAGAAGAAAGATATTTGTTCCCCCTATTTTGCTGTTCTTGTTTGGTCCTGGCAATTCTATTGCTGCTGTCACATAGAAATTCAAGAGTCCTCTTTCAAAGCTAAAACCAATCTCCTGCTTTTCTCCCGCAACCTTTACCAACTGAATGAATTCAACTGTCACTAACAGGACTTAATAAACTGCGTCCAACCTTCAACAGATTCAGAAATCTATCTTAAATGATTACTGGGTTATCAATGAGACAAAGCAACATTATTTGTCGCATTAATAAATCGCATTTCCCACTTTAGCACCTTTCAGAGGCATCCCATCTTCATCTGACCTTTATTAATGTGACATTTGATTAATTTTGTTAGCTTCATTGTACATAATCGTTAACTGGCCCAGTGACAAAAAAACAACTGTTCTTAGGTTGCAACTGTTCTTTTAATGTTCAACGAACGTCCTGGAAAAAAACCACATATTTAGTTGGATGTAGGAAAGAAAAGATTCCAAACCGGATTGACCAGATGGAATGAAGATACAGATAAGCCATGACCTAGCTGACTGTTGGAACAGCTTCAAGTGGCTGATGGGCCAACACCTGTTTCTCTGGGCGGGATTTTCTGCCCCCACCCACGACGTGTTTTGCAGCGGCGGAGGTGGCCAGCTACTGCCCAGCAGCGGAATCCTGGACAGTAAGGGGCAATTGATCATAGCCAAACCACCCAACCTGCACGTCTTTGGACTGCGGGAGGAAACCGGAGCACTCGGAGGAAACCCACGCAGAAACAGGGAGAACGTGCGAACTCCACACAGGCAAGGCCGGAATCCAACCCGGGTCCATAGTGCTGTGAGGCAGCTGTGCTAACCACTGTGCCGCCATGTTTCCCGCCATCTGATTGTATCACCTTCTGGTTGCAAACAGAAACATGATATAAACAGAATATTAACATTTTTTTGCCAACCAAGAATGGGTGAACTTGTCTGACGGTTCATACTTGTTTCGAGCAAGGGGCAGGGGAGCTTAACAAGTCAGGAAAGTTCCAATTTTAATTCCTTGTGTGTGTTGGCCCAGCTTATTTCAACGGAAGTTCTGATCAGGTTGCTGCAAATGGCTTCCATGCGTTTAGAGTAGGGACACAGAAAAATATTTAAAGTATCAGCCAAAGTTGCCAGTGCTGATTGCTAAGCAGCAAACTCAGCAGGAGCTGCACATGTGTAAGAGCAAATAGTGAATATAGGCACAACTTTGAAAACCCTATATGATTTAATCAATTATTTTACACGTACGAACTGAGCTGTCGGAGCTATTTTGATCGATATATCTGTTCTTTAACAGCCAGCTTGGTTCAATTGGTAGCAATCCTGCATCTGAATCAGAAGGTTGTGGATTCCAGATCTTAATTAATCATGGCCAGAATTTAAGCCCCATTCTCCGATGGGCTCTGAGGCGTGGGTCGGCATATAGTTGTATGGAGAGGGATTCTCTCCGGGTTCCAGCCTGCTCCAACCTGGTAGCAATTTTATGCTGGGTCGGGCAGGGCCTCAGGCGGTAAGCCTGCCCTTTCCCCAATTCAGGCCATTAAGTGGCCACTTAATGGCCACTGAAGGTCCTTTTCCCACCCAGCTTTAATTTTAAGGTTGGCAGGTGGGTGAAAGCTCAGGGGAGGAAACTTCATAAATTAGCATAGCTAAATTTTGGAAGGAAAGGGGCAGAGTGCGTGCCTCCATCAGAAGCACCCTTTTGACAGGTGAGGGGTACCCTCCTTACCCTCCCCTCAAGGCCTTGTGACCTCCAGACCTCATTCCCACCGTGACCTATCTCCCGGGACATAGATCGTGCCTCCCCCGCAACATCCCTGCCCTGGGACTCTTGCCACTTACCTGTTCCCCGTTTCCTCGGACTAGTGGCAGGCAGCTTCCTGCAGTGCCTCTTCCAGCCACTGCAGTGCTGTTGTTGGAGGGGCTGGTGAGCTGCCAGCATATCTGATTAGTCTGCAGCTCTCCAAGGTGGGATCGCCCCCTGAGTGAGAGGCGGATATTGTAGGCCTCGTCAAAAAGAAAAAGGAGGCATTTGTTAGGTCTAGAAGGCTGGGAACAGACAAAGCCTGTGTGGAATATAAGGAAAGTAGGAAGGAACTTAAGCAAGGAGCTAGAAGGGCTAAAAGGGGTCACGAAACGTCATTGGCAAATAGGGTTAAGGAAAATCCCAAGGCTATTTACACGTACATAAAAAGCAAGAGGGTAGCCAGGGAAAGGGTTGGCCCACTGAAGGGCAGGGGAGGGTATCTATGTGTGGAGCCAGAGGAAATGGGACAGGTACTAAATGAATACTTTGCATCAGTATTCACCGAAGAGAAGGAATTGGTGGATGTTGAGTCTGGAGAAGGGTGTGTAGATAGCCTGGGTCACATTGAGATCCAAAAAGATGAGGTGTTGGGCGTCTTGAAAAAATATTAAGTTGGATAAGTCCCCAGGGCCTGATGGGATCTACCCCAGAATACTGAAGGAGGCAAGAGAAGAAATGGCTGAGGCCTTGACAGAAATCTTAGGATCCTCACTGTCTTCAGGTGATGTCCCAGAGGACTGGAGAATAGCCAATGTTGTTTCTTTGTTTAAGAAGGGTAGCAAGGATAATCCAGGGAACTACAGGCCAGTGAGCCTTACCTCAGTGGTAGGGAAATTACTGGAGAGAATTCTTCGAGACAGGATCTACTCCCATTTGGAAGCAAGGGGTCGTATTAACGAGAGGCAGCACGGTTTTGTGAAGAGGAGGTTGTGTCTCACTAACTTGATAGAGATTTTCGAGGAGGTCACAAAGATGATTGATGCAGGTAGGGCAGTGGATGTTGTCCATATGGACTTCAGTAAGGCCTTTGACAAGGTCCCTCATGGCAGACTGGTACAAAAGGTGAAGTCACACAGGATCAGAGGTGAGCTGGCAAGATGGATACAGAACTGGCTGGGTCATAGAAGGCAGAGATTAGCAATGGAAGGATGCTTTTCTGATTGGAGGGCTGTGACTAGTGGTGTTACGCAGGGATCAGTGCTGGGACCTTTGCTGTTCATAGTATATATAAATGATTTGGAGGAAAATGCAACTGGTCTGATTAGTAAGTTTGCGACTGACACAAAGGTTGGTGGAATTGCGGTTAGCGATGGGGACTGTCAGAGGATACAGCAGGATTTAGATTGTTTGGAGACTTGGGTGACGAGATGGCAGATGGAGTTTAATTTGGACAAATGTGAGGTAATGCATTTTGGAAGGTCTAATCCAGGTAGGGAATATCCAGTGAATGGTAGAACCCGCAAGAGTATTGACAGTCAGAGAGATCTTGGTGTACAGGTCCACAGGTCGCTGAAAGGGGCAACACAGGTGGAGAAGGTAGTCAAGAAGGCATACGGCATGCTTGCCTTCATTGGCCGGGGCATTGAGTATAAAAATTGGCAAGTCATGTTGCAGCTCAATAGAACCTTAGTTAGGCCACACTTGGAGTATAGTGTTCAATTCTGGTCGCCACACTACCAGAAGGATGTGGAGGCTTTAGAGAGGGTGCAGAAGAGATTTACCACAATGTTGCCTGGTATGGAGGGCATTAGCTATGAGGAGAGGTTGAATAAACTCGGTTTGTTCTCACTGGAACAAAGGAGGTTGAGGGGCAACCTGATAGAGGTCTACAAAACTATGAGGGGCATAGACAGAGTGGATAGTCAGAGAGTTTTTCCCAGGGTAGAGGGGTCAATTACTAGGGGGCATAGGTTTAAGGTGCGAGGGGCAAGGTTAGAGGAGATGTAAGAGTCAAGTTTTTTACACAGAGGGTAGTGGATGCCTGGAACTCGCTGCCGGAGGAGGTGGTGGAAGCAGGGACGATAGTGACGTTTAAGGAGCATCTTGACAAATACATGAATAGAGGGATACGGACCCCGGAAGTATCGAAGATTTTAGTTTAGACGGGCAGCGCAGGCTTGGGGGGCCGAAGGGCCTGTTCCTGTGCTGTACTTTTCTTTGTTCTTTGTTCTTTGTTTGTTTCTCGACCAATGCTCTCAAAAACAGATCAACGCGTCATTTATATATAATTCGATCCTTTGCTGTACCAAGGTTCGTTGCCACATTTTCCTACATGACAGTAATGATTACACTTTGAAAATAATTCATTTTAATGCACTTTGGGACATGCTACAAATGTGAATTCGTGATTACAATATGTGTAAGCACAGATGTTTCCATTTTCGTTCCTCTGAACTTCATGTTCCATTGTGTGCACGTGTAACCATTGGGAAAAAATAGGCACCACTCCTCACAATTACTGAGGTATTAAAATGCAGATGGTTCAAACGTTCAAGTCCCGAAGACCCTTTTCGATCTGTAAGTTATCTCCTCCTGCAGCTGTCTATCCTGAAGCCATTACTACACTAACAATTTCAGAATAAAGATCTTCCAACGGGATAAGAAGACAAAAAGCTTGCTCTAAAAAGCACCTTATTTACCTGGCACACATTGCAATTCATTCACAACAAAGTGGAGTGGATAACTGATGGAAAATTAAACCAGTCAAGGCTGAACTTACTGCATTAGAATCCAATGGTCTGTTGTTTCTTCCGTCTGTACAGTAAACACCAAATGTTGTTGGCTCACTTTCATTTTGAGGACATGACTTTCTCTGTTCCTTTTCTCTCAAGCCTCCCTCCGCATATCATGCACGATTCACACACAAGAGTGTGAACAAGTGGGGCAAGCAACCTGCTCCTAAGCATCTTTCTGAGCCATAAGGAGACACATGAGAATTGCTTGGTTGGTTTTCTTTCCATCTCCTCTCCTTATTGATGAGCAAGTGGCTGGCTCCCATTTCGGGCTGCTCTGAAGTGGAATACCTGAAATGGTGAGCACAGGGGTGTGCCCACTTTCCCTTCTTCCTTGGCACGTGTTACTGTGGCAAAGCAATATGACACCCCAGAACTTCAGCTGTATTTCACTGACCTTCTGCAAATCTGGATCAGCAGATGAATAGGTGATTTTCATGAGCCTCACTGATATAGGTTCATGTCTCTGGGAAGTGTTTGGTCATGAGTAAAGTGCAAATGACAAACTTGAGTGTTTCTCTCAATTTCTACGGGAACAGGAATTTCAGGGTTTTGTTTGTTCTGGGCATTTGACCTTATAGTCATTCGCCATTCTCTGGAGTAAATTAGGGAGTGCCCGTATGTCAATTTTACATGATGTGTGGAATGAATGGACCTTTTTGTTTTGTCTACACTGCCTTGGATTTTATTGATCACTTGTCTGTCAAGACAAAAGGACAAAAATGTGCCAGAAGAATTATATTCTAATGGCAATCTTCAGGCACCAGTATACCTCAGGTAATAAATGCAATCCTGCAATAATAATATCAATAATCTTTATTAAGTTTTAGTTTTTATTGGGCTAAGTGTTTTCTTGCAACAAGTCACCTGATAATTCTCAAAGCCATCAGAAACCAGTTTCCACTGGCTTTAGGATTTTCAATGCCATCCATGATGCACAGACAGCAAATCATGCTACACCTGAAACTAAATTAATGGAATTAGTTCTCCTGTTGCCACACTAAATCGCATGTGCTTGGTCTAACACAACTTCAGGTAACTTTGAAAATATTTTGGTCAGTATAATAATCATAATCCTTATTGTCACAAGTCGGCTTACATTAACACTGCAATTAAGTTAATGTGAAAAGCCCCTAGTCACTACATTCCGGTGCCTGTTCGGGTACACAGAGGGAGAATTCAGAATGTCCAATTCACCTAACAGCATGTCTTTCGGGACTTGTGGGAGGAAACCGGAGCACCCGGAGGAAACCCATGCAGACAAAGGGAGAACATGCAGACTCCACACTGACAGTGACCCAAGCCGGGAATTGAACTGGGGCCCTGGAGTTGCGAAGCAACATTGTTACCCACTGTGCTACCGTGCTGCCCAGTAGTTCACACCAGCTCAAAAGAAAATCTCTAATCCTAATGCTACTTGCCATTGACAAACATTGTCATGGTTGTAAAATATTGCAACCAAGTAAGTGACCTGTAGTGTGCATTACAAAAGACTTTTAGTACTGCCAGCTTACCATATGTGTATCACATAGTTTTGATGCAGCATTCACACAGTCAATGTACACATTATGGGTAGTTCGTGGTTAATAGGCCCAAGTCATTTGTCAGACTTGGCTCAGTGCTGGCATTCTCATCTCTCAGGCATAAGGTCTTGGGTTCAAGTCCCATCCCAGAAAGATGAGCATATAATCTATGTCAATACTTCAATGCAGTGTTGAGGGAGCACCCTGCTGTCAGAAATATTGGGCGAAATTCTCCTACCCGCCCCGCCACATTTCTGCCCCGACTGGCCGGCGGGAGTCTCCGTAACACCGGCTGGTCAATGGGGTTTCCCATTGTGGGGCAGCCCCACGCCATCGGGAAACCCCCGGGCGCCGGCAAAACGGAGACTCCCGCCGGCGGAGAATGACGCCCATTGTCTTTCATAAGAGACACTAAACCGTCTCAGTTCTGTCTGCCCTCTCAGTTGGCATCACCTGAAGAAGAGCAAAGGAGCTCTTCCAGTGTCCAGGACAATGTTTGTTTCTCAACCGACATCATTAAAATAGATCATCAGATTGCCATCTGTGGGACCTTGCTAAGTGAAAATTAGCTATTGCGCTTTCCTACAAACAGTGACTATACTTCAAAAGTACCTGATTATATGCAAGTGCTGTTCCATGTCCTGTGGTCAGAAAAGGCAGTATCCAAAAGCAAGTCTATCATTCTATGAAATATTTCTACATCTATCGTATCAATCTGAGAGGCTTTAAAAAAGCGAATTAGCAAAATGAAACCTGATTATACAAGAGATACAATATTAGTTTAGCTTCTACTTGTTTATTCTTTTTTGGTAACATTGTGCCAAGCAAACAGACACGAGAATCTCTTGTCACCGAGGCTTGACATGTCGACATTCCTCACTGTGACTGATGTGACAGGAAGGGCATGATCTGATCAGACCCTTGGAGGTCATTATTAAATTCAGAATTAAAAACACCATCAGTTCATCAGTCAGCTGCTCGGAGACTGTTTAGCTGGAGCATGAACAAACTTTTGTTTGCCTTTTAGACTTCTTCGCAATCTGGTTTCATTCAAAATGTTCTTCAGAGGTTCCTAAGAGTTTTAATAAATCCTTGTTATTATGATTGAACAACATTTTTTGCGATCATTTGTTAGCCCTTGAGCACTCTATGATCGTACACCGTGCATTATTTAGTTGCTCTTAGGATCCAGTTAAGGTGTACCTTATTACTTGTGCCACAGTGACCGAAAGCAGCTGGTCAGAAGTCAATAGTTCTTTACACTGATCTCTATAGGATGACCATGGATAGCTGTGTCTATTTTCAAGCTCTTGATACCAAATTTAAAAAGCAGGGCACAGGTCATGACAAAGTGCTTGAATACAAATCACCAGTCAGATCGCTAGTGTACCACCAGGTATTTTGATCATTGCACTTTGCATCAATAATAAAACATTTCTCAAAGAGAATGAAGGAGAGAAACTGAAATTGAGTGGGAGAATGTGCCTTACATAATTTTATACCCTCCCCTTACCCCTTCACATTTTCTCAAGTAATTAGGGGTTGATAAAATGGCCAATACCTTTGGGGAAAATGGTCAAAATAACCTTAAGAGGCAACCTTGAGGTGAATGGCAGCTGTGTTGCTGAATCTAAATTCTGTCCTCACAATCATAGATCTACTACTACAGCCATGCTTTACACTATAAATACCTTGCTTCATTTAAAAATCATTGCTTTAACCCTCGGAGGACTGCAGCAATGAGGCTGCAGCAAAACCAGAGACTGCAACAGGGGTTACAATTCCTCATTATTTTATTTAAAGTTTACTTTGCAGGGCAGCCAACATGTTGGATTGCTCCAGATTGCTTTTAGAGAGATCTTTTTTTTAAAACTAGTCAGAGAACTGGATTTCTAAGAGTGACAGGAGAATCAAAAGAACGGAGATTGGCTTTGTATTCTGAAAGCTAGCTCCTCAGCACCCTGGGGTTAAATCATACAGCTCAATGGCAACATAGGAGCCGATGAAGATCGATTATTGCAAATCAAGCACACAATATATTGACTTGAGGAAGTGTTAACATCATACAAGTTAAATTAATCCTTGACCTAACTGGTTTGTAAATCACTATTGAGGAGGAGGAGGAATGAGGGGGAACACAAGCCTGGCTGCAAGTGGAAATTGCCTATTATGAATTTTCAAAAACAGTAATCATTAATATTATATACGACAAAAATAACATGGCATTATTTTGAAAACTCCTACGGTTAGAGCATTAAAAGCAGCCCGAACAATTTGTGACAGTGATCTCCCTGTTTTTGCATTCCAGCACATGCTCTCTGAATGATAGCAAAGCTAGAGTGCATCATCATACACTGAGAAGCAGTGAAGCCCTTTTATCAGCTTTTTGCCTTCTACAAATCTGCCTTGTTTCACCTTCCCTGGTACATTTGCACTCTACTCAATATTGCCACCTCACATCAGGCATGACGGTCAGAAAGCGAGAGCCTTGAAAGGAAAACATTTGTACACCTGGAATCGCCTGTCAAAATTTCTACAAGAGTCTTAATATTCCTTACCATTCCATTCACCATGACCAGCAGTTGCTTCCTCTATTTCCTAGCTTCACGTCTGAATCAAAGTTTGTCCACTTTTGCTTTCTGCAGTGGGTCAGTCCTTTGCATATAATATTTGAAAGGAAAGCTCGCAAAATTATAATTAAGACAAAAACAAGGAAACCCCCGAGGTATTGTCAGCTCCAGTTGCAGCATGAAATGTTGCTCACTAGGTGAGCTCAAACATTACGGACGACCGAGCTAGTGTATACAACCTTCTTTCGATTCAACCCAAAACAGTGCCACAGACTGAATGGAGGATAATATCCAATCCTGTGCGTAGAGCCAGGGGTACCCATGCATATCAAATTGGGCTGTACCAATGCAGTGTAAGGGAAAGGGGGAGGTTGATAGTAGTGGTGTGATAATATTCCACAGAAATCAAACACATTCTTCTGATCTGCTGAAGATTTCATTGAAAGCCATTAACCCCCGTGAGTCCGGAAAGGTAACCTTCGCAGACTGCTGTATCGTGCCTGGAGAGGAAAATGCAATCCGGCTAAAATTTTGACAAAGCAGTCTTGCTGAAATCCTCATTTCAAAGCACTTGCCAGTATAAACAGTGGGAAGCACCTCACGATGGGTATAGATCGCTTCAGATGCAATTTTTAACCAGGTGGAAACCCAGGTTACTAACTCCTCCCCATCAGCTGCAATCCAGCATTAGCTGCGAGCACAACAAATAGGATGGGATAAAACTATCCCCCCCCCCCTCCGGAAATAAAGCTGAATCTGACTGATGAAGGTGACAGAGAATCTACAATTTTTAAAGGAATAGTACAGCAGGAAATAGCCTCAGATCTTTGTGTGTATGTGTTAAATATAGAATCACCGAATGAGTATTAAAGCTAGAATTTAATCAAGGGGATCAGCTGATGCCATAAACCATGAGGGCAAAGCTCGAGTGGGTTTATGGACATCATCAGAACTCCCAGAGATCAAATGACCAGTTCTCTTTTATTTTTTTGCCTGCATTACGTCCTGTATAAAACAGGTGCAGTGTTAAGGCTAGCTAAAAGTATTGCTGAGATGACATATAATAGAGTGGGAAAGGATATTGTGGTGTCACCACTGCAGCATAATTCTGTTATCTGGCACTGAGAAGGGTACAATTACTATCACAGTTCAGAAACAAAATTGAGTATCTATGACAGAGTTGTAGAAATTATAATGTGCTTGGAGCATTGAGCTGCTGGTCTGCATACTCTGAGTTCATTCAGATTCCAGCGTATATTCAAGTGTCATTGACTTTAAGGCTTCAGGTAGCCACTCACTCCTTAAGTAGCCATTACCTCAAGTGACTATTTTACCCGTGGCAGGGGGTGGTGCAGGCCAAGTGGATAGCCTGGCAAGTTCTACTGGGAGAGCTGTGACGGGCAAGAAGAAGGCCTGGGAACCACTTTGGGTCTTCTGATCCAACCAGAGACACTCCTCTAACCGCACACCTATGTCCTATGCCAGTTTTGGAGACCTTCTAATTCCACACCTTTCATTGCTAAAGCAGCAGTAACTTCTTAGAATCATAGAACTTACAGTGCAGAAGGAGACTATTCGGCCCATCGAGTCTGCACCGGTCGTTGGAAAGAGCACCCTACTTAAGCATATGCCTCCACCCTATCCCTGTACCCCACCAAACCTTTTGGACACTTAGGCAAAAATGAGCATTGGCCAATCCACCTAACCTGCACATTTCTGGACTGTGGGAGGAAACCGGATCACCCGGAGGAAACCCACACAGACACAGGGGGAAGGTGCAAACTCCAGGCACAGTCACCCGAGGCCGGAATTGAACCCAAGTGCCTGGAGCTGTGAGGCAGCAGTGCTAAACACTGTGCTTCCATGCTGCCCAAACTTGGGAACATAAATCAACTCACTCTGACATGGTTAATCAAGGAAAACAGTGTCACTGGCAATCCCAGCACATACACTAAGGTCACTCCCTGCCAGGGTTCTCCAGCTTTTAATCTGCTGGAGTTTGCTGGTTTGGAAGAAATATGCTGAATCAACATGAGCATGACAGGGCCCTATATGGCTTGGGGCATGTTTTGGGAATATTCCACAGGCCAAAAAAATCTGTATTTTCATTTGAAGTTGGTTGAGCTCACATAGCGCAGACACATATACATTTCGCTGTTTTTCCAGAGGCATGACAAGACATGAAGCTAGTCCCTGACAATGCAGAAACCACAAATCTGACTCTATGGGGTGCAATGAGTGAAGGTGATTGTTCATATTTCAGGTTGTCTCTCAAAAGTACAAGTGTCCATAATCCTGATAGGTTTTATGGGCATATGTCACAACCATTGCAATCCATGTTCAGCTGTATAAATCAAACTGCACAAAGCTACCATTCTTCAATACATAAATAAATGTTTTCAAGAATGTTATTTAAAAAACAATGTTCTGAAACATTGCCTGATAGTGCTGGTTCATGTCAGATTTTACATTTAGCAACATACAAATGAGTTTCAGCAGAAATATGAAGAGAAGCAAACACTCCTTTGACCAAGTAGAAATTTGCTGCAATTTGAAGCCAGATTGCCAATTGAGCCCAAAGTGTAAACTCTATCCCCACGTCTTTATTTAAACAGAAAACGTCTTGGAACATGTCCAATCCACATCGTTTATTACAATGAGAACAGATTTGGCTTCTTTGGTTTCTCTTCGTAGCTCAATATTTTAAACCTGGACTCATCTCTTTCAGTTCTTCCAACTGCTTTATGGATTTTCGTCAAGTATCTCAAACGCACAATGGATCATAATTCTTCAAATATCTTCTTATACATTCCTTTCAACTCTGAACATCAGAGTTGCTTTTTCATCTAAACATATTAATACTGGATTTGTCTGAGAAATTGCCAGTATATACTGTGACGGTGCTTCCACTATTTGGTCACTGAATTCTGACTTTTCATTGACAACGATATCTGTTTTTCCTAGTCTTTATTTATTAATATTAAATCTATCTCCACAACCAGTAGCTCACTGTCAATCTTTTTGAATTCGATCCATTTTCTCCAAAATCCTACTTGGGCATGCAACTTCATGTATAATTTACAATTGAACAAATTCATCAATGTCATTTATAAATAAGAACCGCTAAGGAGTAGGATTCTCCCTCCCGGAAAGCCTGGAATGCATTCCCCAATGGGAGATAATCGGGCGGCAGAGGAAAATCGAGATCGGCAATGGGCGTCGACCCGAACACAATGCTCCAACCCCTCACTGGCGATGGGAACAAAGTCCACGATGTGCACTGGCAGGGCGATGTAAAAAATGCAAATGAATCTTCATGACTCGTCTGCAGTGATTTGCCGCACCTGGCACCCTATGCTCTGGCCTCCCATGATTCTCTGGTCCCAGCGGCCAGGAATCATGTGAGCGCGGATGACTTGTGGGTTTTAGCAGCGTGGCTCTGACGTGGTGGATCTTTCGTTCGGCCAAGGGGACAACAGTTGCCCCTTTGGTGCACCATGAGGTCCACAATGCCAGGGACACACTGGTAGAGACCCAAACTCCAGGCCCCCTAACAATGCACTGCCTATCCATGCCTCCTCTACCAGACCCCCAATGCCCCTCTCACAAGGGCCCCTGTAAAAGGGGGACCACCCACAAGGACCCCTCTAATAGGGGGACCCCTCACAGAGACCCCTGTAATAAGGCAATTCCCCACAGGGACCCCTGTAGTATGGGGATTCCTCACAGGGGCCCCTGTAATAAGGGGACCCCCTCCTAGGGACTACTGTAACAGTAGGACACCCCAAAGGAACCCCTGTAATAGGCCCCCCCCAGAAAGAGAGGTAAGTGTCCTGATATTCAGATAAACATCATGGTGCAAACATACATACACACTGATGGACAGATCAACGGACCAATCAACACACACACAACATCACAGCCAAAAGCACACGCACTATAAAACGGGGAACACCACAGTTCCCGCTCATTCCAGCAGGAGACAGCTCAGGGCACAGAGCTCACAGCAAGCCACTCAGACATTCACCATGTGCTGAGTGCTTCTCCAAGATAGTATTAGGGCTAGGTCCACAGGTTAGAGGGTAATGAACGAACCACAGTAGCCAGTTTACAGATGTTGTTATTGTTAGTTATAAAACTGAGTTGTACCGTCCGCAACCGTGTTGGTTCGTCTATGTAGCAGAGCACCCAACACAACATGGTACCTGGATTGGAACCCAGTAACTGTGAGTCCTACCTACGCATCTTAAGGAATCCGCCATCCTGCGCCATGGACACCATCAGCCCACCGCAGCCACTCCAAATCGCTGGAAACCTCGGCGTCAACTGGAAGCTGTTTAAACAGCACTTCCAGTTCTTCCTAGAAGCCACAGAAAGGGAGAAGGCTTCGGACGCCAGGAAAATCGCCCTCCTCCTCTCCACGGCAGGGCAACACGCCATCCACATCTACAACTCCCTGGTGTTCGCGGAAGGTGAGGACAAGACGAAGTACAAGACGGTCCTTCTCAAACTCGAGCAACACTTCAGCGTCGAGGTAAATGAGAGTTTCGAGAGGTACCTCTTCCAGCAGCGCCTGCAGGGTAAGGATGAGCTCTTTCAATCTTTCCTAACACACCTCCGTATCCTCGCACAGTCCTGCGGTTACGAGGCCACCTCCGATTCCATGATTCGGGACCAGATTGTTTTTGGGGTCACTTCGGGCACCCTACGCCAGCAGCTCCTCAAAATGTAAAGCCTCACCCTAGCCACCGCCATCGAAGCCTGCGTCCTCCATGAAAACGCGACCAGCCGCTACTCCCAATTCCAGGCGGCCAAATCGGCACGGCAGGGGTCCTACGTGGCCCAATCGGCAAGGCAGGGCTCCTACAAGGCCGAATGGGTCCAGGCGATCGAGTTCCTCTTGGCCCGCTGCCCGGACGAGGGCGGCCATTTTGCGCGATTTCCGCGGCCTCCCGCGCTTGTATACGCCAAAAGAGACGTCGACGCAGAGGAACGTGACGCGCAGGCGCGCTCCACACAGGACTGAACTGCGCATGCGCGATGGCGCTACGAATGCCATCACGTCACGACGTGTGGCAACTGTGGATCCGCACATTTAAAGCAGCAATGTCCGGCAAAGACCCAACAATGCCTCCGCTGTGGCAAGATGGGCCACTACGCTGCCTGCTGTCGAGCAGCTCAACCTGCCAACGTTCCCCAATTCCGACAGCCTCGCAGGGACGTGCGGACCATTCAACCTCCGTACTCCGAGTCATACCCGGACGATATACAAACCGGTGATACAGACGACCGGGAAGCCTTCCGCGTTGCGGTCATTGACAGGAACTGGATGTCTCCAAGCAGGACCGACCAGCCAATGCCAGTGAACAGTGTCAATCAGGGTGATGAATGGTGTGCCACCCTAACGGTCAACCCGAATTCGCCGCCCACCTACTAGGCTGAACTTATGAGTCTGTTTGAACATTGAACTCACTGACATATTATGCCACAATGTTAATATGTTTCTCTTTTTGTCGTTACAGGAGTTTGTTTTGATGCTTGATGTTTACACGCGTTTTGTTTATGGTACAACCTCGTTGCTATGTTGCACCTGACACCTTCCTATGTATATAGTTTAGCCTCATATATATGTTGTAGATATTGCAAACACACATTCAGCTGCACTCAGTACACATCTATATTTATTACCACATAGGCACATATTCTTGTAAAAAAAGGGGGGATGTCATGGTATTCAGATAAACATCATGGTGCAAACATACATACACACTGATGGACAGATCAACGGACCAATCAATACACACACAACATCACAGCTAATCACAGGCAAGAGCATACACACTATAAAACGGGGAACACAACACTTCCCGCTGATTCCAGCAGGAGACAGCTCAGGGCACAAAGCTCACAGCAAGCCACTCAGACATTCACCATGTGCTGAGTGCTTCTCCAAGATAGTGTTAGGGCTAGGTCCACAGGGTAGAGGGTAATGAACCACAGTAACCAGTTTACAGATGTTGTTATTGTTAGTAATAAAACTGAGTTGTACCATCCGCAACCATGTTGGTTCGTCTATGTAGCAGAGCACCCAACATGACAGTAAGTGCAGTGAAATTATACGCTTGCGTGATTGGAATGCACTTACATCTCTTTTGATGTGGTCCATGTTTACAAATATTGGGCTTTCACTACTTCGGCCACTGAAGTGTGAATGGTTATGAATGGATCAAAGCTGCATATGTTTGTAAAAGTTGTCAATCACAGACCACTACTCGAAAGAGCAAAGAACTAAGAACAATACAGCACAGGAAAGGCCCTTCAGCCTTCCAAGCCTGTAGTGGTCATGATACCACCCTTGGTTAAAACCCTCAGAACTGCCTAGTGCCATATCCTTTTAAACCCATCCTATCCATGTATTTGTCGAGATGCCTTTTGAACGCCATTAATGTAACTGCTTCCACAACCTCCCCTGGCAACGCATTCCAGGCACTTACCACCATCTGTGTAAAAAGCCTGCCTCACACATCTCCTCTAAACCTTGCCCCACAGACCTTGAATCTATGCCCCCTGCTGACTGACCCTGGGAAAGAGTGCCTGCCCATCCACTCTATTCATGCACCTCATAATCTTGTAGACCTCTATAGGGTCACCCTTCAACCTCCCTCGTTATAATGAAAACAGTCCGAGTCTATTCAGCCTCTGCGCATAACTAACACCCTCCAGACCAGGCAACATCCTGGTAAACCTCCTCTGCACCCTCTCCAAAGCCTCCACATCCTTCTGGTAGTGTGCCGACCAGAATTGTATGCAATATTCCAAGAGCGGCTTTACCAAGGTTCCATACAACTGTAGCATGACTTGCCAGTTTTTATACTCGATGCCCCATCCAATGAAGGAAAGCATTCCGTATGCTTTCTTGACCACCTTGTCCACTTGTGTTTCCACTTTCAAAGATCTGTGGACCTGCACGTCCAGATCTCTCTGACTTTCTATATTTCTAAGAGTTTTGCCATTTACAGTATATTCCCCCTCTATGTTAGACATGCCAAAATGCACTACCTCACATTTGTCTGGATTGAACTCCATTTGACATTTCTCTGCCCAAGTCTCCAACCTATCTATGTCCTGTTGTATCCTCTGACAATCCTCAACACTATCTGCCACTCCACCAACCTTGGTGTCATTTGTGAATTTACTAATCAGACCAGTTACATTTTCCTCCAAATCGTTTATGTATACTACAAACAACAGAGGCCCCAGCACAGATCCCTGTGAAACACCACTAGTCACAACCTTGCATTGAGAACAACACCCTTCTATTGATACCCTTTTCCTTCTGTGAACGAGCCAGTTCTGTATCCATCTTGCCACCTCACCTCTAATCCTGTGAATTCAACCTTTGTACCAGTCTGCCATGAGGCACCTTGTCAAAGGCTTTACTAAAGTCCATGTACACAACATCCACCATCCTCCCTTCATCAAACATCTTTGTCATCTCCTCAAACAACTCGATCAAGTTAGTGAGACACAACCTCCCATTCACGAAACCATGCTGTCTATCGCTAATGAGTCCATTTGTTTCCAAATGGGCGTATGTCCTGTCCCTGAAAACTTTCTCCAATAATTTACCAACTGCCACCGGAAGGCTCACCGGCGTATAGTTTCCTGGATTATCCCTGCTCACTTTCTGAAACAGCGGTACCGCATTAACAATTCTTCAGTCCTCTGGAATCTCACCTGTAGCCAATGAGGATACAACGATGTCAGTCAAGGCCCCAGCAATTTCCTCCCTTGCTTCCCTCAGTATTCTGGGGTAAATCCCATCCAGCCCAGGAGACGTAGCTACCTTAATATCTTTTAAAGCACCCAAAGAGGGCAGCATGATGGCGCAGTGGGTTAGCCCTGCTGCCTCACGGCGCCGAGGTCCCAGGTTCGATCCCGGCTCTGGGTCACTGTCCATGTGGAGTTTGCACATTCTCCCCGTGTTTGCTTGGGTTTCGCCCCCACAACCGAAAGACGTGCAAGGTAAGGGGATTGAACACGCTAAATTGCCCCTTAATTGGAAAAAAATGAATGGGTACACTAAATTTATAAAAATAAAAATAAAACACCCAATACTTCCTCCTTTTTGATGTCAACAAGCTATGAATCTCTTGCAGACAATGGATCTGTGGGAACCAAACGCAGGTCAGAGCTGCTCTCCTTCGAGGAATGGACACACGGAGCTGCAAGGTAATTGTTACACCAAAATACTTCCCACTGCCCTGTTTGCACTGCTCTCTAGCTTCCAGACAGGGGTCCCTATTCTGGGAGGGGGCGTCAGTGTGGGGGGAATCTGTGTGTGGGGGGTGGGGTTCTGTGGATGGTGTTTATTTTCGCAGGGTGTCCCTGTGGGGGCTTCCCCTATTACAGGGGTCCCTGCATTGTGGGTGGGGGGGGACGCGGCTTCTCGCTATCGCGCCGGCGGGGATGCGCCGCAGCCGAAAATGGGTGTGTCGGGATGGAGAATCCCGGCCATAGTCTTCCAAATGGAGAATCCAGCCTAAGTTATATAACTCTGGAAAAATGCACTGGTTAAGGCGTCCAATTGCAACATTGCTCACTGATTACCCCTTTGTTTCCTTTCACTTCGGCAATTGTTACCCAACTTACATCCCCATCCTTCATAAGAAGAACATTCACACTAGCCACATTTTATCAAATGCCTTGCAAAAATTAAGATGCAAAACAATCACATCGACATCAGAAAGTACTGAGTTAAAAATTAGTGTCTGCATGGCATGACCTGTTTTTCATGAATTTCTATTATCTGGGGATCTTCAGCTATACTCTTTTGAAATATCCATGAATCCGCTTTTCAAATACATCATGCATTAAGAATGGATAATAATATATTCACATGATCTTGGAAAGTCAAGACTCTCTGTTGCACCTTTGAAATTTCTGCTTCCCAAGTGCTGTGAAGAGGAAATCTGGATGGGGAATTGTTCCATCAGATATCTGCTCCCGGATAATATTGGATTGCTGCTTCTCCAGATGGATCTGTAGAATGCTTTCACTAAAGCTTCCTAGAAAAGATGTTGAAGAGCTAACTTGGGGAAAGCTATTTTAGACCTGGTATTGTCGAATGGGGCAGGGTGAATTAGTAATCTCACGGTAAAAGATCCTCAAGGAAAAAGGGATCAGAACACAATTGAGTTCCATATTATGTTTGAGAGTGACATAGTTGAGTCCAGAACAAGAATCTTATACTTAAAACAAAGCCAATTACATCGCCTTGAGACAAGGCTTATGTTTATCTTGGGTAAATGGACTAAAACGTATGGGGCTAAATTGTAAACAGTAGAAAACATTGAAAGAATGTTAAAAAACAAAAATTTGGTGAGAAAGCTGCTTCTGTGGCTCACCAGGGAAGTTAAGGATGGTGTGGAATTACAAGAAGAGGTTTATCACATTGGAAAATATGACTAATTCTGAGAAATGTGAGAGTTTTAGAAACCAGCAAAGGTCAGATAAAAATTTGATAAAAAGTGAAGAACATAAACTAATCAGGAATATTAAAACAGATAATAATCTAATCATTATTATTGTCACAAGTAGGCTTACATTAACGCTGCAGTGAAGCTACTGTGAAAATCCCCTAGTCGCTATACTCTGGTGCCTGTTTGGGTACACTGAGAGAGAATTCAGAATGTCCAATTCACCTTGATGTGTGAAGTAAGTTGGTTCAACGTTGACTGCAACTGGATGCAGTGAAACTAGAAACAGGCTTCTGCACAGGAGATGGTCCAACACTGTTTTATTGAACTTCCTGATTGCTGTACATAATCTGCTGTGAGTTGACACTCTATCAATCTAACTGATAACCTCCTACTGGCTTGACCAGACTAACTCTCTACCTCTTGGTGATAGTGCTCACTGGCTTATGCACTCTTACTATCTCAGTAGCTGTGTCCTGTAGAGAGAGGGAGAGTCTTAATGCCCTGTGTGCTTTATAGTGGTGCTGTCCTGTCTGGTGATTGGTTGTTATGTGTCGTGTGTGTTCATTGGTTACCCTGTGTGTCAATCACTGCCTGTCTGCATCTCAGTATATACATGAGTGGATATTATGACACATCTAACAAGCATGCCTTTCGGGACTTGTAGGAGGAAACCCACGCAGTCACGGGGAGAACGTGCAGACTCCGCACAGACAGTAAACCCAAACTGGGGAATTGAACCTGGGACCCTGGCGCTGTGAAGCAACAGTGCTAACCACTGTGCTACCATGCCGGCGATGTAAGAGATTTTACAAGTATATAAAAAGGAGAGTACCTAAATGTAGGTCCCTCAGATGCAGGAACAGGACAAAGCATCATGGGATATGAGGAAATTGCAGACACATCAAACAAATATTTTGTGTCTGTCTTTACATTAGAAGACACAAATGACATACCAGAGATAGAGGGTAACCAAAGGCTAATAAGAAATGAGGAATTCTAAACAATGAAACTCAACAAAGAAAACATTGCAGAGAAACTTAAGGAAATAAGACCCAACTAGTCCCCAGGACCCGATGGCTGACATTATAGCTTCTAAAATGAGGCAATGGAAACACAGGTTACTGCGGGTTATCCAGTAAAATGCTGGAATCTATTATTGACAAAGATTTTACGATGCACTTAGGCACTTAGAAAAGCAGAGTATGATTAAACATAGTCACCATGATCTTTAGGGAAGTTACTTTTGACAAATTATTAGAGCATTTTGAGGAATGGAACCGATAAGCTAGGTAAAGGTGAGTCAGTAGATATACTATAATTGGATTTCCAAAAGCCATTCAATGAGGTGCCATACAAAAGATGAATGCAAGATATAAGAGTAGGGGGCAAACTTCTCCGGTATCGGCGCGATGTCCGCCGACTGGTGCCCAAAACGGCGCAAATCAGTCGAGCATCGCGCCATCCCAAATGTGCGGAATGCTCCGCATCTTTGGGGGCCGAGCCCCAAACTTAAGGGGCTAGGCCGGCGCCGGACGAATTTCCGCCCCGCCAGCTGGCGGAAAAGGCCTTTGGTGCCCCGTTAGCTGGCGCGGAAATGACATCTCCGGGCGGCGCATGCGCGGGAGCGTTAGCGGCCGCTGATGGCATTCCCGCGCATGCGCAGTGGAGGGAGTCTCTTCCGCCTCCGCCATGGTGGAGACCGTGGGGGAGGCGGAAGGGAAAGAGTGCCCCTACGGCACATGCCCGCCCGTGGATCGGTGGGCCCCGATCGCGGGCCAGGCCACCGAGGGGGCACCCTCCGGGGCCAGATCGCCCCGCGTCCCCCCCAGGACCCCGGAGCCCGCCCGCGCCGCCTTGTCCCGCCGGTAAGGTAGGTGGTTTAATCTACGCCGGCGGGACAGGCATTTTAGCGGCGGGACTTCGGCCCATCCGGGCCGGAGAATCGCGGGGGGGGGGCCGGCCAACCGGCGCGGCGCGATTCCCGCCCCCGCCGAATATCAGGTGCCGGAGAATTCGGCAACCAGTGGGGGCGGGATTCACGCCAGCCCCCGGCGATTCTCCGAACCGGCGGGGGGTCGGAGAAGCTTGCCCAGGGTGTTGGGTGCAATCTACCAGCATGGCTGGAGAATTAGTTAATGGGCAGGAAGCAGAGAATAGTGATGAATGAAGCATTTTCAAGTTGGCAGGGTGTCAATCTGTCATGAAAAGGTAATTTATGCGTGAGTGATAAAATCTGTAATGTCACTGACTAACCAAACATATACTGAACTGTGAAAAAAGATAATTGGAAACACTAGAAAAGCTGGCTAAATATCTCCGCCACAAGTATAATGATGCCGTGTATTGCCGGTGACCAGCTTCTGGAAGGTTAGATGGGCAATTACAAATCAAACTCTGAAATTCGAACTGAGACGCTAACTTAGTGGTGGTCAACCTGTCACCTGGGCGCCACATGCGGCCGATCTGGGTTATGAGCGATGCCCACAAGACATTTAGTTGACCATTGC